>NW_027640960.1:0-1200000 GCF_949752795.1 Hyperoodon ampullatus | reverse complement strand
AGGCCCTGGAGAACAGGGAGCCTTGTTATGCTGATGGGCGGGATGTAAATTGCCAACTGCCTATCTGGAGGAGTGCATTGTGTTCCCTAAAACAAGTAAACAACAGAGCTACAGAGCCAAGGGCACTTCCAGTCTAGGGAATATACCTGGGAAAAACTGAAAATCAATAAGACAGAGCCACCCCAAAATTTAGGGCTGCACTGCTTACAAGGACCTCAACTTGGGTACACCTTAAATATCCCAGGAAATATAAAATTGGTTCAAAAAATTGTGGTACTTACGTACGATGGAATATCCCTCAGCCATGAAATCAATGTCATAAGACCAGTAGCAGCAAAATGGGTGGATTCAGGTACGATGATTCTAAGTGAAATAAGTCACAGAGAAAAAGAAACTTATCATAAGTTATCACTTATGAAGATCCTGTAAACATGGCTACACTAGAACTGAGTTAGGAAAGAGAACAGTGTCTCACATTTAGAAAACACTCTTATGCCTGCTTAAGGGGGAAGGAGAGGTGGGGTGATGCATAAAACCAGAGTTTGATATAAGCACAGGTACCGTTCCAAAAACCAACTATGGAATAGACAAGACCTACACCTTCCTCAGTGAAAGGGACTCAAAACCCCATATTTCCCGCAGAGGAATATATCTGACTAGTAAGAATCTTAAAACCTATGTATTGATATGTCTCCGTAAGGGAATCAAGTGTGTCTATACTGGCACAAACATGGCAGCGAGAATCAGCTCAAACCCACTATAAAAAGGAATTTCAAAAACAAAACAAAAAAAACTGGGAAATTCTTTACTATTCCTTCAGGGTCTCTGATGAAACCTGAAATGACCCTATCTACAATGACAGCTGGATGTGGCATAAGGCTGGACACTTGGGACTGAGAGGATTGGTGAGATTGGGTGAGCAAATGCAGACCCTTTAAAGCAATAATGCATGGCACACATTCCATGGGTCCCAACTCTCCAGGTTGAAGGGAATATTACTACAGTTATAACATGTACAGGAATCCTAGAGAACGGACACACTGTGAATACGAAAGGTTTCTAAAACTCAACGAATAGTCCCTCTCCTGGTGCTCCGGTTTGACTTTCCATCTGCTTTATTATCAACCTCCCAACTTGGAGAGACAGCCCCTTTAACCTCCTGGTTCGCACAGGTTGCCAATTTGGCAGAGGATGAAAGGGAAGAGGGAGAACCAATGAGAGATTAGCTGTTAGGCATTTGGACGGGCACATATCACTGTAATTTCCCGGCAGGAAGAAGAATTAACCAAAGTCTCACCACCCACCGGGAATCAGTATAGATCCTGAACCAAAATTTTGGACTTGCGGTCAGCTCACCAAAAACGAGTTGAAAAATGGAGCTCAGGGGCACAGCAATTCACAAACTGGCCGAGTAATAAAGGACAACTATCGTCCAAAAATCTGTTGAGGGAAGGCAACGAGGTGGACTTGAAAGCGAGGGAGAATAGCAGGAAACAGATTTCAAGAGGTACGTTGGAATCGCCTTTAAAGCACAGGAAGAGGGGCACAACTTCGACAATGATGCACTTGGCCAAAAAGGGCGTATGCGTTTTCTCCTGAATATATTCAGGAGAAAACGCATACGCCCTTTTTGGCCAAGCAAGCAAGCGGGCAATGCAAATCTGCACTACAAAGAAGTATCACTTCCCACCAGTGAAAAGGGACATCCACAAAATGTGTAAAAACCAGAAAGGCAAGACAGGCCCTGGAGAACAGGGAGCCTTGTTATGCTGATGGGCGGGATGTAAATTGCCAACTGCCTCTCTGGAGGAGTGCATTGTGTTCCCTAAAACAAGTAAACAACAGAGCTACAGAGCCAAGGGCACTTCCAGTCTAGGGAATATACCTGGGAAAAACTGAAAATCAATAAGACAGAGCCACCCCAAAATTTTGGGCTGCACTGCTTACAAGGACCTCAACTTGGGTACACCTTAAATATCCCAGGAAATATAAAAATGGTTCAAAAAATTGTGGTACTTACGTACGATGGAATATCCCTCAGCCATGAAATCAATGTCATAAGACCAGTAGCAGCAAAATGGGTGGATTCAGGTACGATGATTCTAAGTGAGATAAGTCACAGAGAAAAAGAAACTTATCATAAGTTATCACTTATGAAGATCCTGTAAACATGGCTACACTTGAACTGAGTTAGGAAAGAGAACAGTGTCTCACATTTAGAAAACACTGTTATGCCTGCTTAAGGGGGAAGGAGAGGTGGGGTGATGCATAAAACCAGAGTTTGATATAAGCACAGGTACCGTTCCAAAAACCAACTATGGAATAGACAAGACCTACACCTTCCTCAGTGAAAGGGACTCAAAACCCCATATTTCCCGCAGAGGAATATATCTGACTAGTAAGAATCTTAAAACCTATGTATTGATATGTCTCCGTAAGGGAATCAAGTGTGTCTAGACTGGCATAAACATGGCAGCGAGAAACAGCTCAAACCCACTATAAAAAGGAATTTCAAAAACAAAACAAAAAACTGGGAAATTCTTTACAATTCATTCAGAGTCTCTGATGAAACCTGGACTGACCCTTTCTACAACGACAGCTGGATGTGGCATAAGGCGGGACACTTGGACTGAGAGGATTGGTGAGATTGGGTGAACAAATGCAGAACCTTTAAAGCATTAATGCATGGCACCCATTCCATGGGTCCCAACTCTCCAGGTTGAAGGGAATATTACTACAGTTATAACATGTACGGGAAACCTAGAGAACGGACACACTGTGAATACGAAAGGTTTCTAAAACTCAACGAATAGTCCCTCTCCTGGTGCTCCGGTTTGACTTTCCACCTGCTTTACTATCAACCTCCCAACTTGGAGAGACAGCCCCTTTAACCTCCTGGTTCGCACAGGTTGCCAATTTGGCAGAGGATGAAATGGAAGAGGGAGAACCAATGAGAGAGTAGCTGTTAGGCATTTGGACGGGCACATATCACTCTAATTTCCCGGCAGGAAGAAGAATTAACCAAAGTCTCAGCCCCCCACCGGGAACCAGCATAGATCCTGAACCAAAATTTTGGACCTGCGGTCAGCTCACCAAAACCGAGTTGAAAAATGGAGCTCAGGGGCACAGCAATTCACAAACTGGCCGAGTAATAAAGGACAACTATCGTCCAAAAATCTGTTGAGGGAAGGCAACGAGGTGGACTTGAAAGCGAAGCAGAATAGCAGGAAACAGATTTCAAGAGGTACGTTGGAATCACCTTTAAAGCACCGGATGAGGGGCACAACTTCGGCAATGATGCACGTGGCCAGAAAGGGCGTATGCGTTTTCTCCTGAATATATTCAGGAGAAAACGCATACGCCCTTTTTGGCCAAGCAAGCAAGCGGGCAATGCAATTCTGCACTACAAAGTAGTATCACTTCCCACCGGTCAAAAGGGACATCCACAAAATGTGTAAAAACCAGAAAGGCAAGACAGGCCCTAGAGAACAGGGAGCCTTGTTATGCTGATGGGCGGGATGTAAATTGCCAACTGCCTCTCTGGAGGAGTGCATTGTGTTCCCTAAAACAAGTAAACAACAGAGCTACAGAGCCAAGGGCACTTCCAGTCTAGGGAATATACCTTGGGAGAACTGAAAATCAAAAAGACACAGCCACCCCAAAATTTAGGGCTGCACTGCTTACAAGGACCTCAACTTGGGTACACCTTAAATATCCCAGGAAATATAAAATTGGTTCAAAAAATTGTGGTACTTACGTACGATGGAATATCCCTCAGCCATGAAATCAATGTCATAAGACCAGTAGCAGCAAAATGGGTGGATTCAGGTACGATGATTCTAAGTGAAATAAGTCACACAGAAAAAGAAACTTATCATAAGATATCACTTATGAAGATCCTGTAAACATGGCTACACTTGAACTGAGTTAGGAAAGAGAACAGTGTCTCACATTTAGAAAACACTCTTATGCCTGCTTAAGGGGGAAGGAGAGGTGGGGTGATGCATAAAACCAGAGTTTGATATAAGCACATGTACCGTTCCAAAAACCAACTATGGAATAGACAAGACCTACACCTTCCTCAGTGAAAGGGACTCAAAACCCCATATTTCCCGCAGAGGAATATATCTGACTAGTAAGAATCTTAAAACCTATGTATTGATATGTCTCCGTAAGGGAATCAAGTGTGTCTAGACTGGGATAAATATGCCAGCGAGAATCAGCTCAAACCCACTATAAAAAGGAATTTCAAAAATAAAACAAAAAAACTGGGAAATTCTTTACAATTCCTTCAGGGTCTCTGATGAAACCTGAAATGACCCTATCTACAATGACAGCTGGATGTGGCATAAGGCTGGACACTTGGGACTGAGAGGATTGGTGAGATTGGGTGAGCAAATGCAGACCCTTTAAAGCAATAATGCATGGCACACATTCCATGGGTCCCAACTCTCCAGGTTGAAGGGAATGTTACTACAGATATAACATGTACGGGAATCCTAGAGAACGGACACACTGTGAATACGAAAGGTTTCTAAAACTCAACGAATAGTCCCTCTCCTGGTGCTCCGGTTTGACTTTCCATCTGCTTTATTATCAACCTCCCAACTTGGAGAGACAGCCCCTTTAACCTCCTGGTTCGCACAGGTTGCCAATTTGGCAGAGGATGAAAGGGAAGAGGGAGAACCAATGAGAGAGTAGCTGTTAGGCATTTGGACGGGCACATATCACTGTAATTTCCCGGCAGGAAGAAGAATTAACCAAAGTCTCAGCCACCCACCGGGAATCAGTATAGATCCTGAACCAAAATTTTGGACTTGCGGTCAGCTCACCAAAAACGAGTTGAAAAATGGAGCTCAGGGGCACAGCAATTCACAAACTGGCCGAGTAATAAAGGACAACTATCGTCCAAAAATCTGTTGAGGGAAGGCAACGAGGTGGACTTGAAAGCGAGGCAGAGTAGCAGGAAACAGATTTCAAGAGGTACGTTGGAATCGCCTTTAAAGCACAGGAAGAGGGGCACAACTTCGACAATGATGCACTTGGCCAAAAAGGGTGTATGCGTTTTCTCCTGAATATATTCAGGAGAAAACGCATACACCCTTTTTGGCCAAGCAAGCAAGCGGGCAATGCAAATCTGCACTACAAAGAAGTATCACTTCCCACCGGTCAAAAGGGACATCCACAAAATGTGTAAAAACCAGAAAGGCAAGACAGGCCCTGGAGAACAGGGAGCCTTGTTATTCTGATGGGCGGGATGTAAATTGCCAACTGCCTCTCTGGAGGAGTGCATTGTGTTCCCTAAAACAAGTAAACAACAGAGCTACAGAGCCAAGGGCACTTCCAGTCTAGGGAATATACCTTGGGAAAACTGAAAATCAAAAAGACACAGCCACCCCAAAATTTAGGGCTGCACTGCTTTCAAGGACCTCAACTTGGGTACACCTTAATTATCCCAGGAAATATAAAAATGGTTCAAAAAATTGTGGTACTTACGTACGATGGAATATCCCTCAGCCATGAAATCAATGTCATAAGACCAGTAGCAGCAAAATGGGTGGATTCAGGTACGATGATTCTAAGTGAAATAAGTCACAGAGAAAAAGAAACTTATCATAAGATATCACTTATGAAGATCCTGTAAACATGGCTACACTTGAACTGAGTTAGGAAAGAGAACAGTGTCTCACATTTAGAAAACACTCTTATGCCTGCTTAAGGGGGAAGGAGAGGTGGGGTGATGCATAAAACCAGAGTTTGATATAAGCACAGGTACCGTTCCAAAAACCAACTATGGAATAGACAAGACCTACACCTTCCTCAGTGAAAGGGACTCAAAACCCCATATTTCCCGCAGAGGAATATATCTGACTAGTAAGAATCTTAAAACCTATGTATTGATATGTCTCCGTAAGGGAATCAAGTGTGTCTAGACTGGGATAAATATGGCAGCGAGAATCAGCTCAAACCCACTATAAAAAGGAATTTCAAAAATAAAACAAAAAAACTGGGAAATTCTTTACAATTCCTTCAGGGTCTCTGATGAAACCTGAAATGACCCTATCTACAATGACAGCTGGATGTGGCATAAGGCTGGACACTTGGGACTGAGAGGATTGGTGAGATTGGGTGAGCAAATGCAGACCCTTTAAAGCAATAATGCATGGCACACATTCCATGGGTCCCAACTCTCCAGGTTGAAGGGAATATTACTACAGATATAACATGTACGGGAATCCTAGAGAACGGACACACTGTGAATACGAAAGGTTTCTAAAACTCAACGAATAGTCCCTCTCCTGGTGCTCCGGTTTGACTTTCCATCTGCTTTATTATCAACCTCCCAACTTGGAGAGACAGCCCCTTTAACCTCCTGGTTCGCACAGGTTGCCAATTTGGCAGAGGATGAAAGGGAAGAGGGAGAACCAATGAGAGAGTAGCTGTTAGGCATTTGGACGGGCACATATCACTGTAATTTCCCGGCAGGAAGAAGAATTAACCAAAGTCTCAGCCACCCACCGGGAATCAGTATAGATCCAGAACCAAAATTTTGGACTTGCGGTCAGCTCACCAAAAACGAGTTGAAAAATGGAGCTCAGGGGCACAGCAATTCACAAACTGGCCGAGTAATAAAGGACAACTATCGTCCAAAAATCTGTTGAGGGAAGGCAACGAGGCGGACTTGAAAGCGAGGCAGAATAGCAGGAAACAGATTTCAAGAGGTACGTTGGAATCGCCTTTAAAGCACAGGAAGAGGGGCACAACTTCGACAATGATGCACTTGGCCAAAAAGGGCGTATGCGTTTTCTCCTGAATATATTCAGGAGAAAACGCATACGCCCTTTTTGGCCAAGCAAGCAAGTGGGCAATGCAAATCTGCACTAAAAAGAAGTATCACTTCCCACCGGTCAAAAGGGACATCCACAAAATGTGTAAAAACCAGAAAGGCAAGACAGGCCCTGGAGAACAGGGAGCCTTGTTATGCTGATGGGCGGGATGTAAATTGCCAACTGCCTCTCTGGAGGAGTGCATTGTGTTCCCTAAAACAAGTAAACAACAGAGCTACAGAGCCAAGGGCACTTCCAGTCTAGGGAATATACCTGGGAAAAACTGAAAATCAATAAGACAGAGCCACCCCAAAATTTAGGGCTGCACTGCTTACAAGGACCTCAACATGGGTACACCTTAAATATCCCAGGAAATATAAAAATGGTTCAAAAAATTGTGGTACTTACGTACGATGGAATATCCCTCAGCCATGAAATCAATGTCATAAGACCAGTAGCAGCAAAATGGGTGGATTCAGGTACGATGATTTTAAGTGAAATAAGTCACAGTGAAAAAGAAACTTATCATAAGTTATCACTTATGAAGATCCTGGAAACATGGCTACACTTGAACTGAGTTAGGAAAGAGAACAGTGTCTCACATTTAGAAAACACTCTTATGCCTGCTTAAGGGGGAAGGAGAGGTGGGGTGATGCATAAAACCAGAGTTTGATATAAGCACAGGTACCGTTCCAAAAACCAACTATGGAATAGACAAGACCTACACCTTCCTCAGTGAAAGGGACTCAAAACCCCATATTTCCAGGAGAAGAATATATCTGACTAGTAAGAATCTTAAAACCTATGTATTGATATGTCTCCGTAAGGGAATCAAGTGTGTCTAGACTGGCACAAACATGGCAGCGAGAATCAGCTCAAACCCACTATAAAAAAGAATTTCAAAAACAAAACAAAAAAAACTGGGAAATTCTTTACAATTCCTTCAGGGTCTCTGATGAAACCTGAAATGACCCTATCTACAATGACAGCTGGATGTGGCATAAGGTTGGACACTTGGGACTGAGAGGATTGGTGAGATTGGGTGAGCAAATGCAGACCCTTTAAAGCAATAATGCATGACACACATTCCATGGGTCCCAACTCTCCAGGTTGAAGGGAATATTACTACAGATATAACATGTACGGGAATCCTAGAGAACGGACACACTGTGAATACGAAAGGTTTCTAAAACTCAACGAATAGTCCCTCTCCTGGTGCTCCAGTTTGACTTTCCATCTGCTTTATTATCAACCTCCCAACTTGGAGAGACAGCCCCTTTAACCTCCTGGTTCGCACAGGTTTCCAATTTGGCAGAGGATGAAAGGGAAGAGGGAGAACCAATGAGAGAGTAGCTGTTAGGCATTTGGACGGGCACATATCACTGTAATTTCCCGGCAGGAAGAAGAATTAACCAAAGTCTCAGCCACCCACCGGGAATCAGTATAGATCCAGAACCAAAATTTTGGACTTGCGGTCAGCTCACCAAAAACGAGTTGAAAAATGGAGCTCAGGGGCACAGCAATTCACAAACTGGCCGAGTAATAAAGGACAACTATCGTCCAAAAATCTGTTGAGGGAAGGCAACGAGGCGGACTTGAAAGCGTGGCAGAATAGCAGGAAACAGATTTCAAGAGGTACGTTGGAATCGCCTTTAAAGCACAGGAAGAGGGGCACAACTTCGACAATGATGCACTTGGCCAAAAAGGGCATATGCGTTTTCTCCTGAATATATTCAGGAGAAAACGCATATGCCCTTTTTGGCCAAGCAAGCAAGTGGGCAATGCAAATCTGCACTACAAAGAAGTATCACTTCCCACCGGTCAAAAGGGACATCCACAAAATGTGTAAAAACCAGAAAGGCAAGACAGGCCCTGGAGAACAGGGAGCCTTGTTATGCTGATGGGCGGGATGTAAATTGCCAACTGCCTCTCTGGAGGAGTGCATTGTGTTCCCTAAAACAAGTAAACAACAGAGCTACAGAGCCAAGGGCACTTCCAGTCTAGGGAATATACCTGGGGAAAACTGAAAATCAATAAGACAGAGCCACCCCAAAATTTAGGGCTGCACTGCTTACAAGGACCTCAACTTGGGTACACCTTAAATATCCCAGGAAATATAAAAATGGTTCAAAAAATTGTGGTACTTACGTACGATGGAATATCCCTCAGCCATGAAATCAATGTCATAAGACCAGTAGCAGCAAAATGGGTGGATTCAGGTACGATGATTCTAAGTGAAATAAGGCACACAGAAAAAGAAACTTATCATAAGATATCACTTATGAAGATCCTGTAAACATGGCTACACTTGAACTGAGTTAGGAAAGAGAACAGTGTCTCACATTTAGAAAACACTCTTATGCCTGCTTAAGGGGGAAGGAGAGGTGGGGTGATGCATAAAACCAGAGTTTGATATAAGCACAGGTACCGTTCCAAAAACCAACTATGGAATAGACAAGACCTACACCTTCCTCAGTGAAAGGGACTCAAAACCCCATATTTCCCGCAGAGGAATATATCTGACTAGTAAGAATCTTAAAACCTATGTATTGATATGTCTCCGTAAGGGAATCAAGTGTGTCTAGACTGGGATAAATATGCCAGCGAGAATCAGCTCAAACCCACTATAAAAAGGAATTTCAAAAATAAAACAAAAAAACTGGGAAATTCTTTACAATTCCTTCAGGGTCTCTGATGAAACCTGAAATGACCCTATCTACAATGACAGCTGGATGTGGCATAAGGCTGGACACTTGGGACTGAGAGGATTGGTGAGATTGGGTGAGCAAATGCAGACCCTTTAAAGCAATAATGCATGGCACACATTCCATGGGTCCCAACTCTCCAGGTTGAAGGGAATGTTACTACAGATATAACATGTACGGGAATCCTAGAGAACGGACACACTGTGAATACGAAAGGTTTCTAAAACTCAACGAATAGTCCCTCTCCTGGTGCTCCGGTTTGACTTTCCATCTGCTTTATTATCAACCTCCCAACTTGGAGAGACAGCCCCTTTAACCTCCTGGTTCGCACAGGTTGCCAATTTGGCAGAGGATGAAAGGGAAGAGGGAGAACCAATGAGAGAGTAGCTGTTAGGCATTTGGACGGGCACATATCACTGTAATTTCCCGGCAGGAAGAAGAATTAACCAAAGTCTCAGCCACCCACCGGGAATCAGTATAGATCCTGAACCAAAATTTTGGACTTGCGGTCAGCTCACCAAAAACGAGTTGAAAAATGGAGCTCAGGGGCACAGCAATTCACAAACTGGCCGAGTAATAAAGGACAACTATCGTCCAAAAATCTGTTGAGGGAAGGCAACGAGGTGGACTTGAAAGCGAGGCAGAGTAGCAGGAAACAGATTTCAAGAGGTACGTTGGAATCGCCTTTAAAGCACAGGAAGAGGGGCACAACTTCGACAATGATGCACTTGGCCAAAAAGGGTGTATGCGTTTTCTCCTGAATATATTCAGGAGAAAACGCATACACCCTTTTTGGCCAAGCAAGCAAGCGGGCAATGCAAATCTGCACTACAAAGAAGTATCACTTCCCACCGGTCAAAAGGGACATCCACAAAATGTGTAAAAACCAGAAAGGCAATACAGGCCCTGGAGAAGAGGGAGCCTTGTTATTCTGATGGGCGGGATGTAAATTGCCAACTGCCTCTCTGGAGGAGTGCATTGTGTTCCCTAAAACAAGTAAACAACAGAGCTACAGAGCCAAGGGCACTTCCAGTCTAGGGAATATACCTTGGGAAAACTGAAAATCAAAAAGACACAGCCACCCCAAAATTTAGGGCTGCACTGCTTTCAAGGACCTCAACTTGGGTACACCTTAATTATCCCAGGAAATATAAAAATGGTTCAAAAAATTGTGGTACTTACGTACGATGGAATATCCCTCAGCCATGAAATCAATGTCATAAGACCAGTAGCAGCAAAATGGGTGGATTCAGGTACGATGATTCTAAGTGAAATAAGTCACAGAGAAAAAGAAACTTATCATAAGATATCACTTATGAAGATCCTGTAAACATGGCTACACTTGAACTGAGTTAGGAAAGAGAACAGTGTCTCACATTTAGAAAACACTCTTATGCCTGCTTAAGGGGGAAGGAGAGGTGGGGTGATGCATAAAACCAGAGTTTGATATAAGCACAGGTACCGTTCCAAAAACCAACTATGGAATAGACAAGACCTACACCTTCCTCAGTGAAAGGGACTCAAAACCCCATATTTCCCGCACAGGAATATATCTGACTAGTAAGAATCTTAAAACCTATGTATTGATATGTCTCCGTAAGGGAATCAAGTGTGTCTAGACTGGCACAAACATGGCAGCGAGAATCAGCTCAAACCCACTATAAAAAAGAATTTCAAAAACAAAACAAAAAAAACTGGGAAATTCTTTACAATTCCTTCAGGGTCTCTGATGAAACCTGAAATGACCCTATCTACAATGACAGCTGGATGTGGCATAAGGCTGGACACTTGGGACTGAGAGGATTGGTGAGATTGGGTGAGCAAATGCAGACCCTTTAAAGCAATAATGCATGGCACACATTCCATGGGTCCCAACTCTCCAGGTTGAAGGGAATGTTACTACAGATATAACATGTACGGGAATCCTAGAGAACGGACACACTGTGAATACGAAAGGTTTCTAAAACTCAACGAATAGTCCCTCTCCTGGTGCTCCGGTTTGACTTTCCATCTGCTTTATTATCAACCTCCCAACTTGGAGAGACAGCCCCTTTAACCTCCTGGTTCGCACAGGTTGCCAATTTGGCAGAGGATGAAAGGGAAGAGGGAGAACCAATGAGAGAGTAGCTGTTAGGCATTTGGACGGGCACATATCACTGTAATTTCCCGGCAGGAAGAAGAATTAACCAAAGTCTCAGCCACCCACCGGGAATCAGTATAGATCCTGAACCAAAATTTTGGACTTGCGGTCAGCTCACCAAAAACGAGTTGAAAAATGGAGCTCAGGGGCACAGCAATTCACAAACTGGCCGAGTAATAAAGGACAACTATCGTCCAAAAATCTGTTGAGGGAAGGCAACGAGGTGGACTTGAAAGCGAGGCAGAGTAGCAGGAAACAGATTTCAAGAGGTACGTTGGAATCGCCTTTAAAGCACAGGAAGAGGGGCACAACTTCGACAATGATGCACTTGGCCAAAAAGGGTGTATGCGTTTTCTCCTGAATATATTCAGGAGAAAACGCATACACCCTTTTTGGCCAAGCAAGCAAGCGGGCAATGCAAATCTGCACTACAAAGAAGTATCACTTCCCACCGGTCAAAAGGGACATCCACAAAATGTGTAAAAACCAGAAAGGCAATACAGGCCCTGGAGAACAGGGAGCCTTGTTATTCTGATGGGCGGGATGTAAATTGCCAACTGCCTCTCTGGAGGAGTGCATTGTGTTCCCTAAAACAAGTAAACAACAGAGCTACAGAGCCAAGGGCACTTCCAGTCTAGGGAATATACCTTGGGAAAACTGAAAATCAAAAAGACACAGCCACCCCAAAATTTAGGGCTGCACTGCTTTCAAGGACCTCAACTTGGGTACACCTTAATTATCCCAGGAAATATAAAAATGGTTCAAAAAATTGTGGTACTTACGTACGATGGAATATCCCTCAGCCATGAAATCAATGTCATAAGACCAGTAGCAGCAAAATGGGTGGATTCAGGTACGATGATTCTAAGTGAAATAAGTCACAGAGAAAAAGAAACTTATCATAAGATATCACTTATGAAGATCCTGTAAACATGGCTACACTTGAACTGAGTTAGGAAAGAGAACAGTGTCTCACATTTAGAAAACACTCTTATGCCTGCTTAAGGGGGAAGGAGAGGTGGGGTGATGCATAAAACCAGAGTTTGATATAAGCACAGGTACCGTTCCAAAAACCAACTATGGAATAGACAAGACCTACACCTTCCTCAGTGAAAGGGACTCAAAACCCCATATTTCCCGCACAGGAATATATCTGACTAGTAAGAATCTTAAAACCTATGTATTGATATGTCTCCGTAAGGGAATCAAGTGTGTCTAGACTGGCACAAACATGGCAGCGAGAATCAGCTCAAACCCACTATAAAAAAGAATTTCAAAAACAAAACAAAAAAAACTGGGAAATTCTTTACAATTCCTTCAGGGTCTCTGATGAAACCTGAAATGACCCTATCTACAATGACAGCTGGATGTGGCATAAGGCTGGACACTTGGGACTGAGAGGATTGGTGAGATTGGGTGAGCAAATGCAGACCCTTTAAAGCAATAATGCATGGCACACATTCCATGGGTCCCAACTCTCCAGGTTGAAGGGAATATTACTACAGATATAACATGTACGGCAATCCTAGAGAACGGACACACTGTGAATACGAAAGGTTTCTAAAACTCAACGAATAGTCCCTCTCCTGGTGCTCCGGTTTGACTTTCCATCTGCTTTATTATCAACCTCCCAACTTGGAGAGACAGCCCCTTTAACCTCCTGGTTCGCACAGGTTTCCAATTTGGCAGAGGATGAAAGGGAAGAGGGAGAACCAATGAGAGAGTAGCTGTTAGGCATTTGGACGGGCACATATCACTGTAATTTCCCGGCAGGAAGAAGAATTAACCAAAGTCTCAGCCACCCACCGGGAATCAGTATAGATCCAGAACCAAAATTTTGGACTTGCTGTCAGCTCACCAAAAACGAGTTGAAAAATGGAGCTCAGGGGCACAGCAATTCACAAACTGGCCGAGTAATAAAGGACAACTATCGTCCAAAAATCTGTTGAGGGAAGGCAACGAGGCGGACTTGAAAGCGAGGCAGAATAGCAGGAAACAGATTTCAAGAGGTACGTTGGAATCGCCTTTAAAGCACAGGAAGAGGGGCACAACTTCGACAATGATGCACTTGGCCAAAAAGGGCGTATGCGTTTTCTCCTGAATATATTCAGGAGAAAACGCATACGCCCTTTTTGGCCAAGGAAGCAAGTGGGCAATGCAAATCTGCACTAAAAAGAAGTATCACTTCCCACCGGTCAAAAGGGACATCCACAAAATGTGTAAAAACCAGAAAGGCAAGACAGGCCCTGGAGAACAGGGAGCCTTGTTATGCTGATGGGCGGGATGTAAATTGCCAACTGCCTCTCTGGAGGAGTGCATTGTGTTCCCTAAAACAAGTAAACAACAGAGCTACAGAGCCAAGGGCACTTCCAGTCTAGGGAATATACCTGGGAAAAACTGAAAATCAATAAGACAGAGCCACCCCAAAATTTAGGGCTGCACTGCTTACAAGGACCTCAACTTGGGTACACCTTAAATATCCCAGGAAATATAAAAATGGTTCAAAAAATTGTGGTACTTACGTACGATGGAATATCCCTCAGCCATGAAATCAATGTCATAAGACCAGTAGCAGCAAAATGGGTGGATTCAGGTACGATGATTTTAAGTGAAATAAGTCACAGAGAAAAAGAAACTTATCATAAGTTATCACTTATGAAGATCCTGTAAACATGGCTACACTTGAACTGAGTTAGGAAAGAGAACAGTGTCTCACATTTAGAAAACACTCTTATGCCTGCTTAAGGGGGAAGGAGAGGTGGGGTGATGCATAAAACCAGAGTTTGATATAAGCACAGGTACCGTTCCAAAAACCAACTATGGAATAGATAAGACCTACACCTTCCTCAGTGAAAGGGACACAAAACCCCATATTTCCAGGAGAAGAATATATCTGACTAGTAAGAATCTTAAAACCTATGTATTGATATGTCTCCGTAAGGGAATCAAGTGTGTCTAGACTGGGATAAATATGGCAGCGAGAATCAGCTCAAACCCACTATAAAAAAGAATTTCAAAAACAAAACAAAAAAAACTGGGAAATTCTTTACAATTCCTTCAGGGTCTCTGATGAAACCTGAAATGACCCTATCTACAATGACAGCTGGATGTGGCATAAGGCTGGACACTTGGGACTGAGAGGATTGGTGAGATTGGGTGAGCAAATGCAGACCCTTTAAAGCAATAATGCATGACACACATTCCATGGGTCCCAACTCTCCAGGTTGAAGGGAATATTACTACAGATATAACATGTACGGGAATCCTAGAGAACGGACACACTGTGAATACGAAAGGTTTCTAAAACTCAACGAATAGTCCCTCTCCTGGTGCTCCAGTTTGACTTTCCATCTGCTTTATTATCAACCTCCCAACTTGGAGAGACAGCCCCTTTAACCTCCTGGTTCGCACAGGTTGCCAATTTGGCAGAGGATGAAAGGGAAGAGGGAGAACCAATGAGAGAGTAGCTGTTAGGCATTTGGACGGGCACATATCACTGTAATTTCCCGGCAGGAAGAAGAATTAACCAAAGTCTCAGCCACCCACCGGGAATCAGTATAGATCCTGAACCAAAATTTTGGACTTGCGGTCAGCTCACCAAAAACGAGTTGAAAAATGGAGCTCAGGGGCACAGCAATTCACAAACTGGCCGAGTAATAAAGGACAACTATCGTCCAAAAATCTGTTGAGGGAAGGCAACGAGGCGGACTTGAAAGCGTGGCAGAATAGCAGGAAACAGATTTCAAGAGGTACGTTGGAATCGCCTTTAAAGCACAGGAAGAGGGGCACAACTTCGACAATGATGCACTTGGCCAAAAAGGGCGTATGCGTTTTCTCCTGAATATATTCAGGAGAAAACGCATACGCCCTTTTTGGCCAAGCAAGCAAGTGGGCAATGCAAATCTGCACTACAAAGAAGTATCACTTCCCCCCGGTCAAAAGGGACATCCACAAAATGTGTAAAAACCAGAAAGGCAAGACAGGCCCTGGAGAACAGGGAGCCTTGTTATGCTGATGGGCGGGATGTAAATTGCCAACTGCCTCTCTGGAGGAGTGCATTGTGTTCCCTAAAACAAGTAAACAACAGAGCTACAGAGCCAAGGGCACTTCCAGTCTAGGGAATATACCTGGGAAAAACTGAAAATCAATAAGACAGAGCCACCCCAAAATTTAGGGCTGCACTGCTTACAAGGACCTCAACTTGGGTACACCTTAAATATCCCAGGAAATATAAAATTGGTTCAAAAAATTGTGGTACTTACGTACGATGGAATATCCCTCAGCCATGAAATCAATGTCATAAGACCAGTAGCAGCAAAATGGGTGGATTCAGGTACGATGATTTTAAGTGAAATAAGTCACACAGAAAAAGAAACTTATCATAAGATATCACTTATGAAGATCCTGTAAACATGGCTACACTTGAACTGAGTTAGGAAAGAGAACAGTGTCTCACATTTAGAAAACACTCTTATGCCTGCTTAAGGGGGAAGGAGAGGTGGGGTGATGCATAAAACCAGAGTTTGATATAAGCACAGGTACCGTTCCAAAAACCAACTATGGAATAGACAAGACCTACACCTTCCTCAGTGAAAGGGACTCAAAACCCCATATTTCCCGCAGAGGAATATATCTGACTAGTAAGAATCTTAAAACCTATGTATTGATATGTCTCCGTAAGGGAATCAAGTGTGTCTAGACTGGAATAAATATGGCAGCGAGAATCAGCTCAAACCCACTATAAAAAGGAATTTCAAAAATAAAACAAAAAAACTGGGAAATTCTTTACAATTCCTTCAGGGTCTCTGATGAAACCTGAAATGACCCTATCTACAATGACAGCTGGATGTGGCATAAGGCTGGACACTTGGGACTGAGAGGATTGGTGAGATTGGGTGAGCAAATGCAGACCCTTTAAAGCAATAATGCATGTCACCCATTCCATGGGTCCCAACTCTCCAGGTTGAAGGGAATATTACTACAGATATAACATGTACGGGAATCCTAGAGAACGGACACACTGTGAATACGAAAGGTTTCTAAAACTCAACGAATAGTCCCTCTCCTGGTGCTCCGGTTTGAATTTCCATCTGCTTTATTATCAACCTCCCAACTTGGAGAGACAGCCCCTTTAACCTCCTGGTTCGCACAGGTTTCCAATTTGGCAGAGGATGAAAGGGAAGAGGGAGAACCAATGAGAGAGTAGCTGTTAGGCATTTGGACGGGCACATATCACTGTAATTTCCCGGCAGGAAGAAGAATTAACCAAAGTCTCAGCCACCCACCGGGAATCAGTATAGATCCAGAACCAAAATTTTGGACTTGCGGTCAGCTCACCAAAAACGAGTTGAAAAATGGAGCTCAGGGGCACAGCAATTCACAAACTGGCCGAGTAATAAAGGACAACTATCGTCCAAAAATCTGTTGAGGGAAGGCAACGAGGCGGACTTGAAAGCGTGGCAGAATAGCAGGAAACAGATTTCAAGAGGTACGTTGGAATCGCCTTTGAAGCACAGGAAGAGGGGCACAACTTCGACAATGATGCACTTGGCCAAAAAGGGCGTATGCGTTTTCTCCTGAATATATTCAGGAGAAAACGCATACGCCCTTTTTGGCCAAGCAAGCAAGCGGGCAATGCAAATCTGCACTACAAAGAAGTATCACTTCCCACCAGTGAAAAGGGACATCCACAAAATGTGTAAAAACCAGAAAGGCAAGACAGGCCCTGGAGAACAGGGAGCCTTGTTATGCTGATGGGCGGGATGTAAATTGCCAACTGCCTCTCTGGAGGAGTGCATTGTGTTCCCTAAAACAAGTAAACAACAGAGCTACAGAGCCAAGGGCACTTCCAGTCTAGGGAATATACCTGGGAAAAACTGAAAATCAATAAGACAGAGCCACCCCAAAATTTTGGGCTGCACTGCTTACAAGGACCTCAACTTGGGTACACCTTAAATATCCCAGGAAATATAAAAATGGTTCAAAAAATTGTGGTACTTACGTACGATGGAATATCCCTCAGCCATGAAATCAATGTCATAAGACCAGTAGCAGCAAAATGGGTGGATTCAGGTACGATGATTCTAAGGGAAATAAGTCACACAGAAAAAGAAACTTATCATAAGATATCACTTATGAAGATCCTGTAAACATGGCTACACTTGAACTGAGTTAGGAAAGAGAACAGTGTCTCACATTTAGAAAACACTCTTATGCCTGCTTAAGGGGGAAGGAGAGGTGGGGTGATGCATAAAACCAGAGTTTGATATAAGCACAGGTACCGTTCCAAAAACCAACTATGGAATAGACAAGACCTACACCTTCCTCAGTGAAAGGGACTCAAAACCCCATATTTCCCGCAGAGGAATATATCTGACTAGTAAGAATCTTAAAACCTATGTATTGATATGTCTCCGTAAGGGAATCAAGTGTGTCTAGACTGGGATAAATATGGCAGCGAGAATCAGCTCAAACCCACTATAAAAAGGAATTTCAAAAATAAAACAAAAAAACTGGGAAATTCTTTACAATTCCTTCAGGGTCTCTGATGAAACCTGAAATGACCCTATCTACAATGACAGCTGGATGTGGCATAAGTCTGGACACTTGGGACTGAGAGGATTGGTGAGATTGGGTGAGCAAATGCAGACCCTTTAAAGCAATAATGCATGGCACACATTCCATGGGTCCCAACTCTCCAGGTTGAAGGGAATATTACTACAGATATAACATGTACGGGAATCCTAGAGAACGGACACACTGTGAATACGAAAGGTTTCTAAAACTCAACGAATAGTCCCTCTCCTGGTGCTCCGGTTTGACTTTCCATCTGCTTTATTATCAACCTCCCAACATGGAGAGACAGCCCCTTTAACCTCCTGGTTCGCACAGGTTTCCAATTTGGCAGAGGATGAAAGGGAAGAGGGAGAACCAATGAGAGAGTAGCTGTTAGGCATTTGGACGGGCACATATCACTGTAATTTCCCGGCAGGAAGAAGAATTAACCAAAGTCTCAGCCACCCACCGGGAATCAGTATAGATCCTGAACCAAAATTTTGGACTTGCGGTCAGCTCACCAAAAACGAGTTGAAAAATGGAGCTCAGGGGCACAGCAATTCACAAACTGGCCGAGTAATAAAGGACAACTATCGTCCAAAAATCTGTTGAGGGAAGGCAACGAGGTGGACTTGAAAGCGAGGCAGAATAGCACGAAACAGATTTCAAGAGGTACGTTGGAATCGCCTTTAAAGCACAGGAAGAGGGGCACAACTTCGACAATGATGCACTTGGCCAAAAAGGGCGTATGCGTTTTCTCCTGAATATATTCAGGAGAAAACGCATACGCCCTTTTTGGCCAAGCAAGCAAGCGAGCAATGCAATTCTGCACTACAAAGAAGTATCACTTCCCACCGGTCAAAAGGGACATCCACAAAATGTGTAAAAACCAGAAAGGCAAGACAGGCCCTAGAGAACAGGGAGCCTTGTTATGCTGATGGGCGGGATGTAAATTGCCAACTGCCTCTCTGGAGGAGTGCATTGTGTTCCCTAAAACAAGTAAACAACAGAGCTACAGAGCCAAGGGCACTTCCAGTCTAGGGAATATACCTTGGGAAAACTGAAAATCAAAAAGACACAGCCACCCCAAAATTTAGGGCTGCACTGCTTACAAGGACCTCAACTTGGGTACACCTTAAATATCCCAGGAAATATAAAATTGGTTCAAAAAATTGTGGTACTTACGTACGATGGAATATCCCTCAGCCATGAAATCAATGTCATAAGACCAGTAGCAGCAAAATGGGTGGATTCAGGTACGATGATTCTAAGTGAAATAAGTCACAGAGAAAAAGAAACTTATCATAAGATATCACTTATGAAGATCCTGTAAACATGGCTACACTTGAACTGAGTTAGGAAAGAGAACAGTGTCTCACATTTAGAAAACACTCTTATGCCTGCTTAAGGGGGAAGGAGAGGTGGGGTGATGCATAAAACCAGAGTTTGATATAAGCACAGGTACCGTTCCAAAAACCAACTATGGAATAGACAAGACCTACACCTTCCTCAGTGAAAGGGACTCAAAACCCCATATTTCCCGCAGAGGAATATATCTGACTAGTAAGAATCTTAAAACCTATGTATTGATATGTCTCCGTAAGGGAATCAAGTGTGTCTAGACTGGCACAAACATGGCAGCGAGAATCAGCTCAAACCCACTATAAAAAAGAATTTCAAAAACAAAACAAAAAAAACTGGGAAATTCTTTACAATTCCTTCAGGGTCTCTGATGAAACCTGAAATGACCCTATCTACAATGACAGCTGGATGTGGCATAAGGCTGGACACTTGGGACTGAGAGGATTGGTGAGATTGGGTGAGCAAATGCAGACCCTTTAAAGCAATAATGCATGGCACACATTCCATGGGTCCCAACTCTCCAGGTTGAAGGGAATATTACTACAGATATAACATGTACGGCAATCCTAGAGAACGGACACACTGTGAATACGAAAGGTTTCTAAAACTCAACGAATAGTCCCTCTCCTGGTGCTCCGGTTTGACTTTCCATCTGCTTTATTATAAACCTCCCAACTTGGAGAGACAGCCCCTTTAACCTCCTGGTTCGCACAGGTTTCCAATTTGGCAAAGGATGAAAGGGAAGAGGGAGAACCAATGAGAGAGTAGCTGTTAGGCATTTGGACGGGCACATATCACTGTAATTTCCCGGCAGGAAGAAGAATTAACCAAAGTCTCAGCCACCCACCGGGAATCAGTATAGATCCAGAACCAAAATTTTGGACTTGCGGTCAGCTCACCAAAAACGAGTTGAAAAATGGAGCTCAGGGGCACAGCAATTCACAAACTGGCCGAGTAATAAAGGACAACTATCGTCCAAAAATCTGTTGAGGGAAGGCAACGAGGCGGACTTGAAAGCGAGGCAGAATAGCAGGAAACAGATTTCAAGAGGTACGTTGGAATCGCCTTTAAAGCACAGGAAGAGGGGCACAACTTCGACAATGATGCACTTGGCCAAAAAGGGCGTATGCGTTTTCTCCTGAATATATTCAGGAGAAAACGCATACGCCCTTTTTGGCCAAGCAAGCAAGTGGGCAATGCAAATCTGCACTAAAAAGAAGTATCACTTCCCACCGGTCAAAAGGGACATCCACAAAATGTGTAAAAACCAGAAAGGCAAGACAGGCCCTGGAGAACAGGGAGCCTTGTTATGCTGATGGGCGGGATGTAAATTGCCAACTGCCTCTCTGGAGGAGTGCATTGTGTTCCCTAAAACAAGTAAACAACAGAGCTACAGAGCCAAGGGCACTTCCAGTCTAGGGAATATACCTGGGAAAAACTGAAAATCAATAAGACAGAGCCACCCCAAAATTTAGGGCTGCACTGCTTACAAGGACCTCAACTTGGGTACACCTTAAATATCCCAGGAAATATAAAAATGGTTCAAAAAATTGTGGTACTTACGTACGATGGAATATCCCTCAGCCATGAAATCAATGTCATAAGACCAGTAGCAGCAAAATGGGTGGATTCAGGTACGATGATTTTAAGTGAAATAAGTCACAGAGAAAAAGAAACTTATCATAAGTTATCACTTATGAAGATCCTGTAAACATGGCTACACTTGAACTGAGTTAGGAAAGAGAACAGTGTCTCACATTTAGAAAACACTCTTATGCCTGCTTAAGGGGGAAGGAGAGGTGGGGTGATGCATAAAACCAGAGTTTGATATAAGCACAGGTACCGTTCCAAAAACCAACTATGGAATAGACAAGACCTACACCTTCCTCAGTGAAAGGGACACAAAACCCCATATTTCCAGGAGAAGAATATATCTGACTAGTAAGAATCTTAAAACCTATGTATTGATATGTCTCCGTAAGGGAATCAAGTGTGTCTAGACTGGCACAAACATGGCAGCGAGAATCAGCTCAAACCCACTATAAAAAAGAATTTCAAAAACAAAACAAAAAAAACTGGGAAATTCTTTACAATTCCTTCAGGGTCTCTGATGAAACCTGAAATGACCCTATCTACAATGACAGCTGGATGTGGCATAAGGCTGGACACTTGGGACTGAGAGGATTGGTGAGATTGGGTGAGCAAATGCAGACCCTTTAAAGCAATAATGCATGACACACATTCCATGGGTCCCAACTCTCCAGGTTGAAGGGAATATTACTACAGATATAACATGTACGGGAATCCTAGAGAACGGACACACTGTGAATACGAAAGGTTTCTAAAACTCAACGAATAGTCCCTCTCCTGGTGCTCCAGTTTGACTTTCCATCTGCTTTATTATCAACCTCCCAACTTGGAGAGACAGCCCCTTTAACCTCCTGGTTCGCACAGGTTGCCAATTTGGCAGAGGATGAAAGGGAAGAGGGAGAACCAATGAGAGAGTAGCTGTTAGGCATTTGGACGGGCACATATCACGGTAATTTCCCAGCAGGAAGAAGAATTAACCAAAGTCTCAGCCACCCACCGGGAATCAGTATAGATCCTGAACCAAAATTTTGGACTTGCGGTCAGCTCACCAAAAACGAGTTGAAAAATGGAGCTCAGGGGCACAGCAATTCACAAACTGGCCGAGTAATAAAGGACAACTATCGTCCAAAAATCTGTTGAGGGAAGGCAACGAGGCGGACTTGAAAGCGTGGCAGAATAGCAGGAAACAGATTTCAAGAGGTACGTTGGAATCGCCTTTAAAGCACAGGAAGAGGGGCACAACTTCGACAATGATGCACTTGGCCAAAAAGGGCGTATGCGTTTTCTCCTGAATATATTCAGGAGAAAACGCATACGCCCTTTTTGGCCAAGCAAGCAAGTGGGCAATGCAAATCTGCACTACAAAGAAGTATCACTTCCCACCGGTCAAAAGGGACATCCACAAAATGTGTAAAAACCAGAAAGGCAAGACAGGCCCTGGAGAACAGGGAGCCTTGTTATGCTGATGGGCGGGATGTAAATTGCCAACTGCCTCTCTGGAGGAGTGCATTGTGTTCCCTAAAACAAGTAAACAACAGAGCTACAGAGCCAAGGGCACTTCCAGTCTAGGGAATATACCTGGGAAAAACTGAAAATCAATAAGACAGAGCCACCCCAAAATTTAGGGCTGCACTGCTTACAAGGACCTCAACTTGGGTACACCTTAAATATCCCAGGAAATATAAAATTGGTTCAAAAAATTGTGGTACTTACGTACGATGGAATATCCCTCAGCCATGAAATCAATGTCATAAGACCAGTAGCAGCAAAATGGGTGGATTCAGGTACGATGATTTTAAGTGAAATAAGTCACACAGAAAAAGAAACTTATCATAAGATATCACTTATGAAGATCCTGTAAACATGGCTACACTTGAACTGAGTTAGGAAAGAGAACAGTGTCTCACATTTAGAAAACACTCTTATGCCTGCTTAAGGGGGAAGGAGAGGTGGGGTGATGCATAAAACCAGAGTTTGATATAAGCACAGGTACCGTTCCAAAAACCAACTATGGAATAGACAAGACCTACACCTTCCTCAGTGAAAGGGACTCAAAACCCCATATTTCCCGCAGAGGAATATATCTGACTAGTAAGAATCTTAAAACCTATGTATTGATATGTCTCCGTAAGGGAATCAAGTGTGTCTAGACTGGGATAAATATGGCAGCGAGAATCAGCTCAAACCCACTATAAAAAGGAATTTCAAAAATAAAACAAAAAAACTGGGAAATTCTTTACAATTCCTTCAGGGTCTCTGATGAAACCTGAAATGACCCTATCTACAATGACAGCTGGATGTGGCATAAGGCTGGACACTTGGGACTGAGAGGATTGGTGAGATTGGGTGAGCAAATGCAGACCCTTTAAAGCAATAATGCATGGCACACATTCCATGGGTCCCAACTCTCCAGGTTGAAGGGAATATTACTACAGATATAACATGTACGGGAATCCTAGAGAACGGACACACTGTGAATACGAAAGGTTTCTAAAACTCAACGAATAGTCCCTCTCCTGGTGCTCCGGTTTGACTTTCCATCTGCTTTATTATCAACCTCCCAACTTGGAGAGACAGCCCCTTTAACCTCCTGGTTCGCACAGGTTTCCAATTTGGCAGAGGATGAAAGGGAAGAGGGAGAACCAATGAGAGAGTAGCTGTTAGGCATTTGGACGGGCACATATCACTGTAATTTCCCGGCAGGAAGAAGAATTAACCAAAGTCTCAGCCACCCACCGGGAATCAGTATAGATCCAGAACCAAAATTTTGGACTTGCGGTCAGCTCACCAAAAACGAGTTGAAAAATGGAGCTCAGGGGCACAGCAATTCACAAACTGGCCGAGTAATAAAGGACAACTATCGTCCAAAAATCTGTTGAGGGAAGGCAACGAGGCGGACTTGAAAGCGTGGCAGAATAGCAGGAAACAGATTTCAAGAGGTACGTTGGAATCGCCTTTAAAGCACAGGAAGAGGGGCACAACTTCGACAATGATGCACTTGGCCAAAAAGGGCGTATGTGTTTTCTCATGAATATATTCAGGAGAAAACGCATACGCCCTTTTTGGCCAAGCAAGCAAGCGGGCAATGCAAATCTGCACTACAAAGAAGTATCACTTCCCACCGGTCAAAAGGGACATCCACAAAATGTGTAAAAACCAGAAAGGCAAGACAGGCCCTGGAGAACAGGGTGCCTTGTTATGCTGATGGGCGGGATGTAAATTGCCAACTGCCTCTCTGGAGGAGTGCATTGTGTTCCCTAAAACAAGTAAACAACAGAGCTACAGAGCCAAGGGCACTTCCAGTCTAGGGAATATACCTTGGGAAAACTGAAAATCAAAAAGACACAGCCACCCCAAAATTTAGGGCTGCACTGCTTACAAGGACCTCAACTTGGGTACACCTTAAATATCCCAGGAAATATAAAAATGGTTCAAAAAATTGTGGTACTTACGTACGATGGAATATCCCTCAGACATGAAATCAATGTCATAAGACCAGTAGCAGCCAAATGGGTGGATTCAGGTACGATGATTCTAAGTGAAATAAGTCACACAGAAAAAGAAACTTATCATAAGATATCACTTATGAAGATCCTGTAAACATGGCTACACTTGAACTGAGTTAGGAAAGAGAACAGTGTCTCACATTTAGAAAACACTCTTATGCCTGCTTAAGGGGGAAGGAGAGGTGGGGTGATGCATAAAACCAGAGTTTGATATAAGCACAGGTACCGTTCCAAAAACCAACTATGGAATAGACAAGACCTACACCTTCCTCAGTGAAAGGGACTCAAAACCCCATATTTCCCGCAGAGGAATATATCTGACTAGTAAGAATCTTAAAACCTATGTATTGATATGTCTCCGTAAGGGAATCAAGTGTGTCTAGACTGGGATAAATATGGCAGCGAGAATCAGCTCAAACCCACTATAAAAAGGAATTTCAAAAATAAAACAAAAAAACTGGGCAATTCTTTACAATTCCTTCAGGGTCTCTGATGAAACCTGAAATGACCCTATCTACAAGGACAGCTGGATGTGGCATAAGGCTGGACACTTGGGACTGAGAGGATTGGTGAGATTGGGTGAGCAAATGCAGACCCTTTAAAGCAATAATGCATGGCACACATTCCATGGGTCCCAACTCTCCAGGTTGAAGGGAATATTACTACAGATATAACAGGTACGGGAATCCTAGAGAACGGACACACTGTGAATACGAAAGGTTTCTAAAACTCAACGAATAGTCCCTCTCCTGGTGCTCCGGTTTGACTTTCCATCTGCTTTATTATCAACCTCCCAACTTGGAGAGACAGCCCCTTTAACCTCCTGGTTCGCACAGGTTGCCAATTTGGCAGAGGATGAAAGGGAAGAGGGAGAACCAATGAGAGAGTAGCTGTTAGGCATTTGGACGGGCACATATCACTGTAATTTCCCGGCAGGAAGAAGAATTAACCAAAGTCTCAGCCACCCACCGGGAATCAGTATAGATCCTGAACCAAAATTTTGGACTTGCGGTCAGCTCACCAAAAACGAGTTGAAAAATGGAGCTCAGGGGCACAGCAATTCACAAACTGGCCGAGTAATAAAGGACAACTATCGTCCAAAAATCTGTTGAGGGAAGGCAACGAGGTGGACTTGAAAGCGAGGCAGTGTAGCAGTAAACAGATTTCAAGAGGTACGTTGGAATCGCCTTTAAAGCACAGGAAGAGGGGCACAACTTCGACAATGATGCACTTGGCCAAAAAGGGTGTATGCGTTTTCTCCTGAATATATTCAGGAGAAAACGCATACGCCCTTTTTGGCCAAGCAAGCAAGCGGGCAATGCAAATCTGCACTACAAAGAAATATCACTTCCCACCGGTCAAAAGGGACATCCACAAAATGTGTAAAAACCAGAAAGGCAAGACAGGCCCTGGAGAACAGGGAGCCTTGTTATGCTGATGGGCGGGATGTAAATTGCCAACTGCCTCTCTGGAGGAGTGCATTGTGTTCCCTAAAACAAGTAAACAACAGAGCTACAGAGCCAAGGGCACTTCCAGTCTAGGGAATATACCTTGGGAAAACTGAAAATCAAAAAGACACAGCCACCCCAATATTTAGGGCTGCACTGCTTTCAAGGACCTCAACTTGGGTACACCTTAATTATCCCAGGAAATATAAAAATGGTTCAAAAAATTGTGGTACTTACGTATGATGGAATATCCCTCAGCCATGAAATCAATGTCATAAGACCAGTAGCAGCAAAATGGGTGGATTCAGGTACGATGATTCTAAGTGAAATAAGTCACACAGAAAAAGAAACTTATCATAAGATATCACTTATGAAGATCCTGTAAACATGGCTACACTTGAACTGAGTTAGGAAAGAGAACAGTGTCTCACATTTAGAAAACACTCTTATGCCTGCTTAAGGGGGAAGGAGAGGTGGGGTGATGCATAAAACCAGAGTTTGATATAAGCACAGGTACCGTTCCAAAAACCAACTATGGAATAGACAAGACCTACACCTTCCTCAGTGAAAGGGACTCAAAACCCCATATTTCCAGGAGAAGAATATATCTGACTAGTAAGAATCTTAAAACCTATGTATTGATATGTCTCCGTAAGGGAATCAAGTGTGTCTAGACTGGCACAAACATGGCAGCGAGAATCAGCTCAAACCCAGTATAAAAAAGAATTTCAAAAACAAAACAAAAAAAACTGGGAAATTCTTTACAATTCCTTCAGGGTCTCTGATGAAACCTGGAATGACCCTATCTACAATGACAGCTGGATGTGGCATAAGGCTGGACACTTGGGACTGAGAGGATTGGTGAGATTGGGTGAGCAAATGCAGACCCTTTAAAGCAATAATGCATGACACACATTCCATGGGTCCCAACTCTCCAGGTTGAAGGGAATATTACTACAGATATAACATGTACGGGAATCCTAGAGAACGGACACACTGTGAATACGAAAGGTTTCTAAAACTCAACGAATAGTCCCTCTCCTGGTGCTCCAGTTTGACTTTCCATCTGCTTTATTATAAACCTCCCAACTTGGAGAGACAGCCCCTTTAACCTCCTGGTTCGCACAGGTTGCCAATTTGGCAGAGGATGAAAGGGAAGAGGGAGAACCAATGAGAGAGTAGCTGTTAGGCATTTGGACGGGCACATATCACTGTAATTTCCCGGCAGGAAGAAGAATTAACCAAAGTTTCAGCCACCCACCGGGAATCAGTATAGATCCTGAACCAAAATTTTGGACTTGCGATCAGCTCACCAAAAACGAGTTGAAAAATGGAGCTCAGGGGCACAGCAATTCACAAACTGGCCGAGTAATAAAGGACAACTATCGTCCAAAAATCTGTTGAGGGAAGGCAACGAGGCGGACTTGAAAGCGTGGCAGAATAGCAGGAAACAGATTTCAAGAGGTACGTTGGAATTGCCTTTAAAGCACAGGAAGAGGGGCACAACTTCGACAATGATGCACTTGGCCAAAAAGGGCGTATGCGTTTTCTCCTGAATATATTCAGGAGAAAACGCATACGCCCTTTTTGGCCAAGCAAGCAAGTGGGCAATGCAAATCTGCACTACAAAGAAGTATCACTTCCCACCGGTCAAAAGGGACATCCACAAAATGTGTAAAAACCAGAAAGGCAAGACAGGCCCTGGAGAACAGGGAGCCTTGTTATGCTGATGGGCAGGATGTAAATTGCCAACTGCCTCTCTGGAGGAGTGCATTGTGTTCCCTAAAACAAGTAAACAACAGAGCTACAGAGCCAAGGGCACTTCCAGTCTAGGGAATATACCTGGGAAAAACTGAAAATCAATAAGACAGAGCCACCCCAAAATTTAGGGCTGCACTGCTTACAAGGACCTCAACTTGGGTACACCTTAAATATCCCAGGAAATATAAAATTGGTTCAAAAAATTGTGGTACTTACGTACGATGGAATATCCCTCAGCCATGAAATCAATGTCATAAGACCAGTAGCAGCAAAATGGGTGGATTCAGGTACGATGATTTTAAGTGAAATAAGTCACACAGAAAAAGAAACTTATCATAAGATATCACTTATGAAGATCCTGTAAACATGGCTACACTTGAACTGAGTTAGGAAAGAGAACAGTGTCTCACATTTAGAAAACACTCTTATGCCTGCTTAAGGGGGAAGGAGAGGTGGGGTGATGCATAAAACCAGAGTTTGATATAAGCACAGGTACCGTTCCAAAAACCAACTATGGAATAGACAAGACCTACACCTTCCTCAGTGAAAGGGACTCAAAACCCCATATTTCCCGCAGAGGAATATATCTGACTAGTAAGAATCTTAAAACCTATGTATTGATATGTCTCCGTAAGGGAATCAAGTGTGTCTAGACTGGGATAAATATGGCAGCGAGAATCAGCTCAAACCCACTATAAAAAGGAATTTCAAAAATAAAACAAAAAAACTGGGAAATTCTTTACAATTCCTTCAGGGTCTCTGATGAAACCTGAAATGACCCTATCTACAATGACAGCTGGATGTGGCATAAGGCTGGACACTTGGGACTGAGACGATTGGTGAGATTGGGTGAGCAAATGCAGACCCTTTAAAGCAATAATGCATGGCACACATTCCATGGGTCCCAACTCTCCAGGTTGAAGGGAATATTACTACAGATATAACATGTACGGGAATCCTAGAGAACGGACACACTGTGAATACGAAAGGTTTCTAAAACTCAACGAATAGTCCCTCTCCTGGTGCTCCGGTTTGACTTTCCATCTGCTTTATTATCAACCTCCCAACTTGGAGAGACAGCCCCTTTAACCTCCTGGTTCGCACAGGTTGCCAATTTGGCAGAGGATGAAAGGGAAGAGGGAGAACCAATGAGAGAGTAGCTGTTAGGCATTTGGACGGGCACATATCACTGTAATTTCCCGGCAGGAAGAAGAATTAACCAAAGTCTCAGCCACCCACCGGGAATCAGTATAGATCCAGAACCAAAATTTTGGACTTGCGGTCAGCTCACCAAAAACGAGTTGAAAAATGGAGCTCAGGGGCACAGCAATTCACAAACTGGCCAAGTAATAAAGGACAACTATCGTCCAAAAATCTGTTGAGGGAAGGCAACGAGGCGGACTTGAAAGCGTGGCAGAATAGCAGGAAACAGATTTCAAGAGGTACGTTGGAATCGCCTTTAAAGCACAGGAAGAGGGGCACAACTTCGACAATGATGCACTTGGCCAAAAAGGGCGTATGCGTTTTCTCCTGAATATATTCAGGAGAAAACGCATACGCCCTTTTTGGCCAAGCAAGCAAGCGGGCAATGCAAATCTGCACTACAAAGAAGTATCACTTCCCACCGGTCAAAAGGGACATCCACAAAATGTGTAAAAACCAGAAAGGCAAGACAGGCCCTAGAGAACAGGGAGCCTTGTTATGCTGATGGGCGGGATGTAAATTGCCAACTGCCTCTCTGGAGGAGTGCATTGTGTTCCCTAAAAGAAGTAAACAACAGAGCTACAGAGCCAAGGGCACTTCCAGTCTAGGGAATATACCTTGGGAAAACTGAAAATCAAAAACACACAGCCACCCCAAAATTTAGGGCTGCACTGCTTACAAGGACCTCAACTTGGGTACACCTTAAATATCCCAGGAAATATAAAAATGGTTCAAAAAATTGTGGTACTTACGTACGATGGAATATCCCTCAGCCATGAAATCAATGTCATAAGACCAGTAGCAGCAAAATGGGTGGATTCAGGTACGATGATTCTAAGTGAAATAAGTCACACAGAAAAAGAAACTTATCATAAGATATCACTTATGAAGATCCTGTAAACATGGCTACACTTGAACTGAGTTAGGAAAGAGAACAGAGTCTCACATTTAGAAAACACTCTTATGCCTGCTTAAGGGGGAAGGAGAGGTGGGGTGATGCATAAAACCAGAGTTTGATATAAGCAGAGGTACCGTTCCAAAAACCAACTATGGAATAGACAAGACCTACACCTTCCTCAGTGAAAGGGACTCAAAATCCCATATTTCCCGCAGAGGAATATATCTGACTAGTAAGAATCTTAAAACCTATGTATTGATATGTCTCCGTAAGGGAATCAAGTGTGTCTAGACTGGCACAAACATGGCAGCGAGAATCAGCTCAAACCCACTATAAAAAGGAATTTCAAAAACAAAACAAAAAAAACTGGGAAATTCTTTACAATTCCTTCAGGGTCTCTGATGAAACCTGAAATGACCCTATCTACAATGACAGCTGGATGTGGCATAAGGCTGGACACTTGGGACTGAGAGGATTGGTGAGATTGGGTGAGCAAATGCAGACCCTCTAAAGCAATAATGCATGGCACACATTCCATGGGTCCCAACTCTCCAGGTTGAAGGGAATATTACTACAGATATAACATGTATGGGAATCCTAGAGAACGGACACACTGTGAATACGAAAGGTTTCTAAAACTCAACGAATAGTCCCTCTCCTGGTGCTCCAGTTTGACTTTCCTTCTGCTTTATTATCAACCTCCCAACTTGGAGAGACAGCCCCTTTAACCTCCTGGTACGCACAGGTTGCCAATTTGGCAGAGGATGAAAGGGAAGAGGGAGAACCAATGAGAGAGTAGCTGTTAGGCATTTGGACGGGCACATATCACTGTAATTTCCCGGCAGGAAGAAGAATTAACCAAAGTCTCAGCCACCCACCGGGAATCAGTATAGATCCTGAACCAAAATTTTGGACTTGCGGTCAGCTCACCAAAAACGAGTTGAAAAATGGAGCTCAGGGGCACAGCAATTCACAAACTGGCCGAGTAATAAAGGACAACTATCGTCCAAAAATCTGTTGAGGGAAGGCAACGAGGCGGACTTGAAAGCGTGGCAGAATAGCAGGAAACAGATTTCAAGAGGTACGTTGGAATCGCCTTTAAAGCACAGGAAGAGGGGCACAACTTCGACAATGATGCACTTGGCCAAAAAGGGCGTATGCGTTTTCTCCTGAATATATTCAGGAGAAAACGCATACGCCCTTTTTGGCCAAGCAAGCAAGCGGGCAATGCAAATCTGCACTACAAAGAAGTATCACTTCCCACCGGTCAAAAGGGACATCCACAAAATGTGTAAAAACCAGAAAGGCAAGACAGGCCCTGGAGAACAGGGTGCCTTGTTATGCTGATGGGCGGGATGTAAATTGCCAACTGCCTCTCTGGAGGAGTGCATTCTGTTCCCTAAAACAAGTAAACAACAGAGCTACAGAGCCAAGGGCTCTTCCAGTCTAGGGAATATACCTTGGGAAAACTGAAAATCAAAAAGACACAGCCACCCCAAAATTTAGGGCTGCACTGCTTACAAGGACCTCAACTTGGGTACACCTTAAATATCCCAGGAAATATAAAAATGGTTCAAAAAATTGTGGTACTTACGTACGATGGAATATCCCTCAGCCATGAAATCAATGTCATAAGACCAGTAGCAGCAAAATGGGTGGATTCAGGTACGATGATTCTAAGTGAAATAAGTCACACAGAAAAAGAAACTTATCATAAGATATCACTTATGAAGATCCTGTAAACATGGCTACACTTGAACTGAGTTAGGAAAGAGAACAGTGTCTCACATTTAGAAAACACTCTTATGCCTGCTTAAGGGGGAAGGAGAGGTGGGGTGATGCATAAAACCAGAGTTTGATATAAGCACAGGTACCGTTCCAAAAACCAACTATGGAATAGACAAGACCTACACCTTCCTCAGTGAAAGGGACTCAAAACCCCATATTTCCCGCAGAGGAATATATCTGACTAGTAAGAATCTTAAAACCTATGTATTGATATGTCTCCGTAAGGGAATCAAGTGTGTCTAGACTGGGATAAATATGGCAACGAGAATCAGCTCAAACCCACTATAAAAAGGAATTTCAAAAATAAAACAAAAAAACTGGGAAATTCTTTACAATTCCTTCAGGGTCTCTGATGAAACCTGAAATGACCCTATCTACAATGACAGCTGGATGTGGCATAAGGCTGGACACTTGGGACTGAGAGGATTGGTGAGATTGGGTGAGCAAATGCAGACCCTTTAAAGCAATAATGCATGGCACACATTCCATGGGTCCCAACTCTCCAGGTTGAAGGGAATATTACTACAGATATAACATGTACGGGAATCCTAGAGAACGGACACACTGTGAATACGAAAGGTTTCTAAAACTCAACGAATAGTCCCTCTCCTGGTGCTCCGGTTTGACTTTCCATCTGCTTTATTATCAACCTCCCAACTTGGAGAGACAGCCCCTTTAACCTCCTGGTTCGCACAGGTTGCCAATTTGGCAGAGGATGAAAGGGAAGAGGGAGAACCAATGAGAGAGTAGCTGTTAGGCATTTGGACGGGCACATATCACTGTAATTTCCCGGCAGGAAGAAGAATTAACCAAAGTCTCAGCCACCCACCGGGAATCAGTATAGATCCAGAACCAAAATTTTGGACTTGCGGTCAGCTCACCAAAAACGAGTTGAAAAATGGAGCTCAGGGGCACAGCAATTCACAAACTGGCCGAGTAATAAAGGACAACTATCGTCCAAAAATCTGTTGAGGGAAGGCAACGAGGCGGACTTGAAAGCGAGGCAGAATAGCAGGAAACAGATTTCAAGAGGTACGTTGGAATCGCCTTTAAAGCACAGGAAGAGGGGCACAACTTCGACAATGATGCACTTGGCCAAAAAGGGCGTATGCTTTTTGTCCTGAATATATTCAGGAGAAAACGCATACGCCCTTTTTGGCCAAGCAAGCAAGCGGGCAATGCAAATCTGCACTACAAAGAAGTATCACTTCCCACCGGTCAAAAGGGACATCCACAAAATGTGTAAAAACCAGAAAGGCAAGACAGGCCCTGGAGAACAGGGAGCCTTGTAATGCTGATGGGCGGGAGGTAAATTGCCAACTGCCTCTCTGGAGGAGTGCATTGTGTTCCCTAAAACAAGTAAACAACAGAGCTACAGAGCCAAGGGCACTTCCAGTCTAGGGAATATACCTTGGGAAAACTGAAAATCAAAAAGACACAGCCACCCCAAAATTTAGGGCTGCACTGCTTACAAGGACCTCAACTTGGGTACACCTTAAATATCCCAGGAAATATAAAAATGGTTCAAAAAATTGTGGTACTTACGTACGAAGGAATATCCCTCAGCCATGAAATCAATGTCATAAGACCAGTAGCAGCAAAATGGGTGGATTCAGGTACGATGATTCTAAGTGAAATAAGTCACACAGAAAAAGAAACTTATCATAAGATATCACTTATGAAGATCCTGTAAACATGGCTACACTTGAACTGAGTTAGGAAAGAGAACAGAGTCTCACATTTAGAAAACACTCTTATGCCTGCTTAAGGGGGAAGGAGAGGTGGGGTGATGCATAAAACCAGAGTTTGATATAAGCACAGGTACCGTTCCAAAAACCAACTATGGAATAGACAAGACCTACACCTTCCTCAGTGAAAGGGACTCAAAATCCCATATTTCCCGCAGAGGAATATATCTGACTAGTAAGAATCTTAAAACCTATGTATTGATATGTCTCCGTAAGGGAATCAAGTGTGTCTAGACTGGGATAAATATGGCAGCGAGAATCAGCTCAAACCCACTATAAAAAGGAATTTCAAAAATAAAACAAAAAAACTGGGAAATTCTTTACAATTCCTTCAGGGTCTCTGATGAAACCTGAAATGACCCTATCTACAAGGACAGCTGGATGTGGCATAAGGCTGGACACTTGGGACTGAGAGGATTGGTGAGATTGGGTGAGCAAATGCAGACCCTTTAAAGCAATAATGCATGGCACACATTCCATGGGTCCCAACTCTCCAGGTTGAAGGGAATATTACTACAGATATAACAGGTACGGGAATCCTAGAGAACGGACACACTGTGAATACGAAAGGTTTCTAAAACTCAACGAATAGTCCCTCTCCTGGTGCTCCGGTTTGACTTTCCATCTGCTTTATTATCAACCTCCCAACTTGGAGAGACAGCCCCTTTAACCTCCTGGTTCGCACAGGTTGCCAATTTGGCAGAGGATGAAAGGGAAGAGGGAGAACCAATGAGAGAGTAGCTGTTGGCATTTGGACGGGCACATATCACTGTAATTTCCCGGCAGGAAGAAGAATTAACCAAAGTCTCAGCCACCCACCGGGAATCAGTATAGATCCAGAACCAAAATTTTGGACTTGCGGTCAGCTCACCAAAAACGAGTTGAAAAATGGAGCTCAGGGGCACAGCAATTCACAAACTGGCCGAGTAATAAAGGACAACTATCGTCCAAAAATCTGTTGAGGGAAGGCAACGAGGCGGACTTGAAAGCGAGGCAGAATAGCAGGAAACAGATTTCAAGAGGTACGTTGGAATCGCCTTTAAAGCACAGGAAGAGGGGCACAACTTCGACAATGATGCACTTGGCCAAAAAGGGCGTATGCGTTTTCTCCTGAATATATTCAGGAGAAAACGCATACGCCCTTTTTGGCCAAGCAAGCAAGCGGGCAATGCAAATCTGCACTACAAAGAAGTATCACTTCCCACCGGTCAAAAGGGACATCCACAAAATGTGTAAAAACCAGAAAGGCAAGACAGGCCCTGGAGAACAGGGAGCCTTGTAATGCTGATGGGCGGGAGGTAAATTGCCAACTGCCTCTCTGGAGGAGTGCATTGTGTTCCCTAAAACAAGTAAACAACAGAGCTACAGAGCCAAGGGCACTTCCAGTCTAGGGAATATACCTTGGGAAAACTGAAAATCAAAAAGACACAGCCACCCCAAAATTTAGGGCTGCACTGCTTACAAGGACCTCAACTTGGGTACACCTTAAATATCCCAGGAAATATAAAAATGGTTCAAAAAATTGTGGTACTTACGTACGAAGGAATATCCCTCAGCCATGAAATCAATGTCATAAGACCAGTAGCAGCAAAATGGGTGGATTCAGGTACGATGATTCTAAGTGAAATAAGTCACACAGAAAAAGAAACTTATCATAAGATATCACTTATGAAGATCCTGTAAACATGGCTACACTTGAACTGAGTTAGGAAAGAGAACAGAGTCTCACATTTAGAAAACACTCTTATGCCTGCTTAAGGGGGAAGGAGAGGTGGGGTGATGCATAAAACCAGAGTTTGATATAAGCACAGGTACCGTTCCAAAAACCAACTATGGAATAGACAAGACCTACACCTTCCTCAGTGAAAGGGACTCAAAATCCCATATTTCCCGCAGAGGAATATATCTGACTAGTAAGAATCTTAAAACCTATGTATTGATATGTCTCCGTAAGGGAATCAAGTGTGTCTAGACTGGGATAAATATGGCAGCGAGAATCAGCTCAAACCCACTATAAAAAGGAATTTCAAAAATAAAACAAAAAAACTGGGAAATTCTTTACAATTCCTTCAGGGTCTCTGATGAAACCTGAAATGACCCTATCTACAAGGACAGCTGGATGTGGCATAAGGCTGGACACTTGGGACTGAGAGGATTGGTGAGATTGGGTGAGCAAATGCAGACCCTTTAAAGCAATAATGCATGGCACACATTCCATGGGTCCCAACTCTCCAGGTTGAAGGGAATATTACTACAGATATAACAGGTACGGGAATCCTAGAGAACGGACACACTGTGAATACGAAAGGTTTCTAAAACTCAACGAATAGTCCCTCTCCTGGTGCTCCGGTTTGACTTTCCATCTGCTTTATTATCAACCTCCCAACTTGGAGAGACAGCCCCTTTAACCTCCTGGTTCGCACAGGTTGCCAATTTGGCAGAGGATGAAAGGGAAGAGGGAGAACCAATGAGAGAGTAGCTGTTAGGCATTTGGACGGGCACATATCACTGTAATTTCCCGGCAGGAAGAAGAATTAACCAAAGTCTCAGCCACCCACCGGGAATCAGTATAGATCCAGAACCAAAATTTTGGACTTGCGGTCAGCTCACCAAAAACGAGTTGAAAAATGGAGCTCAGGGGCACAGCAATTCACAAACTGGCCGAGTAATAAAGGACAACTATCGTCCAAAAATCTGTTGAGGGAAGGCAACGAGGCGGACTTGAAAGCGAGGCAGAATAGCAGGAAACAGATTTCAAGAGGTACGTTGGAATCGCCTTTAAAGCACAGGAAGAGGGGCACAACTTCGACAATGATGCACTTGGCCAAAAAGGGCGTATGCGTTTTCTCCTGAATATATTCAGGAGAAAACGCATACGCCCTTTTTGGCCAAGCAAGCAAGCGGGCAATGCAAATCTGCACTACAAAGAAGTATCACTTCCCACCGGTCAAAAGGGACATCCACAAAATGTGTAAAAACCAGAAAGGCAAGACAGGCCCTGGAGAACAGGGAGCCTTGTAATGCTGATGGGCGGGAGGTAAATTGCCAACTGCCTCTCTGGAGGAGTGCATTGTGTTCCCTAAAACAAGTAAACAACAGAGCTACAGAGCCAAGGGCACTTCCAGTCTAGGGAATATACCTTGGGAAAACTGAAAATCAAAAAGACACAGCCACCCCAAAATTTAGGGCTGCACTGCTTACAAGGACCTCAACTTGGGTACACCTTAAATATCCCAGGAAATATAAAAATGGTTCAAAAAATTGTGGTACTTACGTACGAAGGAATATCCCTCAGCCATGAAATCAATGTCATAAGACCAGTAGCAGCAAAATGGGTGGATTCAGGTACGATGATTCTAAGTGAAATAAGTCACACAGAAAAAGAAACTTATCATAAGATATCACTTATGAAGATCCTGTAAACATGGCTACACTTGAACTGAGTTAGGAAAGAGAACAGAGTCTCACATTTAGAAAACACTCTTATGCCTGCTTAAGGGGGAAGGAGAGGTGGGGTGATGCATAAAACCAGAGTTTGATATAAGCACAGGTACCGTTCCAAAAACCAACTATGGAATAGACAAGACCTACACCTTCCTCAGTGAAAGGGACTCAAAATCCCATATTTCCCGCAGAGGAATATATCTGACTAGTAAGAATCTTAAAACCTATGTATTGATATGTCTCCGTAAGGGAATCAAGTGTGTCTAGACTGGGATAAATATGGCAGCGAGAATCAGCTCAAACCCACTATAAAAAGGAATTTCAAAAATAAAACAAAAAAACTGGGAAATTCTTTACAATTCCTTCAGGGTCTCTGATGAAACCTGAAATGACCCTATCTACAAGGACAGCTGGATGTGGCATAAGGCTGGACACTTGGGACTGAGAGGATTGGTGAGATTGGGTGAGCAAATGCAGACCCTTTAAAGCAATAATGCATGGCACACATTCCATGGGTCCCAACTCTCCAGGTTGAAGGGAATATTACTACAGATATAACAGGTACGGGAATCCTAGAGAACGGACACACTGTGAATACGAAAGGTTTCTAAAACTCAACGAATAGTCCCTCTCCTGGTGCTCCGGTTTGACTTTCCATCTGCTTTATTATCAACCTCCCAACTTGGAGAGACAGCCCCTTTAACCTCCTGGTTCGCACAGGTTGCCAATTTGGCAGAGGATGAAAGGGAAGAGGGAGAACCAATGAGAGAGTAGCTGTTAGGCATTTGGACGGGCACATATCACTGTAATTTCCCGGCAGGAAGAAGAATTAACCAAAGTCTCAGCCACCCACCGGGAATCAGTATAGATCCTGAACCAAAATTTTGGACTTGCGGTCAGCTCACCAAAAACGAGTTGAAAAATGGAGCTCAGGGGCACAGCAATTCACAAACTGGCCGAGTAATAAAGGACAACTATCGTCCAAAAATCTGTTGAGGGAAGGCAACGAGGCGGACTTGAAAGCGTGGCAGAATAGCAGGAAACAGATTTCAAGAGGTACGTTGGAATCGCCTTTAAAGCACAGGAAGAGGGGCACAACTTCGACAATGATGCACTTGGCCAAAAAGGGCGTATGCGTTTTCTCCTGAATATATTCAGGAGAAAACGCATACGCCCTTTTTGGCCAAGCAAGCAAGCGGGCAATGCAAATCTGCACTACAAAGAAGTATCACTTCCCACCGGTCAAAAGGGACATCCACAAAATGTGTAAGAACAAGAAAGGCAAGACAGGCCCTGGAGAACAGGGAGCCTTGTTATGCTGATGGGCGGGATGTAAATTGCCAACTGCCTCTCTGGAGGAGTGCATTCTGTTCCCTAAAACAAGTAAAGAACAGAGCTACAGAGCCAAGGGCACTACCAGTCTAGGGAATATACCTTGGGAAAACTGAAAATCAATAAGACACAGCCACCCCAAAATTTAGGGCTGCACTGCTTACAAGGACCTCAACTTGGGTACACCTTAAATATCCCAGGAAATATAAAAATGGTTCAAAAAATTGTGGTACTTACGTACGATGGAATATCCCTCAGCCATGAAATCAATGTCATAAGACCAGTAGCAGCAAAATGGGTGGATTCAGGTACGATGATTCTAAGTGAAATAAGTCACACAGAAAAAGAAACTTATCATAAGATATCACTTATGAAGATCCTGTAAACATGGCTACACTTGAACTGAGTTAGGAAAGAGAACAGAGTCTCACATTTAGAAAACACTCTTATGCCTGCTTAAGGGGGAAGGAGAGGTGGGGTGATGCATAAAACCAGAGTTTGATATAAGCACAGGTACCGTTCCAAAAACCAACTATGGAATAGACAAGACCTACACCTTCCTCAGTGAAAGGGACTCAAAATCCCATATTTCCCGCAGAGGAATATATCTGACTAGTAAGAATCTTAAAACCTATGTATTGATATGTCTCCGTAAGGGAATCAAGTGTGTCTAGACTGGGATAAATATGGCAGCGAGAATCAGCTCAAACCCACTATAAAAAGGAATTTCAAAAATAAAACAAAAAAACTGGGAAATTCTTTACAATTCCTTCAGGGTCTCTGATGAAACCTGAAATGACCCTATCTACAAGGACAGCTGGATGTGGCATAAGGCTGGACACTTGGGACTGAGAGGATTGGTGAGATTGGGTGAGCAAATGCAGACCCTTTAAAGCAATAATGCATGGCACACATTCCATGGGTCCCAACTCTCCAGGTTGAAGGGAATATTACTACAGATATAACAGGTACGGGAATCCTAGAGAACGGACACACTGTGAATACGAAAGGTTTCTAAAACTCAACGAATAGTCCCTCTCCTGGTGCTCCGGTTTGACTTTCCATCTGCTTTATTATCAACCTCCCAACTTGGAGAGACAGCCCCTTTAACCTCCTGGTTCGCACAGGTTGCCAATTTGGCAGAGGATGAAAGGGAAGAGGGAGAACCAATGAGAGAGTAGCTGTTAGGCATTTGGACGGGCACATATCACTGTAATTTCCCGGCAGGAAGAAGAATTAACCAAAGTCTCAGCCACCCACCGGGAATCAGTATAGATCCAGAACCAAAATTTTGGACTTGCGGTCAGCTCACCAAAAACGAGTTGAAAAATGGAGCTCAGGGGCACAGCAATTCACAAACTGGCCGAGTAATAAAGGACAACTATCGTCCAAAAATCTGTTGAGGGAAGGCAACGAGGCGGACTTGAAAGCGAGGCAGAATAGCAGGAAACAGATTTCAAGAGGTACGTTGGAATCGCCTTTAAAGCACAGGAAGAGGGGCACAACTTCGACAATGATGCACTTGGCCAAAAAGGGCGTATGCGTTTTCTCCTGAATATATTCAGGAGAAAACGCATACGCCCTTTTTGGCCAAGCAAGCAAGCGGGCAATGCAAATCTGCACTACAAAGAAGTATCACTTCCCACCGGTCAAAAGGGACATCCACAAAATGTGTAAAAACCAGAAAGGCAAGACAGGCCCTGGAGAACAGGGAGCCTTGTAATGCTGATGGGCGGGAGGTAAATTGCCAACTGCCTCTCTGGAGGAGTGCATTGTGTTCCCTAAAACAAGTAAACAACAGAGCTACAGAGCCAAGGGCACTTCCAGTCTAGGGAATATACCTTGGGAAAACTGAAAATCAAAAAGACACAGCCACCCCAAAATTTAGGGCTGCACTGCTTACAAGGACCTCAACTTGGGTACACCTTAAATATCCCAGGAAATATAAAAGTGGTTCAAAAAATTGTGGTACTTACGTACGAAGGAATATCCCTCAGCCATGAAATCAATGTCATAAGACCAGTAGCAGCAAAATGGGTGGATTCAGGTACGATGATTCTAAGTGAAATAAGTCACACAGAAAAAGAAACTTATCATAAGATATCACTTATGAAGATCCTGTAAACATGGCTACACTTGAACTGAGTTAGGAAAGAGAACAGAGTCTCACATTTAGAAAACACTCTTATGCCTGCTTAAGGGGGAAGGAGAGGTGGGGTGATGCATAAAACCAGAGTTTGATATAAGCACAGGTACCGTTCCAAAAACCAACTATGGAATAGACAAGACCTACACCTTCCTCAGTGAAAGGGACTCAAAATCCCATATTTCCCGCAGAGGAATATATCTGACTAGTAAGAATCTTAAAACCTATGTATTGATATGTCTCCGTAAGGGAATCAAGTGTGTCTAGACTGGGATAAATATGGCAGCGAGAATCAGCTCAAACCCACTATAAAAAGGAATTTCAAAAATAAAACAAAAAAACTGGGAAATTCTTTACAATTCCTTCAGGGTCTCTGATGAAACCTGAAATGACCCTATCTACAAGGACAGCTGGATGTGGCATAAGGCTGGACACTTGGGACTGAGAGGATTGGTGAGATTGGGTGAGCAAATGCAGACCCTTTAAAGCAATAATGCATGGCACACATTCCATGGGTCCCAACTCTCCAGGTTGAAGGGAATATTACTACAGATATAACAGGTACGGGAATCCTAGAGAACGGACACACTGTGAATACGAAAGGTTTCTAAAACTCAACGAATAGTCCCTCTCCTGGTGCTCCGGTTTGACTTTCCATCTGCTTTATTATCAACCTCCCAACTTGGAGAGACAGCCCCTTTAACCTCCTGGTTCGCACAGGTTGCCAATTTGGCAGAGGATGAAAGGGAAGAGGGAGAACCAATGAGAGAGTAGCTGTTAGGCATTTGGACGGGCACATATCACTGTAATTTCCCGGCAGGAAGAAGAATTAACCAAAGTCTCAGCCACCCACCGGGAATCAGTATAGATCCAGAACCAAAATTTTGGACTTGCGGTCAGCTCACCAAAAACGAGTTGAAAAATGGAGCTCAGGGGCACAGCAATTCACAAACTGGCCGAGTAATAAAGGACAACTATCGTCCAAAAATCTGTTGAGGGAAGGCAACGAGGCGGACTTGAAAGCGAGGCAGAATAGCAGGAAACAGATTTCAAGAGGTACGTTGGAATCGCCTTTAAAGCACAGGAAGAGGGGCACAACTTCGACAATGATGCACTTGGCCAAAAAGGGCGTATGCGTTTTCTCCTGAATATATTCAGGAGAAAACGCATACGCCCTTTTTGGCCAAGCAAGCAAGCGGGCAATGCAAATCTGCACTACAAAGAAGTATCACTTCCCACCGGTCAAAAGGGACATCCACAAAATGTGTAAAAACCAGAAAGGCAAGACAGGCCCTGGAGAACAGGGAGCCTTGTAATGCTGATGGGCGGGAGGTAAATTGCCAACTGCCTCTCTGGAGGAGTGCATTGTGTTCCCTAAAACAAGTAAACAACAGAGCTACAGAGCCAAGGGCACTTCCAGTCTAGGGAATATACCTTGGGAAAACTGAAAATCAAAAAGACACAGCCACCCCAAAATTTAGGGCTGCACTGCTTACAAGGACCTCAACTTGGGTACACCTTAAATATCCCAGGAAATATAAAAGTGGTTCAAAAAATTGTGGTACTTACGTACGAAGGAATATCCCTCAGCCATGAAATCAATGTCATAAGACCAGTAGCAGCAAAATGGGTGGATTCAGGTACGATGATTCTAAGTGAAATAAGTCACACAGAAAAAGAAACTTATCATAAGATATCACTTATGAAGATCCTGTAAACATGGCTACACTTGAACTGAGTTAGGATAGAGAACAGAGTCTCACATTTAGAAAACACTCTTATGCCTGCTTAAGGGGGAAGGAGAGGTGGGGTGATGCATAAAACCAGAGTTTGATATAAGCACAGGTACCGTTCCAAAAACCAACTATGGAATAGACAAGACCTACACCTTCCTCAGTGAAAGGGACTCAAAATCCCATATTTCCCGCAGAGGAATATATCTGACTAGTAAGAATCTTAAAACCTATGTATTGATATGTCTCCGTAAGGGAATCAAGTGTGTCTAGACTGGGATAAATATGGCAGCGAGAATCAGCTCAAACCCACTATAAAAAGGAATTTCAAAAATAAAACAAAAAAACTGGGAAATTCTTTACAATTCCTTCAGGGTCTCTGATGAAACCTGAAATGACCCTATCTACAAGGACAGCTGGATGTGGCATAAGGCTGGACACTTGGGACTGAGAGGATTGGTGAGATTGGGTGAGCAAATGCAGACCCTTTAAAGCAATAATGCATGGCACACATTCCATGGGTCCCAACTCTCCAGGTTGAAGGGAATATTACTACAGATATAACAGGTACGGGAATCCTAGAGAACGGACACACTGTGAATACGAAAGGTTTCTAAAACTCAACGAATAGTCCCTCTCCTGGTGCTCCGGTTTGACTTTCCATCTGCTTTATTATCAACCTCCCAACTTGGAGAGACAGCCCCTTTAACCTCCTGGTTCGCACAGGTTGCCAATTTGGCAGAGGATGAAAGGGAAGAGGGAGAACCAATGAGAGAGTAGCTGTTAGGCATTTGGAAGGGCACATATCACTGTAATTTCCCGGCAGGAAGAAGAATTAACCAAAGTCTCAGCCACCCACCGGGAATCAGTATAGATCCTGAACCAAAATTTTGGACTTGCGGTCAGCTCACCAAAAACGAGTTGAAAAATGGAGCTCAGGGGCACAGCAATTCACAAACTGGCCGAGTAATAAAGGACAACTATCGTCCAAAAATCTGTTGAGGGAAGGCAACGAGGCGGACTTGAAAGCGTGGCAGAATAGCAGGAAACAGATTTCAAGAGGTACGTTGGAATCGCCTTTAAAGCACAGGAAGAGGGGCACAACTTCGACAATGATGCACTTGGCCAAAAAGGGCGTATGCGTTTTCTCCTGAATATATTCAGGAGAAAACGCATACGCCCTTTTTGGCCAAGCAAGCAAGCGGGCAATGCAAATCTGCACTACAAAGAAGTATCACTTCCCACCGGTCAAAAGGGACATCCACAAAATGTGTAAAAACCAGAAAGGCAAGACAGGCCCTGGAGAACAGGGTGCCTTGTTATGCTGATGGGCGGGATGTAAATTGCCAACTGCCTCTCTGGAGGAGTGCATTGTGTTCCCTAAAACAAGTAAACAACAGAGCTACAGAGCCAAGGGCACTTCCAGTCTAGGGAATATACCTTGGGAAAACTGAAAATCAAAAAGACACAGCCACCCCAAAATTTAGGGCTGCACTGCTTACAAGGACCTCAACTTGGGTACACCTTAAATATCCCAGGAAATATAAAAATGGTTCAAAAAATTGTGGTACTTACGTACGATGGAATATCCCTCAGCCATGAAATCAATGTCATAAGACCAGTAGCAGCAAAATGGGTGGATTCAGGTACGATGATTCTAAGTGAAATAAGTCACACAGAAAAAGAAACTTATCATAAGATATCACTTATGAAGATCCTGTAAACATGGCTACACTTGAACTGAGTTAGGAAAGAGAACAGTGTCTCACATTTAGAAAACACTCTTATGCCTGCTTAAGGGGGAAGGAGAGGTGGGGTGATGCATAAAACCAGAGTTTGATATAAGCACAGGTACCGTTCCAAAAACCAACTATGGAATAGACAAGACCTACACCTTCCTCAGTGAAAGGGACTCAAAACCCAATATTTCCCGCAGAGGAATATATCTGACTAGTAAGAATCTTAAAACCTATGTATTGATATGTCTCCATAAGGGAATCAAGTGTGTCTAGACTGGGATAAATATGGCAGCGAGAATCAGCTCAAACCCACTATAAAAAGGAATTTCAAAAATAAAACAAAAAAACTGGGAAATTCTTTACAATTCCTTCAGGGTCTCTGATGAAACCTGAAATGACCCTATCTACAATGACAGCTGGATGTGGCATAAGGCTGGACACTTGGGACTGAGAGGATTGGTGAGATTGGGTGAGCAAATGCAGACCCTTTAAAGCAATAATGCATGGCACACATTCCATGGGTCCCAACTCTCCAGGTTGAAGGGAATATTACTACAGATATAACATGTACGGGAATCCTAGAGAACGGACACACTGTGAATACGAAAGGTTTCTAAAACTCAACGAATAGTCCCTCTCCTGGTGCTCCGGTTTGACTTTCCATCTGCTTTATTATCAACCTCCCAACTTGGAGAGACAGCCCCTTTAACCTCCTGGTTCGCACAGGTTGCCAATTTGGCAGAGGATGAAAGGGAAGAGGGAGAACCAATGAGAGAGTAGCTGTTAGGCATTTGGACGGGCACATATCACTGTAATTTCCCGGCAGGAAGAAGAATTAACCAAAGTCTCAGCCACCCACCGGGAATCAGTATAGATCCTGAACCAAAATTTTGGACTTGCGGTCAGCTCACCAAAAACGAGTTGAAAAATGGAGCTCAGGGGCACAGCAATTCACAAACTGGCCGAGTAATAAAGGACAACTATCGTCCAAAAATCTGTTGAGGGAAGGCAACGAGGCGGACTTGAAAGCGTGGCAGAATAGCAGGAAACAGATTTCAAGAGGTACGTTGGAATCGCCTTTAAAGCACAGGAAGAGGGGCACAACTTCGACAATGATGCACTTGGCCAAAAAGGGCGTATGCGTTTTCTCCTGAATATATTCAGGAGAAAACGCATACGCCCTTTTTGGCCAAGCAAGCAAGCGGGCAATGCAAATCTGCACTACAAAGAAGTATCACTTCCCACCGGTCAAAAGGGACATCCACAAAATGTGTAAAAACCAGAAAGGCAAGACAGGCCCTGGAGAACAGGGTGCCTTCTTATGCTGATGGGCGGGATGTAAATTGCCAACTGCCTCTCTGGAGGAGTGCATTGTGTTCCCTAAAAAAAGTAAACAACAGAGCTACAGAGCCAAGGGCACTTCCAGTCTAGGGAATATACCTTGGGAAAACTGAAAATCAAAAAGACACAGCCACCCCAAAATTTAGGGCTGCACTGCTTACAAGGACCTCAACTTGGGTACACCTTAAATATCCCAGGAAATATAAAAATGGTTCAAAAAATTGTGGTACTTACGTACGATGGAATATCCCTCAGCCATGAAATCAATGTCATAAGACCAGTAGCAGCAAAATGGGTGGATTCAGGTACGATGATTTTAAGTGAAATAAGTCACACAGAAAAAGAAACTTATCATAAGATATCACTTATGAAGATCCTGTAAACATGGCTACACTTGAACTGAGTTAGGAAAGAGAACAGTGTCTCACATTTAGAAAACACTCTTATGCCTGCTTAAGGGGGAAGGAGAGGTGGGGTGATGCATAAAACCAGAGTTTGATATAAGCACAGGTACCGTTCCAAAAACCAACTATGGAATAGACAAGACCTACACCTTCCTCAGTGAAAGGGACTCAAAACCCCATATTTCCCGCAGAGGAATATATCTGACTAGTAAGAATCTTAAAACCTATGTATTGATATGTCTCCGTAAGGGAATCAAGTGTGTCTAGACTGGGATAAATATGGCAGCGAGAATCAGCTCAAACCCACTATAAAAAGGAATTTCAAAAATAAAACAAAAAAACTGGGAAATTCTTTACAATTCCTTCAGGGTCTCTGATGAAACCTGAAATGACCCTATCTACAATGACAGCTGGATGTGGCATAAGGCTGGACACTTGGGACTGAGAGGATTGGTGAGATTGGGTGAGCAAATGCAGACCCTTTAAAGCAATAATGCATGGCACACATTCCATGGGTCCCAACTCTCCAGGTTGAAGGGAATATTACTACAGATATAACATGTACGGGAATCCTAGAGAACGGACACACTGTGAATACGAAAGGTTTCTAAAACTCAACGAATAGTCCCTCTCCTGGTGCTCCGGTTTGACTTTCCATCTGCTTTATTATCAAGCTCCCAACTTGGAGAGACAGCCCCTTTAACCTCCTGGTTCGCACAGGTTTCCAATTTGGCAGAGGATGAAAGGGAAGAGGGAGAACCAATGAGAGAGTAGCTGTTAGGCATTTGGACGGGCACATATCACTGTAATTTCCCGGCAGGAAGAAGAATTAACCAAAGTCTCAGCCACCCACCGGGAATCAGTATAGATCCAGAACCAAAATTTTGGACTTGCGGTCAGCTCACCAAAAACGAGTTGAAAAATGGAGCTCAGGGGCACAGCAATTCACAAACTGGCCGAGTAATAAAGGACAACTATCGTCCAAAAATCTGTTGAGGGAAGGCAACGAGGCGGACTTGAAAGCGTGGCAGAATAGCAGGAAACAGATTTCAAGAGGTACGTTGGAATCGCCTTTAAAGCACAGGAAGAGGGGCACAACTTCGACAATGATGCACTTGGCCAAAAAGGGCGTATGTGTTTTCTCATGAATATATTCAGGAGAAAACGCATACGCCCTTTTTGGCCAAGCAAGCAAGCGGGCAATGCAAATCTGCACTACAAAGAAGTATCACTTCCCACCGGTCAAAAGGGACATCCACAAAATGTGTAAAAACCAGAAAGGCAAGACAGGCCCTGGAGAACAGGGTGCCTTGTTATGCTGATGGGCAGGATGTAAATTGCCAACTGCCTCTCTGGAGGAGTGCATTGTGTTCCCTAAAACAAGTAAACAACAGAGCTACAGAGCCAAGGGCACTTCCAGTCTAGGGAATATACCTTGGGAAAACTGAAAATCAAAAAGACACAGCCACCCCAAAATTTAGGGCTGCACTGCTTACAAGGACCTCAACTTGGGTACACCTTAAATATCCCAGGAAATATAAAAATGGTTCAAAAAATTGTGGTACTTACGTACGATGGAATATCCCTCAGCCATGAAATCAATGTCATAAGACCAGTAGCAGCCAAAGGGGTGGATTCAGGTACGATGATTCTAAGTGAAATAAGTCACACAGAAAAAGAAACTTATCATAAGATATCACTTATGAAGATCCTGTAAACATGGCTACACTTGAACTGAGTTAGGAAAGAGAACAGTGTCTCACATTTAGAAAACACTCTTATGCCTGCTTAAGGGGGAAGGAGAGGTGGGGTGATGCATAAAACCAGAGTTTGATATAAGCACAGGTACCGTTCCAAAAACCAACTATGGAATAGACAAGACCTACACCTTCCTCAGTGAAAGGGACTCAAAACCCCATATTTCCCGCAGAGGAATATATCTGACTAGTAAGAATCTTAAAACCTATGTATTGATATGTCTCCGTAAGGGAATCAAGTGTGTCTAGACTGGGATAAATATGGCAGCGAGAATCAGCTCAAACCCACTATAAAAAGGAATTTCAAAAATAAAACAAAAAAACTGGGCAATTCTTTACAATTCCTTCAGGGTCTCTGATGAAACCTGAAATGACCCTATCTACAAGGACAGCTGGATGTGGCATAAGGCTGGACACTTGGGACTGAGAGGATTGGTGAGATTGGGTGAGCAAATGCAGACCCTTTAAAGCAATAATGCATGGCACACATTGCATGGGTCCCAACTCTCCAGGTTGAAGGGAATATTACTACAGATATAACAGGTACGGGAATCCTAGAGAACGGACACACTGTGAATACGAAAGGTTTCTAAAACTCAACGAATAGTCCCTCTCCTGGTGCTCCGGTTTGACTTTCCATCTGCTTTATTATCAACCTCCCAACTTGGAGAGACAGCCCCTTTAACCTCCTGGTTCGCACAGGTTGCCAATTTGGCAGAGGATGAAAGGGAAGAGGGAGAACCAATGAGAGAGTAGCTGTTAGGCATTTGGACGGGCACATATCACTGTAATTTCCCGGCAGGAAGAAGAATTAACCAAAGTCTCAGCCACCCACCGGGAATCAGTATAGATCCTGAACCAAAATTTTGGACTTGCGGTCAGCTCACCAAAAACGAGTTGAAAAATGGAGCTCAGGGGCACAGCAATTCACAAACTGGCCGAGTAATAAAGGACAACTATCGTCCAAAAATCTGTTGAGGGAAGGCAACGAGGTGGACTTGAAAGCGAGGCAGAGTAGCAGTAAACAGATTTCAAGAGGTACGTTGGAATCGCCTTTAAAGCACAGGAAGAGGGGCACAACTTGGACAATGATGCACTTGGCCAAAAAGGGTGTATGCGTTTTCTCCTGAATATATTCAGGAGAAAACGCATACGCCCTTTTTGGCCAAGCAAGCAAGCGGGCAATGCAAATCTGCACTACAAAGAAATATCACTTCCCACCGGTCAAAAGGGACATCCACAAAATGTGTAAAAACCAGAAAGGCAAGACAGGCCCTGGAGAACAGGGAGCCTTGTTATGCTGATGGGCAGGATGTAAATTGCCAACTGCCTCTCTGGAGGAGTGCATTGTGTTCCCTAAAACAAGTAAACAACAGAGCTACAGAGCCAAGGGCACTTCCAGTCTAGGGAATGTACCTTGGGAAAACTGAAAATCAAAAAGACACAGCCACCCCAAAATTTAGGCTGCACTGCTTTCAAGGACCTCAACTTGGGTACACCTTAATTATCCCAGGAAATATAAAAATGGTTCAAAAAATTGTGGTACTTACGTATGATGGAATATCCCTCAGCCATGAAATCAATGTCATAAGACCAGTAGCAGCAAAATGGGTGGATTCAGGTACGATGATTCTAAGTGAAATAAGTCACACAGAAAAAGAAACTTATCATAAGATATCACTTATGAAGATCCTGTAAACATGGCTACACTTGAACTGAGTTAGGAAAGAGAACAGTGTCTCACATTTAGAAAACACTCTTATGCCTGCTTAAGGGGGAAGGAGAGGTGGGGTGATGCATAAAACCAGAGTTTGATATAAGCACAGGTACCGTTCCAAAAACCAACTATGGAATAGACAAGACCTACACCTTCCTCAGTGAAAGGGACTCAAAACCCCATATTTCCAGGAGAAGAATATATCTGACTAGTAAGAATCTTAAAACCTATGTATTGATATGTCTCCGTAAGGGAATCAAGTGTGTCTAGACTGGCACAAACATGGCAGCGAGAATCAGCTCAAACCCAGTATAAAAAAGAATTTCAAAAACAAAACAAAAAAAACTGGGAAATTCTTTACAATTCCTTCAGGGTCTCTGATGAAACCTGGAATGACCCTATCTACAATGACAGCTGGATGTGGCATAAGGCTGGACACTTGGGACTGAGAGGATTGGTGAGATTGGGTGAGCAAATGCAGACCCTTTAAAGCAATAATGCATGACACACATTCCATGGGTCCCAACTCTCCAGGTTGAAGGGAATATTACTACAGATATAACATGTACGGGAATCCTAGAGAACGGACACACTGTGAATACGAAAGGTTTCTAAAACTCAACGAATAGTCCCTCTCTTGGTGCTCCAGTTTGACTTTCCATCTGCTTTATTATAAACCTCCCAACTTGGAGAGACAGCCCCTTTAACCTCCTGGTTCGCACAGGTTGCCAATTTGGCAGAGGATGAAAGGGAAGAGGGAGAACCAATGAGAGAGTAGCTGTTAGGCATTTGGACGGGCACATATCACTGTAATTTCCCGGCAGGAAGAAGAATTAACCAAAGTCTCAGCCACCCACCGGGAATCAGTATAGATCCTGAACCAAAATTTTGGACTTGCGATCAGCTCACCAAAAACGAGTTGAAAAATGGAGCTCAGGGGCACAGCAATTCACAAACTGGCCGAGTAATAAAGGACAACTATCGTCCAAAAATCTGTTGAGGGAAGGCAACGAGGCGGACTTGAAAGCGTGGCAGAATAGCAGGAAACAGATTTCAAGAGGTACGTTGGAATTGCCTTTAAAGCACAGGAAGAGGGGCACAACTTCGACAATGATGCACTTGGCCAAAAAGGGCGTATGCGTTTTCTCCTGAATATATTCAGGAGAAAACGCATACGCCCTTTTTGGCCAAGCAAGCAAGTGGGCAATGCAAATCTGCACTACAAAGAAGTATCACTTCCCACCGGTCAAAAGGGACATCCACAAAATGTGTAAAAACCAGAAAGGCAAGACAGGCCCTGGAGAACAGGGAGCCTTGTTATGCTGATGGGCAGGATGTAAATTGCCAACTGCCTCTCTGGAGGAGTGCATTGTGTTCCCTAAAACAAGTAAACAACAGAGCTACAGAGCCAAGGGCACTTCCAGTCTAGGGAATATACCTGGGAAAAACTGAAAATCAATAAGACAGAGCCACCCCAAAATTTAGGGCTGCACTGCTTACAAGGACCTCAACTTGGGTACACCTTAAATATCCCAGGAAATATAAAATTGGTTCAAAAAATTGTGGTACTTACGTACGATGGAATATCCCTCAGCCATGAAATCAATGTCATAAGACCAGTAGCAGCAAAATGGGTGGATTCAGGTACGATGATTTTAAGTGAAATAAGTCACACAGAAAAAGAAACTTATCATAAGATATCACTTATGAAGATCCTGTAAACATGGCTACACTTGAACTGAGTTAGGAAAGAGAACAGTGTCTCACATTTAGAAAACACTCTTATGCCTGCTTAAGGGGGAAGGAGAGGTGGGGTGATGCATAAAACCAGAGTTTGATATAAGCACAGGTACCGTTCCAAAAACCAACTATGGAATAGACAAGACCTACACCTTCCTCAGTGAAAGGGACTCAAAACCCCATATTTCCCGCAGAGGAATATATCTGACTAGTAAGAATCTTAAAACCTATGTATTGATATGTCTCCGTAAGGGAATCAAGTGTGTCTAGACTGGGATAAATATGGCAGCGAGAATCAGCTCAAACCCACTATAAAAAGGAATTTCAAAAATAAAACAAAAAAACTGGGAAATTCTTTACAATTCCTTCAGGGTCTCTGATGAAACCTGAAATGACCCTATCTACAATGACAGCTGGATGTGGCATAAGGCTGGACACTTGGGACTGAGACGATTGGTGAGATTGGGTGAGCAAATGCAGACCCTTTAAAGCAATAATGCATGGCACACATTCCATGGGTCCCAACTCTCCAGGTTGAAGGGAATATTACTACAGATATAACATGTACGGGAATCCTAGAGAACGGACACACTGTGAATACGAAAGGTTTCTAAAACTCAACGAATAGTCCCTCTCCTGGTGCTCCGGTTTGACTTTCCATCTGCTTTATTATCAACCTCCCAACTTGGAGAGACAGCCCCTTTAACCTCCTGGTTCGCACAGGTTGCCAATTTGGCAGAGGATGAAAGGGAAGAGGGAGAACCAATGAGAGAGTAGCTGTTAGGCATTTGGACGGGCACATATCACTGTAATTTCCCGGCAGGAAGAAGAATTAACCAAAGTCTCAGCCACCCACCGGGAATCAGTATAGATCCAGAACCAAAATTTTGGACTTGCGGTCAGCTCACCAAAAACGAGTTGAAAAATGGAGCTCAGGGGCACAGCAATTCACAAACTGGCCAAGTAATAAAGGACAACTATCGTCCAAAAATCTGTTGAGGGAAGGCAACGAGGCGGACTTGAAAGCGTGGCAGAATAGCAGGAAACAGATTTCAAGAGGTACGTTGGAATCGCCTTTAAAGCACAGGAAGAGGGGCACAACTTCGACAATGATGCACTTGGCCAAAAAGGGCGTATGCGTTTTCTCCTGAATATATTCAGGAGAAAACGCATACGCCCTTTTTGGCCAAGCAAGCAAGCGGGCAATGCAAATCTGCACTACAAAGAAGTATCACTTCCCACCGGTCAAAAGGGACATCCACAAAATGTGTAAAAACCAGAAAGGCAAGACAGGCCCTAGAGAACAGGGAGCCTTGTTATGCTGATGGGCGGGATGTAAATTGCCAACTGCCTCTCTGGAGGAGTGCATTGTGTTCCCTAAAAGAAGTAAACAACAGAGCTACAGAGCCAAGGGCACTTCCAGTCTAGGGAATATACCTTGGGAAAAGTGAAAATCAAAAACACACAGCCACCCCAAAATTTAGGGCTGCACTGCTTACAAGGACCTCAACTTGGGTACACCTTAAATATCCCAGGAAATATAAAAATGGTTCAAAAAATTGTGGTACTTACGTACGATGGAATATCCCTCAGCCATGAAATCAATGTCATAAGACCAGTAGCAGCAAAATGGGTAGATTCAGGTACGATGATTCTAAGTGAAATAAGTCACACAGAAAAAGAAACTTATCATAAGATATCACTTATGAAGATCCTGTAAACATGGCTACACTTGAACTGAGTTAGGAAAGAGAACAGAGTCTCACATTTAGAAAACACTCTTATGCCTGCTTAAGGGGGAAGGAGAGGTGGGGTGATGCATAAAACCAGAGTTTGATATAAGCAGAGGTACCGTTCCAAAAACCAACTATGGAATAGACAAGACCTACACCTTCCTCAGTGAAAGGGACTCAAAATCCCATATTTCCCGCAGAGGAATATATCTGACTAGTAAGAATCTTAAAACCTATGTATTGATATGTCTCCGTAAGGGAATCAAGTGTGTCTAGACTGGCACAAACATGGCAGCGAGAATCAGCTCAAACCCACTATAAAAAGGAATTTCAAAAACAAAACAAAAAAAACTGGGAAATTCTTTACAATTCCTTCAGGGTCTCTGATGAAACCTGAAATGACCCTATCTACAATGACAGCTGGATGTGGCATAAGGCTGGACACTTGGGACTGAGAGGATTGGTGAGATTGGGTGAGCAAATGCAGACCCTCTAAAGCAATAATGCATGGCACACATTCCATGGGTCCCAACTCTCCAGGTTGAAGGGAATATTACTACAGATATAACATGTACGGGAATCCTAGAGAACGGACACACTGTGAATACGAAAGGTTTCTAAAACTCAACGAATAGTCCCTCTCCTGGTGCTCCAGTTTGACTTTCCTTCTGCTTTATTATCAACCTCCCAACTTGGAGAGACAGCCCCTTTAACCTCCTGGTTCGCACAGGTTGCCAATTTGGCAGAGGATGAAAGGGAAGAGGGAGAACCAATGAGAGAGTAGCTGTTAGGCATTTGGACGGGCACATATCACTGTAATTTCCCGGCAGGAAGAAGAATTAACCAAAGTCTCAGCCACCCACCGGGAATCAGTATAGATCCTGAACCAAAATTTTGGACTTGCGGTCAGCTCACCAAAAACGAGTTGAAAAATGGAGCTCAGGGGCACAGCAATTCACAAACTGGCCGAGTAATAAAGGACAACTATCGTCCAAAAATCTGTTGAGGGAAGGCAACGAGGCGGACTTGAAAGCGAGGCAGAATAGCAGGAAACAGATTTCAAGAGGTACGTTGGAATCGCCTTTAAAGCACAGGAAGAGGGGCACAACTTCGACAATGATGCACTTGGCCAAAAAGGGCGTATGCGTTTTCTCCTGAATATATTCAGGAGAAAACGCATACGCCCTTTTTGGCCAAGCAAGCAAGCGGGCAATGCAAATCTGCACTACAAAGAAGTATCACTTCCCACCGGTCAAAAGGGACATCCACAAAATGTGTAAAAACCAGAAAGGCAAGACAGGCCCTGGAGAACAGGGTGCCTTGTTATGCTGATGGGTGGGATGTAAATTGCCAACTGCCTCTCTGGAGGAGTGCATTGTGTTCCCTAAAACAAGTAAACAACAGAGCTACAGAGCCAAGGGCTCTTCCAGTCTAGGGAATATACCTTGGGAAAACTGAAAATCAAAAAGACACAGCCACCCCAAAATTTAGGGCTGCACTGCTTACAAGGACCTCAACTTGGGTACACCTTAAATATCCCAGGAAATATAAAAATGGTTCAAAAAATTGTGGTACTTACGTACGATGGAATATCCCTCAGCCATGAAATCAATGTCATAAGACCAGTAGCAGCAAAATGGGTGGATTCAGGTACGATGATTCTAAGTGAAATAAGTCACACAGAAAAAGAAACTTATCATAAGATATCACTTATGAAGATCCTGTAAACATGGCTACACTTGAACTGAGTTAGGAAAGAGAACAGTGTCTCACATTTAGAAAACACTCTTATGCCTGCTTAAGGGGGAAGGAGAGGTGGGGTGATGCATAAAACCAGAGTTTGTTATAAGCACAGGTACCGTTCCAAAAACCAACTATGGAATAGACAAGACCTACACCTTCCTCAGTGAAAGGGACTCAAAACCCCATATTTCCCGCAGAGGAATATATCTGACTAGTAAGAATCTTAAAACCTATGTATTGATATGTCTCCGTAAGGGAATCAAGTGTGTCTAGACTGGGATAAATATGGCAACGAGAATCAGCTCAAACCCACTATAAAAAGGAATTTCAAAAATAAAACAAAAAAACTGGGAAATTCTTTACAATTCCTTCAGGGTCTCTGATGAAACCTGAAATGACCCTATCTACAATGACAGCTGGATGTGGCATAAGGCTGGACACTTGGGACTGAGAGGATTGGTGAGATTGGGTGAGCAAATGCAGACCCTTTAAAGCAATAATGCATGGCACACATTCCATGGGTCCCAACTCTCCAGGTTGAAGGGAATATTACTACAGATATAACATGTACGGGAATCCTAGAGAACGGACACACTGTGAATACGAAAGGTTTCTAAAACTCAACGAATAGTCCCTCTCCTGGTGCTCCGGTTTGACTTTCCATCTGCTTTATTATCAACCTCCCAACTTGGAGAGACAGCCCCTTTAACCTCCTGGTTCGCACAGGTTGCCAATTTGGCAGAGGATGAAAGGGAAGAGGGAGAACCAATGAGAGAGTAGCTGTTAGGCATTTGGACGGGCACATATCACTGTAATTTCCCGGCAGGAAGAAGAATTAACCAAAGTCTCAGCCACCCACCGGGAATCAGTATAGATCCAGAACCAAAATTTTGGACTTGCGGTCAGCTCACCAAAAACGAGTTGAAAAATGGAGCTCAGGGGCACAGCAATTCACAAACTGGCCGAGTAATAAAGGACAACTATCGTCCAAAAATCTGTTGAGGGAAGGCAACGAGGCGGACTTGAAAGCGAGGCAGAATAGCAGGAAACAGATTTCAAGAGGTACGTTGGAATCGCCTTTAAAGCACAGGAAGAGGGGCACAACTTCGACAATGATGCACTTGGCCAAAAAGGGCGTATGCGTTTTCTCCTGAATATATTCAGGAGAAAACGCATACGCCCTTTTTGGCCAAGCAAGCAAGCGGGCAATGCAAATCTGCACTACAAAGAAGTATCACTTCCCACCGGTCAAAAGGGACATCCACAAAATGTGTAAAAACCAGAAAGGCAAGACAGGCCCTGGAGAACAGGGAGCCTTGTAATGCTGATGGGCGGGAGGTAAATTGCCAACTGCCTCTCTGGAGGAGTGCATTGTGTTCCCTAAAACAAGTAAACAACAGAGCTACAGAGCCAAGGGCACTTCCAGTCTAGGGAATATACCTTGGGAAAACTGAAAATCAAAAAGACACAGCCACCCCAAAATTTAGGGCTGCACTGCTTACAAGGACCTCAACTTGGGTACACCTTAAATATCCCAGGAAATATAAAAATGGTTCAAAAAATTGTGGTACTTACGTACGAAGGAATATCCCTCAGCCATGAAATCAATGTCATAAGACCAGTAGAAGCAAAATGGGTGGATTCAGGTACGATGATTCTAAGTGAAATAAGTCACACAGAAAAAGAAACTTATCATAAGATATCACTTATGAAGATCCTGTAAACATGGCTACACTTGAACTGAGTTAGGATAGAGAACAGAGTCTCACATTTAGAAAACACTCTTATGCCTGCTTAAGGGGGAAGGAGAGGTGGGGTGATGCATAAAACCAGAGTTTGATATAAGCACAGGTACCGTTCCAAAAACCAACTATGGAATAGACAAGACCTACACCTTCCTCAGTGAAAGGGACTCAAAATCCCATATTTCCCGCAGAGGAATATATCTGACTAGTAAGAATCTTAAAACCTATGTATTGATATGTCTCCGTAAGGGAATCAAGTGTGTCTAGACTGGGATAAATATGGCAGCGAGAATCAGCTCAAACCCACTATAAAAAGGAATTTCAAAAATAAAACAAAAAAACTGGGAAATTCTTTACAATTCCTTCAGGGTCTCTGATGAAACCTGAAATGACCCTATCTACAAGGACAGCTGGATGTGGCATAAGGCTGGACACTTGGGACTGAGAGGATTGGTGAGATTGGGTGAGCAAATGCAGACCCTTTAAAGCAATAATGCATGGCACACATTCCATGGGTCCCAACTCTCCAGGTTGAAGGGAATATTACTACAGATATAACAGGTACGGGAATCCTAGAGAACGGACACACTGTGAATACGAAAGGTTTCTAAAACTCAACGAATAGTCCCTCTCCTGGTGCTCCGGTTTGACTTTCCATCTGCTTTATTATCAACCTCCCAACTTGGAGAGACAGCCCCTTTAACCTCCTGGTTCGCACAGGTTGCCAATTTGGCAGAGGATGAAAGGGAAGAGGGAGAACCAATGAGAGAGTAGCTGTTAGGCATTTGGACGGGCACATATCACTGTAATTTCCCGGCAGGAAGAAGAATTAACCAAAGTCTCAGCCACCCACCGGGAATCAGTATAGATCCTGAACCAAAATTTTGGACTTGCGGTCAGCTCACCAAAAACGAGTTGAAAAATGGAGCTCAGGGGCACAGCAATTCACAAACTGGCCGAGTAATAAAGGACAACTATCGTCCAAAAATCTGTTGAGGGAAGGCAACGAGGCGGACTTGAAAGCGTGGCAGAATAGCAGGAAACAGATTTCAAGAGGTACGTTGGAATCGCCTTTAAAGCACAGGAAGAGGGGCACAACTTCGACAATGATGCACTTGGCCAAAAAGGGCGTATGCGTTTTCTCCTGAATATATTCAGGAGAAAACGCATACGCCCTTTTTGGCCAAGCAAGCAAGCGGGCAATGCAAATCTGCACTACAAAGAAGTATCACTTCCCACCGGTCAAAAGGGACATCCACAAAATGTGTAAAAACCAGAAAGGCAAGACAGGCCCTGGAGAACAGGGTGCCTTGTTATGCTGATGGGCGGGATGTAAATTGCCAACTGCCTCTCTGGAGGAGTGCATTGTGTTCCCTAAAACAAGTAAACAACAGAGCTACAGAGCCAAGGGCACTTCCAGTCTAGGGAATATACCTTGGGAAAACTGAAAATCAAAAAGACACAGCCACCCCAAAATTTAGGGCTGCACTGCTTACAAGGACCTCAACTTGGGTACACCTTAAATATCCCAGGAAATATAAAAATGGTTCAAAAAATTGTGGTACTTACGTACGATGGAATATCCCTCAGCCATGAAATCAATGTCATAAGACCAGTAGCAGCAAAATGGGTGGATTCAGGTACGATGATTCTAAGTGAAATAAGTCACACAGAAAAAGAAACTTATCATAAGATATCACTTATGAAGATCCTGTAAACATGGCTACACTTGAACTGAGTTAGGAAAGAGAACAGTGTCTCACATTTAGAAAACACTCTTATGCCTGCTTAAGGGGGAAGGAGAGGTGGGGTGATGCATAAAACCAGAGTTTGATATAAGCACAGGTACCGTTCCAAAAACCAACTATGGAATAGACAAGACCTACACCTTCCTCAGTGAAAGGGACTCAAAACCCAATATTTCCCGCAGAGGAATATATCTGACTAGTAAGAATCTTAAAACCTATGTATTGATATGTCTCCATAAGGGAATCAAGTGTGTCTAGACTGGGATAAATATGGCAGCGAGAATCAGCTCAAACCCACTATAAAAAGGAATTTCAAAAATAAAACAAAAAAACTGGGAAATTCTTTACAATTCCTTCAGGGTCTCTGATGAAACCTGAAATGACCCTATCTACAATGACAGCTGGATGTGGCATAAGGCTGGACACTTGGGACTGAGACGATTGGTGAGATTGGGTGAGCAAATGCAGACCCTTTAAAGCAATAATGCATGGCACACATTCCATGGGTCCCAACTCTCCAGGTTGAAGGGAATATTACTACAGATATAACATGTACGGGAATCCTAGAGAACGGACACACTGTGAATACGAAAGGTTTCTAAAACTCAACGAATAGTCCCTCTCCTGGTGCTCCGGTTTGACTTTCCATCTGCTTTATTATCAACCTCCCAACTTGGAGAGACAGCCCCTTTAACCTCCTGGTTCGCACAGGTTGCCAATTTGGCAGAGGATGAAAGGGAAGAGGGAGAACCAATGAGAGAGTAGCTGTTAGGCATTTGGACGGGCACATATCACTGTAATTTCCCGGCAGGAAGAAGAATTAACCAAAGTCTCAGCCACCCACCGGGAATCAGTATAGATCCAGAACCAAAATTTTGGACTTGCGGTCAGCTCACCAAAAACGAGTTGAAAAATGGAGCTCAGGGGCACAGCAATTCACAAACTGGCCAAGTAATAAAGGACAACTATCGTCCAAAAATCTGTTGAGGGAAGGCAACGAGGCGGACTTGAAAGCGTGGCAGAATAGCAGGAAACAGATTTCAAGAGGTACGTTGGAATCGCCTTTAAAGCACAGGAAGAGGGGCACAACTTCGACAATGATGCACTTGGCCAAAAAGGGCGTATGCGTTTTCTCCTGAATATATTCAGGAGAAAACGCATACGCCCTTTTTGGCCAAGCAAGCAAGCGGGCAATGCAAATCTGCACTACAAAGAAGTATCACTTCCCACCGGTCAAAAGGGACATCCACAAAATGTGTAAAAACCAGAAAGGCAAGACAGGCCCTAGAGAACAGGGAGCCTTGTTATGCTGATGGGCGGGATGTAAATTGCCAACTGCCTCTCTGGAGGAGTGCATTGTGTTCCCTAAAAGAAGTAAACAACAGAGCTACAGAGCCAAGGGCACTTCCAGTCTAGGGAATATACCTTGGGAAAACTGAAAATCAAAAACACACAGCCACCCCAAAATTTAGGGCTGCACTGCTTACAAGGACCTCAACTTGGGTACACCTTAAATATCCCAGGAAATATAAAAATGGTTCAAAAAATTGTGGTACTTACGTACGATGGAATATCCCTCAGCCATGAAATCAATGTCATAAGACCAGTAGCAGCAAAATGGGTGGATTCAGGTACGATGATTCTAAGTGAAATAAGTCACACAGAAAAAGAAACTTATCATAAGATATCACTTATGAAGATCCTGTAAACATGGCTACACTTGAACTGAGTTAGGAAAGAGAACAGAGTCTCACATTTAGAAAACACTCTTATGCCTGCTTAAGGGGGAAGGAGAGGTGGGGTGATGCATAAAACCAGAGTTTGATATAAGCAGAGGTACCGTTCCAAAAACCAACTATGGAATAGACAAGACCTACACCTTCCTCAGTGAAAGGGACTCAAAATCCCATACTTCCCGCAGAGGAATATATCTGACTAGTAAGAATCTTAAAACCTATGTATTGATATGTCTCCGTAAGGGAATCAAGTGTGTCTAGACTGGCACAAACATGGCAGCGAGAATCAGCTCAAACCCACTATAAAAAGGAATTTCAAAAACAAAACAAAAAAAACTGGGAAATTCTTTACAACTCCTTCAGGGTCTCTGATGAAACCTGAAATGACCCTATCTACAATGACAGCTGGATGTGGCATAAGGCTGGACACTTGGGACTGAGAGGATTGGTGAGATTGGGTGAGCAAATGCAGACCCTCTAAAGCAATAATGCATGGCACACATTCCATGGGTCCCAACTCTCCAGGTTGAAGGGAATATTACTACAGATATAACATGTACGGGAATCCTAGAGAACGGACACACTGTGAATACGAAAGGTTTCTAAAACTCAACGAATAGTCCCTCTCCTGGTGCTCCAGTTTGACTTTCCTTCTGCTTTATTATCAACCTCCCAACTTGGAGAGACAGCCCCTTTAACCTCCTGGTTCGCACAGGTTGCCAATTTGGCAGAGGATGAAAGGGAAGAGGGAGAACCAATGAGAGAGTAGCTGTTAGGCATTTGGACGGGCACATATCACTGTAATTTCCCGGCAGGAAGAAGAATTAACCAAAGTCTCAGCCACCCACCGGGAATCAGTATAGATCCTGAACCAAAATTTTGGACTTGCGGTCAGCTCACCAAAAACGAGTTGAAAAATGGAGCTCAGGGGCACAGCAATTCACAAACTGGCCGAGTAATAAAGGACAACTATCGTCCAAAAATCTGTTGAGGGAAGGCAACAAGGCGGACTTGAAAGCGTGGCAGAATAGCAGGAAACAGATTTCAAGAGGTACGTTGGAATCGCCTTTAAAGCACAGGAAGAGGGGCACAACTTCGACAATGATGCACTTGGCCAAAAAGGGCGTATGCGTTTTCTCCTGAATATATTCAGGAAAAAACGCATACGCCCTTTTTGGCCAAGCAAGCAAGCGGGCAATGCAAATCTGCACTACAAAGAAGTATCACTTCCCACCGGCCAAAAGGGACATCCACAAAATGTGTAAAAACCAGAAAGGCAAGACAGGCCCTGGAGAACAGGGTGCCTTGTTATGCTGATGGGCGGGATGTAAATTGCCAACTGCCTCTCTGGAGGAGTGCATTGTGTTCCCTAAAACAAGTAAACAACAGAGCTACAGAGCCAAGGGCTCTTCCAGTCTAGGGAATATACCTTGGGAAAACTGAAAATCAAAAAGACACAGCCACCCCAAAATTTAGGGCTGCACTGCTTACAAGGACCTCAACTTGGGTACACCTTAAATATCCCAGGAAATATAAAAATGGTTCAAAAAATTGTGGTACTTACGTACGATGGAATATCCCTCAGCCATGAAATCAATGTCATAAGACCAGTAGCAGCAAAATGGGTGGATTCAGGTACGATGATTCTAAGTGAAATAAGTCACACAGAAAAAGAAACTTATCATAAGATATCACTTATGAAGATCCTGTAAACATGGCTACACTTGAACTGAGTTAGGAAAGAGAACAGTGTCTCACATTTAGAAAACACTCTTATGCCTGCTTAAGGGGGAAGGAGAGGTGGGGTGATGCATAAAACCAGAGTTTGATATAAGCACAGGTACCGTTCCAAAAACCAACTATGGAATAGACAAGACCTACACCTTCCTCAGTGAAAGGGACTCAAAACCCCATATTTCCCGCAGAGGAATATATCTGACTAGTAAGAATCTTAAAACCTATGTATTGATATGTCTCCGTAAGGGAATCAAGTGTGTCTAGACTGGGATAAATATGGCAGCGAGAATCAGCTCAAACCCACTATAAAAAGGAATTTCAAAAATAAAACAAAAAAACTGGGAAATTCTTTACAATTCCTTCAGGGTCTCTGATGAAACTTGAAATGACCCTATCTACAATGACAGCTGGATGTGGCATAAGGCTGGACACTTGGGACTGAGAGGATTGGTGAGATTGGGTGAGCAAATGCAGACCCTTTAAAGCAATAATGCATGGCACACATTCCATGGGTCCCAACTCTCCAGGTTGAAGGGAATATTACTACAGATATAACATGTACGGGAATCCTAGAGAACGGACACACTGTGAATACGAAAGGTTTCTAAAACTCAACGAATAGTCCCTCTCCTGGTGCTCCGGTTTGACTTTCCATCTGCTTTATTATCAACCTCCCAACTTGGAGAGACAGCCCCTTTAACCTCCTGGTTCGCACAGGTTGCCAATTTGGCAGAGGATGAAAGGGAAGAGGGAGAACCAATGAGAGAGTAGCTGTTAGGCATTTGGACGGGCACATATCACTGTAATTTCCCGGCAGGAAGAAGAATTAACCAAAGTCTCAGCCACCCACCGGGAATCAGTATAGATCCAGAACCAAAATTTTGGACTTGCGGTCAGCTCACCAAAAACGAGTTGAAAAATGGAGCTCAGGGGCACAGCAATTCACAAACTGGCCGAGTAATAAAGGACAACTATCGTCCAAAAATCTGTTGAGGGAAGGCAACGAGGCGGACTTGAAAGCGAGGCAGAATAGCAGGAAACAGATTTCAAGAGGTACGTTGGAATCGCCTTTAAAGCACAGGAAGAGGGGCACAACTTCGACAATGATGCACTTGGCCAAAAAGGGCGTATGCGTTTTCTCCTGAATATATTCAGGAGAAAACGCATACGCCCTTTTTGGCCAAGCAAGCAAGCGGGCAATGCAAATCTGCACTACAAAGAAGTATCACTTCCCACCGGTCAAAAGGGACATCCACAAAATGTGTAAAAACCAGAAAGGCAAGACAGGCCCTGGAGAACAGGGAGCCTTGTAATGCTGATGGGCGGGAGGTAAATTGCCAACTGCCTCTCTGGAGGAGTGCATTGTGTTCCCTAAAACAAGTAAACAACAGAGCTACAGAGCCAAGGGCACTTCCAGTCTAGGGAATATACCTTGGGAAAACTGAAAATCAAAAAGACACAGCCACCCCAAAATTTAGGGCTGCACTGCTTACAAGGACCTCAACTTGGGTACACCTTAAATATCCCAGGAAATATAAAAATGGTTCAAAAAATTGTGGTACTTACGTACGAAGGAATATCCCTCAGCCATGAAATCAATGTCATAAGACCAGTAGCAGCAAAATGGGTGGATTCAGGTACGATGATTCTAAGTGAAATAAGTCACACAGAAAAAGAAACTTATCATAAGATATCACTTATGAAGATCCTGTAAACATGGCTACACTTGAACTGAGTTAGGAAAGAGAACAGAGTCTCACATTTAGAAAACACTCTTATGCCTGCTTAAGGGGGAAGGAGAGGTGGGGTGATGCATAAAACCAGAGTTTGATATAAGCACAGGTACCGTTCCAAAAACCAACTATGGAATAGACAAGACCTACACCTTCCTCAGTGAAAGGGACTCAAAATCCCATATTTCCCGCAGAGGAATATATCTGACTAGTAAGAATCTTAAAACCTATGTATTGATATGTCTCCGTAAGGGAATCAAGTGTGTCTAGACTGGGATAAATATGGCAGCGAGAATCAGCTCAAACCCACTATAAAAAGGAATTTCAAAAATAAAACAAAAAAACTGGGAAATTCTTTACAATTCCTTCAGGGTCTCTGATGAAACCTGAAATGACCCTATCTACAAGGACAGCTGGATGTGGCATAAGGCTGGACACTTGGGACTGAGAGGATTGGTGAGATTGGGTGAGCAAATGCAGACCCTTTAAAGCAATAATGCATGGCACACATTCCATGGGTCCCAACTCTCCAGGTTGAAGGGAATATTACTACAGATATAACAGGTACGGGAATCCTAGAGAACGGACACACTGTGAATACGAAAGGTTTCTAAAACTCAACGAATAGTCCCTCTCCTGGTGCTCCGGTTTGACTTTCCATCTGCTTTATTATCAACCTCCCAACTTGGAGAGACAGCCCCTTTAACCTCCTGGTTCGCACAGGTTGCCAATTTGGCAGAGGATGAAAGGGAAGAGGGAGAACCAATGAGAGAGTAGCTGTTAGGCATTTGGACGGGCACATATCACTGTAATTTCCCGGCAGGAAGAAGAATTAACCAAAGTCTCAGCCACCCACCGGGAATCAGTATAGATCCAGAACCAAAATTTTGGACTTGCGGTCAGCTCACCAAAAACGAGTTGAAAAATGGAGCTCAGGGGCACAGCAATTCACAAACTGGCCGAGTAATAAAGGACAACTATCGTCCAAAAATCTGTTGAGGGAAGGCAACGAGGCGGACTTGAAAGCGAGGCAGAATAGCAGGAAACAGATTTCAAGAGGTACGTTGGAATCGCCTTTAAAGCACAGGAAGAGGGGCACAACTTCGACAATGATGCACTTGGCCAAAAAGGGCGTATGCGTTTTCTCCTGAATATATTCAGGAGAAAACGCATACGCCCTTTTTGGCCAAGCAAGCAAGCGGGCAATGCAAATCTGCACTACAAAGAAGTATCACTTCCCACCGGTCAAAAGGGACATCCACAAAATGTGTAAAAACCAGAAAGGCAAGACAGGCCCTGGAGAACAGGGAGCCTTGTAATGCTGATGGGCGGGATGTAAATTGCCAACTGCCTCTCTGGAGGAGTGCATTGTGTTCCCTAAAACAAGTAAACAACAGAGCTACAGAGCCAAGGGCACTTCCAGTCTAGGGAATATACCTTGGGAAAACTGAAAATCAAAAAGACACAGCCACCCCAAAATTTAGGGCTGCACTGCTTACAAGGACCTCAACTTGGGTACACCTTAAATATCCCAGGAAATATAAAAATGGTTCAAAAAATTGTGGTACTTACGTACGAAGGAATATCCCTCAGCCATGAAATCAATGTCATAAGACCAGTAGCAGCAAAATGGGTGGATTCAGGTACGATGATTCTAAGTGAAATAAGTCACACAGAAAAAGAAACTTATCATAAGATATCACTTATGAAGATCCTGTAAACATGGCTACACTTGAACTGAGTTAGGAAAGAGAACAGAGTCTCACATTTAGAAAACACTCTTATGCCTGCTTAAGGGGGAAGGAGAGGTGGGGTGATGCATAAAACCAGAGTTTGATATAAGCACAGGTACCGTTCCAAAAACCAACTATGGAATAGACAAGACCTACACCTTCCTCAGTGAAAGGGACTCAAAATCCCATATTTCCCGCAGAGGAATATATCTGACTAGTAAGAATCTTAAAACCTATGTATTGATATGTCTCCGTAAGGGAATCAAGTGTGTCTAGACTGGGATAAATATGGCAGCGAGAATCAGCTCAAACCCACTATAAAAAGGAATTTCAAAAATAAAACAAAAAAACTGGGAAATTCTTTACAATTCCTTCAGGGTCTCTGATGAAACCTGAAATGACCCTATCTACAAGGACAGCTGGATGTGGCATAAGGCTGGACACTTGGGACTGAGAGGATTGGTGAGATTGGGTGAGCAAATGCAGACCCTTTAAAGCAATAATGCATGGCACACATTCCATGGGTCCCAACTCTCCAGGTTGAAGGGAATATTACTACAGATATAACAGGTACGGGAATCCTAGAGAACGGACACACTGTGAATACGAAAGGTTTCTAAAACTCAACGAATAGTCCCTCTCCTGGTGCTCCGGTTTGACTTTCCATCTGCTTTATTATCAACCTCCCAACTTGGAGAGACAGCCCCTTTAACCTCCTGGTTCGCACAGGTTGCCAATTTGGCAGAGGATGAAAGGGAAGAGGGAGAACCAATGAGAGAGTAGCTGTTAGGCATTTGGACGGGCACATATCACTGTAATTTCCCGGCAGGAAGAATTAAACAAAGTCTCAGCCACCCACCGGGAATCAGTATAGATCCTGAACCAAAATTTTGGACTTGCGGTCAGCTCACCAAAAACGAGTTGAAAAATGGAGCTCAGGGGCACAGCAATTCACAAACTGGCCGAGTAATAAAGGACAACTATCGTCCAAAAATCTGTTGAGGGAAGGCAACGAGGCGGACTTGAAAGCGTGGCAGAATAGCAGGAAACAGATTTCAAGAGGTACGTTGGAATCGCCTTTAAAGCACAGGAAGAGGGGCACAACTTCGACAATGATGCACTTGGCCAAAAAGGGCGTATGCGTTTTCTCCTGAATATATTCAGGAGAAAACGCATACGCCCTTTTTGGCCAAGCAAGCAAGCGGGCAATGCAAATCTGCACTACAAAGAAGTATCACTTCCCACCGGTCAAAAGGGACATCCACAAAATGTGTAAAAACCAGAAAGGCAAGACAGGCCCTGGAGAACAGGGTGCCTTGTTATGCTGATGGGCGGGATGTAAATTGCCAACTGCCTCTCTGGAGGAGTGCATTGTGTTCCCTAAAACAAGTAAACAACAGAGCTACAGAGCCAAGGGCACTTCCAGTCTAGGGAATATACCTTGGGAAAACTGAAAATCAAAAAGACACAGCCACCCCAAAATTTAGGGCTGCACTGCTTACAAGGACCTCAACTTGGGTACACCTTAAATATCCCAGGAAATATAAAAATGGTTCAAAAAATTGTGGTACTTACGTACGATGGAATATCCCTCAGCCATGAAATCAATGTCATAAGACCAGTAGCAGCAAAATGGGTGGATTCAGGTACGATGATTCTAAGTGAAATAAGTCACACAGAAAAAGAAACTTATCATAAGATATCACTTATGAAGATCCTGTAAACATGGCTACACTTGAACTGAGTTAGGAAAGAGAACAGTGTCTCACATTTAGAAAACACTCTTATGCCTGCTTAAGGGGGAAGGAGAGGTGGGGTGATGCATAAAACCAGAGTTTGATATAAGCACAGGTACCGTTCCAAAAACCAACTATGGAATAGACAAGACCTACACCTTCCTCAGTGAAAGGGACTCAAAACCCCATATTTCCCGCAGAGGAATATATCTGACTAGTAAGAATCTTAAAACCTATGTATTGATATGTCTCCGTAAGGGAATCAAGTGTGTCTAGACTGGGATAAATATGGCAGCGAGAATCAGCTCAAACCCACTATAAAAAGGAATTTCAAAAATAAAACAAAAAAACTGGGAAATTCTTTACAATTCCTTCAGGGTCTCTGATGAAACCTGAAATGACCCTATCTACAATGACAGCTGGATGTGGCATAAGGCTGGACACTTGGGACTGAGAGGATTGGTGAGATTGGGTGAGCAAATGCAGACCCTTTAAAGCAATAATGCATGGCACACATTCCATGGGTCCCAACTCTCCAGGTTGAAGGGAATATTACTACAGATATAACATGTACGGGAATCCTAGAGAACGGACACACTGTGAATACGAAAGGTTTCTAAAACTCAACGAATAGTCCCTCTCCTGGTGCTCCGGTTTGACTTTCCATCTGCTTTATTATCAACCTCCCAACTTGGAGAGACAGCCCCTTTAACCTCCTGGTTCGCACAGGTTGCCAATTTGGCAGAGGATGAAAGGGAAGAGGGAGAACCAATGAGAGAGTAGCTGTTAGGCATTTGGACGGGCACATATCACTGTAATTTCCCGGCAGGAAGAAGAATTAACCAAAGTCTCAGCCACCCACCGGGAATCAGTATAGATCCTGAACCAAAATTTTGGACTTGCGGTCAGCTCACCAAAAACGAGTTGAAAAATGGAGCTCAGGGGCACAGCAATTCACAAACTGGCCGAGTAATAAAGGACAACTATCGTCCAAAAATCTGTTGAGGGAAGGCAACGAGGCGGACTTGAAAGCGTGGCAGAATAGCAGGAAACAGATTTCAAGAGGTACGTTGGAATCGCCTTTAAAGCACAGGAAGAGGGGCACAACTTCGACAATGATGCACTTGGCCAAAAAGGGCGTATGCGTTTTCTCCTGAATATATTCAGGAGAAAACGCATACGCCCTTTTTGGCCAAGCAAGCAAGCGGGCAATGCAAATCTGCACTACAAAGAAGTATCACTTCCCACCGGTCAAAAGGGACATCCACAAAATGTGTAAAAACCAGAAAGGCAAGACAGGCCCTGGAGAACAGGGTGCCTTCTTATGCTGATGGGCGGGATGTAAATTGCCAACTGCCTCTCTGGAGGAGTGCATTGTGTTCCCTAAAACAAGTAAACAACAGAGCTACAGAGCCAAGGGCACTTCCAGTCTAGGGAATATACCTTGGGAAAACTGAAAATCAAAAAGACACAGCCACCCCAAAATTTAGGGCTGCACTGCTTACAAGGACCTCAACTTGGGTACACCTTAAATATCCCAGGAAATATAAAAATGGTTCAAAAAATTGTGGTACTTACGTACGATGGAATATCCCTCAGCCATGAAATCAATGTCATAAGACCAGTAGCAGCAAAATGGGTGGATTCAGGTACGATGATTCTAAGTGAAATAAGTCACACAGAAAAAGAAACTTATCATAAGATATCACTTATGAAGATCCTGTAAACATGGCTACACTTGAACTGAGTTAGGAAAGAGAACAGTGTCTCACATTTAGAAAACACTCTTATGCCTGCTTAAGGGGGAAGGAGAGGTGGGGTGATGCATAAAACCAGAGTTTGATATAAGCACAGGTACCGTTCCAAAAACCAACTATGGAATAGACAAGACCTACACCTTCCTCAGTGAAAGGGACTCAAAACCCCATATTTCCCGCAGAGGAATATATCTGACTAGTAAGAATCTTAAAACCTATGTATTGATATGTCTCCGTAAGGGAATCAAGTGTGTCTAGACTGGGATAAATATGGCAGCGAGAATCAGCTCAAACCCACTATAAAAAGGAATTTCAAAAATAAAACAAAAAAACTGGGAAATTCTTTACAATTCCTTCAGGGTCTCTGATGAAACCTGAAATGACCCTATCTACAAGGACAGCTGGATGTGGCATAAGGCTGGACACTTGGGACTGAGAGGATTGGTGAGACTGGGTGAGCAAATGCAGACCCTTTAAAGCAATAATGCATGGCACACATTCCATGGGTCCCAACTCTCCAGGTTGAAGGGAATATTACTACAGATATAACATGCACGGGAATCCTAGAGAACGGACACACTGTGAATACGAAAGGTTTCTAAAACTCAACGAATAGTCCCTCTCCTGGTGCTCCGGTTTGACTTTCCATCTGCTTTATTATCAACCTCCCAACTTGGAGAGACAGCCCCTTTAACCTCCTGGTTCGCACAGGTTGCCAATTTGGCAGAGGATGAAAGGGAAGAGGGAGAACCAATGAGAGAGTAGCTGTTAGGCATTTGGACGGGCACATATCACTGTAATTTCCCGGCAGGAAGAAGAATTAACCAAAGTCTCAGCCACCCACCGGGAATCAGTATAGATCCTGAACCAAAATTTTGGACTTGCGGTCAGCTCACCAAAAACGAGTTGAAAAATGGAGCTCAGGGGCACAGCAATTCACAAACTGGCCGAGTAATAAAGGACAACTATCGTCCAAAAATCTGTTGAGGGAAGGCAACGAGGCGGACTTGAAAGCGAGGCAGAATAGCAGGAAACAGATTTCAAGAGGTACGTTGGAATCGCCTTTAAAGCACAGGAAGAGGGGCACAACTTCGACAATGATGCACTTGGCCAAAAAGGGCGTATGCGTTTTCTCCTGAATATATTCAGGAGAAAACGCATACGCCCTTTTTGGCCAAGCAAGCAAGCGGGCAATGCAAATCTGCACTACAAAGAAGTATCACTTCCCACCGGTCAAAAGGGACATCCACAAAATGTGTAAAAACCAGAAAGGCAAGACAGGCCCTGGAGAACAGGGAGCCTTGTTATGCTGATGGGCGGGATGTAAATTGCCAACTGCCTCTCTGGAGGAGTGCATTGTGTTCCCTAAAACAAGTAAACAACAGAGCTACAGAGCCAAGGGCACTTCCAGTCTAGGGAATATACCTTGGGAAAACTGAAAATCAAAAAGACACAGCCACCCCAAAATTTAGGGCTGCACTGCTTACAAGGATCTCAACTTGGGTACACCTTAAATATCCCAGGAAATATAAAAATGGTTCAAAAAATTGTGGTACTTACGTACGAAGGAATATCCCTCAGCCATGAAATCAATGTCATAAGACCAGTAGCAGCAAAATGGGTGGATTCAGGTACGATGATTCTAAGTGAAATAAGTCACACAGAAAAAGAAACTTATCATAAGATATCACTTATGAAGATCCTGTAAACATGGCTACACTTGAACTGAGTTAGGAAAGAGAACAGAGTCTCACATTTAGAAAACACTCTTATGCCTGCTTAAGGGGGAAGGAGAGGTGGGGTGATGCATAAAACCAGAGTTTGATATAAGCACAGGTACCGTTCCAAAAACCAACTATGGAATAGACAAGACCTACACCTTCCTCAGTGAAAGGGACTCAAAATCCCATATTTCCCGCAGAGGAATATATCTGACTAGTAAGAATCTTAAAACCTATGTATTGATATGTCTCCGTAAGGGAATCAAGTGTGTCTAGACTGGGATAAATATGGCAGCGAGAATCAGCTCAAACCCACTATAAAAAGGAATTTCAAAAATAAAACAAAAAAACTGGGCAATTCTTTACAATTCCTTCAGGGTCTCTGATGAAACCTGAAATGACCCTATCTACAAGGACAGCTGGATGTGGCATAAGGCTGGACACTTGGGACTGAGAGGATTGGTGAGATTGGGTGAACAAATGCAGACCATTTAAAGCAATAATGCATGGCACACATTCCATGGGTCCCAACTCTCCAGGTTGAAGGGAATATTACTACAGATATAACATGTACGGGAATCCTAGAGAACGGACACACTGTGAATACGAAAGGTTTCTAAAACTCAACGAATAGTCCCTCTCCTGGTGCTCCGGTTTGACTTTCCATCTGCTTTATTATCAACCTCCCAACTTGGAGAGACAGCCCCTTTAACCTCCTGGTTCGCACAGGTTGCCAATTTGGCAGAGGATGAAAGGGAAGAGGGAGAACCAATGAGAGAGTAGCTGTTAGGCATTTGGACGGGCACATATCACTGTAATTTCCCGGCAGGAAGAAGAATTAACCAAAGTCTCAGCCACCCACCGGGAATCAGTATAGATCCTGAACCAAAATTTTGGACTTGCGGTCAGCTCACCAAAAACGAGTTGAAAAATGGAGCTCAGGGGCACAGCAATTCACAAATTGGCCGAGTAATAAAGGACAACTATCGTCCAAAAATCTGTTGTTGAGGGAAGGCAACGAGGCGGACTTGAAAGCGAGGCAGAATAGCAGGAAACAGATTTCAAGAGGTACGTTGGAATCGCCTTTAAAGCACAGGAAGAGGGGCACAACTTCGACAATGATGCACTTGGCCAAAAAGGGCGTATGCGTTTTCTCCTGAATATATTCAGGAGAAAACGCATACGCCCTTTTTGGCCAAGCAAGCAAGCGGGAAATGCAAATCTGCACTACAAAGAAGTATCACTTCCCACCGGTCAAAAGGGACATCCACAAAATGTGTAAAAACCAGAAAGGCAAGACAGGCCCTGGAGAACAGGGTGCCTTTTTATGCTGATGGGCGGGATGTAAATTGCCAACTGCCTCTCTGGAGGAGTGCATTGTGTTCCCTAAAACAAGTAAACAACAGAGCTACAGAGCCAAGGGCACTTCCAGTCTAGGGAATATACCTTGGGAAAACTGAAAATCAAAAAGACACAGCCACCCCAAAATTTAGGGCTGCACTGCTTACAAGGACCTCAACTTGGGTACACCTTAAATATCCCAGGAAATATAAAAATGGTTCAAAAAATTGTGGTACTTACGTACGATGGAATATCCCTCAGCCATGAAATCAATGTCATAAGACCAGTAGCAGCAAAATGGGTGGATTCAGGTACGATGATTCTAAGTGAAATAAGTCACACAGAAAAAGAAACTTATCATAAGATATCACTTATGAAGATCCTGTAAACATGGCTACACTTGAACTGAGTTAGGAAAGAGAACAGTGTCTCACATTTAGAAAACACTCTTATGCCTGCTTAAGGGGGAAGGAGAGGTGGGGTGATGCATAAAACCAGAGTTTGATATAAGCACAGGTACCGTTCCAAAAACCAACTATGGAATAGACAAGACCTACACCTTCCTCAGTGAAAGGGACTCAAAACCCCATATTTCCAGGAGAAGAATATATCTGACTAGTAAGAATCTTAAAACCTATGTATTGATATGTCTCCGTAAGGGAATCAAGTGTGTCTAGACTGGCACAAACATGGCAGCGAGAATCAGCTCAAACCCACTATAAAAAAGAATTTCAAAAACAAAACAAAAAAAACTGGGAAATTCTTAACAATTCCTTCAGGGTCTCTGATGAAACCTGAAATGACCCTATCTACAATGACAGCTGGATGTGGCATAAGGCTGGACACTTGGGACTGAGAGGATTGGTGAGATTGGGTGAGCAAATGCAGACCCTTTAAAGCAATAATGCATGACACACATTCCATGGGTCCCAACTCTCCAGGTTGAAGGGAATATTACTACAGATATAACATGTACGGGAATCCTAGAGAACGGACACACTGTGAATACGAAAGGTTTCTAAAATTCAACGAATAGTCCCTCTCCTGGTGCTCCGGTTTGACTTTCCATCTGCTTTATTATCAACCTCCCAACTTGGAGAGACAGCCCCTTTAACCTCCTGGTTCGCACAGGTTGCCAATTTGGCAGAGGATGAAAGGGAAGAGGGAGAACCAATGAGAGAGTAGCTGTTAGGCCTTTGGACGGGCACATATCACTGTAATTTCCCGGCAGGAAGAAGAATTAACCAAAGTCTCAGCCACCCACCGGGAATCAGTATAGATCCTGAACCAAAATTTTGGACTTGCGGTCAGCTCACCAAAAACGAGTTGAAAAATGGAGCTCAGGGGCACAGCAATTCACAAACTGGCCGAGTAATAAAGGACAACTATCGTCCAAAAATCTGTTGAGGGAAGGCAACGAGGCGGACTTGAAAGCGAGGCAGAATAGCAGGAAACAGATTTCAAGAGGTACGTTGGAATCACCTTTAAAGCACAGGAAGAGGGGCACAACTTCGACAATGATGCACTTGGCCAAAAAGGGCGTATGCGTTTTCTCCTGAATATATTCAGGAGAAAACGCATACGCCCTTTTTGGCCAAGCAAGCAAGCGGGCAATGCAAATCTGCACTACAAAGAAGTATCACTTCCCACCGGTCAAAAGGGACATCCACAAAATGTGTAAAAACCAGAAAGGCAAGACAGGCCCTGGAGAACAGGGAGCCTTGTTATGCTGATGGGCGGGATGTAAATTGCCAACTGCCTCTCTGGAGGAGTGCATTGTGTTCCCTAAAACAAGTAAACAACAGAGCTACAGAGCCAAGGGCACTTCCAGTCTAGGGAATATACCTTGGAAAAACTGAAAATCAAAAAGACACAGCCACCCCAAAATTTAGGGCTGCACTGCTTACAAGGACCTCAACTTGGGTACACCTTAAATATCCCAGGAAATATAAAAATGGTTCAAAAAATTGTGGTACTTACGTACGAAGGAATATCCCTCAGCCATGAAATCAATGTCATAAGACCAGTAGCAGCAAAATGGGTGGATTCAGGTACGATGATTCTAAGTGAAATAAGTCACACAGAAAAAGAAACTTATCATAAGATATCACTTATGAAGATCCTGTAAACATGGCTACACTTGAACTGAGTTAGGAAAGAGAACAGAGTCTCACATTTAGAAAACACTCTTATGCCTGCTTAAGGGGGAAGGAGAGGTGGGGTGATGCATAAAACCAGAGTTTGATATAAGCACAGGTACCGTTCCAAAAACCAACTATGGAATAGACAAGACCTACACCTTCCTCAGTGAAAGGGACTCAAAATCCCATATTTCCCGCAGAGGAATATATCTGACTAGTAAGAATCTTAAAACCTATGTATTGATATGTCTCCGTAAGGGAATCAAGTGTGTCTAGACTGGGATAAATATGGCAGCGAGAATCAGCTCAAACCCACTATAAAAAGGAATTTCAAAAATAAAACAAAAAAACTGGGCAATTCTTTACAATTCCTTCAGGGTCTCTGATGAAACCTGAAATGACCCTATCTACAAGGACAGCTGGATGTGGCATAAGGCTGGACACTTGGGACTGAGAGGATTGGTGAGATTGGGTGAGCAAATGCAGACCCTTTAAAGCAATAATGCATGGCACACATTCCATGGGTCCCAACTCTCCAGGTTGAAGGGAATATTACTACAGATATAACATGTACGGGAATCCTAGAGAACGGACACACTGTGAATACGAAAGGTTTCTAAAACTCAACGAATAGTCCCTCTCCTGGTGCTCCGGTTTGACTTTCCATCTGCTTTATTATCAACCTCCCAACTTGGAGAGACAGCCCCTTTAACCTCCTGGTTCGCACAGGTTGCCAATTTGGCAGAGGATGAAAGGGAAGAGGGAGAACCAATGAGAGAGTAGCTGTTAGGCATTTGGACGGGCACATATCAATGTAATTTCCCGGCAGGAAGAAGAATTAACCAAAGTCTCAGCCACCCACCGGGAATCAGTATAGATCCTGAACCAAAATTTTGGACTTGCGGTCAGCTCACCAAAAACGAGTTGAAAAATGGAGCTCAGGGGCACAGCAATTCACAAACTGGCCGAGTAATAAAGGACAACTATCGTCCAAAAATCTGTTGAGGGAAGGCAACGAGGCGGACTTGAAAGCGAGGCAGAATAGCAGGAAACAGATTTCAAGAGGTACGTTGGAATCGCCTTTAAAGCACAGGAAGAGGGGCACAACTTCGACAATGATGCACTTGGCCAAAAAGGGCGTATGCGTTTTCTCCTGAATATATTCAGGAGAAAACGCATACGCCCTTTTTGGCCAAGCAAGCAAGCGGGCAATGCAAATCTGCACTACAAAGAAGTATCACTTCCCACCGGTCAAAAGGGACATCCACAAAATGTGTAAAAACCAGAAAGGCAAGACAGGCCCTGGAGAACAGGGTGCCTTGTTTTGCTGATGGGCGGGATGTAAATTGCCAACTGCCTCTCTGGAGGAGTGCATTGTGTTCCCTAAAACAAGTAAACAACAGAGCTACAGAGCCAAGGGCACTTCCAGTCTAGGGAATATACCTTGGGAAAACTGAAAATCAAAAAGACACAGCCACCCCAAAATTTAGGGCTGCACTGCTTACAAGGACCTCAACTTGGGTACACCTTAAATATCCCAGGAAATATAAAAATGGTTCAAAAAATTGTGGTACTTACGTACGATGGAATATCCCTCAGCCATGAAATCAATGTCATAAGACCAGTAGCAGCAAAATGGGTGGATTCAGGTACGATGATTCTAAGTGAAATAAGTCACACAGAAAAAGAAACTTATCATAAGATATCACTTATGAAGATCCTGTAAACATGGCTACACTTGAACTGAGTTAGGAAAGAGAACAGTGTCTCACATTTAGAAAACACTCTTATGCCTGCTTAAGGGGGAAGGAGAGGTGGGGTGATGCATAAAACCAGAGTTTGATATAAGCACAGGTACCGTTCCAAAAACCAACTATGGAATAGACAAGACCTACACCTTCCTCAGTGAAAGGGACTCAAAACCCCATATTTCCCGCAGAGGAATATATCTGACTAGTAAGAATCTTAAAACCTATGTATTGATATGTCTCCATAAGGGAATCAAGTGTGTCTAGACTGGGATAAATATGGCAGTGAGAATCAGCTCAAACCCACTATAAAAAGGAATTTCAAAAATAAAACAAAAAAACTGGGAAATTCTTTACAATTCCTTCAGGGTCTCTGATGAAACCTGAAATGACCCTATCTACAAGGACAGCTGGATGTGGCATAAGGCTGGACACTTGGGACTGAGAGGATTGGTGAGATTGGGTGAGCAAATGCAGACCCTTTAAAGCAATAATGCATGGCACACATTCCATGGGTCCCAACTCTCCAGGTTGAAGGGAATATTACTACAGATATAACATGTACGGGAATCCTAGAGAACGGACACACTGTGAATACGAAAGGTTTCTAAAACTCAACGAATAGTCCCTCTCCTGGTGCTCCGGTTTGACTTTCCATCTGCTTTATTATCAACCTCCCAACTTGGAGAGACAGCCCCTTTAACCTCCTGGTTCGCACAGGTTGCCAATTTGGCAGAGGATGAAAGGGAAGAGGGAGAACCAATGAGAGAGTAGCTGTTAGGCATTTGGACGGGCACATATCACTGTAATTTCCCGGCAGGAAGAAGAATTAACCAAAGTCTCAGCCACCCACCGGGAATCAGTATAGATCCTGAACCAAAATTTTGGACTTGCGGTCAGCTCACCAAAAACGAGTTGAAAAATGGAGCTCAGGGGCACAGCAATTCACAAACTGGCCGAGTAATAAAGGACAACTATCGTCCAAAAATCTGTTGAGGGAAGGCAACGAGGCGGACTTGAAAGCGAGGCAGAATAGCAGGAAACAGATTTCAAGAGGTACGTTGGAATCGCCTTTAAAGCACAGGAAGAGGGGCACAACTTCGACAATGATGCACTTGGCCAAAAAGGGCGTATGCGTTTTCTCCTGAATATATTCAGGAGAAAACGCATACGCCCTTTTTGGCCAAGCAAGCAAGCGGGCAATGCAAATCTGCACTACAAAGAAGTATCACTTCCCACCGGTCAAAAGGGACATCCACAAAATGTGTAAAAACCAGAAAGGCAAGACAGGCCCTGGAGAACAGGGAGCCTTGTTATGCTGATGGGCGGGATGTAAATTGCCAACTGCCTCTCTGGAGGAGTGCATTGTGTTCCCTAAAACAAGTAAACAACAGAGCTACAGAGCCAAGGGCACTTCCAGTCTAGGGAATATACCTTGGGAAAACTGAAAATCAAAAAGACACAGCCACCCCAAAATTTAGGGCTGCACTGCTTACAAGGACCTCAACTTGGGTACACCTTAAATATCCCAGGAAATATAAAAATGGTTCAAAAAATTGTGGTACTTACGTACGATGGAATATCCCTCAGCCATGAAATCAATGTCATAAGACCAGTAGCAGCAAAATGGGTGGATTCAGGTACGATGATTCTAAGTGAAATAAGTCACACAGAAAAAGAAACTTATCATAAGATATCACTTATGAAGATCCTGTAAACATGGCTACACTTGAACTGAGTTAGGAAAGAGAACAGTGTCTCACATTTAGAAAACACTCTTATGCCTGCTTAAGGGGGAAGGAGAGGTGGGGTGATGCATAAAACCAGAGTTTGATATAAGCACAGGTACCGTTCCAAAAACCAACTATGGAATAGACAAGACCTACACCTTCCTCAGTGAAAGGGACTCAAAACCCCATATTTCCCGCAGAGGAATATATCTGACTAGTAAGAATCTTAAAACCTATGTATTGATATGTCTCCGTAAGGGAATCAAGTGTGTCTAGACTGGGATAAATATGGCAGCGAGAATCAGCTCAAACCCACTATAAAAAGGAATTTCAAAAATAAAACAAAAAAACTGGGAAATTCTTTACAATTCCTTCAGGGTCTCTGATGAAACCTGAAATGACCCTATCTACAATGACAGCTGGATGTGGCATAAGGCTGGACACTTGGGACTGAGAGGATTGGTGAGATTGGGTGAGCAAATGCAGACCCTTTAAAGCAATAATGCATGGCACACATTCCATGGGTCCCAACTCTCCAGGTTGAAGGGAATATTACTACAGATATAACATGTACGGGAATCCTAGAGAACGGACACACTGTGAATACGAAAGGTTTCTAAAACTCAACGAATAGTCCCTCTCCTGGTGCTCCGGTTTGACTTTCCATCTGCTTTATTATCAACCTCCCAACTTGGAGAGACAGCCCCTTTAACCTCCTGGTTCGCACAGGTTGCCAATTTGGCAGAGGATGAAAGGGAAGAGGGAGAACCAATGAGAGAGTAGCTGTTAGGCATTTGGACGGGCACATATCACTGTAATTTCCCGGCAGGAAGAAGAATTAACCAAAGTCTCAGCCACCCACCGGGAATCAGTATAGATCCTGAACCAAAATTTTGGACTTGCGGTCAGCTCACCAAAAACGAGTTGAAAAATGGAGCTCAGGGGCACAGCAATTCACAAACTGGCCGAGTAATAAAGGACAACTATCGTCCAAAAATCTGTTGAGGGAAGGCAACGAGGCGGACTTGAAAGCGTGGCAGAATAGCAGGAAACAGATTTCAAGAGGTACGTTGGAATCGCCTTTAAAGCACAGGAAGAGGGGCACAACTTCGACAATGATGCACTTGGCCAAAAAGGGCGTATGCGTTTTCTCCTGAATATATTCAGGAGAAAACGCATACGCCCTTTTTGGCCAAGCAAGCAAGCGGGCAATGCAAATCTGCACTACAAAGAAGTATCACTTCCCACCGGTCAAAAGGGACATCCACAAAATGTGTAAAAACCAGAAAGGCAAGACAGGCCCGGGAGAACAGGGTGCCTTGTTATGCTGATGGGCGGGATGTAAATTGCCAACTGCCTCTCTGGAGGAGTGCATTGTGTTCCCTAAAACAAGTAAACAACAGAGCTACAGAGCCAAGGGCACTTCCAGTCTAGGGAATATACCTTGGGAAAACTGAAAATCAAAAAGACACAGCCACCCCAAAATTTAGGGCTGCACTGCTTACAAGGACCTCAACTTGGGTACACCTTAAATATCCCAGGAAATATAAAAATGGTTCAAAAAATTGTGGTACTTACGTACGATGGAATATCCCTCAGCCATGAAATCAATGTCATAAGACCAGTAGCAGCAAAATGGGTGGATTCAGGTACGATGATTCTAAGTGAAATAAGTCACACAGAAAAAGAAACTTATCATAAGATATCACTTATGAAGATCCTGTAAACATGGCTACACTTGAACTGAGTTAGGAAAGAGAACAGTGTCTCACATTTAGAAAACACTCTTATGCCTGCTTAAGGGGGAAGGAGAGGTGGGGTGATGCATAAAACCAGAGTTTGATATAAGCACAGGTACCGTTCCAAAAACCAACTATGGAATAGACAAGACCTACACCTTCCTCAGTGAAAGGGACTCAAAACCCCATATTTCCCGCAGAGGAATATATCTGACTAGTAAGAATCTTAAAACCTATGTATTGATATGTCTCCGTAAGGGAATCAAGTGTGTCTAGACTGGGATAAATATGGCAGCGAGAATCAGCTCAAACCCACTATAAAAAGGAATTTCAAAAATAAAACAAAAAAACTGGGAAATTCTTTACAATTCCTTCAGGGTCTCTGATGAAACCTGAAATGACCCTATCTACAAGGACAGCTGGATGTGGCATAAGGCTGGACACTTGGGACTGAGAGGATTGGTGAGATTGGGTGAGCAAATGCAGACCCTTTAAAGCAATAATGCATGGCACACATTCCATGGGTCCCAACTCTCCAGGTTGAAGGGAATATTACTACAGATATAACATGTACGGGAATCCTAGAGAACGGACACACTGTGAATATGAAAGGTTTCTAAAACTCAACGAATAGTCCCTCTCCTGGTGCTCCGGTTTGACTTTCCATCTGCTTTATTATCAACCTCCCAACTTGGAGAGACAGCCCCTTTAACCTCCTGGTTCGCACAGGTTGCCAATTTGGCAGAGGATGAAAGGGAAGAGGGAGAACCAATGAGAGAGTAGCTGTTAGGCCTTTGGACGGGCACATATCACTGTAATTTCCCGGCAGGAAGAAGAATTAACCAAAGTCTCAGCCACCCACCGGGAATCAGTATAGATCCTGAACCAAAATTTTGGACTTGCGGTCAGCTCACCAAAAACGAGTTGAAAAATGGAGCTCAGGGGCACAGCAATTCACAAACTGGCCGAGTAATAAAGGACAACTATCGTCCAAAAATCTGTTGAGGGAAGGCAACGAGGCGGACTTGAAAGCGTGGCAGAATAGCAGGAAACAGATTTCAAGAGGTACGTTGGAATCGCCTTTAAAGCACAGGAAGAGGGGCACAACTTCGACAATGATGCACTTGGCCAAAAAGGGCGTATGCGTTTTCTCCTGAATATATTCAGGAGAAAACGCATACGCCCTTTTTGGCCAAGCAAGCAAGCGGGCAATGCAAATCTGCACTACAAAGAAGTATCACTTCCCACCGGTCAAAAGGGACATCCACAAAATGTGTAAAAACCAGAAAGGCAAGACAGGCCCGGGAGAACAGGGTGCCTTGTTATGCTGATGGGCGGGATGTAAATTGCCAACTGCCTCTCTGGAGGAGTGCATTGTGTTCCCTAAAACAAGTAAACAACAGAGCTACAGAGCCAAGGGCACTTCCAGTCTAGGGAATATACCTTGGGAAAACTGAAAATCAAAAAGACACAGCCACCCCAAAATTTAGGGCTGCACTGCTTACAAGGACCTCAACTTGGGTACACCTTAAATATCCCAGGAAATATAAAAATGGTTCAAAAAATTGTGGTACTTACGTACGATGGAATATCCCTCAGCCATGAAATCAATGTCATAAGACCAGTAGCAGCAAAATGGGTGGATTCAGGTACGATGATTCTAAGTGAAATAAGTCACACAGAAAAAGAAACTTATCATAAGATATCACTTATGAAGATCCTGTAAACATGGCTACACTTGAACTGAGTTAGGAAAGAGAACAGTGTCTCACATTTAGAAAACACTCTTATGCCTGCTTAAGGGGGAAGGAGAGGTGGGGTGATGCATAAAACCAGAGTTTGATATAAGCACAGGTACCATTCCAAAAACCAACTATGGAATAGACAAGACCTACACCTTCCTCAGTGAAAGGGACTCAAAATCCCATATTTCCCGCAGAGGAATATATCTGACTAGTAAGAATCTTAAAACCTATGTATTGATATGTCTCCGTAAGGGAACCAAGTGTGTCTAGACTGGGATAAATATGGCAGCGAGAATCAGCTCAAACCCACTATAAAAAGGAATTTCAAAAATAAAACAAAAAAACTGGGAAATTCTTTTCAATTCCTTCAGGGTCTCTGATGAAACCTGAAATGACCCTATCTACAATGACAGCTGGATGTGGCATAAGGCTGGACACTTGGGACTGAGAGGATTGGTGAGATTGGGTGAGCAAATGCAGACCCTTTAAAGCAATAATGCATGGCACACATTCCATGGGTCCCAACTCTCCAGGTTGAAGGGAATATTACTACAGATATAACATGTACGGGAATCCTAGAGAACGGACACACTGTGAATACGAAAGGTTTCTAAAACTCAACGAATAGTCCCTCTCCTGGTGCTCCGGTTTGACTTTCCATCTGCTTTATTATCAACCTCCCAACTTGGAGAGACAGCCCCTTTAACCTCCTGGTTCGCACAGGTTGCCAATTTGGCAGAGGATGAAAGGGAAGAGGGAGAACCAATGAGAGAGTAGCTGTTAGGCATTTGGACGGGCACATATCACTGTAATTTCCCGGCAGGAAGAAGAATTAACCAAAGTCTCAGCCACCCACCGGGAATCAGTATAGATCCTGAACCAAAATTTTGGACTTGCGGTCAGCTCACCAAAAACGAGTTGAAAAATGGAGCTCAGGGGCACAGCAATTCACAAACTGGCCGAGTAATAAAGGACAACTATCGTCCAAAAATCTGTTGAGGGAAGGCAACGAGGCGGACTTGAAAGCGAGGCAGAATAGCAGGAAACAGATTTCAAGAGGTACGTTGGAATCGCCTTTAAAGCACAGGAAGAGGGGCACAACTTCGACAATGATGCACTTGGCCAAAAAGGGCGTATGCGTTTTCTCCTGAATATATTCAGGAGAAAACGCATACGCCCTTTTTGGCCAAGCAAGCAAGCGGGCAATGCAAATCTGCACTACAAAGAAGTATCACTTCCCACCGGTCAAAAGGGACATCCACAAAATGTGTAAAAACCAGAAAGGCAAGACAGGCCCTGGAGAACAGGGAGCCTTGTTATGCTGATGGGCGGGATGTAAATTGCCAACTGCCTCTCTGGAGGAGTGCATTGTGTTCCCTAAAACAAGTAAACAACAGAGCTACAGAGCCAAGGGCACTTCCAGTCTAGGGAATATACCTTGGGAAAACTGAAAATCAAAAAGACACAGCCACCCCAAAATTTAGGGCTGCACTGCTTACAAGGACCTCAACTTGGGTACACCTTAAATATCCCAGGAAATATAAAAATGGTTCAAAAAATTGTGGTACTTACGTACGATGGAATATCCCTCAGCCATGAAATCAATGTCATAAGACCAGTAGCAGCAAAATGGGTGGATTCAGGTACGATGATTCTAAGTGAAATAAGTCACACAGAAAAAGAAACTTATCATAAGATATCACTTATGAAGATCCTGTAAACATGGCTACACTTGAACTGAGTTAGGAAAGAGAACAGTGTCTCACATTTAGAAAACACTCTTATGCCTGCTTAAGGGGGAAGGAGAGGTGGGGTGATGCATAAAACCAGAGTTTGATATAAGCACAGGTACCGTTCCAAAAACCAACTATGGAATAGACAAGACCTACACCTTCCTCAGTGAAAGGGACTCAAAATCCCATATTTCCCGCAGAGGAATATATCTGACTAGTAAGAATCTTAAAACCTATGTATTGATATGTCTCCGTAAGGGAATCAAGTGTGTCTAGACTGGGATAAATATGGCAGCGAGAATCAGCTCAAACCCACTATAAAAAGGAATTTCAAAAATAAAACAAAAAAACTGGGAAATTCTTTACAATTCCTTCAGGGTCTCTGATGAAACCTGAAATGACCCTATCTACAAGGACAGCTGGATGTGGCATAAGGCTGGACACTTGGGACTGAGAGGATTGGTGAGATTGGGTGAGCAAATGCAGACCCTTTAAAGCAATAATTCATGGCACACATTCCATGGGTCCCAGCTCTCCAGGTTGAAGGGAATATTACTACAGATATAACATGTACGGGAATCCTAGAGAACGGACACACTGTGAATACGAAAGGTTTCTAAAACTCAACGAATAGTCCCTCTCCTGGTGCTCCGGTTTGACTTTCCATCTGCTTTATTATCAACCTCCCAACTTGGAGAGACAGCCCCTTTAACCTCCTGGTTCGCACAGGTTGCCAATTTGGCAGAGGATGAAAGGGAAGAGGGAGAACCAATGAGAGAGTAGCTGTTAGGCATTTGGACGGGCACATATCACTGTAATTTCCCGGCAGGAAGAAGAATTAACCAAAGTCTCAGCCACCCACCGGGAATCAGTATAGATCCTGAACCAAAATTTTGGACTTGCGGTCAGCTCACCAAAAACGAGTTGAAAAATGGAGCTCAGGGGCACAGCAATTCACAAACTGGCCGAGTAATAAAGGACAACTATCGTCCAAAAATCTGTTGAGGGAAGGCAACGAGGCGGACTTGAAAGCGTGGCAGAATAGCAGGAAACAGATTTCAAGAAGTACGTTGGAATCGCCTTTAAAGCACAGGAAGAGGGGCACAACTTCGACAATGATGCACTTGGCCAAAAAGGGCGTATGCGTTTTCTCCTGAATATATTCAGGAGAAAACGCATACGCCCTTTTTGGCCAAGCAAGCAAGCGGGCAATGCAAATCTGCACTACAAAGAAGTATCACTTCCCACCGGTCAAAAGGGACATCCACAAAATGTGTAAAAACCAGAAACGCAAGACAGGCCTTGGAGAACAGGGAGCCTTGTTATGCTGATGGGCGGGATGTAAATTGCCAACTGCCTCTCTGGAGGAGTGCATTGTGTTCCCTAAAACAAGTAAACAACAGAGCTACAGAGCCAAGGGCACTTCCAGTCTAGGGAATATACCTTGGGAAAACTGAAAATCAAAAAGACACAGCCACCCCAAAATTTAGGGCTGCACTGCTTACAAGGACCTCAACTTGGGTACACCTTAAATATCCCAGGGAATATAAAAATGGTTCAAAAAATTGTGGTACTTACGTACGATGGAATATCCCTCAGCCATGAAATCAATGTCATAAGACCAGTAGCAGCAAAATGGGTGGATTCAGGTACGATGATTCTAAGTGAAATAAGTCACACAGAAAAAGAAACTTATCATAAGATATCACTTATGAAGATCCTGTAAACATGGCTACACTTGAACTGAGTTAGGAAAGAGAACAGTGTCTCACATTTAGAAAACACTCTTATGCCTGCTTAAGGGGGAAGGAGAGGTGGGGTGATGCATAAAACCAGAGTTTGATATAAGCACAGGTACCGTTCCAAAAACCAACTATGGAATAGACAAGACCTACACCTTCCTCAGTGAAAGGGACTCAAAACCCCATATTTCCCGCAGAGGAATATATCTGACTAGTAAGAATCTTAAAACCTATGTATTGATATGTCTCCGTAAGGGAATCAAGTGTGTCTAGACTGGGATAAATATGGCAGCGAGAATCAGCTCAAACCCACTATAAAAAGGAATTTCAAAAATAAAACAAAAAAAACTGGGAAATTCTTTACAATTCCTTCAGGGTCTCTGATGAAACCTGAAATGACCCTATCTACAATGACAGCTGGATGTGGCATAAGGCTGGACACTTGGGACTGAGAGGATTGGTGAGATTGGGTGAGCAAATGCAGACCCTTTAAAGCAATAATGCATGGCACACATTCCATGGGTCCCAACTCTCCAGGTTGAAGGGAATATTACTACAGATATAACATGTACGGGAATCCTAGAGAACGGACACACTGTGAATACGAAAGGTTTCTAAAACTCAACGAATAGTCCCTCTCCTGGTGCTCCGGTTTGACTTTCCATCTGCTTTATTATCAACCTCCCAACTTGGAGAGACAGCCCCTTTAACCTCCTGGTTCGCACAGGTTGCCAATTTGGCAGAGGATGAAAGGGATTAGGGAGAACCAATGAGAGAGTAGCTGTTAGGCATTTGGACGGGCACATATCACTGTAATTTCCCGGCAGGAAGACGAATTAACCAAAGTCTCAGCCACCCACCGGGAATCAGTATAGATCCTGAACCAAAATTTTGGACTTGCGGTCAGCTCACCAAAAACGAGTTGAAAAATGGAGCTCAGGGGCACAGCAATTCACAAACTGGCCGAGTAATAAAGGACAACTATCGTCCAAAAATCTGTTGAGGGAAGGCAACGAGGCGGACTTGAAAGCGAGGCAGAATAGCAGGAAACAGATTTCAAGAGGTACGTTGGAATCGCCTTTAAAGCACAGGAAGAGGGGCACAACTTCGACAATGATGCACTTGGCCAAAAAGGGCGTATGCGTTTTCTCCTGAATATATTCAGGAGAAAACGCATACGCCCTTTTTGGCCAAGCAAGCAAGCGGCCAATGCAAATCTGCACTACAAAGAAGTATCACTTCCCACCGGTCAAAAGGGACATCCACAAAATGTGTAAAAACCAGAAAGGCAAGACAGGCCCTGGAGAAAAGGGTGCCTTGTTATGCTGATGGGCGGGATGTAAATTGCCAACTGCCTCTCTGGAGGAGTGCATTGTGTTCCCTAAAACAAGTAAACAACAGAGCTACAGAGCCAAGGGCACTTCCAGTCTAGGGAATATACCTTGGGAAAACTGAAAATCAAAAAGACACAGCCACCCCAAAATTTAGGGCTGCACTGCTTACAAGGACCTCAACTTGGGTACACCTTAAATATCCCAGGAAATATAAAAATGGTTCAAAAAATTGTGGTACTTACGTACGATGGAATATCCCTCAGCCATGAAATCAATGTCATAAGACCAGTAGCAGCAAAATGGGTGGATTCAGGTACGATGATTCTAAGTGAAATAAGTCACACAGAAAAAGAAACTTATCATAAGATATCACTTATGAAGATCCTGTAAACATGGCTACACTTGAACTGAGTTAGGAAAGAGAACAGTGTCTCACATTTAGAAAACACTCTTATGCCTGCTTAAGGGGGAAGGAGAGGTGGGGTGATGCATAAAACCAGAGTTTGATATAAGCACAGGTACCGTTCCAAAAACCAACTATGGAATAGACAAGACCTACACCTTCCTCAGTGAAAGGGACTCAAAATCCCATATTTCCCGCAGAGGAATATATCTGACTAGTAAGAATCTTAAAACCTATGTATTGATATGTCTCCGTAAGGGAACCAAGTGTGTCTAGACTGGGATAAATATGGCAGCGAGAATCAGCTCAAACCCACTATAAAAAGGAATTTCAAAAATAAAACAAAAAAACTGGGAAATTCTTTACAATTCCTTCAGGGTCTCTGATGAAACCTGAAATGACCCTATCTACAATGACAGCTGGATGTGGCATAAGGCTGGACACTTGGGACTGAGAGGATTGGTGAGATTGGGTGAGCAAATGCAGACCCTTTAAAGCAATAATGCATGGCACACATTCCATGGGTCCCAACTCTCCAGGTTGAAGGGAATATTACTACAGATATAACATGTACGGGAATCCTAGAGAACGGACACACTGTGAATACGAAAGGTTTCTAAAACTCAACGAATAGTCCCTCTCCTGGTGCTCCGGTTTGACTTTCCATCTGCTTTATTATCAACCTCCCAACTTGGAGAGACAGCCCCTTTAACCTCCTGGTTCGCACAGGTTGCCAATTTGGCAGAGGATGAAAGGGAAGAGGGAGAACCAATGAGAGAGTAGCTGTTAGGCATTTGGACGGGCACATATCACTGTAATTTCCCGGCAGGAAGAAGAATTAACCAAAGTCTCAGCCACCCACCGGGAATCAGTATAGATCCTGAACCAAAATTTTGGACTTGCGGTCAGCTCACCAAAAACGAGTTGAAAAATGGAGCTCAGGGGCACAGCAATTCACAAACTGGCCGAGTAATAAAGGACAACTATCGTCCAAAAATCTGTTGAGGGAAGGCAACGAGGCGGACTTGAAAGCGAGGCAGAATAGCAGGAAACAGATTTCAAGAGGTACGTTGGAATCGCCTTTAAAGCACAGGAAGAGGGGCACAACTTCGACAATGATGCACTTGGCCAAAAAGGGCGTATGCGTTTTCTCCTGAATATATTCAGGAGAAAACGCATACGCCCTTTTTGGCCAAGCAAGCAAGCGGCCAATGCAAATCTGCACTACAAAGAAGTATCACTTCCCACCGGTCAAAAGGGACATCCACAAAATGTGTAAAAACCAGAAAGGCAAGACAGGCCCTGGAGAAAAGGGTGCCTTGTTATGCTGATGGGCGGGATGTAAATTGCCAACTGCCTCTCTGGAGGAGTGCATTGTGTTCCCTAAAACAAGTAAACAACAGAGCTACAGAGCCAAGGGCACTTCCAGTCTAGGGAATATACCTTGGGAAAACTGAAAATCAAAAAGACACAGCCACCCCAAAATTTAGGGCTGCACTGCTTACAAGGACCTCAACTTGGGTACACCTTAAATATCCCAGGAAATATAAAAATGGTTCAAAAAATTGTGGTACTTACGTACGATGGAATATCCCTCAGCCATGAAATCAATGTCATAAGACCAGTAGCAGCAAAATGGGTGGATTCAGGTACGATGATTCTAAGTGAAATAAGTCACACAGAAAAAGAAACTTATCATAAGATATCACTTATGAAGATCCTGTAAACATGGCTACACTTGAACTGAGTTAGGAAAGAGAACAGAGTCTCACATTTAGAAAACACTCTTATGCCTGCTTAAGGGGGAAGGAGAGGTGGGGTGATGCATAAAACCAGAGTTTGATATAAGCACAGGTACCGTTCCAAAAACCAACTATGGAATAGACAAGACCTACACCTTCCTCAGTGAAAGGGACTCAAAATCCCATATTTCCCGCAGAGGAATATATCTGACTAGTAAGAATCTTAAAACCTATGTATTGATATGTCTCCGTAAGGGAATCAAGTGTGTCTAGACTGGGATAAATATGGCAGCGAGAATCAGCTCAAACCCACTATAAAAAGGAATTTCAAAAATAAAACAAAAAAACTGGGAAATTCTTTACAATTCCTTCAGGGTCTCTGATGAAACCTGAAATGACCCTATCTACAAGGACAGCTGGATGTGGCATAAGGCTGGACACTTGGGACTGAGAGGATTGGTGAGATTGGGTGAGCAAATGCAGACCCTTTAAAGCAATAATGCATGGCACACATTCCATGGGTCCCAACTCTCCAGGTTGAAGGGAATATTACTACAGATATAACATGTACGGGAATCCTAGAGAACGGACACACTGTGAATACGAAAGGTTTCTAAAACTCAACGAATAGTCCCTCTCCTGGTGCTCCGGTTTGACTTTCCATCTGCTTTATTATCAACCTCCCAACTTGGAGAGACAGCCCCTTTAACCTCCTGGTTCGCACAGGTTGCCAATTTGGCAGAGGATGAAAGGGAAGAGGGAGAACCAATGAGAGAGTAGCTGTTAGGCATTTGGACGGGCACATATCAATGTAATTTCCCGGCAGGAAGAAGAATTAACCAAAGTCTCAGCCACCCACCGGGAATCAGTATAGATCCTGAACCAAAATTTTGGACTTGCGGTCAGCTCACCAAAAACGAGTTGAAAAATGGAGCTCAGGGGCACAGCAATTCACAAACTGGCCGAGTAATAAAGGACAACTATCGTCCAAAAATCTGTTGAGGGAAGGCAACGAGGCGGACTTGAAAGCGAGGCAGAATAGCAGGAAACAGATTTCAAGAGGTACGTTGGAATCGCCTTTAAAGCACAGGAAGAGGGGCACAACTTCGACAATGATGCACTTGGCCAAAAAGGGCGTATGCGTTTTCTCCTGAATATATTCAGGAGAAAACGCATACGCCCTTTTTGGCCAAGAAAGCAAGCGGGCAATGCAAATCTGCACTACAAAGAAGTATCACTTCCCACCGGTCAAAAGGGACATCCACAAAATGTGTAAAAACCAGAAAGGCAAGACAGGCCCTGGAGAACAGGGAGCCTTGTTATGCTGATGGGCGGGATGTAAATTGCCAACTGCCTCTCTGGAGGAGTGCATTGTGTTCCCTAAAACAAGTAAACAACAGAGCTACAGAGCCAAGGGCACTTCCAGTCTAGGGAATATACCTGGGGAAAACTGAAAATCAAAAAGACACAGCCACCCCAAAATTTAGGGCTGCACTGCTTACAAGGACCTCAACTTGGGTACACCTTAAATATCCCAGGAAATATAAAAATGGTTCAAAAAATTGTGGTACTTACGTACGATGGAATATCCCTCAGCCATGAAATCAATGTCATAAGACCAGTAGCAGCAAAATGGGTGGATTCAGGTACGATGATTCTAAGTGAAATAAGTCACACAGAAAAAGAAACTTATCATAAGATATCACTTATGAAGATCCTGTAAACATGGCTACACTTGAACTGAGTTAGGAAAGAGAACAGTGTCTCACATTTAGAAAACACTCTTATGCCTGCTTAAGGGGGAAGGAGAGGTGGGGTGATGCATAAAACCAGAGTTTGATATAAGCACAGGTACCGTTCCAAAAACCAACTATGGAATAGACAAGACCTACACCTTCCTCAGTGAAAGGGACTCAAAATCCCATATTTCCCGCAGAGGAATATATCTGACTAGTAAGAATCTTAAAACCTATGTATTGATATGTCTCCGTAAGGGAACCAAGTGTGTCTAGACTGGGATAAATATGGCAGCGAGAATCAGCTCAAACCCACTATAAAAAGGAATTTCAAAAATAAAACAAAAAAACTGGGAAATTCTTTACAATTCCTTCAGGGTCTCTGATGAAACCTGAAATGACCCTATCTACAATGACAGCTGGATGTGGCATAAGGCTGGACACTTGGGACTGAGAGGATTGGTGAGATTGGGTGAGCAAATGCAGACCCTTTAAAGCAATAATGCATGGCACACATTCCATGGGTCCCAACTCTCCAGGTTGAAGGGAATATTACTACAGATATAACATGTACGGGAATCCTAGAGAACGGACACACTGTGAATACGAAAGGTTTCTAAAACTCAACGAATAGTCCCTCTCCTGGTGCTCCGGTTTGACTTTCCATCTGCTTTATTATCAACCTCCCAACTTGGAGAGACAGCCCCTTTAACCTCCTGGTTCGCACAGGTTGCCAATTTGGCAGAGGATGAAAGGGAAGAGGGAGAACCAATGAGAGAGTAGCTGTTAGGCATTTGGACGGGCACATATCACTGTAATTTCCCGGCAGGAAGAAGAATTAACCAAAGTCTCAGCCACCCACCGGGAATCAGTATAGATCCTGAACCAAAATTTTGGACTTGCGGTCAGCTCACCAAAAACGAGTTGAAAAATGGAGCTCAGGGGCACAGCAATTCACAAACTGGCCGAGTAATAAAGGACAACTATCGTCCAAAAATCTGTTGAGGGAAGGCAACGAGGCGGACTTGAAAGCGAGGCAGAATAGCAGGAAACAGATTTCAAGAGGTACGTTGGAATCGCCTTTAAAGCACAGGAAGAGGGGCACAACTTCGACAATGATGCACTTGGCCAAAAAGGGCGTATGCGTTTTCTCCTGAATATATTCAGGAGAAAACGCATACGCCCTTTTTGGCCAAGCAAGCAAGCGGGCAATGCAAATCTGCACTACAAAGAAGTATCACTTCCCACCGGTCAAAAGGGACATCCACAAAATGTGTAAAAACCAGAAAGGCAAGACAGGCCCTGGAGAACAGGGAGCCTTGTTATGCTGATGGGCGGGATGTAAATTGCCAACTGCCTCTCTGGAGGAGTGCATTGTGTTCCCTAAAACAAGTAAACAACAGAGCTACAGAGCCAAGGGCACTTCCAGTCTAGGGAATATACCTGGGGAAAACTGAAAATCAAAAAGACACAGCCACCCCAAAATTTAGGGCTGCACTGCTTACAAGGACCTCAACTTGGGTACACCTTAAATATCCCAGGAAATATAAAAATGGTTCAAAAAATTGTGGTACTTACGTACGATGGAATATCCCTCAGCCATGAAATCAATGTCATAAGACCAGTAGCAGCAAAATGGGTGGATTCAGGTACGATGATTCTAAGTGAAATAAGTCACACAGAAAAAGAAACTTATCATAAGATATCACTTATGAAGATCCTGTAAACATGGCTACACTTGAACTGAGTTAGGAAAGAGAACAGTGTCTCACATTTAGAAAACACTCTTATGCCTGCTTAAGGGGGAAGGAGAGGTGGGGTGATGCATAAAACCAGAGTTTGATATAAGCACAGGTACCGTTCCAAAAACCAACTATGGAATAGACAAGACCTACACCTTCCTCAGTGAAAGGGACTCAAAATCCCATATTTCCCGCAGAGGAATATATCTGACTAGTAAGAATCTTAAAACCTATGTATTGATATGTCTCCATAAGGGAACCAAGTGTGTCTAGACTGGGATAAATATGGCAGCGAGAATCAGCTCAAACCCACTATAAAAAGGAATTTCAAAAATAAAACAAAAAAACTGGGAAATTCTTTTCAATTCCTTCAGGGTCTCTGATGAAACCTGAAATGACCCTATCTACAATGACAGCTGGATGTGGCATAAGGCTGGACACTTGGGACTGAGAGGATTGGTGAGATTGGGTGAGCAAATGCAGACCCTTTAAAGCAATAATGCATGGCACACATTCCATGGGTCCCAACTCTCCAGGTTGAAGGGAATATTACTACAGATATAACATGTACGGGAATCCTAGAGAACGGACACACTGTGAATACGAAAGGTTTCTAAAACTCAACGAATAGTCCCTCTCCTGGTGCTCCGGTTTGACTTTCCATCTGCTTTATTATCAACCTCCCAACTTGGAGAGACAGCCCCTTTAACCTCCTGGTTCGCACAGGTTGCCAATTTGGCAGAGGATGAAAGGGAAGAGGGAGAACCAATGAGAGAGTAGCTGTTAGGCATTTGGACGGGCACATATCACTGTAATTTCCCGGCAGGAAGAAGAATTAACCAAAGTCTCAGCCACCCACCGGGAATCAGTATAGATCCTGAACCAAAATTTTGGACTTGCGGTCAGCTCACCAAAAACGAGTTGAAAAATGGAGCTCAGGGGCACAGCAATTCACAAACTGGCCGAGTAATAAAGGACAACTATCGTCCAAAAATCTGTTGAGGGAAGGCAACGAGGCGGACTTGAAAGCGAGGCAGAATAGCAGGAAACAGATTTCAAGAGGTACGTTGGAATCGCCTTTAAAGCACAGGAAGAGGGGCACAACTTCGACAATGATGCACTTGGCCAAAAAGGGCGTATGCGTTTTCTCCTGAATATATTCAGGAGAAAACGCATACGCCCTTTTTGGCCAAGCAAGCAAGCGGGCAATGCAAATCTGCACTACAAAGAAGTATCACTTCCCACCGGTCAAAAGGGACATCCACAAAATGTGTAAAAACCAGAAAGGCAAGACAGGCCCTGGAGAACAGGGAGCCTTGTTATGCTGATGGGCGGGATGTAAATTGCCACTGCCTCTCTGGAGGAGTGCATTGTGTTCCCTAAAACAAGTAAACAACAGAGCTACAGAGCCAAGGGCACTTCCAGTCTAGGGAATATACCTGGGGAAAACTGAAAATCAAAAAGACACAGCCACCCCAAAATTTAGGGCTGCACTGCTTACAAGGACCTCAACTTGGGTACACCTTAAATATCCCAGGAAATATAAAAATGGTTCAAAAAATTGTGGTACTTACGTACGATGGAATATCCCTCAGCCATGAAATCAATGTCATAAGACCAGTAGCAGCAAAATGGGTGGATTCAGGTACGATGATTCTAAGTGAAATAAGTCACACAGAAAAAGAAACTTATCATAAGATATCACTTATGAAGATCCTGTAAACATGGCTACACTTGAACTGAGTTAGGAAAGAGAACAGTGTCTCACATTTAGAAAACACTCTTATGCCTGCTTAAGGGGGAAGGAGAGGTGGGGTGATGCATAAAACCAGAGTTTGATATAAGCACAGGTACCGTTCCAAAAACCAACTATGGAATAGACAAGACCTACACCTTCCTCAGTGAAAGGGACTCAAAATCCCATATTTCCCGCAGAGGAATATATCTGACTAGTAAGAATCTTAAAACCTATGTATTGATATGTCTCCGTAAGGGAACCAAGTGTGTCTAGACTGGGATAAATATGGCAGCGAGAATCAGCTCAAACCCACTATAAAAAGGAATTTCAAAAATAAAACAAAAAAACTGGGAAATTCTTTACAATTCCTTCAGGGTCTCTGATGAAACCTGAAATGACCCTATCTACAATGACAGCTGGATGTGGCATAAGGCTGGACACTTGGGACTGAGAGGATTGGTGAGATTGGGTGAGCAAATGCAGACCCTTTAAAGCAATAATGCATGGCACACATTCCATGGGTCCCAACTCTCCAGGTTGAAGGGAATATTACTACAGATATAACATGTACGGGAATCCTAGAGAACGGACACACTGTGAATACGAAAGGTTTCTAAAACTCAACGAATAGTCCCTCTCCTGGTGCTCCGGTTTGACTTTCCATCTGCTTTATTATCAACCTCCCAACTTGGAGAGACAGCCCCTTTAACCTCCTGGTTCGCACAGGTTGCCAATTTGGCAGAGGATGAAAGGGAAGAGGGAGAACCAATGAGAGAGTAGCTGTTAGGCATTTGGACGGGCACATATCACTGTAATTTCCCGGCAGGAAGAAGAATTAACCAAAGTCTCAGCCACCCACCGGGAATCAGTATAGATCCTGAACCAAAATTTTGGACTTGCGGTCAGCTCACCAAAAACGAGTTGAAAAATGGAGCTCAGGGGCACAGCAATTCACAAACTGGCCGAGTAATAAAGGACAACTATCGTCCAAAAATCTGTTGAGGGAAGGCAACGAGGCGGACTTGAAAGCGAGGCAGAATAGCAGGAAACAGATTTCAAGAGGTACGTTGGAATCGCCTTTAAAGCACAGGAAGAGGGGCACAACTTCGACAATGATGCACTTGGCCAAAAAGGGCGTATGCGTTTTCTCCTGAATATATTCAGGAGAAAACGCATACGCCCTTTTTGGCCAAGCAAGCAAGCGGCCAATGCAAATCTGCACTACAAAGAAGTATCACTTCCCACCGGTCAAAAGGGACATCCACAAAATGTGTAAAAACCAGAAAGGCAAGACAGGCCCTGGAGAACAGGGAGCCTTGTTATGCTGATGGGCGGGATGTAAATTGCCAACTGCCTCTCTGGAGGAGTGCATTGTGTTCCCTAAAACAAGTAAACAACAGAGCTACAGAGCCAAGGGCACTTCCAGTCTAGGGAATATACCTGGGGAAAACTGAAAATCAAAAAGACACAGCCACCCCAAAATTTAGGGCTGCACTGCTTACAAGGACCTCAACTTGGGTACACCTTAAATATCCCAGGAAATATAAAAATGGTTCAAAAAATTGTGGTACTTACGTACGATGGAATATCCCTCAGCCATGAAATCAATGTCATAAGACCAGTAGCAGCAAAATGGGTGGATTCAGGTACGATGATTCTAAGTGAAATAAGTCACACAGAAAAAGAAACTTATCATAAGATATCACTTATGAAGATCCTGTAAACATGGCTACACTTGAACTGAGTTAGGAAAGAGAACAGTGTCTCACATTTAGAAAACACTCTTATGCCTGCTTAAGGGGGAAGGAGAGGTGGGGTGATGCATAAAACCAGAGTTTGATATAAGCACAGGTACCGTTCCAAAAACCAACTATGGAATAGACAAGACCTACACCTTCCTCAGTGAAAGGGACTCAAAATCCCATATTTCCCGCAGAGGAATATATCTGACTAGTAAGAATCTTAAAACCTATGTATTGATATGTCTCCGTAAGGGAATCAAGTGTGTCTAGACTGGGATAAATATGGCAGCGAGAATCAGCTCAAACCCACTATAAAAAGGAATTTCAAAAATAAAACAAAAAAACTGGGAAATTCTTTACAATTCCTTCAGGGTCTCTGATGAAACCTGAAATGACCCTATCTACAAGGACAGCTGGATGTGGCATAAGGCTGGACACTTGGGACTGAGAGGATTGGTGAGATTGGGTGAGCAAATGCAGACCCTTTAAAGCAATAATTCATGGCACACATTCCATGGGTCCCAACTCTCCAGGTTGAAGGGAATATTACTACAGATATAACATGTACGGGAATCCTAGAGAATGGACACACTGTGAATACGAAAGGTTTCTAAAACTCAACGAATAGTCCCTCTCCTGGTGCTCCGGTTTGACTTTCCATCTGCTTTATTATCAACCTCCCAACTTGGAGAGACAGCCCCTTTAACCTCCTGGTTCGCACAGGTTGCCAATTTGGCAGAGGATGAAAGGGATTAGGGAGAACCAATGAGAGAGTAGCTGTTAGGCATTTGGACGGGCACATATCACTGTAATTTCCCGGCAGGAAGAAGAATTAACCAAAGTCTCAGCCACCCACCGGGAATCAGTATAGATCCTGAACCAAAATTTTGGACTTGCGGTCAGCTCACCAAAAACGAGTTGAAAAATGGAGCTCAGGGGCACAGCAATTCACAAATTGGCCGAGTAATAAAGGACAACTATCGTCCAAAAATCTGTTGAGGGAAGGCAACGAGGCGGACTTGAAAGCGTGGCAGAATAGCAGGAAACAGATTTCAAGAGGTACGTTGGAATCGCCTTTAAAGCACAGGAAGAGGGGCACAACTTCGACAATGATGCACTTGGCCAAAAAGGGCGTATGCGTTTTCTCCTGAATATATTCAGGAGAAAACGCATACGCCCTTTTTGGCCAAGCAAGCAAGCGGGCAATGCAAATCTGCACTACAAAGAAGTATCACTTCCCACCGGTCAAAAAGGACATCCACAAAATGTGTAAAAACCAGAAACGCAAGACAGGCCTTGGAGAACAGGGAGCCTTGTTATGCTGATGGGCGGGATGTAAATTGCCAACTGCCTCTCTGGAGGAGTGCATTGTGTTCCCTAAAACAAGTAAACAACAGAGCTACAGAGCCAAGGGCACTTCCAGTCTAGGGAATATACCTTGGGAAAACTGAAAATCAAAAAGACACAGCCACCCCAAAATTTAGGGCTGCACTGCTTACAAGGACCTCAACTTGGGTACACCTTAAATATCCCAGGGAATATAAAAATGGTTCAAAAAATTGTGGTACTTACGTACGATGGAATATCCCTCAGCCATGAAATCAATGTCATAAGACCAGTAGCAGCAAAATGGGTGGATTCAGGTACGATGATTCTAAGTGAAATAAGTCACACAGAAAAAGAAACTTATCATAAGATATCACTTATGAAGATCCTGTAAACATGGCTACACTTGAACTGAGTTAGGAAAGAGAACAGTGTCTCACATTTAGAAAACACTCTTATGCCTGCTTAAGGGGGAAGGAGAGGTGGGGTGATGCATAAAACCAGAGTTTGATATAAGCACAGGTACCGTTCCAAAAACCAACTATGGAATAGACAAGACCTACACCTTCCTCAGTGAAAGGGACTCAAAACCCCATATTTCCCGCAGAGGAATATATCTGACTAGTAAGAATCTTAAAACCTATGTATTGATATGTCTCCGTAAGGGAATCAAGTGTGTCTAGACTGGGATAAATATGGCAGCGAGAATCAGCTCAAACCCACTATAAAAAGGAATTTCAAAAATAAAACAAAAAAAACTGGGAAATTCTTTACAATTCCTTCAGGGTCTCTGATGAAACCTGAAATGACCCTATCTACAATGACAGCTGGATGTGGCATAAGGCTGGACACTTGGGACTGAGAGGATTGGTGAGATTGGGTGAGCAAATGCAGACCCTTTAAAGCAATAATGCATGGCACACATTCCATGGGTCCCAACTCTCCAGGTTGAAGGGAATATTACTACAGATATAACATGTACGGGAATCCTAGAGAACGGACACACTGTGAATACGAAAGGTTTCTAAAACTCAACGAATAGTCCCTCTCCTGGTGCTCCGGTTTGACTTTCCATCTGCTTTATTATCAACCTCCCAACTTGGAGAGACAGCCCCTTTAACCTCCTGGTTCGCACAGGTTGCCAATTTGGCAGAGGATGAAAGGGATTAGGGAGAACCAATGAGAGAGTAGCTGTTAGGCATTTGGACGGGCACATATCACTGTAATTTCCCGGCAGGAAGAAGAATTAACCAAAGTCTCAGCCACCCACCGGGAATCAGTATAGATCCTGAACCAAAATTTTGGACTTGCGGTCAGCTCACCAAAAACGAGTTGAAAAATGGAGCTCAGGGGCACAGCAATTCACAAACTGGCCGAGTAATAAAGGACAACTATCGTCCAAAAATCTGTTGAGGGAAGGCAACGAGGCGGACTTGAAAGCGAGGCAGAATAGCAGGAAACAGATTTCAAGAGGTACGTTGGAATCGCCTTTAAAGCACAGGAAGAGGGGCACAACTTCGACAATGATGCACTTGGCCAAAAAGGGCGTATGCGTTTTCTCCTGAATATATTCAGGAGAAAACGCATACGCCCTTTTTGGCCAAGCAAGCAAGCGGGCAATGCAAATCTGCACTACAAAGAAGTATCACTTCCCACCGGTCAAAAGGGACATCCACAAAATGTGTAAAAACCAGAAAGGCAAGACAGGCCCTGGAGAAAAGGGTGCCTTGTTATGCTGATGGGCGGGATGTAAATTGCCAACTGCCTCTCTGGAGGAGTGCATTGTGTTCCCTAAAACAAGTAAACAACAGAGCTACAGAGCCAAGGGCACTTCCAGTCTAGGGAATATACCTTGGGAAAACTGAAAATCAAAAAGACACAGCCACCCCAAAATTTAGGGCTGCACTGCTTACAAGGACCTCAACTTGGGTACACCTTAAATATCCCAGGAAATATAAAAATGGTTCAAAAAATTGTGGTACTTACGTACGATGGAATATCCCTCAGCCATGAAATCAATGTCATAAGACCAGTAGCAGCAAAATGGGTGGATTCAGGTACGATGATTCTAAGTGAAATAAGTCACACAGAAAAAGAAACTTATCATAAGATATCACTTATGAAGATCCTGTAAACATGGCTACACTTGAACTGAGTTAGGAAAGAGAACAGTGTCTCACATTTAGAAAACACTCTTATGCCTGCTTAAGGGGGAAGGAGAGGTGGGGTGATGCATAAAACCAGAGTTTGATATAAGCACAGGTACCGTTCCAAAAACCAACTATGGAATAGACAAGACCTACACCTTCCTCAGTGAAAGGGACTCAAAATCCCATATTTCCCGCAGAGGAATATATCTGACTAGTAAGAATCTTAAAACCTATGTATTGATATGTCTCCGTAAGGGAACCAAGTGTGTCTAGACTGGGATAAATATGGCAGCGAGAATCAGCTCAAACCCACTATAAAAAGGAATTTCAAAAATAAAACAAAAAAACTGGGAAATTCTTTACAATTCCTTCAGGGTCTCTGATGAAACCTGAAATGACCCTATCTACAATGACAGCTGGATGTGGCATAAGGCTGGACACTTGGGACTGAGAGGATTGGTGAGATTGGGTGAGCAAATGCAGACCCTTTAAAGCAATAATGCATGGCACACATTCCATGGGTCCCAACTCTCCAGGTTGAAGGGAATATTACTACAGATATAACATGTACGGGAATCCTAGAGAATGGACACACTGTGAATACGAAAGGTTTCTAAAACTCAACGAATAGTCCCTCTCCTGGTGCTCCGGTTTGACTTTCCATCTGCTTTATTATCAACCTCCCAACTTGGAGAGACAGCCCCTTTAACCTCCTGGTTCGCACAGGTTGCCAATTTGGCAGAGGATGAAAGGGAAGAGGGAGAACCAATGAGAGAGTAGCTGTTAGGCATTTGGACGGGCACATATCACTGTAATTTCCCGGCAGGAAGAAGAATTAACCAAAGTCTCAGCCACCCACCGGGAATCAGTATAGATCCTGAACCAAAATTTTGGACTTGCGGTCAGCTCACCAAAAACGAGTTGAAAAATGGAGCTCAGGGGCACAGCAATTCACAAACTGGCCGAGTAATAAAGGACAACTATCGTCCAAAAATCTGTTGAGGGAAGGCAACGAGGCGGACTTGAAAGCGAGGCAGAATAGCAGGAAACAGATTTCAAGAGGTACGTTGGAATCGCCTTTAAAGCACAGGAAGAGGGGCACAACTTCGACAATGATGCACTTGGCCCAAAAGGGCGTATGCGTTTTCTCCTGAATATATTCAGGAGAAAACGCATACGCCCTTTTTGGCCAAGCAAGCAAGCGGGCAATGCAAATCTGCACTACAAAGAAGTATCACTTCCCACCGGTCAAAAGGGACATCCACAAAATGTGTAAAAACCAGAAAGGCAAGACAGGCCCTGGAGAACAGGGAGCCTTGTTATGCTGATGGGCGGGATGTAAATTGCCAACTGCCTCTCTGGAGGAGTGCATTGTGTTCCCTAAAACAAGTAAACAACAGAGCTACAGAGCCAAGGGCACTTCCAGTCTAGGGAATATACCTGGGGAAAACTGAAAATCAAAAAGACACAGCCACCCCAAAATTTAGGGCTGCACTGCTTACAAGGACCTCAACTTGGGTACACCTTAAATATCCCAGGAAATATAAAAATGGTTCAAAAAATTGTGGTACTTACGTACGATGGAATATCCCTCAGCCATGAAATCAATGTCATAAGACCAGTAGCAGCAAAATGGGTGGATTCAGGTACGATGATTCTAAGTGAAATAAGTCACACAGAAAAAGAAACTTATCATAAGATATCACTTATGAAGATCCTGAAACATGGCTACACTTGAACTGAGTTAGGAAAGAGAACAGTGTCTCACATTTAGAAAACACTCTTATGCCTGCTTAAGGGGGAAGGAGAGGTGGGGTGATGCATAAAACCAGAGTTTGATATAAGCACAGGTACCGTTCCAAAAACCAACTATGGAATAGACAAGACCTACACCTTCCTCAGTGAAAGGGACTCAAAACCCCATATTTCCCGCAGAGGAATATATCTGACTAGTAAGAATCTTAAAACCTATGTATTGATATGTCTCCGTAAGGGAACCAAGTGTGTCTAGACTGGGATAAATATGGCAGCGAGAATCAGCTCAAACCCACTATAAAAAGGAATTTCAAAAATAAAACAAAAAAACTGGGAAATTCTTTACAATTCCTTCAGGGTCTCTGATGAAACCTGAAATGACCCTATCTACAATGACAGCTGGATGTGGCATAAGGCTGGACACTTGGGACTGAGAGGATTGGTGAGATTGGGTGAGCAAATGCAGACCCTTTAAAGCAATAATGCATGGCACACATTCCATGGGTCCCAACTCTCCAGGTTGAAGGGAATATTACTACAGATATAACATGTACGGGAATCCTAGAGAACGGACACACTGTGAATACGAAAGGTTTCTAAAACTCAACGAATAGTCCCTCTCCTGGTGCTCCGGTTTGACTTTCCATCTGCTTTATTATCAACCTCCCAACTTGGAGAGACAGCCCCTTTAACCTCCTGGTTCGCACAGGTTGCCAATTTGGCAGAGGATGAAAGGGAAGAGGGAGAACCAATGAGAGAGTAGCTGTTAGGCATTTGGACGGGCACATATCACTGTAATTTCCCGGCAGGAAGAAGAATTAACCAAAGTCTCAGCCACCCACCGGGAATCAGTATAGATCCTGAACCAAAATTTTGGACTTGCGGTCAGCTCACCAAAAACGAGTTGAAAAATGGAGCTCAGGGGCACAGCAATTCACAAACTGGCCGAGTAATAAAGGACAACTATCGTCCAAAAATCTGTTGAGGGAAGGCAACGAGGCGGACTTGAAAGCGAGGCAGAATAGCAGGAAACAGATTTCAAGAGGTACGTTGGAATCGCCTTTAAAGCACAGGAAGAGGGGCACAACTTCGACAATGATGCACTTGGCCAAAAAGGGCGTATGCGTTTTCTCCTGAATATATTCAGGAGAAAACGCATACGCCCATTTTGGCCAAGCAAGCAAGCGGGCAATGCAAATCTGCACTACAAAGAAGTATCACTTCCCACCGGTCAAAAGGGACATCCACAAAATGTGTAAAAACCAGAAAGGCAAGACAGGCCCTGGAGAACAGGGAGCCTTGTTATGCTGATGGGCGGGATGTAAATTGCCAACTGCCTCTCTGGAGGAGTGCATTGTGTTCCCTAAAACAAGTAAACAACAGAGCTACAGAGCCAAGGGCACTTCCAGTCTAGGGAATATACCTTGGGAAAACTGAAAATCAAAAAGACACAGCCACCCCAAAATTTAGGGCTGCACTGCTTACAAGGACCTCAACTTGGGTACACCTTAAATATCCCAGGAAATATAAAAATGGTTCAAAAAATTGTGGTACTTACGTACGATGGAATATCCCTCAGCCATGAAATCAATGTCATAAGACCAGTAGCAGCAAAATGGGTGGATTCAGGTACGATGATTCTAAGTGAAATAAGTCACACAGAAAAAGAAACTTATCATAAGATATCACTTATGAAGATCCTGTAAACATGGCTACACTTGAACTGAGTTAGGAAAGAGAACAGTGTCTCACATTTAGAAAACACTCTTATGCCTGCTTAAGGGGGAAGGAGAGGTGGGGTGATGCATAAAACCAGAGTTTGATATAAGCACAGGTACCGTTCCAAAAACCAACTATGGAATAGACAAGACCTACACCTTCCTCAGTGAAAGGGACTCAAAACCCCATATTTCCCGCAGAGGAATATATCTGACTAGTAAGAATCTTAAAACCTATGTATTGATATGTCTCCGTAAGGGAATCAAGTGTGTCTAGACTGGGATAAATATGGCAGCGAGAATCAGCTCAAACCCACTATAAAAAGGAATTTCAAAAATAAAACAAAAAAAAACTGGGAAATTCTTTACAATTCCTTCAGGGTCTCTGATGAAACCTGAAATGACCCTATCTACAATGACAGCTGGATGTGGCATAAGGCTGGACACTTGGGACTGAGAGGATTGGTGAGATTGGGTGAGCAAATGCAGACCCTTTAAAGCAATAATGCATGGCACACATTCCATGGGTCCCAACTCTCCAGGTTGAAGGGAATATTACTACAGATATAACATGTACGGGAATCCTAGAGAACGGACACACTGTGAATACGAAAGGTTTCTAAAACTCAACGAATAGTCCCTCTCCTGGTGCTCCGGTTTGACTTTCCATCTGCTTTATTATCAACCTCCCAACTTGGAGAGACAGCCCCTTTAACCTCCTGGTTCGCACAGGTTGCCAATTTGGCAGAGGATGAAAGGGAAGAGGGAGAACCAATGAGAGAGTAGCTGTTAGGCATTTGGACGGGCACATATCACTGTAATTTCCCGGCAGGAAGAAGAATTAACCAAAGTCTCAGCCACCCACCGGGAATCAGTATAGATCCTGAACCAAAATTTTGGACTTGCGGTCAGCTCACCAAAAACGAGTTGAAAAATGGAGCTCAGGGGCACAGCAATTCACAAACTGGCCGAGTAATAAAGGACAACTATCGTCCAAAAATCTGTTGAGGGAAGGCAACGAGGCGGACTTGAAAGCGAGGCAGAATAGCAGGAAACAGATTTCAAGAGGTACGTTGGAATCGCCTTTAAAGCACAGGAAGAGGGGCACAACTTCGACAATGATGCACTTGGCCCAAAAGGGCGTATGCGTTTTCTCCTGAATATATTCAGGAGAAAACGCATACGCCCTTTTTGGCCAAGCAAGCAAGCGGGCAATGCAAATCTGCACTACAAAGAAGTATCACTTCCCACCGGTCAAAAGGGACATCCACAAAATGTGTAAAAACCAGAAAGGCAAGACAGGCCTTGGAGAACAGGGAGCCTTGTTATGCTGATGGGCGGGATGTAAATTGCCAACTGCCTCTCTGGAGGAGTGCATTGTGTTCCCTAAAACAAGTAAACAACAGAGCTACAGAGCCAAGGGCACTTCCAGTCTAGGGAATATACCTGGGGAAAACTGAAAATCAAAAAGACACAGCCACCCCAAAATTTAGGGCTGCACTGCTTACAAGGACCTCAACTTGGGTACACCTTAAATATCCCAGGAAATATAAAAATGGTTCAAAAAATTGTGGTACTTACGTACGATGGAATATCCCTCAGCCATGAAATCAATGTCATAAGACCAGTAGCAGCAAAATGGGTGGATTCAGGTACGATGATTCTAAGTGAAATAAGTCACACAGAAAAAGAAACTTATCATAAGATATCACTTATGAAGATCCTGAAACATGGCTACACTTGAACTGAGTTAGGAAAGAGAACAGTGTCTCACATTTAGAAAACACTCTTATGCCTGCTTAAGGGGGAAGGAGAGGTGGGGTGATGCATAAAACCAGAGTTTGATATAAGCACAGGTACCGTTCCAAAAACCAACTATGGAATAGACAAGACCTACACCTTCCTCAGTGAAAGGGACTCAAAACCCCATATTTCCCGCAGAGGAATATATCTGACTAGTAAGAATCTTAAAACCTATGTATTGATATGTCTCCGTAAGGGAACCAAGTGTGTCTAGACTGGGATAAATATGGCAGCGAGAATCAGCTCAAACCCACTATAAAAAGGAATTTCAAAAATAAAACAAAAAAACTGGGAAATTCTTTACAATTCCTTCAGGGTCTCTGATGAAACCTGAAATGACCCTATCTACAATGACAGCTGGATGTGGCATAAGGCTGGACACTTGGGACTGAGAGGATTGGTGAGATTGGGTGAGCAAATGCAGACCCTTTAAAGCAATAATGCATGGCACACATTCCATGGGTCCCAACTCTCCAGGTGGAAGGGAATATTACTACAGATATAACATGTACGGGAATCCTAGAGAACGGACACACTGTGAATACGAAAGGTTTCTAAAACTCAACGAATAGTCCCTCTCCTGGTGCTCCGGTTTGACTTTCCATCTGCTTTATTATCAACCTCCCAACTTGGAGACACAGCCCCTTTAACCTCCTGGTTCGCACAGGTTGCCAATTTGGCAGAGGATGAAAGGGAAGAGGGAGAACCAATGAGAGAGTAGCTGTTAGGCATTTGGACGGGCACATATCACTGTAATTTCCCGGCAGGAAGAAGAATTAACCAAAGTCTCAGCCACCCACCGGGAATCAGTATAGATCCTGAACCAAAATTTTGGACTTGCGGTCAGCTCACCAAAAACGAGTTGAAAAATGGAGCTCAGGGGCACAGCAATTCACAAACTGGCCGAGTAATAAAGGACAACTATCGTCCAAAAATCTGTTGAGGGAAGGCAACGAGGCGGACTTGAAAGCGAGGCAGAATAGCAGGAAACAGATTTCAAGAGGTACGTTGGAATCGCCTTTAAAGCACAGGAAGAGGGGCACAACTTCGACAATGATGCACTTGGCCAAAAAGGGCGTATGCGTTTTCTCCTGAATATATTCAGGAGAAAACGCATACGCCCATTTTGGCCAAGCAAGCAAGCGGGCAATGCAAATCTGCACTACAAAGAAGTATCACTTCCCACCGGTCAAAATGGACATCCACAAAATGTGTAAAAACCAGAAAGGCAAGACAGGCCCTGGAGAACAGGGAGCCTTGTTATGCTGATGGGCGGGATGTAAATTGCCAACTGCCTCTCTGGAGGAGTGCATTGTGTTCCCTAAAACAAGTAAACAACAGAGCTACAGAGCCAAGGGCACTTCCAGTCTAGGGAATATACCTTGGGAAAACTGAAAATCAAAAAGACACAGCCACCCCAAAATTTAGGGCTGCACTGCTTACAAGGACCTCAACTTGGGTACACCTTAAATATCCCAGGAAATATAAAAATGGTTCAAAAAATTGTGGTACTTACGTACGATGGAATATCCCTCAGCCATGAAATCAATGTCATAAGACCAGTAGCAGCAAAATGGGTGGATTCAGGTACGATGATTCTAAGTGAAATAAGTCACACAGAAAAAGAAACTTATCATAAGATATCACTTATGAAGATCCTGTAAACATGGCTACACTTGAACTGAGTTAGGAAAGAGAACAGTGTCTCACATTTAGAAAACACTCTTATGCCTGCTTAAGGGGGAAGGAGAGGTGGGGTGATGCATAAAACCAGAGTTTGATATAAGCACAGGTACCGTTCCAAAAACCAACTATGGAATAGACAAGACCTACACCTTCCTCAGTGAAAGGGACTCAAAACCCCATATTTCCCGCAGAGGAATATATCTGACTAGTAAGAATCTTAAAACCTATGTATTGATATGTCTCCGTAAGGGAATCAAGTGTGTCTAGACTGGGATAAATATGGCAGCGAGAATCAGCTCAAACCCACTATAAAAAGGAATTTCAAAAATAAAACAAAAAAAAACTGGGAAATTCTTTACAATTCCTTCAGGGTCTCTGATGAAACCTGAAATGACCCTATCTACAATGACAGCTGGATGTGGCATAAGGCTGGACACTTGGGACTGAGAGGATTGGTGAGATTGGGTGAGCAAATGCAGACCCTTTAAAGCAATAATGCATGGCACACATTCCATGGGTCCCAACTCTCCAGGTTGAAGGGAATATTACTACAGATATAACATGTACGGGAATCCTAGAGAACGGACACACTGTGAATACGAAAGGTTTCTAAAACTCAACGAATAGTCCCTCTCCTGGTGCTCCGGTTTGACTTTCCATCTGCTTTATTATCAACCTCCCAACTTGGAGAGACAGCCCCTTTAACCTCCTGGTTCGCACAGGTTGCCAATTTGGCAGAGGATGAAAGGGAAGAGGGAGAACCAATGAGAGAGTAGCTGTTAGGCATTTGGACGGGCACATATCACTGTAATTTCCCGGCAGGAAGAAGAATTAACCAAAGTCTCAGCCACCCACCGGGAATCAGTATAGATCCTGAACCAAAATTTTGGACTTGCGGTCAGCTCACCAAAAACGAGTTGAAAAATGGAGCTCAGGGGCACAGCAATTCACAAACTGGCCGAGTAATAAAGGACAACTATCGTCCAAAAATCTGTTGAGGGAAGGCAACGAGGCGGACTTGAAAGCGAGGCAGAATAGCAGGAAACAGATTTCCAGAGGTACGTTGGAATCGCCTTTAAAGCACAGGAAGAGGGGCACAACTTCGACAATGATGCACTTGGCCCAAAAGGGCGTATGCGTTTTCTCCTGAATATATTCAGGAGAAAACGCATACGCCCTTTTTGGCCAAGCAAGCAAGCGGGCAATGCAAATCTGCACTACAAAGAAGTATCACTTCCCACCGGTCAAAAGGGACATCCACAAAATGTGTAAAAACCAGAAAGGCAAGACAGGCCCTGGAGAACAGGGAGCCTTGTTATGCTGATGGGCGGGATGTAAATTGCCAACTGCCTCTCTGGAGGAGTGCATTGTGTTCCCTAAAACAAGTAAACAACAGAGCTACAGAGCCAAGGGCACTTCCAGTCTAGGGAATATACCTGGGGAAAACTGAAAATCAAAAAGACACAGCCACCCCAAAATTTAGGGCTGCACTGCTTACAAGGACCTCAACTTGGGTACACCTTAAATATCCCAGGAAATATAAAAATGGTTCAAAAAATTGTGGTACTTACGTACGATGGAATATCCCTCAGCCATGAAATCAATGTCATAAGACCAGTAGCAGCAAAATGGGTGGATTCAGGTACGATGATTCTAAGTGAAATAAGTCACACAGAAAAAGAAACTTATCATAAGATATCACTTATGAAGATCCTGAAACATGGCTACACTTGAACTGAGTTAGGAAAGAGAACAGTGTCTCACATTTAGAAAACACTCTTATGCCTGCTTAAGGGGGAAGGAGAGGTGGGGTGATGCATAAAACCAGAGTTTGATATAAGCACAGGTACCGTTCCAAAAACCAACTATGGAATAGACAAGACCTACACCTTCCTCAGTGAAAGGGACTCAAAACCCCATATTTCCCGCAGAGGAATATATCTGACTAGTAAGAATCTTAAAACCTATGTATTGATATGTCTCCGTAAGGGAACCAAGTGTGTCTAGACTGGGATAAATATGGCAGCGAGAATCAGCTCAAACCCACTATAAAAAGGAATTTCAAAAATAAAACAAAAAAACTGGGAAATTCTTTACAATTCCTTCAGGGTCTCTGATGAAACCTGAAATGACCCTATCTACAATGACAGCTGGATGTGGCATAAGGCTGGACACTTGGGACTGAGAGGATTGGTGAGATTGGGTGAGCAAATGCAGACCCTTTAAAGCAATAATGCATGGCACACATTCCATGGGTCCCAACTCTCCAGGTTGAAGGGAATATTACTACAGATATAACATGTACGGGAATCCTAGAGAACGGACACACTGTGAATACGAAAGGTTTCTAAAACTCAACGAATAGTCCCTCTCCTGGTGCTCCGGTTTGACTTTCCATCTGCTTTATTATCAACCACCCAACTTGGAGACACAGCCCCTTTAACCTCCTGGTTCGCACAGGTTGCCAATTTGGCAGAGGATGAAAGGGAAGAGGGAGAACCAATGAGAGAGTAGCTGTTAGGCATTTGGACGGGCACATATCACTGTAATTTCCCGGCAGGAAGAAGAATTAACCAAAGTCTCAGCCACCCACCGGGAATCAGTATAGATCCTGAACCAAAATTTTGGACTTGCGGTCAGCTCACCAAAAACGAGTTGAAAAATGGAGCTCAGGGGCACAGCAATTCACAAACTGGCCGAGTAATAAAGGACAACTATCGTCCAAAAATCTGTTGAGGGAAGGCAACGAGGCGGACTTGAAAGCGAGGCAGAATAGCAGGAAACAGATTTCAAGAGGTACGTTGGAATCGCCTTTAAAGCACAGGAAGAGGGGCACAACTTCGACAATGATGCACTTGGCCAAAAAGGGCGTATGCGTTTTCTCCTGAATATATTCAGGAGAAAACGCATACGCCCATTTTGGCCAAGCAAGCAAGCGGGCAATGCAAATCTGCACTACAAAGAAGTATCACTTCCCACCGGTCAAAATGGACATCCACAAAATGTGTAAAAACCAGAAAGGCAAGACAGGCCCTGGAGAACAGGGAGCCTTGTTATGCTGATGGGCGGGATGTAAATTGCCAACTGCCTCTCTGGAGGAGTGCATTGTGTTCCCTAAAACAAGTAAACAACAGAGCTACAGAGCCAAGGGCACTTCCAGTCTAGGGAATATACCTTGGGAAAACTGAAAATCAAAAAGACACAGCCACCCCAAAATTTAGGGCTGCACTGCTTACAAGGACCTCAACTTGGGTACACCTTAAATATCCCAGGAAATATAAAAATGGTTCAAAAAATTGTGGTACTTACGTACGATGGAATATCCCTCAGCCATGAAATCAATGTCATAAGACCAGTAGCAGCAAAATGGGTGGATTCAGGTACGATGATTCTAAGTGAAATAAGTCACACAGAAAAAGAAACTTATCATAAGATATCACTTATGAAGATCCTGTAAACATGGCTACACTTGAACTGAGTTAGGAAAGAGAACAGTGTCTCACATTTAGAAAACACTCTTATGCCTGCTTAAGGGGGAAGGAGAGGTGGGGTGATGCATAAAACCAGAGTTTGATATAAGCACAGGTACCGTTCCAAAAACCAACTATGGAATAGACAAGACCTACACCTTCCTCAGTGAAAGGGACTCAAAACCCCATATTTCCCGCAGAGGAATATATCTGACTAGTAAGAATCTTAAAACCTATGTATTGATATGTCTCCGTAAGGGAATCAAGTGTGTCTAGACTGGGATAAATATGGCAGCGAGAATCAGCTCAAACCCACTATAAAAAGGAATTTCAAAAATAAAACAAAAAAAAACTGGGAAATTCTTTACAATTCCTTCAGGGTCTCTGATGAAACCTGAAATGACCCTATCTACAATGACAGCTGGATGTGGCATAAGGCTGGACACTTGGGACTGAGAGGATTGGTGAGATTGGGTGAGCAAATGCAGACCCTTTAAAGCAATAATGCATGGCACACATTCCATGGGTCCCAACTCTCCAGGTTGAAGGGAATATTACTACAGATATAACATGTACGGGAATCCTAGAGAACGGACACACTGTGAATACGAAAGGTTTCTAAAACTCAACGAATAGTCCCTCTCCTGGTGCTCCGGTTTGACTTTCCATCTGCTTTATTATCAACCTCCCAACTTGGAGAGACAGCCCCTTTAACCTCCTGGTTCGCACAGGTTTCCAATTTGGCAGAGGATGAAAGGGAAGAGGGAGAACCAATGAGAGAGTAGCTGTTAGGCATTTGGACGGGCACATATCACTGTAATTTCCCGGCAGGAAGAAGAATTAACCAAAGTCTCAGCCACCCACCGGGAATCAGTATAGATCCTGAACCAAAATTTTGGACTTGCGGTCAGCTCACCAAAAACGAGTTGAAAAATGGAGCTCAGGGGCACAGCAATTCACAAACTGGCCGAGTAATAAAGGACAACTATCGTCCAAAAATCTGTTGAGGGAAGGCAACGGGGCGGACTTGAAAGCGAGGCAGAATAGCAGGAAACAGATTTCAAGAGGTACGTTGGAATCGCCTTTAAAGCACAGGAAGAGGGGCACAACTTCGTCAATGATGCACTTGGCCAAAAAGGGCGTATGCGTTTTCTCCTGAATATATTCAGGAGAAAACGCATACGCCCTTTTTGGCCAAGCAAGCAAGCGGGCAATGCAAATCTGCACTACAAAGAAGTATCACTTCCCACCGGTCAAAAGGGACATCCACAAAATGTGTAAAAACCAGAAAGGCAAGACAGGCCCTGGAGAACAGGGAGCCTTGTTATGCTGATGGGCGGGATGTAAATTGCCAACTGCCTCTCTGGAGGAGTGCATTGTGTTCCCTAAAACAAGTAAACAACAGAGCTACAGAGCCAAGGGCACTTCCAGTCTAGGGAATATACCTTGGGAAAACTGAAAATCAAAAAGACACAGCCACCCCAAAATTTAGGGCTGCACTGCTTACAAGGACCTCAACTTGGGTACACCTTAAATATCCCAGGAAATATAAAAATGGTTCAAAAAATTGTGGTACTTACGTACAATGGAATATCCCTCAGCCATGAAATCAATGTCATAAGACCAGTAGCAGCAAAATGGGTGGATTCAGGTACGATGATTCTAAGTGAAATAAGTCACACAGAAAAAGAAACTTATCATAAGATATCACTTATGAAGATCCTGTAAACATGGCTACACTTGAACTGAGTTAGGAAAGAGAACAGAGTCTCACATTTAGAAAACACTCTTATGCCTGCTTAAGGGGGAAGGAGAGGTGGGGTGATGCATAAAACCAGAGTTTGATATAAGCACAGGTACCGTTCCAAAAACCAACTATGGAATAGACAAGACCTACACCTTCCTCAGTGAAAGGGACTCAAAATCCCATATTTCCCGCAGAGGAATATATCTGACTAGTAAGAATCTTAAAACCTATGTATTGATATGTCTCCGTAAGGGAATCAAGTGTGTCTAGACTGGGATAAATATGGCAGCGAGAATCAGCTCAAACCCACTATAAAAAGGAATTTCAAAAATAAAACAAAAAAACTGGGCAATTCTTTACAATTCCTTCAGGGTCTCTGATGAAACCTGAAATGACCCTATCTACAAGGACAGCTGGATGTGGCATAAGGCTGGACACTTGGGACTGAGAGGATTGGTGAGATTGGGTGAGCAAATGCAGACCCTTTAAAGCAATAATGCATGGCACACATTCCATGGGTCCCAACTCTCCAGGTTGAAGGGAATATTACTACAGATATAACATGTACGGGAATCCTAGAGAATGGACACACTGTGAATACGAAAGGTTTCTAAAACTCAACGAATAGTCCCTCTCCTGGTGCTCCGGTTTGACTTTCCATCTGCTTTATTATCAACCTCCCAACTTGGAGAGACAGCCCCTTTAACCTCCTGGTTCGCACAGGTTGCCAATTTGGCAGAGGATGAAAGGGAAGAGGGAGAACCAATGAGAGAGTAGCTGTTAGGCATTTGGACGGGCACATATCAATGTAATTTCCCGGCAGGAAGAAGAATTAACCAAAGTCTCAGCCACCCACCGGGAATCAGTATAGATCCTGAACCAAAATTTTGGACTTGCGGTCAGCTCACCAAAAACGAGTTGAAAAATGGAGCTCAGGGGCACAGCAATTCACAAACTGGCCGAGTAATAAAGGACAACTATCGTCCAAAAATCTGTTGAGGGAAGGCAACGAGGCGGACTTGAAAGCGAGGCAGAATAGCAGGAAACAGATTTCCAGAGGTACGTTGGAATCGCCTTTAAAGCACAGGAAGAGGGGCACAACTTCGACAATGATGCACTTGGCCAAAAAGGGCGTATGCGTTTTCTCCTGAATATATTCAGGAGAAAACGCATACGCCCTTTTTGGCCAAGCAAGCAAGCGGGCAATGCAAATCTGCACTACAAAGAAGTATCACTTCCCACCGGTCAAAAGGGACATCCACAAAATGTGTAAAAACCAGAAAGGCAAGACAGGCCCTGGAGAACAGGGAGCCTTGTTATGCTGATGGGCGGGATGTAAATTGCCAACTGCCTCTCTGGAGGAGTGCATTGTGTTCCCTAAAACAAGTAAACAACAGAGCTACAGAGCCAAGGGCACTTCCAGTCTAGGGAATATACCTTGGGAAAACTGAAAATCAAAAAGACACAGCCACCCCAAAATTTAGGGCTGCACTGCTTACAAGGACCTCAACTTGGGTACACCTTAAATAGCCCAGGAAATATAAAAATGGTTCAAAAAATTGTGGTACTTACGTACGATGGAATATCCCTCAGCCATGAAATCAATGTCATAAGACCAGTAGCAGCAAAATGGGTGGATTCAGGTACGATGATTCTAAGTGAAATAAGTCACAGAGAAAAAGAAGCTTATCATAAGATATCACTTATGTAGATCCTGTAAACATGGCTACACTTGAACTGAGTTAGGAAAGAGAACAGTGTCTCACATTTAGAAAACACTCTTATGCCTGCTTAAGGGGGAAGGAGAGGTGGGGTGATGCATAAAACCAGAGTTTGATATAAGCACAGGTACCGTTCCAAAAACCAACTATGGAATAGACAAGACCTACACCTTCCTCAGTGAAAGGGACTCAAAACCCCATATTTCCCGCAGAGGAATATATCTGACTAGTAAGAATCTTAAAACCTATGTATTGATATGTCTCCGTAAGGGAACCAAGTGTGTCTAGACTGGGATAAATATGGCAGCGAGAATCAGCTCAAACCCACTATAAAAAGGAATTTCAAAAATAAAACAGGGCCTCCCTGGTGGCGCAGTGGTTGAGAGTCCGCCTGCCGATGCAGGGGATACGGGTTCGTGCCCCGGTCTGGGAGGATCCCATATGCCGCGGAGCGGCTGGGCCCGTGAGCCATGGCTGCTGAGCCTGCGCATCCGGAGCCTGTGCTCCGCAACGGGAGAGGCCACAACAGTGAGAGGCCCGCATACCACAAAAAAAAAAAAAAAAAAAAAAAAAAAAAAAAAAAAAAAAAAAAAAAATAAAACAAAAAAACTGGGAAATTCTTTACAATTCCTTCAGGGTCTCTGATGAAACCTGAAATGACCCTATCTACAATGACAGCTGGATGTGGCATAAGGCTGGACACTTGGGACTGAGAGGATTGGTGAGATTGGGTGAGCAAATGCAGACCCTTTAAAGCAATAATGCATGGCACACATTCCATGGGTCCCAACTCTCCAGGTTGAAGGGAATATTACTACAGATATAACATGTACGGGAATCCTAGAGAACGGACACACTGTGAATACGAAAGGTTTCTAAAACTCAACGAATAGTCCCTCTCCTGGTGCTCCGGTTTGACTTTCCATCTGCTTTATTATCAACCTCCCAACTTGGAGACACAGCCCCTTTAACCTCCTGGTTCGCACAGGTTGCCAATTTGGCAGAGGATGAAAGGGAAGAGGGAGAACCAATGAGAGAGTAGCTGTTAGGCATTTGGACGGGCACATATCACTGTAATTTCCCGGCAGGAAGAAGAATTAACCAAAGTCTCAGCCACCCACCGGGAATCAGTATAGATCCTGAACCAAAATTTTGGACTTGCGGTCAGCTCACCAAAAACGAGTTGAAAAATGGAGCTCAGGGGCACAGCAATTCACAAACTGGCCGAGTAATAAAGGACAACTATCGTCCAAAAATCTGTTGAGGGAAGGCAACGGGGCGGACTTGAAAGCGAGGCAGAATAGCAGGAAACAGATTTCAAGAGGTACGTTGGAATCGCCTTTAAAGCACAGGAAGAGGGGCACAACTTCGACAATGATGCACTTGGCCAAAAAGGGCGTATGCGTTTTCTCCTGAATATATTCAGGAGAAAACGCATACGCCCTTTTTGGCCAAGCAAGCAAGCGGGCAATGCAAATCTGCACTACAAAGAAGTATCACTTCCCACCGGTCAAAAGGGACATCCACAAATTGTGTAAAAACCAGAAAGGCAAGACAGGCCCTGGAGAACAGGGAGCCTTGTTATGCTGATGGGCGGGATGTAAATTGCCAACTGCCTCTCTGGAGGAGTGCATTGTGTTCCCTAAAACAAGTAAACAACAGAGCTACAGAGCCAAGGGCACTTCCAGTCTAGGGAATATACCTTGGGAAAACTGAAAATCAAAAAGACACAGCCACCCCAAAATTTAGGGCTGCACTGCTTACAAGGACCTCAACTTGGGTACACCTTAAATATCCCAGGAAATATAAAAATGGTTCAAAAAATTGTGGTACTTACGTACGATGGAATATCCCTCAGCCATGAAATCAATGTCATAAGACCAGTAGCAGCAAAATGGGTGGATTCAGGTACGATGATTCTAAGTGAAATAAGTCACACAGAAAAAGAAACTTATCATAAGATATCACTTATGAAGATCCTGTAAACATGGCTACACTTGAACTGAGTTAGGAAAGAGAACAGAGTCTCACATTTAGAAAACACTCTTATGCCTGCTTAAGGGGGAAGGAGAGGTGGGGTGATGCATAAAACCAGAGTTTGATATAAGCACAGGTACCGTTCCAAAAACCAACTATGGAATAGACAAGACCTACACCTTCCTCAGTGAAAGGGACTCAAAATCCCATATTTCCCGCAGAGGAATATATCTGACTAGTAAGAATCTTAAAACCTATGTATTGATATGTCTCTGTAAGGGAATCAAGTGTGTCTAGACTGGGATAAATATGGCAGCGAGAATCAGCTCAAACCCACTATAAAAAGGAATTTCAAAAATAAAACAAAAAAACTGGGCAATTCTTTACAATTCCTTCAGGGTCTCTGATGAAACCTGAAATGACCCTATCTACAAGGACAGCTGGATGTGGCATAAGGCTGGACACTTGGGACTGAGAGGATTGGTGAGATTGGGTGAGCAAATGCAGACCCTTTAAAGCAATAATGCATGGCACACATTCCATGGGTCCCAACTCTCCAGGTTGAAGGGAATATTACTACAGATATAACATGTACGGGAATCCTAGAGAATGGACACACTGTGAATACGAAAGGTTTCTAAAACTCAACGAATAGTCCCTCTCCTGGTGCTCCGGTTTGACTTTCCATCTGCTTTATTATCAACCTCCCAACTTGGAGAGACAGCCCCTTTAACCTCCTGGTTCGCACAGGTTGCCAATTTGGCAGAGGATGAAAGGGAAGAGGGAGAACCAATGAGAGAGTAGCTGTTAGGCATTTGGACGGGCACATATCACTGTAATTTCCCGGCAGGAAGAAGAATTAACCAAAGTCTCAGCCACCCACCGGGAATCAGTATAGATCCTGAACCAAAATTTTGGACTTGCGGTCAGCTCACCAAAAACGAGTTGAAAAATGGAGCTCAGGGGCACAGCAATTCACAAACTGGCCGAGTAATAAAGGACAACTATCGTCCAAAAATCTGTTGAGGGAAGGCAACGAGGCGGACTTGAAAGCGAGGCAGAATAGCAGGAAACAGATTTCAAGAGGTACGTTGGAATCGCCTTTAAAGCACAGGAAGAGGGGCACAACTTCGACAATGATGCACTTGGCCAAAAAGGGCGTATGCGTTTTCTCCTGAATATATTCAGGAGAAAACGCATACGCCCTTTTTGGCCAAGCAAGCAAGCGGGCAATGCAAATCTGCACTACAAAGAAGTATCACTTCCCACCGGTCAAAAGGGACATCCACAAAATGTGTAAAAACCAGAAAGGCAAGACAGGCCTTGCAGAACAGGGAGCCTTTTTATGCTGATGGGCGGGATGTAAATTGCCAACTGCCTCTCTGGAGGAGTGCATTGTGTTCCCTAAAACAAGTAAACAACAGAGCTACAGAGCCAAGGGCACTTCCAGTCTAGGGAATATACCTTGGGAAAACTGAAAATCAAAAAGACACAGCCACCCCAAAATTTAGGGCTGCACTGCTTACAAGGACCTCAACTTGGGTACACCTTAAATATCCCAGGAAATATAAAAATGGTTCAAAAAATTGTGGTACTTACGTACGATGGAATATCCCTCAGCCATGAAATCAATGTCATAAGACCAGTAGCAGCAAAATGGGTGGATTCAGGTACGATGATTCTAAGTGAAATAAGTCACACAGAAAAAGAAACTTATCATAAGATATCACTTATGAAGATCCTGTAAACATGGCTACACTTGAACTGAGTTAGGAAAGAGAACAGTGTCTCACATTTAGAAAACACTCTTATGCCTGCTTAAGGGGGAAGGAGAGGTGGGGTGATGCATAAAACCAGAGTTTGATATAAGCACAGGTACCGTTCCAAAAACCAACTATGGAATAGACAAGACCTACACCTTCCTCAGTGAAAGGGACTCAAAACCCCATATTTCCCGCAGAGGAATATATCTGACTAGTAAGAATCTTAAAAACTATGTATTGATATGTCTCCGTAAGGGAATCAAGTGTGTCTAGACTGGGATAAATATGGCAGCGAGAATCAGCTCAAACCCACTATAAAAAGGAATTTCAAAAATAAAACAAAAAAACTGGGAAATTCTTTACAATTCCTTCAGGGTCTCTGATGAAACCTGAAATGACCCTATCTACAATGACAGCTGGATGTGGCATAAGGCTGGACACTTGGGACTGAGAGGATTGGTGAGATTGGGTGAGCAAATGCAGACCCTTTAAAGCAATAATGCATGGCACACATTCCATGGGTCCCAACTCTCCAGGTTGAAGGGAATATTACTACAGATATAACATGTACGGGAATCCTAGAGAACGGACACACTGTGAATACGAAAGGTTTCTAAAACTCAACGAATAGTCCCTCTCCTGGTGCTCCGGTTTGACTTTCAATCTGCTTTATTATCAACCTCCCAACTTGGAGAGACAGCCCCTTTAACCTCCTGGTTCGCACAGGTTGCCAATTTGGCAGAGGATGAAAGGGAAGAGGGAGAACCAATGAGAGAGTAGCTGTTAGGCATTTGGACGGGCACATATCACTGTAATTTCCCGGCAGGAAGAAGAATTAACCAAAGTCTCAGCCACCCACCGGGAATCAGTATAGATCCTGAACCAAAATTTTGGACTTGCGGTCAGCTCACCAAAAACGAGTTGAAAAATGGAGCTCAGGGGCACAGCAATTCACAAACTGGCCGAGTAATAAAGGACAACTATCGTCCAAAAATCTGTTGAGGGAAGGCAACGAGGCGGACTTGAAAGCGAGGCAGAATAGCAGGAAACAGATTTCAAGAGGTACGTTGGAATCGCCTTTAAAGCACAGGAAGAGGGGCACAACTTCGACAATGATGCACTTGGCCAAAAAGGGCGTATGCGTTTTCTCCTGAATATATTCAGGAGAAAACGCATACGCCCATTTTGGCCAAGCAAGCAAGCGGGCAATGCAAATCTGCACTACAAAGAAGTATCACTTCCCACCGGTCAAAAGGGACATCCACAAAATGTGTAAAAACCAGAAAGGCAAGACAGGCCCTGGAGAACAGGGAGCCTTGTTATGCTGATGGGCGGGATGTAAATTGCCAACTGCCTCTCTGGAGGAGTGCATTGTGTTCCCTAAAACAAGTAAACAACAGAGCTACAGAGCCAAGGGCACTTCCAGTCTAGGGAATATACCTTGGGAAAACTGAAAATCAAAAAGACACAGCCACCCCAAAATTTAGGGCTGCACTGCTTACAAGGACCTCAACTTGGGTACACCTTAAATATCCCAGGAAATATAAAAATGGTTCAAAAAATTGTGGTACTTACGTACGATGGAATATCCCTCAGCCATGAAATCAATGTCATAAGACCAGTAGCAGCAAAATGGGTGGATTCAGGTACGATGATTCTAAGTGAAATAAGTCACACAGAAAAAGAAACTTATCATAAGATATCACTTATGAAGATCCTGTAAACATGGCTACACTTGAACTGAGTTAGGAAAGAGAACAGTGTCTCACATTTAGAAAACACTCTTATGCCTGCTTAAGGGGGAAGGAGAGGTGGGGTGATGCATAAAACCAGAGTTTGATATAAGCACAGGTACCGTTCCAAAAACCAACTATGGAATAGACAAGAACTACACCTTCCTCAGTGAAAGGGACTCAAAACCCCATATTTCCCGCAGAGGAATATATCTGACTAGTAAGAATCTTAAAACCTATGTATTGATATGTCTCCGTAAGGGAATCAAGTGTGTCTAGACTGGGATAAATATGGCAGCGAGAATCAGCTCAAACCCACTATAAAAAGGAATTTCAAAAATAAAACAAAAAAAAAACTGGGAAATTCTTTACAATTCCTTCAGGGTCTCTGATGAAACCTGAAATGACCCTATCTACAATGACAGCTGGATGTGGCATAAGGCTGGACACTTGGGACTGAGAGGATTGGTGAGATTGGGTGAGCAAATGCAGACCCTTTAAAGCAATAATGCATGGCACACATTCCATGGGTCCCAACTCTCCAGGTTGAAGGGAATATTACAACAGATATAACATGTACGGGAATCCTAGAGAACGGACACACTGTGAATACGAAAGGTTTCTAAAACTCAACGAATAGTCCCTCTCCTGGTGCTCCGGTTTGACTTTCCATCTGCTTTATTATCAACCTCCCAACTTGGAGAGACAGCCCCTTTAACCTCCTGGTTCGCACAGGTTGCCAATTTGGCAGAGGATGAAAGGGATTAGGGAGAACCAATGAGAGAGTAGCTGTTAGGCATTTGGACGGGCACATATCACTGTAATTTCCCGGCAGGAAGAAGAATTAACCAAAGTCTCAGCCACCCACCGGGAATCAGTATAGATCCTGAACCAAAATTTTGGACTTGCGGTCAGCTCACCAAAACGAGTTGAAAAATGGAGCTCAGGGGCACAGCAATTCACAAACTGGCCGAGTAATAAAGGACAAGTATCGTCCAAAAATCTGTTGAGGGAAGGCAACGAGGCGGACTTGAAAGCGAGGCAGAATAGCAGGAAACAGATTTCAAGAGGTACGTTGGAATCGCCTTTAAAGCACAGGAAGAGGGGCACAACTTCGACAATGATGCACTTGGCCAAAAAGGGCGTATGCGTTTTCTCCTGAATATATTCAGGAGAAAACGCATACGCCCTTTTTGGCCAAGCAAGCAAGCGGCCAATGCAAATCTGCACTACAAAGAAGTATCACTTCCCACCGGTCAAAAGGGACATCCACAAAATGTGTAAAAACCAGAAAGGCAAGACAGGCCCTGGAGAAAAGGGTGCCTTGTTATGCTGATGGGCGGGATGTAAATTGCCAACTGCCTCTCTGGAGGAGTGCATTGTGTTCCCTAAAACAAGTAAACAACAGAGCTACAGAGCCAAGGGCACTTCCAGTCTAGGGAATATACCTTGGGAAAACTGAAAATCAAAAAGACACAGCCACCCCAAAATTTAGGGCTGCACTGCTTACAAGGACCTCAACTTGGGTACACCTTAAATATCCCAGGAAATATAAAAATGGTTCAAAAAATTGTGGTACTTACGTACGATGGAATATCCCTCAGCCATGAAATCAATGTCATAAGACCAGTAGCAGCAAAATGGGTGGATTCAGGTACGATGATTCTAAGTGAAATAAGTCACACAGAAAAAGAAACTTATCATAAGATATCACTTATGAAGATCCTGTAAACATGGCTACACTTGAACTGAGTTAGGAAAGAGAACAGTGTCTCACATTTAGAAAACACTCTTATGCCTGCTTAAGGGGGAAGGAGAGGTGGGGTGATGCATAAAACCAGAGTTTGATATAAGCACAGGTACCGTTCCAAAAACCAACTATGGAATAGACAAGACCTACACCTTCCTCAGTGAAAGGGACTCAAAACCCCATATTTCCCGCAGAGGAATATATCTGACTAGTAAGAATCTTAAAACCTATGTATTGATATGTCTCCGTAAGGGAATCAAGTGTGTCTAGACTGGGATAAATATGGCAGCGAGAATCAGCTCAAACCCACTATAAAAAGGAATTTCAAAAATAAAACAAAAAAAACTGGGAAATTCTTTACAATAACTTCAGGGTCTCTGATGAAACCTGAAATGACCCTATCTACAATGACAGCTGGATGTGGCATAAGGCTGGACACTTGGGACTGAGAGGATTGGTGAGATTGGGTGAGCAAATGCAGACCCTTTAAAGCAATAATGCATGGCACACATTCCATGGGTCCCAACTCTCCAGGTTGAAGGGAATATTACTACAGATGTAACATGTACGGGAATCCTAGAGAACGGACACACTGTGAATACGAAAGGTTTCTAAAACTCAACGAATAGTCCCTCTCCTGGTGCTCCGGTTTGACTTTCCATCTGCTTTATTATCAACCTCCCAACTTGGAGAGACAGCCCCTTTAACCTCCTGGTTCGCACAGGTTGCCAATTTGGCAGAGGATGAAAGGGATTAGGGAGAACCAATGAGAGAGTAGCTGTTAGGCATTTGGACGGGCACATATCACTGTAATTTCCCGGCAGGAAGAAGAATTAACCAAAGTCTCAGCCACCCACCGGGAATCAGTATAGATCCTGAACCAAAATTTTGGACTTGCGGTCAGCTCACCAAAAACGAGTTGAAAAATGGAGCTCAGGGGCACAGCAATTCACAAACTGGCCGAGTAATAAAGGACAACTATCGTCCAAAAATCTGTTGAGGGAAGGCAACGAGGCGGACTTGAAAGCGAGGCAGAATAGCAGGAAACAGATTTCCAGAGGTACGTTGGAATCGCCTTTAAAGCACAGGAAGAGGGGCACAACTTCGACAATGATGCACTTGGCCCAAAAGGGCGTATGCGTTTTCTCCTGAATATATTCAGGAGAAAACGCATACGCCCTTTTTGGCCAAGCAAGCAAGCGGGCAATGCAAATCTGCACTACAAAGAAGTATCACTTCCCACCGGTCAAAAGGGACATCCACAAAATGTGTAAAAACCAGAAAGGCAAGACAGGCCCTGGAGAACAGGGAGCCTTGTTATGCTGATGGGCGGGATGTAAATTGCCAACTGCCTCTCTGGAGGAGTGCATTGTGTTCCCTAAAACAAGTAAACAACAGAGCTACATAGCCAAGGGCACTTCCAGTCTAGGGAATATACCTTGGGAAAACTGAAAATCAAAAAGACACAGCCACCCCAAAATTTAGGGCTGCACTGCTTACAAGGACCTCAACTTGGGTACACCTTAAATATCCCAGGAAATATAAAAATGGTTCAAAAAATTGTGGTACTTACGTACGATGGAATATCCCTCAGCCATGAAATCAATGTCATAAGACCAGTAGCAGCAAAATGGGTGGATTCAGGTACGATGATTCTAAGTGAAATAAGTCACAGAGAAAAAGAAGCTTATCATAAGATATCACTTATGTAGATCCTGTAAACATGGCTACACTTGAACTGAGTTAGGAAAGAGAACAGTGTCTCACATTTAGAAAACACTCTTATGCCTGCTTAAGGGGGAAGGAGAGGTGGGGTGATGCATAAAACCAGAGTTTGATATAAGCACAGGTACCGTTCCAAAAACCAACTATGGAATAGACAAGACCTACACCTTCCTCAGTGAAAGGGACTCAAAACCCCATATTTCCCACAGAGGAATATATCTGACTAGTAAGAATCTTAAAACCTATGTATTGATATGTCTCCATAAGGGAATCAAGTGTGTCTAGACTGGGATAAATATGGCAGCGAGAATCAGCTCAAACCCACTATAAAAAGGAATTTCAAAAATAAAACAAAAAAAACTGGGAAATTCTTTACAATAACTTCAGGGTCTCTGATGAAACCTGAAATGACCCTATCTACAATGACAGCTGGATGTGGCATAAGGCTGGACACTTGGGACTGAGAGGATTGGTGAGATTGGGTGAGCAAATGCAGACCCTTTAAAGCAATAATGCATGGCACACATTCCATGGGTCCCAACTCTCCAGGTTGAAGGGAATATTACTACAGATATAACATGTACGGGAATCCTAGAGAACGGACACACTGTGAATACGAAAGGTTTCTAAAACTCAACGAATAGTCCCTCTCCTGGTGCACCGGTTTGACTTTCCATCTGCTTTATTATCAGCCTCCCAACTTGGAGAGACAGCCCCTTTAACCTCCTGGTTCGCACAGGTTGCCAATTTGGCAGAGGATGAAAGGGATTAGGGAGAACCAATGAGAGAGTAGCTGTTAGGCATTTGGACGGGCACATATCACTGTAATTTCCCGGCAGGAAGAAGAATTAACCAAAGTCTCAGCCACCCACCGGGAATCAGTATAGATCCTGAACCAAAATTTTGGACTTGCGGTCAGTTCACCAAAAACGAGTTGAAAAATGGAGCTCAGGGGCACAGCAATTCACAAACTGGCCGAGTAATAAAGGACAACTATCGTCCAAAAATCTGTTGAGGGAAGGCAACGAGGCGGACTTGAAAGCGAAGCAGAATAGCAGGAAACAGATTTCCAGAGGTACGTTGGAATCGCCTTTAAAGCACAGGAAGAGGGGCACAACTTCGACAATGATGCACTTGGCCAAAAAGGGCGTATGCGTTTTCTCCTGAATATATTCAGGAGAAAACGCATACGCCCTTTTTGGCCAAGCAAGCAAGCGGGCAATGCAAATCTGCACTACAAAGAAGTATCACTTCCCACCGGTCAAAAGGGACATCCACAAAATGTGTAAAAACCAGAAAGGCAAGACAGGCCCTGGAGAACAGGGAGCCTTGTTATGCTGATGGGCGGGATGTAAATTGCCAACTGCCTCTCTGGAGGAGTGCATTGTGTTCCCTAAAACAAGTAAACAACAGAGCTACAGAGCCAAGGGCACTTCCAGTCTAGGGAATATACCTTGGGAAAACTGAAAATCAAAAAGACACAGCCACCCCAAAATTTAGGGCTGCACTGCTTACAAGGACCTCAACTTGGGTACACCTTAAATATCCCAGGAAATATAAAAATTGTTCAAAAAATTGTCGTACTTACGTACGATGGAATATCCCTCAGCCATGAAATCAATGTCATAAGACCAGTAGCAGCAAAATGGGTGGATTCAGGTACGATGATTCTAAGTGAAATAAGTCACACAGAAAAAGAAACTTATCATAAGATATCACTTATGAAGATCCTGTAAAGATGGCTACACTTGAACTGAGTTAGGAAAGAGAACAGTGTCTCACATTTAGAAAACACTCTTATGCCTGCTTAAGGGGGAAGGAGAGGTGGGGTGATGCATAAAACCAGAGTTTGATATAAGCACAGGTACCGTTCCAAAAACCAACTATGGAATAGACAAGACTTACAACTTCCTCAGTGAAAGGGACTCAAAACCCCATATTTCCCGCAGAGGAATATATCTGACTAGTAAGAATCTTAAAACCTATGTATTGATATGTCTCCGTAAGGGAATCAAGTGTGTCTAGACTGGGATAAATATGGCAGCGAGAATCAGCTCAAACCCACTATAAAAAGGAATTTCAAAAATAAAACAAAAAAACTGGGAAATTCTTTACAATTCCTTCAGGGTCTCTGATGAAACCTGAAATGACCCTATCTACAATGACAGCTGGATGTGGCATAAGGCTGGACACTTGGGACTGAGAGGATTGGTGAGATTGGGTGAGCAAATGCAGACCCTTTAAAGCAATAATGCATGGCACACATTCCATGGGTCCCAACTCTCCAGGTTGAAGGGAATATTACTACAGATATAACATGTACGGGAATCCTAGAGAACGGACACACTGTGAATACGAAAGGTTTCTAAAACTCAACGAATAGTCCCTCTCCTGGTGCTCCGGTTTGACTTTCCATCTGCTTTATTATCAACCTCCCAACTTGGAGAGACAGCCCCTTTAACCTCCTGGTTCACACAGGTTGCCAATTAGGCAGAGGATGAAAGGGAAGAGGGAGAACCAATGAGAGAGTAGCTGTTAGGCATTTGGACGGGCACATATCACTGTAATTTCCCGGCAGGAAGAAGAATTAACCAAAGTCTCAGCCACCCACCGGGAATCAGTATAGATCCTGAACCAAAATTTTGGACTTGCGGTCAGCTCACCAAAAACGAGTTGAAAAATGGAGCTCAGGGGCACAGCAATTCACAAACTGGCCGAGTAATAAAGTACAACTATCGTCCAAACATCTGTTGAGGGAAGGCAACGAGGCGGACTTGAAAGCGAGGCAGAATAGCAGGAAACAGATTTCCAGAGGTACGTTGGAATTGCCTTTAAAGCACAGGAAGAGGGGCACAACTTCGACAATGATGCACTTGGCCAAAAAGGGCGTATGCGTTTTCTCCTGAATATATTCAGGAGAAAACGCATACGCCCTTTTTGGCCAAGCAAGCAAGCGGGCAATGCAAATCTGCACTACAAAGAAGTATCACTTCCCACCGGTCAAAAGGGACATCCACAAAATGTGTAAAAACCAGAAAGGCAAGACAGGCCCTGGAGAACATGGAGCCTTGTTATGCTGATGGGCGGGATGTAAATTGCCAACTGCCTCTCTGGAGGAGTGCATTGTGTTCCCTAAAACAAGTAAACAACAGAGCTACAGAGCCAAGGGCACTTCCAGTCTAGGGAATATACCTTGGGAAAACTGAAAATCAAAAAGACACAGCCACCCCAAAATTTAGGGCTGCACTGTTTACAAGGACCTCAACTTGGGTACACCTTAAATATCCCAGGAAATATAAAAATGGTTCAAAAAATTGTGGTACTTACGTACGATGGAATATCCCTCAGCCATGAAATCAATGTCATAAGACCAGTAGCAGCAAAATGGGTGGATTCAGGTACGATGATTCTAAGTGAAATAAGTCACACAGAAAAAGAAACTTATCATAAGATATCACTTATGAAGATCCTGTAAACATGGCTACACTTGAACTGAGTTAGGAAAGAGAACAGTGTCTCACATTTAGAAAACACTCTTATGCCTGCTTAAGGGGGAAGGAGAGGTGGGGTGATGCATAAAACCAGAGTTTGATATAAGCACAGGTACTGTTCCAAAAACCAACTATGGAATAGACAAGACCTACACCTTCCTCAGTGAAAGGGACTCAAAACCCCATATTTCCCGCAGAGGAATATATCTGACTAGTAAGAATCTTAAAACCTATGTATTGATATGTCTCCGTAAGGGAATCAAGTGTGTCTAGACTGGGATAAATATGGCAGCGAGAATCAGCTCAAACCCACTATAAAAAGGAATTTCAAAAATAAAACAAAAAAACTGGGAAATTCTTTACAATTCCTTCAGGGTCTCTGATGAAACCTGAAATGACCCTATCTACAATGACAGCTGGATGTGGCATAAGGCTGGACACTTGGGACTGAGAGGATTGGTGAGATTGGGTGAGCAAATGCAGACCCTTTAAAGCAATAATGCATGGCACACATTCCATGGGTCCCAACTCTCCAGGTTGAAGGGAATATTACTACAGATATAACATGTACGGGAATCCTAGAGAACGGACACACTGTGAATACGAAAGGTTTCTAAAACTCAACGAATAGTCCCTCTCCTGGTGCTCCGGTTTGACTTTCCATCTGCTTTATTATCAACCTCCCAACTTGGAGAGACAGCCCCTTTAACCTCCTGGTTCGCACAGGTTGCCAATTTGGCAGAGGATGAAAGGGAAGAGGGAGAACCAATGAGAGAGTAGCTGTTAGGCATTTGGACGGGCACATATCACTGTAATTTCCCGGCAGGAAGAAGAATTAACCAAAGTCTCAGCCACCCACCGGGAATCAGTATAGATCCTGAACCAAAATTTTGGACTTGCGGTCAGCTCACCAAAAACGAGTTGAAAAATGGAGCTCAGGGGCACAGCAATTCACAAACTGGCCGAGTAATAAAGGACAACTAGCGTCCAAAAATCTGTTGAGGGAAGGCAACGAGGCGGACTTGAAAGCGAGGCAGAATAGCAGGAAACAGATTTCAAGAGGTACGTTGGAATCGCCTTTAAAGCACAGGAAGAGGGGCACAACTTCGACAATGATGCACTTGGCCAAAAAGGGCGTATGCGTTTTCTCCTGAATATATTCAGGAGAAAACGCATACGCCCTTTTTGGCCAAGCAAGCAAGCGGGCAATGCAAATCTGCACTACAAAGAAGTATCACTTCCCACCGGTCAAAAGGGACATCCACAAAATGTGTAAAAACCAGAAAGGCAAGACAGGCCCTGGAGAACAGGGAGCCTTGTTATGCTGATGGGCGGGATGTAAATTGCCAACTGCCTCTCTGGAGGAGTGCATTGTGTTCCCTAAAACAAGTAAACAACAGAGCTACAGAGCCAAGGGCACTTCCAGTCTAGGGAATATACCTTGGGAAAACTGAAAATCAAAAAGACACAGCCACCCCAAAATTTAGGGCTGCACTGCTTACAAGGACCTCAACTTGGGTACACCTTAAATATCCCAGGAAATATAAAAATGGTTCAAAAAATTGTGGTACTTACGTACGATGGAATATCCCTCAGCCATGAAATCAATGTCATAAGACCAGTAGCAGCAAAATGGGTGGATTCAGGTACGATGATTCTAAGTGAAATAAGTCACACAGAAAAAGAAACTTATCATAAGATATCACTTATGAAGATCCTGTAAACATGGCTACACTTGAACTGAGTTAGGAAAGAGAACAGTGTCTCACATTTAGAAAACACTCTTATGCCTGCTTAAGGGGGAAGGAGAGGTGGGGTGATGCATAAAACCAGAGTTTGATATAAGCACAGGTACCGTTCCAAAAACCAACTATGGAATAGACAAGACCTACACCTTCCTCAGTGAAAGGGGCTCAAAACCCCATATTTCCCGCAGAGGAATATATCTGACTAGTAAGAATCTTAAAACCTATGTATTGATATGTCTCCGTAAGGGAATCAAGTGTGTCTAGACTGGGATAAATATGGCAGCGAGAATCAGCTCAAACCCACTATAAAAAGGAATTTCAAAAATAAAACAAAAAAACTGGGAAATTCTTTACAATTCCTTCAGGGTCTCTGATGAAACCTGAAATGACCCTATCTACAATGACAGCTGGATGTGGCATAAGGCTGGACACTTGGGACTGAGAGGATTGGTGAGATTGGGTGAGCAAATGCAGACCCTTTAAAGCAATAATGCATGGCACACATTCCATGGGTCCCAACTCTCCAGGTTGAAGGGAATATTACTACAGATATAACATGTACGGGAATCCTAGAGAACGGACACACTGTGAATACGAAAGGTTTCTAAAACTCAACGAATAGTCCCTCTCCTGGTGCTCCGGTTTGACTTTCCATCTGCTTTATTATCAACCTCCCAACTTGGAGAGACAGCCCCTTTAACCTCCTGGTTCGCACAGGTTGCCAATTTGGCAGAGGATGAAAGGGATTAGGGAGAACCAATGAGAGAGTAGCTGTTAGGCATTTGGACGGGCACATATCACTGTAATTTCCCGGCAGGAAGAAGAATTAACCAAAGTCTCAGCCACCCACCGGGAATCAGTATAGATCCTGAACCAAAATTTTGGACTTGCGGTCAGTTCACCAAAAACGAGTTGAAAAATGGAGCTCAGGGGCACAGCAATTCACAAACTGGCCGAGTAATAAAGGACAACTATCGTCCAAAAATCTGTTGAGGGAAGGCAACGAGGCGGACTTGAAAGCGAAGCAGAATAGCAGGAAACAGATTTCCAGAGGTACGTTGGAATCGCCTTTAAAGCACAGGAAGAGGGGCACAACTTCGACAATGATGCACTTGGCCAAAAAGGGCGTATGCGTTTTCTCCTGAATATATTCAGGAGAAAACGCATACGCCCTTTTTGGCCAAGCAAGCAAGCGGGCAATGCAAATCTGCACTACAAAGAAGTATCACTTCCCACCGGTCAAAAGGGACATCCACAAAATGTGTAAAAACCAGAAAGGCAAGACAGGCCCTGGAGAACAGGGAGCCTTGTTATGCTGATGGGCGGGATGTAAATTGCCAACTGCCTCTCTGGAGGAGTGCATTGTGTTCCCTAAAACAAGTAAACAACAGAGCTACAGAGCCAAGGGCACTTCCAGTCTAGGGAATATACCTTGGGAAAACTGAAAATCAAAAAGACACAGCCACCCCAAAATTTAGGGCTGCACTGCTTACAAGGACCTCAACTTGGGTACACCTTAAATATCCCAGGAAATATAAAAATGGTTCAAAAAATTGTCGTACTTATGTACGATGGAATATCCCTCAGCCATGAAATCAATGTCATAAGACCAGTAGCAGCAAAATGGGTGGATTCAGGTACGATGATTCTAAGTGAAATAAGTCACACAGAAAAAGAAACTTATCATAAGATATCACTTATGAAGATCCTGTAAAGATGGCTACACTTGAACTGAGTTAGGAAAGAGAACAGTGTCTCACATTTAGAAAACACTCTTATGCCTGCTTAAGGGGGAAGGAGAGGTGGGGTGATGCATAAAACCAGAGTTTGATATAAGCACAGGTACCGTTCCAAAAACCAACTATGGAATAGACAAGACCTACACCTTCCTCAGTGAAAGGGACTCAAAACCCCATATTTCCCGCAGAGGAATATATCTGACTAGTAAGAATCTTAAAACCTATGTATTGATATGTCTCCGTAAGGGAATCAAGTGTGTCTAGACTGGGATAAATATGGCAGCGAGAATCAGCTCAAACCCACTATAAGAAGGAATTTAAAAAATAAAACAAAAAAACTGGGAAATTCTTTACAATTCCTTCAGGGTCTCTGATGAAACCTGAAATGACCCTATCTACAATGACAGCTGGATGTGGCATAAGGCTGGACACTTGGGACTGAGAGGATTGGTGAGATTGGGTGAGCAAATGCAGACCCTTTAAAGCAATAATGCATGGCACACATTCCATGGGTCCCAACTCTCCAGGTTGAAGGGAATATTACTACAGATATAACATGTACGGGAATCCTAGAGAACGGACACACTGTGAATACGAAAGGTTTCTAAAACTCAACGAATAGTCCCTCTCCTGGTGCTCCGGTTTGACTTTCCATCTGCTTTATTATCAACCTCCCAACTTGGAGAGACAGCCCCTTTAACCTCCTGGTTCACACAGGTTGCCAATTAGGCAGAGGATGAAAGGGAAGAGGGAGAACCAATGAGAGAGTAGCTGTTAGGCATTTGGACGGGCACATATCACTGTAATTTCCCGGCAGGAAGAAGAATTAACCAAAGTCTCAGCCACCCACCGGGAATCAGTATAGATCCTGAACCAAAATTTTGGACTTGCGGTCAGCTCACCAAAAACGAGTTGAAAAATGGAGCTCAGGGGCACAGCAATTCACAAACTGGCCGAGTAATAAAGGACAACTATCGTCCAAACATCTGTTGAGGGAAGGCAACGAGGCGGACTTGAAAGCGAGGCAGAATAGCAGGAAACAGATTTCCAGAGGTACGTTGGAATTGCCTTTAAAGCACAGGAAGAGGGGCACAACTTCGACAATGATGCACTTGGCCAAAAAGGGCGTATGCGTTTTCTCCTGAATATATTCAGGAGAAAACGCATACGCCCTTTTTGGCCAAGCAAGCAAGCGGGCAATGCAAATCTGCACTACAAAGAAGTATCACTTCCCACCGGTCAAAAGGGACATCCACAAAATGTGTAAAAACCAGAAAGGCAAGACAGGCCCTGGAGAACAGGGAGCCTTGTTATGCTGATGGGCGGGATGTAAATTGCCAACTGCCTCTCTGGAGGAGTGCATTGTGTTCCCTAAAACAAGTAAACAACAGAGCTACAGAGCCAAGGGCACTTCCAGTCTAGGGAATATACCTTGGGAAAACTGAAAATCAAAAAGACACAGCCACCCCAAAATTTAGGGCTGCACTGTTTACAAGGACCTCAACTTGGGTACACCTTAAATATCCCAGGAAATATAAAAATGGTTCAAAAAATTGTGGTACTTACGTACGATGGAATATCCCTCAGCCATGAAATCAATGTCATAAGACCAGTAGCAGCAAAATGGGTGGATTCAGGTACGATGATTCTAAGTGAAATAAGTCACAGAGAAAAAGAAACTTATCATAAGATATCACTTATGAAGATCCTGTAAACATGGCTACACTTGAACTGAGTTAGGAAAGAGAACAGTGTCTCACATTTAGAAAACACTCTTATGCCTGCTTAAGGGGGAAGGAGAGGTGGGGTGATGCATAAAACCAGAGTTTGATATAAGCACAGGTACTGTTCCAAAAACCAACTATGGAATAGACAAGACCTACACCTTCCTCAGTGAAAGGGACTCAAAACCCCATATTTCCCGCAGAGGAATATATCTGACTAGTAAGAATCTTAAAACCTATGTATTGATATGTCTCCGTAAGGGAATCAAGTGTGTCTAGACTGGGATAAATATGGCAGCGAGAATCAGCTCAAACCCACTATAAAAAGGAATTTCAAAAATAAAACAAAAAAACTGGGAAATTCTTTACAATTCCTTCAGGGTCTCTGATGAAACCTGAAATGACCCTATCTACAATGACAGCTGGATGTGGCATAAGGCTGGACACTTGGGACTGAGAGGATTGGTGAGATTGGGTGAGCAAATGCAGACCCTTTAAAGCAATAATGCATGGCACATATTCCATGGGTCCCAACTCTCCAGGTTGAAGGGAATATTACTACAGATATAACATGTACGGGAATCCTAGAGAACGGACACACTGTGAATACGAAAGGTTTCTAAAACTCAACGAATAGTCCCTCTCCTGGTGCTCCGGTTTGACTTTCCATCTGCTTTATTATCAACCTCCCAACTTGGAGAGACAGCCCCTTTAACCTCCTGGTTCGCACAGGTTGCCAATTTGGCAGAGGATGAAAGGGAAGAGGGAGAACCAATGAGAGAGTAGCTGTTAGGCATTTGGACGGGCACATATCACTGTAATTTCCCGGCAGGAAGAAGAATTAACCAAAGTCTCAGCCACCCACCGGGAATCAGTATAGATCCTGAACCAAAATTTTGGACTTGCGGTCAGCTCACCAAAAACGAGTTGAAAAATGGAGCTCAGGGGCACAGCAATTCACAAACTGGCCGAGTAATAAAGGACAACTATCGTCCAAAAATCTGTTGAGGGAAGGCAACGAGGCGGACTTGAAAGCGAGGCAGAATAGCAGGAAACAGATTTCAAGAGGTACGTTGGAATCGCCTTTAAAGCACAGGAAGAGGGGCACAACTTCGACAATGATGCACTTGGCCAAAAAGGGCGTATGCGTTTTCTCCTGAATATATTCAGGAGAAAACGCATACGCCCTTTTTGGCCAAGCAAGCAAGCGGGCAATGCAAATCTGCACTACAAAGAAGTATCACTTCCCACCGGTCAAAAGGGACATCCACAAAATGTGTAAAAACCAGAAAGGCAAGACAGGCCCTGGAGAACAGGGAGCCTTGTTATGCTGATGGGCGGGATGTAAATTGCCAACTGCCTCTCTGGAGGAGTGCATTGTGTTCCCTAAAACAAGTAAACAACAGAGCTACAGAGCCAAGGGCACTTCCAGTCTAGGGAATATACCTTGGGAAAACTGAAAATCAAAAAGACACAGCCACCCCAAAATTTAGGGCTGCACTGCTTACAAGGACCTCAACTTGGGTACACCTTAAATATCCCAGGAAATATAAAAATGGTTCAAAAAATTGTGGTACTTACGTACGATGGAATATCCCTCAGCCATGAAATCAATGTCATAAGACCAGTAGCAGCAAAATGGGTGGATTCAGGTACGATGATTCTAAGTGAAATAAGTCACACAGAAAAAGAAACTTATCATAAGATATCACTTATGAAGATCCTGTAAACATGGCTACACTTGAACTGAGTTAGGAAAGAGAACAGTGTCTCACATTTAGAAAACACTCTTATGCCTGCTTAAGGGGGAAGGAGAGGTGGGGTGATGCATAAAACCAGAGTTTGATATAAGCACAGGTACCGTTCCAAAAACCAACTATGGAATAGACAAGACCTACACCTTCCTCAGTGAAAGGGGCTCAAAACCCCATATTTCCCGCAGAGGAATATATCTGACTAGTAAGAATCTTAAAACCTATGTATTGATATGTCTCCGTAAGGGAATCAAGTGTGTCTAGACTGGGATAAATATGGCAGCGAGAATCAGCTCAAACCCACTATAAAAAGGAATTTCAAAAATAAAACAAAAAAACTGGGAAATTCTTTACAATTCCTTCAGGGTCTCTGATGAAACCTGAAATGACCCTATCTACAATGACAGCTGGATGTGGCATAAGGCTGGACACTTGGGACTGAGAGGATTGGTGAGATTGGGTGAGCAAATGCAGACCCTTTAAAGCAATAATGCATGGCACACATTCCATGGGTCCCAACTCTCCAGGTTGAAGGGAATATTACTACAGATATAACATGTACGGGAATCCTAGAGAACGCACACACTGTGAATACGAAAGGTTTCTAAAACTCAACGAATAGTCCCTCTCCTGGTGCTCCGGTTTGACTTTCCATCTGCTTTATTATCAACCTCCCAACTTGGAGAGACAGCCCCTTTAACCTCCTGGTTCGCACAGGTTGCCAATTTGGCAGAGGATGAAAGGGAAGAGGGAGAACCAATGAGAGAGTAGCTGTTAGGCATTTGGACGGGCACATATCACTGTAATTTCCCGGCAGGAAGAAGAATTAACCAAAGTCTCAGCCACCCACCGGGAATCAGTATAGATCCTGAACCAAAATTTTGGACTTGCGGTCAGCTCACCAAAAACGAGTTGAAAAATGGAGCTCAGGGGCACAGCAATTCACAAACTGGCCGAGTAATAAAGGACAACTATCGTCCAAAAATCTGTTGAGGGAAGGCAACGAGGCGGACTTGAAAGCGAGGCAGAATAGCAGGAAACAGATTTCAAGAGGTACGTTGGAATCGCCTTTAAAGCACAGGAAGAGGGGCACAACTTCGACAATGATGCACTTGGCCAAAAAGGGCGTATGCGTTTTCTCCTGAATATATTCAGGAGAAAACGCATACGCCCTTTTTGGCCAAGCAAGCAAGCGGGCAATGCAAATCTGCACTACAAAGAAGTATCACTCCCCACCGGTCAAAAGGGACATCCACAAAATGTGTAAAAACCAGAAAGGCAAGACAGGCCCTGGAGAACAGGGAGCCTTGTTATGCTGATGGGCGGGATGTAAATTGCCAACTGCCTCTCTGGAGGAGTGCATTGTGTTCCCTAAAACAAGTAAACAACAGAGCTACAGAGCCAAGGGCACTTCCAGTCTAGGGAATATACCTTGGGAAAACTGAAAATCAAAAAGACACACCCACCCCAAAATTTAGGGCTGCACTGCTTACAAGGACCTCAACTTGGGTACACCTTAAATATCCCAGGAAATATAAAAATGGTTCAAAAAATTGTGGTACTTACGTACGATGGAATATTCCTCAGCCATGAAATCAATGTCATAAGACCAGTAGCAGCAAAATGGGTGGATTCAGGTACGATGATTCTAAGTGAAATAAGTCACACAGAAAAAGAAACTTATCATAAGATATCACTTATGAAGATCCTGTAAACATGGCTACACTTGAACTGAGTTAGGAAAGAGAACAGTGTCTCACATTTAGAAAACACTCTTATGCCTGCTTAAGGGGGAAGGAGAGGTGGGGTGATGCATAAAACCAGAGTTTGATATAAGCACAGGTACCGTTCCAAAAACCAACTATGGAATAGACAAGACCTACACCTTCCTCAGTGAAAGGGGCTCAAAACCCCATATTTCCCGCAGAGGAATATATCTGACTAGTAAGAATCTTAAAACCTATGTATTGATATGTCTCCGTAAGGGAATCAAGTGTGTCTAGACTGGGATAAATATGGCAGCGAGAATCAGCTCAAACCCACTATAAAAAGGAATTTCAAAAATAAAACAAAAAAACTGGGAAATTCTTTACAATTCCTTCAGGGTCTCTGATGAAACCTGAAATGACCCTATCTACAATGACAGCTGGATGTGGCATAAGGCTGGACACTTGGGACTGAGAGGATTGGTGAGATTGGGTGAGCAAATGCAGACCCTTTAAAGCAATAATGCATGGCACACATTCCATGGGTCCCAACTCTCCAGGTTGAAGGGAATATTACTACAGATATAACATGTACGGGAATCCTAGAGAACGCACACACTGTGAATACGAAAGGTTTCTAAAACTCAACGAATAGTCCCTCTCCTGGTGCTCCGGTTTGACTTTCCATCTGCTTTATTATCAACCTCCCAACTTGGAGAGACAGCCCCTTTAACCTCCTGGTTCGCACAGGTTGCCAATTTGGCAGAGGATGAAAGGGAAGAGGGAGAACCAATGAGAGAGTAGCTGTTAGGCATTTGGACGGGCACATATCACTGTAATTTCCCGGCAGGAAGAAGAATTAACCAAAGTCTCAGCCACCCACCGGGAATCAGTATAGATCCTGAACCAAAATTTTGGACTTGCGGTCAGCTCACCAAAAACGAGTTGAAAAATGGAGCTCAGGGGCACAGCAATTCACAAACTGGCCGAGTAATAAAGGACAACTATCGTCCAAAAATCTGTTGAGGGAAGGCAACGAGGCGGACTTGAAAGCGAGGCAGAATAGCAGGAAACAGATTTCAAGAGGTACCTTGGAATCGCCTTTAAAGCACAGGAAGAGGGGCACAACTTCGACAATGATGCACTTGGCCAAAAAGGGCGTATGCGTTTTCTCCTGAATATATTCAGGAGAAAACGCATACGCCCTTTTTGGCCAAGCAAGCAAGCGGGCAATGCAAATCTGCACTACAAAGAAGTATCACTCCCCACCGGTCAAAAGGGACATCCACAAAATGTGTAAAAACCAGAAAGGCAAGACAGGCCCTGGAGAACAGGGAGCCTTGTTATGCTGATGGGCGGGATGTAAATTGCCAACTGCCTCTCTGGAGGAGTGCATTGTGTTCCCTAAAACAAGTAAACAACAGAGCTACAGAGCCAAGGGCACTTCCAGTCTAGGGAATATACCTTGGGAAAACTGAAAATCAAAAAGACACACCCACCCCAAAATTTAGGGCTGCACTGCTTACAAGGACCTCAACTTGGGTACACCTTAAATATCCCAGGAAATATAAAAATGGTTCAAAAAATTGTGGTACTTACGTACGATGGAATATTCCTCAGCCATGAAATCAATGTCATAAGACCAGTAGCAGCAAAATGGGTGGATTCAGGTACGATGATTCTAAGTGAAATAAGTCACACAGAAAAAGAAACTTATCATAAGATATCACTTATGAAGATCCTGTAAACATGGCTACACTTGAACTGAGTTAGGAAAGAGAACAGTGTCTCACATTTAGAAAACACTCTTATGCCTGCTTAAGGGGGAAGGAGAGGTGGGGTGATGCATAAAACCAGAGTTTGATATAAGCACAGGTACCGTTCCAAAAACCAACTATGGAATAGACAAGACCTACACCTTCCTCAGTGAAAGGGGCTCAAAACCCCATATTTCCCGCAGAGGAATATATCTGACTAGTAAGAATCTTAAAACCTATGTATTGATATGTCTCCGTAAGGGAATCAAGTGTGTCTAGACTGGGATAAATATGGCAGCGAGAATCAGCTCAAACCCACTATAAAAAGGAATTTCAAAAATAAAACAAAAAAACTGGGAAATTCTTTACAATTCCTTCAGGGTCTCTGATGAAACCTGAAATGACCCTATCTACAATGACAGCTGGATGTGGCATAAGGCTGGACACTTGGGACTGAGAGGATTGGTGAGATTGGGTGAGCAAATGCAGACCCTTTAAAGCAATAATGCATGGCACACATTCCATGGGTCCCAACTCTCCAGGTTGAAGGGAATATTACTACAGATATAACATGTACGGGAATCCTAGAGAACGCACACACTGTGAATACGAAAGGTTTCTAAAACTCAACGAATAGTCCCTCTCCTGGTGCTCCGGTTTGACTTTCCATCTGCTTTATTATCAACCTCCCAACTTGGAGAGACAGCCCCTTTAACCTCCTGGTTCGCACAGGTTGCCAATTTGGCAGAGGATGAAAGGGAAGAGGGAGAACCAATGAGAGAGTAGCTGTTAGGCATTTGGACGGGCACATATCACTGTAATTTCCCGGCAGGAAGAAGAATTAACCAAAGTCTCAGCCACCCACCGGGAATCAGTATAGATCCTGAACCAAAATTTTGGACTTGCGGTCAGCTCACCAAAAACGAGTTGAAAAATGGAGCTCAGGGGCACAGCAATTCACAAACTGGCCGAGTAATAAAGGACAACTATCGTCCAAAAATCTGTTGAGGGAAGGCAACGAGGCGGACTTGAAAGCGAGGCAGAATAGCAGGAAACAGATTTCAAGAGGTACCTTGGAATCGCCTTTAAAGCACAGGAAGAGGGGCACAACTTCGACAATGATGCACTTGGCCAAAAAGGGCGTATGCGTTTTCTCCTGAATATATTCAGGAGAAAACGCATACGCCCTTTTTGGCCAAGCAAGCAAGCGGGCAATGCAAATCTGCACTACAAAGAAGTATCACTCCCCACCGGTCAAAAGGGACATCCACAAAATGTGTAAAAACCAGAAAGGCAAGACAGGCCCTGGAGAACAGGGAGCCTTGTTATGCTGATGGGCGGGATGTAAATTGCCAACTGCCTCTCTGGAGGAGTGCATTGTGTTCCCTAAAACAAGTAAACAACAGAGCTACAGAGCCAAGGGCACTTCCAGTCTAGGGAATATACCTTGGGAAAACTGAAAATCAAAAAGACACACCCACCCCAAAATTTAGGGCTGCACTGCTTACAAGGACCTCAACTTGGGTACACCTTAAATATCCCAGGAAATATAAAAATGGTTCAAAAAATTGTGGTACTTACGTACGATGGAATATTCCTCAGCCATGAAATCAATGTCATAAGACCAGTAGCAGCAAAATGGGTGGATTCAGGTACGATGATTCTAAGTGAAATAAGTCACACAGAAAAAGAAACTTATCATAAGATATCACTTATGAAGATCCTGTAAACATGGCTACACTTGAACTGAGTTAGGAAAGAGAACAGTGTCTCACATTTAGAAAACACTCTTATGCCTGCTTAAGGGGGAAGGAGAGGTGGGGTGATGCATAAAACCAGAGTTTGATATAAGCACAGGTACCGTTCCAAAAACCAACTATGGAATAGACAAGACCTACACCTTCCTCAGTGAAAGGGACTCAAAACCCCATATTTCCCGCAGAGGAATATATCTGACTAGTAAGAATCTTAAAACCTATGTATTGATATGTCTCCGTAAGGGAATCAAGTGTGTCTAGACTGGGATAAATATGGCAGCGAGAATCAGCTCAAACCCACTATAAAAAGGAATTTCAAAAATAAAACAAAAAAAAAAACTGGGAAATTCTTTACAATTCCTTCAGGGTCTCTGATGAAACCTGAAATGACCCTATCTACAATGACAGCTGGATGTGGCATAAGGCTGGACACTTGGGACTGAGAGGATTGGTGAGATTGGGTGAGCAAATGCAGACCCTTTAAAGCAATAATGCATGGCACACATTCCATGGGTCCCAACTCTCCAGGTTGAAGGGAATATTACTACAGATATAACATGTACGGGAATCCTAGAGAACGGACACACTGTGAATACGAAAGGTTTCTAAAACTCAACGAATAGTCCCTCTCCTGGTGCTCCGGTTTGACTTTCCATCTGCTTTATTATCAACCTCCCAACTTGGAGAGACAGCCCCTTTAACCTCCTGGTTCGCACAGGTTGCCAATTTGGCAGAGGATGAAAGGGATTAGGGAGAACCAATGAGAGAGTAGCTGTTAGGCATTTGGACGGGCACATATCACTGTAATTTCCCGGCAGGAAGAAGAATTAACCAAAGTCTCAGCCACCCACCGGGAATCAGTATAGATCCTGAACCAAAATTTTGGACTTGCGGTCAGCTCACCAAAAACGAGTTGATAAATGGAGCTCAGGGGCACAGCAATTCACAAACTGGCCGAGTAATAAAGGACAACTATCGTCCAAAAATCTGTTGAGGGAAGGCAACGAGGCGGACTTGAAAGCGAGGCAGAATAGCAGGAAACAGATTTCAAGAGGTACGTTGGAATCGCCTTTAAAGCACAGGAAGAGGGGCACAACTTCGACAATGATGCACTTGGCCAAAAAGGGCGTATGCGTTTTCTCCTGAATATATTCAGGAGAAAACGCATACGCCCTTTTTGGCCAAGCAAGCAAGCGGGCAATGCAAATCTGCACTACAAAGAAGTATCACTTCCCACCGGTCAAAAGGGACATCCACAAAATGTGTAAAAACCAGAAAGGCAAGACAGGCCCTGGAGAACAGGGAGCCTTGTTATGCTGATGGGCGGGATGTAAATTGCCAACTGCCTCTCTGGAGGAGTGCATTGTGTTCCCTAAAACAAGTAAACAACAGAGCTACAGAGCCAAGGGCACTTCCAGTCTAGGGAATATACCTTGGGAAAACTGAAAATCAAAAAGACACAGCCACCCCAAAATTTAGGGCTGCACTGCTTACAAGGACCTCAACTTGGGTACACCTTAAATATCCCAGGAAATATAAAAATGGTTCAAAAAATTGTGGTACTTACGTACGATGGAATATCCCTCAGCCATGAAATCAATGTCATAAGACCAGTAGCATCAAAATGGGTGGATTCAGGTACGATGATTCTAAGTGAAATAAGTCACAGAGAAAAAGAAACTTATCATAAGATATCACTTATGAAGATCCTGTAAACATGGCTACACTTGAACTGAGTTAGGAAAGAGAACAGTGTCTCACATTTAGAAAACACTCTTATGCCTGCTTAAGGGGGAAGGAGAGGTGGGGTGATGCATAAAACCAGAGTTTGATATAAGCACAGGTACCGTTCCAAAAACCAACTATGGAATAGACAAGACCTACACCTTCCTCAGTGAAAGGGACTCAAAACCCCATATTTCCCGCAGAGGAATATATCTGACTAGTAAGAATCTTAAAACCTATGTATTGATATGTCTCCGTAAGGGAATCAAGTGTGTCTAGACTGGGATAAATATGGCAGCGAGAATCAGATCAAACCCACTATAAAAAGGAATTTCAAAAATAAAACAAAAAAAACTGGGAAATTCTTTACAATTCCTTCAGGGTCTCTGATGAAACCTGAAATGACCCTATCTACAATGACAGCTGGATGTGGCATAAGGCTGGACACTTGGGACTGAGAGGATTGGTGAGATTGGGTGAGCAAATGCAGACCCTTTAAAGCAATAATGCATGGCACACATTCCATGGGTCCCAACTCTCCAGGTTGAAGGGAATATTACTACAGATATAACATGTACGGGAATCCTAGAGAACGGACACACTGTGAATACGAAAGGTTTCTAAAACTCAACGAATAGTCCCTCTCCTGGTGCTCCGGTTTGACTTTCCATCTGCTTTATTATCAACCTCCCAACTTGGAGAGACAGCCCCTTTAACCTCCTGGTTCGCACAGGTTGCCAATTTGGCAGAGGATGAAAGGGAAGAGGGAGAACCAATGAGAGAGTAGCTGTTAGGCATTTGGACGGGCACATATCACTGTAATTTCCCGGCAGGAAGAAGAATTAACCAAAGTCTCAGCCACCCACCGGGAATCAGTATAGATCCTGAACCAAAATTTTGGACTTGCGGTCAGCTCACCAAAAACGAGTTGAAAAATGGAGCTCAGGGGCACAGCAATTCACAAACTGGCCGAGTAATAAAGGACAACTATCGTCCAAAAATCTGTTGAGGGAAGGCAACGAGGCGGACTTGAAAGCGAGGCAGAATAGCAGGAAACAGATTTCAAGAGGTACGTTGGAATCGCCTTTAAAGCACAGGAAGAGGGGCACAACTTCGACAATGATGCACTTGGCCAAAAAGGGCGTATGCGTTTTCTCCTGAATATATTCAGGAGAAAACGCATACGCCCTTTTTGGCCAAGCAAGCAAGCGGGCAATGCAAATCTGCACTACAAAGAAGTATCACTTCCCACCGGTCAAAAGGGACATCCACAAAATGTGTAAAAACCAGAAAGGCAAGACAGGCCCTGGAGAACAGGGAGCCTTGTTATGCTGATGGGCGGGATGTAAATTGCCAACTGCCTCTCTGGAGGAGTGCATTGTGTTCCCTAAAACAAGTAAACAACAGAGCTACAGAGCCAAGGGCACTTCCAGTCTAGGGAATATACCTTGGGAAAACTGAAAATCAAAAAGACACAGCCACCCCAAAATTTAGGGCTGCACTGCTTACAAGGACCTCAACTTGGGTACACCTTAAATATCCCAGGAAATATAAAAATGGTTCAAAAAATTGTGGTACTTACGTACGATGGAATATCCCTCAGCCATGAAATCAATGTCATAAGACCAGTAGCAGCAAAATGGGTGGATTCAGGTACGATGATTCTAAGTGAAATAAGTCACACAGAAAAAGAAACTTATCATAAGATATCACATATGGAGATCCTGTAAACATGGCTACACTTGAACTGAGTTTTGAAAGAGAACAGTGTCTCATATTTAGAAAACACTCTTATGCCTGCTTAAGGGGGAAGGAGAGGTGGGGTGATGCATAAAACCAGAGTTTGATATAAGCACAGGTACCGTTCCAAAAACCAACTATGGAATAGACAAGACCTACACCTTCCTCAGTGAAAGGGACTCAAAACCCCATATTTCCCGCAGAGGAATATATCTGACTAGTAAGAATCTTAAAACCTATGTATTGATATGTCTCCGTAAGGGAATCAAGTGTGTCTAGACTGGGATAAATATGGCAGCGAGAATCAGCTCAAACCCACTATAAAAAGGAATTTCAAAAATAAAACAAAAAAACTGGGAAATTCTTTACAATTCCTTCAGGGTCTCTGATGAAACCTGAAATGACCCTATCTACAATGACAGCTGGATGTGGCATAAGGCTGGACACTTGGGACTGAGAGGATTGGTGAGATTGGGTTAGCAAATGCAGACCCTTTAAAGCAATAATGCATGGCACACATTCCATGGGTCCCAACTCTCCAGGTTGAAGGGAATATTACTACAGATATAACATGTACGGGAATCCTAGAGAACGGACACACTGTGAATACGAAAGGTTTCTAAAACTCAACGAATAGTCCCTCTCCTGGTGCTCCGGTTTGACTTTCCATCTGCTTTATTATCAACCTCCCAACTTGGAGAGACAGCCCCTTTAAACTCCTGGTTCGCACAGGTTGCCAATTTGGCAGAGGATGAAAGGGAAGAGGGAGAACCAATGAGAGAGTAGCTGTTAGGCATTTGGACGGGCACATATCACTGTAATTTCCCGGCAGGAAGAAGAATTAACCAAAGTCTCAGCCACCCACCGGGAATCAGTATAGATCCTGAACCAAAATTTTGGACTTGCGGTCAGCTCACCAAAAACGAGTTGAAAAATGGAGCTCAGGGGCACAGCAATTCACAAACTGGCCGAGTAATAAAGGACAACTATCGTCCAAAAATCTGTTGAGGGAAGGCAACGAGGCGGACTTGAAAGCGAGGCAGAATAGCAGGAAACAGATTTCCAGAGGTACGTTGGAATCGCCTTTAAAGCACAGGAAGAGGGGCACAACTTCGACAATGATGCACTTGGCCAAAAAGGGCGTATGCGTTTTCTCCTGAATATATTCAGGAGAAAACGCATACGCCCTTTTTGGCCAAGCAAGCAAGCGGGCAATGCAAATCTGCACTACAAAGAAGTATCACTTCCCACCGGTCAAAAGGGACATCCACAAAATGTGTAAAAACCAGAAAGGCAAGACAGACCCTGGAGAACAGGGAGCCTTGTTATGCTGATGGGCGGTATGTAAATTGCCAGCTGCCTCTCTGGAGGAGTGCATTGTGTTCCCTCAAACCAGTAAACAACAGAGCTACAGAGCCAAGGGCACTTCCAGTCTAGGGAATATACCTTGGGAAAACTGAAAATCAAAAAGACACAGCCACCCCAAAATTTAGGGCTGCACTGCTTACAAGGACCTCAACTTGGGTACACCTTAAATATCCCAGGAAATATAAAAATGGTTCAAAAAATTGTGGTACTTACGTACGATAGAATATCCCTCAGCCATGAAATCAATGTCATAAGACCAGTAGCAGCAAAATGGGTGGATTCAGGTACGATGATTCTAAGTGAAATAAGTCACAGAGAAAAAGAAACTTATCATAAGATATCACTTATGAAGATCCTGTAAACATGGCTACACTTGAACTGAGTTAGGAAAGAGAACAGTGTCTCACATTTAGAAAACACTCTTATGCCTGCTTAAGGGGGAAGGAGAGGTGGGGTGATGCATAAAACCAGAGTTTGATATAAGCACAGGTACCGTTCCAAAAACCAACTATGGAATAGACAAGACCTACACCTTCCTCAGTGAAAGGGACTCAAAACCCCATATTTCCCGCAGAGGAATATATCTGACTAGTAAGAATCTTAAAACCTATGTATTGATATGTCTCCGTAAGGGAATCAAGTGTGTCTAGACTGCGATAAATATGGCAGCGAGAATCAGCTCAAACCCACTATAAAAAGGAATTTCAAAAATAAAACAAAAAAACTGGGAAATTCTTTACAATTCCTTCAGGGTCTCTGATGAAACCTGAAATGACCCTATCTACAATGACAGCTGGATGTGGCATAAGGCTGGACACTTGGGACTGAGAGGATTGGTGAGATTGGGTGAGCAAATGCAGACCCTTTAAAGCAATAATGCATGGCACACATTGCATGGGTCCCAACTCTCCAGGTTGAAGGGAATATTACTACAGATATAACATGTACGGGAATCCTAGAGAACGGACACACTGTGAATACGAAAGGTTTCTAAAACTCAACGAATAGTCCATCTCCTGGTGCTCCGGTTTCACTTTCCATCTGCTTTATTATCAACCTCCCAACTTGGAGAGACAGCCCCTTTAACCTCCTGGTTCGCACAGGTTGCCAATTTGGCAGAGGATGAAAGGGAAGAGGGAGAACCAATGAGAGAGTAGCTGTTAGGCATTTGGACGGGCACATATCACTGTAATTTCCCGGCAGGAAGAAGAATTAACCAAAGTCTCAGCCACCCACCGGGAATCAGTATAGATCCTGAACCAAAATTTTGGACTTGCGGTCAGCTCACCAAAAACGAGTTGAAAAATGGAGCTCAGGGGCACAGCAATTCACAAACTGGCCGAGTAATAATGGACAAGTATCGTCCAAAAATCTGTTGAGGGAACGCAACGAGGCGGACTTGAAAGCGAGGCAGAATAGCAGGAAACAGATTTCCAGAGGTACGTTGGAATCGCCTTTAAAGCACAGGAAGAGGGGCACAACTTCGACAATGATGCACTTGGCCAAAAAGGGCGTATGCGTTTTCTCCTGAATATATTCAGGAGAAAACGCATACGCCCTTTTTGGCCAAGCAAGCAAGCGGGCAATGCAAATCTGCACTACAAAGAAGTATCACTTCCCACCGGTCAAAAGGGACATCCACAAAATGTGTAAAAACCAGAAAGGCAAGACAGGCCCTGGAGAACAGGGAGCCTTGTTATGCTGATGGGCGGGATGTAAATTGCCAGCTGCCTCTCTGGAGGAGTGCATTGTGTTCCCTAAAACCAGTAAACAACAGAGCTACAGAGCCAAGGGCACTTCCAGTCTAGGGAATATACCTTGGGAAAACTGAAAATCAAAAAGACACAGCCACCCCAAAATTTAGGGCTGCACTGCTTACAAGGACCTCAACTTGGGTACACCTTAAATATCCCAGGAAATATAAAAATGGTTCAAAAAATTGTGGTACTTACGTACGATGGAATATCCCTCAGCCATGAAATCAATGTCATAAGACCAGTAGCAGCAAAATGGGTGGATTCAGGTACGATGATTCTAAGTGTAATAAGTCACACAGAAAAAGAAACTTATCATAAGATATCACTTATGAAGATCCTGTAAACATGGCTACACTTGAACTGAGTTAGGAAAGAGAACAGTGTCTCACATTTAGAAAACACTCTTATGCCTGCTTAAGGGGGAAGGAGAGGTGGGGTGATGCATAAAACCAGAGTTTGATATAAGCACAGGTACCGTTCCAAAAACCAACTATGGAATAGACAAGACCTACACCTTCCTCAGTGAAAGGGACTCAAAACCCCATATTTCCCGCAGAGGAATATATCTGACTAGTAAGAATCTTAAAACCTATGTATTGATATGTCTCCGTAAGGGAATCAAGTGTGTCTAGACTGGGATAAATATGGCAGCGAGAATCAGCTCAAACCCACTATAAAAAGGAATTTCAAAAATAAAACAAAAAAACTGGGAAATTCTTTACAATTCCTTCAGGGTCTCTGATGAAACCTGAAATGACCCTATCTACAATGACAGCTGGATGTGGCATAAGGCTGGACACTTGGGACTGAGAGGATTGGTGAGATTGGGTGAGCAAATGCAGACCCTTTAAAGCAATAATGCATGGCACACATTCCATGGGTCCCAACTCTCCAGGTTGAAGGGAATATTACTACAGATATAACATGTACGGGAATCCTAGAGAACGGACACACTGTGAATACGAAAGGTTTCTAAAACTCAACGAATAGTCCCTCTCCTGGTGCTCCGGTTTGACTTTCCATCTGCTTTATTATCAACCTCCCAACTTGGAGAGACAGCCCCTTTAACCTCCTGGTTCGCACAGGTTGCCAATTTGGCAGAGGATGAAAGGGAAGAGGGAGAACCAATGAGAGAGTAGCTGTTAGGCATTTGGACGGGCACATATCACTGTAATTTCCCGGCAGGAAGAAGAATTAACCAAAGTCTCAGCCACCCACCGGGAATCAGTATAGATCCTGAACCAAAATTTTGGACTTGCGGTCAGCTCACCAAAAACGAGTTGAAAAATGGAGCTCAGGGGCACAGCAATTCACAAACTGGCCGAGTAATAAAGGACAACTATCGTCCAAAAATCTGTTGAGGGAAGGCAACGAGGCGGACTTGAAAGCGAGGCAGAATAGCAGGAAACAGATTTCAAGAGGTACGTTGGAATCGCCTTTAAAGCACAGGAAGAGGGGCACAACTTCGACAATGATGCACTTGGCCAAAAAGGGCGTATGCGTTTTCTCCTGAATATATTCAGGAGAAAACGCATACGCCCTTTTTGGCCAAGCAAGCAAGCGGGCAATGCAAATCTGCACTACAAAGAAGTATCACTTCCCACCGGTCAAAAGGGACATCCACAAAATGTGTAAAAACCAGAAAGGCAAGACAGGCCCTGGAGAACAGGGAGCCTTGTTATGCTGATGGGCGGGATGTAAATTGCCAGCTGCCTCTCTGGAGGAGTGCATTGTGTTCCCTCAAACCAGTAAACAACAGAGCTACAGAGCCAAGGGCACTTCCAGTCTAGGGAATATACCTTGGGAAAACTGAAAATCAAAAAGACACAGCCACCCCAAAATTTAGGGCTGCACTGCTTACAAGGACCTCAACTTGGGTACACCTTAAATATCCCAGGAAATATAAAAATGGTTCAAAAAATTGTGGTACTTACGTACGATAGAATATCCCTCAGCCATGAAATCAATGTCATAAGACCAGTAGCAGCAAAATGGGTGGATTCAGGTACGATGATTCTAAGTGAAATAAGTCACACAGAAAAAGAAACTTATCATAAGATATCACTTATGAAGATCCTGTAAACATGGCTACACTTGAACTGAGTTAGGAAAGAGAACAGTGTCTCACATTTAGAAAACACTCTTATGCCTGCTTAAGGGGGAAGGAGAGGTGGGGTGATGCATAAAACCAGAGTTTGATATAAGCACAGGTACCGTTCCAAAAACCAACTATGGAATAGACAAGACCTACACCTTCCTCAGTGAAAGGGACTCAAAACCCCATATTTCCCGCAGAGGAATATATCTGACTAGTAAGAATCTTAAAACCTATGTATTGATATGTCTCCGTAAGGGAATCAAGTGTGTCTAGACTGGGATAAATATGGCAGCGAGAATCAGCTCAAACCCACTATAAAAAGGAATTTCAAAAATAAAACAAAAAAACTGGGAAATTCTTTACAATTCCTTCAGGGTCTCTGATGAAACCTGAAATGACCCTATCTACAATGACAGCTGGATGTGGCATAAGGCTGGACACTTGGGACTGAGAGGATTGGTGAGATTGGGTGAGCAAATGCAGACCCTTTAAAGCAATAATGCATGGCACACATTCCATGGGTCCCAACTCTCCAGGTTGAAGGGAATATTACTACAGATATAACATGTACGGGAATCCTAGAGAACGGACACACTGTGAATACGAAAGGTTTCTAAAACTCAACGAATAGTCCCTCTCCTGGTGCTCCGGTTTGACTTTCCATCTGCTTTATTATCAACCTCCCAACTTGGAGAGACAGCCCCTTTAACCTCCTGGTTCGCACAGGTTGCCAATTTGGCAGAGGATGAAAGGGAAGAGGGAGAACCAATGAGAGAGTAGCTGTTAGGCATTTGGACGGGCACATATCACTGTAATTTCCTGGCAGGAAGAAGAATTAACCAAAGTCTCAGCCACCCACCGGGAATCAGTATAGATCCTGAACCAAAATTTTGGACTTGCGGTCAGCTCACCAAAAACGAGTTGAAAAATGGAGCTCAGGGGCACAGCAATTCACAAACTGGCCGAGTAATAAAGGACAACTATCGTCCAAAAATCTGTTGAGGGAAGGCAACGAGGCGGACTTGAAAGCGAGGCAGAATAGCAGGAAACAGATTTCCAGAGGTACGTTGGAATCGCCTTTAAAGCACAGGAAGAGGGGCACAACTTCGACAATGATGCACTTGGCCCAAAAGGGCGTATGTGTTTTCTCCTGAATATATTCAGGAGAAAACGCATACACCCTTTTTGGCCAAGCAAGCAAGCGGGCAATGCAAATCTGCACTACAAAGAAGTATCACTTCCCACCGGTCCAAAGGGACATCCACAAAATGTGTAAAAACCAGAAAGGCAAGACAGGCCCTGGAGAACAGGGAGCCTTGTTATGCTGATGGGCGGGATGTAAATTGCCAACTGCCTCTCTGGAGGAGTGCATTGTGTTCCCTAAAACAAGTAAACAACAGAGCTACAGAGCCAAGGGCACTTCCAGTCTAGGGAATATACCTTGGGAAAACAGAAAATCAAAAAGACACAGCCACCCCAAAATTTAGGGCTGCACTGCTTACAAGGACCTCAACTTGGGTACACCTTAAATATCCCAGGAAATATAAAAATGGTTCAAAAAATTGTGGTACTTACGTACGATGGAATATCCCTCAGCCATGAAATCAATGTCATAAGACCAGTAGCAGCAAAATGGGTGGATTCAGGTACGATGATTCTAAGTGAAATAAGTCACACAGAAAAAGAAACTTATCATAAGATATCACTTATGAAGATCCTGTAAACATGGCTTCACTTGAACTGAGTTAGGAAAGAGAACAGTGTCTCACATTTAGAAAACACTCTTATGCCTGCTTAAGGGGGAAGGAGAGGTGGGGTGATGCATAAAACCAGAGTTTGATATAAGCACAGGTACCGTTCCAAAAACCAACTATGGAATAGACAAGACCTACACCTTCCTCAGTGAAAGGGACTCAAAACCCCATATTTCCCGCAGAGGAATATATCTGACTAGTAAGAATCTTAAAACCTATGTATTGATATGTCTCCGTAAGGGAATCAAGTGTGTCTAGACTGGCATAAACATTGCAGTGAGAATCAGCTCAAACCCACTATAAAAAGGAATTACAAAAAAAAAACAGAAAAACTGGGAAATTCTTTACAATTCCTTCAGGGTCTCTGATGAAACCTGAAATGACCCTATCTACAATGACAGCTGGATGTGGCATAAGGCTGGACACTTGGGACTGAGAGGATTGGTGAGATTGGGTGAGCAAATGCAGACCCTTTAAAGCAATCATGCATGGCACACATTCCATGGGTCCCAACTCTCCAGGTTGAAGGGAATATTACTACAGATATAACATGTACGGGAATCCTAGAGAACGGACACACTGTGAATACGAAAGGTTTCTAAAACTCAACGAATAGTCCCTCTCCTGGTGCTCCAGTTTGACTTTCCATCTGCTTTATTATCAACCTCCCAACTTGGAGAGACAGCCCCTTTAACCTCCTGGTTCGCACAGGTTGCCAATTTGCCAGAGGATGAAAGGGAAGAGGGAGAACCAATGAGAGAGTAGCTGTTAGGCATTTGGACGGGCACATATCACTGTAATTTCCCGGCAGGAAGAAGAATTAACCAAAGTCTCAGCCACCCACCGGGAATCAGTATAGATCCTGAACCAAAATTTTAGACTTGAGGTCAGCTCACCAAAAACGAGTTGAAAAATGGAGCTCAGGGGCACAGCAATTCACAAACTGGCCGAGTAATAAAGGACAACTATTGTCCAAAAATCTGTTGAGGGAAGGCAATGAGGCGGACTTGAAAGCGAGGCAGAATAGCAGGAAACAGATTTCAAGAGGTACGTTGGAATCGCCTTTAAAGCACAGGAAGAGGGGCACAACTTCGACAATGATTCACTTGGCCAAAAAGAGCGTATGCGTTTTCTCCTGAATATATTCAGGAGAAAACGCATACGCCCTTTTTGGCCAAGCAAGCAAGCGGGCAATGCAAATCTGCACTACAAAGAAGTATCACTTCCCACCGGTCAAAAGGGACATCCACAAAATGTGTAAAAACCAGAAAGGCAAGACAGGCCCTGGAGAACAGGGAGCCTTGTTATGCTGATGGGCGGGATGTAAATTGCCAACTGCCTCTCTGGAGGAGTGCATTGTGTTCCCTAAAACAAGTAAACAACAGAGCTACAGAGCCAAGGGCACTTCCAGTCTAGGGAATATACCTGGGAATAACTGAAAATCAATAAGACAGAGCCACCCCAAAATTTAGGGCTGCACCGCTTACAATGACCTCAACTTGGGTACACCTTAAATATCCCAGGAAATATAAAATTGGTTCAAAAAATTGTGGTACTTACGTACGATGGAATATCCCTCAGCCATGAAATCAATGTCATAAGACCAGTAGCAGCAAAATGGGTGGATTCAGGTACGATGATTCTAAGTGAAATAAGTCATAGAGAAAAAGAAACTTATCATAAGTTATCACTTATGAAGATCCTGTAAACATGGCTACACTTGAACTGAGTTAGGAAAGAGAACAGTGTCTCACATTTAGAAAACACTCTTATGCCTGCTTAAGGGGGAAGGAGAGGTGGGGTGATGCATAAAACCAGAGTTTGATATAAGCACAGGTACCGTTCCAAAAACCAACTATGGAATAGACAAGACCTACACCTTCCTCAGTGAAAGGGACTCAAAACCCCATATTTCCCGCAGAGGAATATATCTGACTAGTAAGAATCTTAAAACCTATGTATTGATATGTCTCCGTAAGGGAATCAAGTGTTTCTAGACTGGCATAAACATGGCAGCGAGAATCAGCTCAAACCCACTATAAAAAGGAATTTCAAAAATAAAACAAAAAAACTGGGAAATTCTTTACAATTCCTTCAGGGTCTCTGATGAAACCTGAAATGACCCTATCTACAATGACAGCTGGATGTGGCATAAGGCTGGACACTTGGGACTGAGAGGATTGGTGAGATTGGGTGAGCAAATGCAGACCCTTTAAAGCAATAATGCATGGCATACATTCCATGGGTCCCAACTCTCCAGGTTGAAGGGAATATTACTACAGATATAACATGTACGGGAATCCTAGAGAACGGACACACTGTGAATACGAAAGGTTTCTAAAACTCAACGAATAGTCCCTCTCCTGGTGCTCCGGTTTGACTTTCCATCTGCTTTATTATCAACCTCCCAACTTGGAGAGACAGCCCCTTTAACCTCCTGGTTCGCACAGGTTGCCAATTTTGCAGAGGATGAAAGGGATTAGGGAGAACCAATGAGAGAGTAGCTGTTAGGCATTTGGACGGGCACATATCACTGTAATTTCCCGGCAGGAAGAAGAATTAACCAAAGTCTCAGCCACCCACCGGGAATCAGTATAGATCCTGAACCAAAATTTTGGACTTGCAGTCAGCTCACCAAAAACGAGTTGAAAAATGGAGCTCAGGGGCACAGCAATTCACAAACTGGCCGAGTAATAAAGGACAACTATCGTCCAAAAATCTGTTGAGGGAAGGCAACGAGGCGGACTTGAAAGCGAGGCAGAATAGCAGGAAACAGATTTCCAGAGGTACGTTGGAATCGCCTTTAAAGCACAGGAAGAGGGGCACAACTTCGACAATGATGCACTTGGCCAAAAAGGGCGTATGCGTTTTCTCCTGAATATATTCAGGAGAAAACGCATACGCCCTTTTTGGCCAAGCAAGCAAGCGGGCAATGCAAATCTGCACTACAAAGAAGTATCACTTCCCACCGGTCAAAAGGGACATCCACAAAATGTGTAAAAACCAGAAAGGCAAGACAGGCCCTGGAGAACAGGGAGCCTTGTTATGCTGATGGGCGGGATGTAAATTGCCAGCTGCCTCTCTGGAGGAGTGCATTGTGTTCCCTCAAACCAGTAAACAACAGAGCTACAGAGCCAAGGGCACTTCCAGTCTAGGGAATATACCTTGGGAAAACTGAAAATCAAAAAGACACAGCCACCCCAAAATTTAGGGCTGCACTGCTTACAAGGACCTCAACTTGGGTACACCTTAAATATCCCAGGAAATATAAAAATGGTTCAAAAAATTTTGGTACTTACGTACGATGGAATATCCCTCAGCCATGAAATCAATGTCATAAGACCAGTAGCAGCAAAATGGGTGGATTCAGGTACGATGATTCTAAGTGAAATAAGTCACACAGAAAAAGAAACTTATCATAAGATATCACTTATGAAGATCCTGTAAACATGGCTACACTTGAACTGAGTTAGGAAAGAGAACAGTGTCTCACATTTAGAAAACACTCTTATGCCTGCTTAAGGGGGAAGGAGAGGTGGGGTGATGCATAAAACCAGAGTTTGATATAAGCACAGGTACCGTTCCAAAAACCAACTATGGAATAGACAAGACCTACACCTTCCTCAGTGAAAGGGACTCAAAACCCCATATTTCCCGCAGAGGAATATATCTGACTAGTAAGAATCTTAAAACCTATGTATTGATATGTCTCCGTAAGGGAATCAAGTGTGTCTAGACTGGGATAAATATGGCAGCGAGAATCAGCTCAAACCCACTATAAAAAGGAATTTCAAAAATAAAACAAAAAAACTGGGAAATTCTTTACAATTCCTTCAGGGTCTCTGATGAAACCTGAAATGACCCTATCTACAATGACAGCTGGATGTGGCATAAGGCTGGACACTTGGGACTGAGAGGATTGGTGAGATTGGGTGAGCAAATGCAGACCCTTTAAAGCAATAATGCATGGCACACATTCCATGGGTCCCAACTCTCCAGGTTGAAGGGAATATTACTACAGATATAACATGTACGGGAATCCTAGAGAACGCACACACTGTGAATACGAAAGGTTTCTAAAACTCAACGAATAGTCCCTCTCCTGGTGCTCCGGTTTGACTTTCCATCTGCTTTATTATCAACCTCCCAACTTGGAGAGACAGCCCCTTTAACCTCCTGGTTCGCACAGGTTGCCAATTTGGCAGAGGATGAAAGGGAAGAGGGAGAACCAATGAGAGAGTAGCTGTTAGGCATTTGGACGGGCACATATCACTGTAATTTCCCGGCAGGAAGAAGAATTAACCAAAGTCTCAGCCACCCACCGGGAATCAGTATAGATCCTGAACCAAAATTTTGGACTTGCGGTCAGCTCACCAAAAACGAGTTGAAAAATGGAGCTCAGGGGCACAGCAATTCACAAACTGGCCGAGTAATAAAGGACAACTATCGTCCAAAAATCTGTTGAGGGAAGGCAACGAGGCGGACTTGAAAGCGAGGCAGAATAGCAGGAAACAGATTTCAAGAGGTACGTTGGAATCGCCTTTAAAGCACAGGAAGAGGGGCACAACTTCGACAATGATGCACTTGGCCAAAAAGGGCGTATGCGTTTTCTCCTGAATATATTCAGGAGAAAACGCATACGCCCTTTTTGGCCAAGCAAGCAAGCGGGCAATGCAAATCTGCACTACAAAGAAGTATCACTTCCCACCGGTCAAAAGGGACATCCACAAAATGTGTAAAAACCAGAAAGGCAAGACAGGCCCTGGAGAACAGGGAGCCTTGTTATGCTGATGGGCGGGATGTAAATTGCCAGCTGCCTCTCTGGAGGAGTGCATTGTGTTCCCTCAAACCAGTAAACAACAGAGCTACAGAGCCAAGGGCACTTCCAGTCTAGGGAATATACCTTGGGAAAACTGAAAATCAAAAAGACACAGCCACCCCAAAATTTAGGGCTGCACTGCTTACAAGGACCTCAACTTGGGTACACCTTAAATATCCCAGGAAATATAAAAATGGTTCAAAAAATTGTGGTACTTACGTACGATAGAATATCCCTCAGCCATGAAATCAATGTCATAAGACCAGTAGCAGCAAAATGGGTGGATTCAGGTACGATGATTCTAAGTGAAATAAGTCACACAGAAAAAGAAACTTATCATAAGATATCACTTATGAAGATCCTGTAAACATGGCTACACTTGAACTGAGTTAGGAAAGAGAACAGTGTCTCACATTTAGAAAACACTCTTATGCCTGCTTAAGGGGGAAGGAGAGGTGGGGTGATGCATAAAACCAGAGTTTGATATAAGCACAGGTACCGTTCCAAAAACCAACTATGGAATAGACAAGACCTACACCTTCCTCAGTGAAAGGGACTCAAAACCCCATATTTCCCGCAGAGGAATATATCTGACTAGTAAGAATCTTAAAACCTATGTATTGATATGTCTCCGTAAGGGAATCAAGTGTGTCTAGACTGGGATAAATATGGCAGCGAGAATCAGCTCAAACCCACTATAAAAAGGAATTTCAAAAATAAAACAAAAAAACTGGGAAATTCTTTACAATTCCTTCAGGGTCTCTGATGAAACCTGAAATGACCCTATCTACAATGACAGCTGGATGTGGCATAAGGCTGGACACTTGGGACTGAGAGGATTGGTGAGATTGGGTGAGCAAATGCAGACCCTTTAAAGCAATAATGCATGGCACACATTCCATGGGTCCCAACTCTCCAGGTTGAAGGGAATATTACTACAGATATAACATGTACGGGAATCCTAGAGAACGGACACACTGTGAATACGAAAGGTTTCTAAAACTCAACGAATAGTCCCTCTCCTGGTGCTCCGGTTTGACTTTCCATCTGCTTTATTATCAACCTCCCAACTTGGAGAGACAGCCCCTTTAACCTCCTGGTTCGCACAGGTTGCCAATTTGGCAGAGGATGAAAGGGAAGAGGGAGAACCAATGAGAGAGTAGCTGTTAGGCATTTGGACGGGCACATATCACTGTAATTTCCCGGCAGGAAGAAGAATTAACCAAAGTCTCAGCCACCCACCGGGAATCAGTATAGATCCTGAACCAAAATTTTGGACTTGCGGTCAGCTCACCAAAAACGAGTTGAAAAATGGAGCTCAGGGGCACAGCAATTCACAAACTGGCCGAGTAATAAAGGACAACTATCGTCCAAAAATCTGTTGAGGGAAGGCAACGAGGCGGACTTGAAAGCGAGGCAGAATAGCAGGAAACAGATTTCCAGAGGTACGTTGGAATCGCCTTTAAAGCACAGGAAGAGGGGCACAACTTCGACAATGATGCACTTGGCCCAAAAGGGCGTATGTGTTTTCTCCTGAATATATTCAGGAGAAAACGCATACACCCTTTTTGGCCAAGCAAGCAAGCGGGCAATGCAAATCTGCACTACAAAGAAGTATCACTTCCCACCGGTCCAAAGGGACATCCACAAAATGTGTAAAAACCAGAAAGGCAAGACAGGCCCTGGAGAACAGGGAGCCTTGTTATGCTGATGGGCGGGATGTAAATTGCCAACTGCCTCTCTGGAGGAGTGCATTGTGTTCCCTAAAACAAGTAAACAACAGAGCTACAGAGCCAAGGGCACTTCCAGTCTAGGGAATATACCTTGGGAAAACAGAAAATCAAAAAGACACAGCCACCCCAAAATTTAGGGCTGCACTGCTTACAAGGACCTCAACTTGGGTACACCTTAAATATCCCAGGAAATATAAAAATGGTTCAAAAAATTGTGGTACTTACGTACGATGGAATATCCCTCAGCCATGAAATCAATGTCATAAGACCAGTAGCAGCAAAATGGGTGGATTCAGGTACGATGATTCTAAGTGAAATAAGTCACACAGAAAAAGAAACTTATCATAAGATATCACTTATGAAGATCCTGTAAACATGGCTTCACTTGAACTGAGTTAGGAAAGAGAACAGTGTCTCACATTTAGAAAACACTCTTATGCCTGCTTAAGGGGGAAGGAGAGGTGGGGTGATGCATAAAACCAGAGTTTGATATAAGCACAGGTACCGTTCCAAAAACCAACTATGGAATAGACAAGACCTACACCTTCCTCAGTGAAAGGGACTCAAAACCCCATATTTCCCGCAGAGGAATATATCTGACTAGTAAGAATCTTAAAACCTATGTATTGATATGTCTCCGTAAGGGAATCAAGTGTGTCTAGACTGGCATAAACATTGCAGTGAGAATCAGCTCAAACCCACTATAAAAAGGAATTACAAAAAAAAAACAGAAAAACTGGGAAATTCTTTACAATTCCTTCAGGGTCTCTGATGAAACCTGAAATGACCCTATCTACAATGACAGCTGGATGTGGCATAAGGCTGGACACTTGGGACTGAGAGGATTGGTGAGATTGGGTGAGCAAATGCAGACCCTTTAAAGCAATCATGCATGGCACACATTCCATGGGTCCCAACTCTCCAGGTTGAAGGGAATATTACTACAGATATAACATGTACGGGAATCCTAGAGAACGGACACACTGTGAATACGAAAGGTTTCTAAAACTCAACGAATAGTCCCTCTCCTGGTGCTCCAGTTTGACTTTCCATCTGCTTTATTATCAACCTCCCAACTTGGAGAGACAGCCCCTTTAACCTCCTGGTTCGCACAGGTTGCCAATTTGGCAGAGGATGAAAGGGAAGAGGGAGAACCAATGAGAGAGTAGCTGTTAGGCATTTGGACGGGCACATATCACTGTAATTTCCCGGCAGGAAGAAGAATTAACCAAAGTCTCAGCCACCCACCGGGAATCAGTATAGATCCTGAACCAAAATTTTAGACTTGAGGTCAGCTCACCAAAAACGAGTTGAAAAATGGAGCTCAGGGGCACAGCAATTCACAAACTGGCCGAGTAATAAAGGACAACTATTGTCCAAAAATCTGTTGAGGGAAGGCAATGAGGCGGACTTGAAAGCGAGGCAGAATAGCAGGAAACAGATTTCAAGAGGTACGTTGGAATCGCCTTTAAAGCACAGGAAGAGGGGCACAACTTCGACAATGATTCACTTGGCCAAAAAGAGCGTATGCGTTTTCTCCTGAATATATTCAGGAGAAAACGCATACGCCCTTTTTGGCCAAGCAAGCAAGCGGGCAATGCAAATCTGCACTACAAAGAAGTATCACTTCCCACCGGTCAAAAGGGACATCCACAAAATGTGTAAAAACCAGAAAGGCAAGACAGGCCCTGGAGAACAGGGAGCCTTGTTATGCTGATGGGCGGGATGTAAATTGCCAACTGCCTCTCTGGAGGAGTGCATTGTGTTCCCTAAAACAAGTAAACAACAGAGCTACAGAGCCAAGGGCACTTCCAGTCTAGGGAATATACCTGGGAATAACTGAAAATCAATAAGACAGAGCCACCCCAAAATTTAGGGCTGCACCGCTTACAATGACCTCAACTTGGGTACACCTTAAATATCCCAGGAAATATAAAATTGGTTCAAAAAATTGTGGTACTTACGTACGATGGAATATCCCTCAGCCATGAAATCAATGTCATAAGACCAGTAGCAGCAAAATGGGTGGATTCAGGTACGATGATTCTAAGTGAAATAAGTCATAGAGAAAAAGAAACTTATCATAAGTTATCACTTATGAAGATCCTGTAAACATGGCTACACTTGAACTGAGTTAGGAAAGAGAACAGTGTCTCACATTTAGAAAACACTCTTATGCCTGCTTAAGGGGGAAGGAGAGGTGGGGTGATGCATAAAACCAGAGTTTGATATAAGCACAGGTACCGTTCCAAAAACCAACTATGGAATAGACAAGACCTACACCTTCCTCAGTGAAAGGGACTCAAAACCCCATATTTCCCGCAGAGGAATATATCTGACTAGTAAGAATCTTAAAACCTATGTATTGATATGTCTCCGTAAGGGAATCAAGTGTTTCTAGACTGGCATAAACATGGCAGCGAGAATCAGCTCAAACCCACTATAAAAAGGAATTTCAAAAATAAAACAAAAAAACTGGGAAATTCTTTACAATTCCTTCAGGGTCTCTGATGAAACCTGAAATGACCCTATCTACAATGACAGCTGGATGTGGCATAAGGCTGGACACTTGGGACTGAGAGGATTGGTGAGATTGGGTGAGCAAATGCAGACCCTTTAAAGCAATAATGCATGGCATACATTCCATGGGTCCCAACTCTCCAGGTTGAAGGGAATATTACTACAGATATAACATGTACGGGAATCCTAGAGAACGGACACACTGTGAATACGAAAGGTTTCTAAAACTCAACGAATAGTCCCTCTCCTGGTGCTCCGGTTTGACTTTCCATCTGCTTTATTATCAACCTCCCAACTTGGAGAGACAGCCCCTTTAACCTCCTGGTTCGCACAGGTTGCCAATTTTGCAGAGGATGAAAGGGATTAGGGAGAACCAATGAGAGAGTAGCTGTTAGGCATTTGGACGGGCACATATCACTGTAATTTCCCGGCAGGAAGAAGAATTAACCAAAGTCTCAGCCACCCACCGGGAATCAGTATAGATCCTGAACCAAAATTTTGGACTTGCAGTCAGCTCACCAAAAACGAGTTGAAAAATGGAGCTCAGGGGCACAGCAATTCACAAACTGGCCGAGTAATAAAGGACAACTATCGTCCAAAAATCTGTTGAGGGAAGGCAACGAGGCGGACTTGAAAGCGAGGCAGAATAGCAGGAAACAGATTTCCAGAGGTACGTTGGAATCGCCTTTAAAGCACAGGAAGAGGGGCACAACTTCGACAATGATGCACTTGGCCAAAAAGGGCGTATGCGTTTTCTCCTGAATATATTCAGGAGAAAACGCATACGCCCTTTTTGGCCAAGCAAGCAAGCGGGCAATGCAAATCTGCACTACAAAGAAGTATCACTTCCCACCGGTCAAAAGGGACATCCACAAAATGTGTAAAAACCAGAAAGGCAAGACAGGCCCTGGAGAACAGGGAGCCTTGTTATGCTGATGGGCGGGATGTAAATTGCCAACTGCCTCTCTGGAGGAGTGCATTGTGTTCCCTAAAACAAGTAAACAACAGAGCTACAGAGCCAAGGGCACTTCCAGTCTAGGGAATATACCTTGGGAAAACTGAAAATCAAAAAGACACAGCCACCCCAAAATTTAGGGCTGCACTGCTTACAAGGACCTCAACTTGGGTACACCTTAAATATCCCAGGAAATATAAAAATGGTTCAAAAAATTTTGGTACTTACGTACGATGGAATATCCCTCAGCCATGAAATCAATGTCATAAGACCAGTAGCAGCAAAATGGGTGGATTCAGGTACGATGATTCTAAGTGAAATAAGTCACACAGAAAAAGAAACTTATCATAAGATATCACTTATGAAGATCCTGTAAACATGGCTACACTTGAACTGAGTTAGGAAAGAGAACAGTGTCTCACATTAGAAAACACTCTTATGCCTGCTTAAGGGGGAAGGAGAGGTGGGGTGATGCATAAAACCAGAGTTTGATATAAGCACAGGTACCGTTCCAAAAACCAACTATGGAATAGACAAGACCTACACCTTCCTCAGTGAAAGGGACTCAAAACCCCATATTTCCCGCAGAGGAATATATCTGACTAGTAAGAATCTTAAAACCTATGTATTGATATGTCTCCGTAAGGGAATCAAGTGTGTCTAGACTGGGATAAATATGGCAGTGAGAATCAGCTCAAACCCACTATAAAAAGGAATTTCAAAAATAAAACAAAAAAACTGGGAAATTCTTTTCAATTCCTTCAGGGTCTCTGATGAAACCTGAAATGACCCTATCTACAATGACAGCTGGATGTGGCATAAGGCTGGACACTTGGGACTGAGAGGATTGGTGAGATTGGGTGAGCAAATGCAGACCCTTTAAAGCAATAATGCATGGCACACATTCCATGGGTCCCAACTCTCCAGGTTGAAGGGAATATTACTACAGATATAACATGTACGGGAATCCTAGAGAACGGACACACTGTGAATACGAAAGGTTTCTAAAACTCAACGAATAGTCCCTCTCCTGGTGCTCCGGTTTGACTTTCCATCTGCTTTATTATCAACCTCCCAACTTGGAGAGACAGCCCCTTTAACCTCCTGGTTCGCACAGGTTGCCAATTTGGCAGAGGATGAAAGGGAAGAGGGAGAACCAATGAGAGAGTAGCTGTTAGGCATTTGGACGGGCACATATCACTGTAATTTCCCGGCAGGAAGAAGAATTAACCAAAGTCTCAGCCACCCACCGGGAATCAGTATAGATCCTGAACCAAAATTTTGGACTTGCGGTCAGCTCACCAAAAACGAGTTGAAAAATGGAGCTCAGGGGCACAGCAATTCACAAACTGGCCGAGTAATAAAGGACAACTATCGTCCAAAAATCTGTTGAGGGAAGGCAACGAGGCGGACTTGAAAGCGAGGCAGAATAGCAGGAAACAGATTTCCAGAGGTACGTTGGAATCGCCTTTAAAGCACAGGAAGAGGGGCACAACTTCGACAATGATGCACTTGGCCAAAAAGGGCGTATGCGTTTTCTCCTGAATATATTCAGGAGAAAACGCATACGCCCTTTTTGGCCAAGCAAGCAAGCGGGCAATGCAAATCTGCACTACAAAGAAGTATCACTTCCCACCGGTCAAAAGGGACATCCACAAAATGTGTAAAAACCAGAAAGGCAAGACAGGCCCTGGAGAACAGGGAGCCTTGTTATGCTGATGGGCGGGATGTAAATTGCCAGCTGCCTCTCTGGAGGAGTGCATTGTGTTCCCTCAAACCAGTAAACAACAGAGCTACAGAGCCAAGGGCACTTCCAGTCTAGGGAATATACCTTGGGAAAACTGAAAATCAAAAAGACACAGCCACCCCAAAATTTAGGGCTGCACTGCTTACAAGGACCTCAACTTGGGTACACCTTAAATATCCCAGGAAATATAAAAATGGTTCAAAAAATTGTGGTACTTACGTACGATAGAATATCCCTCAGCCATGAAATCAATGTCATAAGACCAGTAGCAGCAAAATGGGTGGATTCAGGTACGATGATTCTAAGTGAAATAAGTCACACAGAAAAAGAAACTTATCATAAGATATCACTTATGAAGATCCTGTAAACATGGCTACACTTGAACTGAGTTAGGAAAGAGAACAGTGTCTCACATTTAGAAAACACTCTTATGCCTGCTTAAGGGGGAAGGAGAGGTGGGGTGATGCATAAAACCAGAGTTTGATATAAGCACAGGTACCGTTCCAAAAACCAACTATGGAATAGACAAGACCTACACCTTCCTCAGTGAAAGGGACTCAAAACCCCATATTTCCCGCAGAGGAATATATCTGACTAGTAAGAATCTTAAAACCTATGTATTGATATGTCTCCGTAAGGGAATCAAGTGTGTCTAGACTGGGATAAATATGGCAGCGAGAATCAGCTCAAACCCACTATAAAAAGGAATTTCAAAAATAAAACAAAAAAACTGGGAAATTCTTTACAATTCCTTCAGGGTCTCTGATGAAACCTGAAATGACCCTATCTACAATGACAGCTGGATGTGGCATAAGGCTGGACACTTGGGACTGAGAGGATTGGTGAGATTGGGTGAGCAAATGCAGACCCTTTAAAGCAATAATGCATGGCACACATTCCATGGGTCCCAACTCTCCAGGTTGAAGGGAATATTACTACAGATATAACATGTACGGGAATCCTAGAGAACGGACACACTGTGAATACGAAAGGTTTCTAAAACTCAACGAATAGTCCCTCTCCTGGTGCTCCGGTTTGACTTTCCATCTGCTTTATTATCAACCTCCCAACTTGGAGAGACAGCCCCTTTAACCTCCTGGTTCGCACAGGTTGCCAATTTGGCAGAGGATGAAAGGGAAGAGGGAGAACCAATGAGAGAGTAGCTGTTAGGCATTTGGACGGGCACATATCACTGTAATTTCCCGGCAGGAAGAAGAATTAACCAAAGTCTCAGCCACCCACCGGGAATCAGTATAGATCCTGAACCAAAATTTTGGACTTGCGGTCAGCTCACCAAAAACGAGTTGAAAAATGGAGCTCAGGGGCACAGCAATTCACAAACTGGCCGAGTAATAAAGGACAACTATCGTCCAAAAATCTGTTGAGGGAAGGCAACGAGGCGGACTTGAAAGCGAGGCAGAATAGCAGGAAACAGATTTCCAGAGGTACGTTGGAATCGCCTTTAAAGCACAGGAAGAGGGGCACAACTTCGACAATGATGCACTTGGCCCAAAAGGGCGTATGTGTTTTCTCCTGAATATATTCAGGAGAAAACGCATACACCCTTTTTGGCCAAGCAAGCAAGCGGGCAATGCAAATCTGCACTACAAAGAAGTATCACTTCCCACCGGTCCAAAGGGACATCCACAAAATGTGTAAAAACCAGAAAGGCAAGACAGGCCCTGGAGAACAGGGAGCCTTGTTATGCTGATGGGCGGGATGTAAATTGCCAACTGCCTCTCTGGAGGAGTGCATTGTGTTCCCTAAAACAAGTAAACAACAGAGCTACAGAGCCAAGGGCACTTCCAGTCTAGGGAATATACCTTGGGAAAACAGAAAATCAAAAAGACACAGCCACCCCAAAATTTAGGGCTGCACTGCTTACAAGGACCTCAACTTGGGTACACCTTAAATATCCCAGGAAATATAAAAATGGTTCAAAAAATTGTGGTACTTACGTACGATGGAATATCCCTCAGCCATGAAATCAATGTCATAAGACCAGTAGCAGCAAAATGGGTGGATTCAGGTACGATGATTCTAAGTGAAATATGTCACACAGAAAAAGAAACTTATCATAAGATATCACTTATGAAGATCCTGTAAACATGGCTTCACTTGAACTGAGTTAGGAAAGAGAACAGTGTCTCACATTTAGAAAACACTCTTATGCCTGCTTAAGGGGGAAGGAGAGGTGGGGTGATGCATAAAACCAGAGTTTGATATAAGCACAGGTACCGTTCCAAAAACCAACTATGGAATAGACAAGACCTACACCTTCCTCAGTGAAAGGGACTCAAAACCCCATATTTCCCGCAGAGGAATATATCTGACTAGTAAGAATCTTAAAACCTATGTATTGGTATGTCTCCGTAAGGGAATCAAGTGTGTCTAGACTGGGATAAATATGGCAGCGAGAATCAGCTCAAACCCACTATAAAAAGGAATTTCAAAAATAAAACAAAAAAACTGGGAAATTCTTTACAATTCCTTCAGGGTCTCTGATGAAACCTGAAATGACCCTATCTACAATGACAGCTGGATGTGGCATAAGGCTGGACACTTGGGACTGAGAGGATTGGTGAGTTTGGGTGAGCAAATGCAGACCCTTTAAAGCAATCATGCATGGCACACATTCCATGGGTCCCAACTCTCCAGGTTGAAGGGAATATTACTACAGATATAACATGTACGGGAATCCTAGAGAACGGACACACTGTGAATACGAAAGGTTTCTAAAACTCAACGAATAGTCCCTCTCCTGGTGCTCCAGTTTGACTTTCCATCTGCTTTATTATCAACCTCCCAACTTGGAGAGACAGCCCCTTTAACCTCCTGGTTCGCACAGGTTGCCAATTTGGCAGAGGATGAAAGGGAAGAGGGAGAACCAATGAGAGAGTAGCTGTTAGGCATTTGGACGGGCACATATCACTGTAATTTCCCGGCAGGAAGAAGAATTAACCAAAGTCTCAGCCACCCACCGGGAATCAGTATAGATCCTGAACCAAAATTTTAGACTTGCGGTCAGCTCACCAAAAACGAGTTGAAAAATGGAGCTCAGGGGCACAGCAATTCACAAACTGGCCGAGTAATAAAGGACAACTATTGTCCAAAAATCTGTTGAGGGAAGGCAATGAGGCGGACTTGAAAGCGAGGCAGAATAGCAGGAAACAGATTTCAAGAGGTACGTTGGAATCGCCTTTAAAGCACAGGAAGAGGGGCACAACTTCGACAATGATGCACTTGGCCAAAAAGGGCGTATGCGTTTTCTCCTGAATATATTCAGGAGAAAACGCATACGCCCTTTTTGGCCAAGCAAGCAAGCGGGCAATGCAAATCTGCACTACAAAGAAGTATCACTTCCCACCGGTCAAAAGGGACATCCACAAAATGTGTAAAAACCAGAAAGGCAAGACAGGCCCTGGAGAACAGGGAGCCTTGTTATGCTGATGGGCGGGATGTAAATTGCCAACTGCCTCTCTGGAGGAGTGCATTGTGTTCCCTAAAACAAGTAAACAACAGAGCTACAGAGCCAAGGGCACTTCCAGTCTAGGGAATATACCTGGGAATAACTGAAAATCAATAAGACAGACCCACCCGAAAATTTAGGGCTGCACCGCTTACAAGGACCTCAACTTGGGTACACCTTAAATATCCCAGGAAATATAAAATTGGTTCAAAAAATTGTGGTACTTACGTACGATGGAATATCCCTCAGCCATGAAATCAATGTCATAAGACCAGTAGCAGCAAAATGGGTGGATTCAGTTACGATGATTCTAAGTGAAATAAGTCATAGAGAAAAAGAATCTTATCATAAGTTATCACTTATGAAGATCCTGTAAACATGGCTACACTTGAACTGAGTTAGGAAAGAGAACAGTGTCTCACATTTAGAAAACACTCTTATGCCTGCTTAAGGGGGAAGGAGAGGTGGGGTGATGCATAAAACCAGAGTTTGATATAAGCACAGGTACCGTTCCAAAAACCAACTATGGAATAGACAAGACCTACACCTTCCTCAGTGAAAGGGACTCAAAACCCCATATTTCCCGCAGAGGAATATATCTGACTAGTAAGAATCTTAAAACCTATGTATTGATATGTCTCCGTAAGGGAATCAAGTGTTTCTAGACTGGCATAAACATGGCAGCGAGAATCAGCTCAAACCCACTATAAAAAGGAATTTCAAAAATAAAACAAAAAAACTGGGAAATTCTTTACAATTCCTTCAGGGTCTCTGATGAAACCTGAAATGACCCTATCTACAATGACAGCTGGATGCGGCATAAGGCTGGACACTTGGGACTGAGAGGATTGGTGAGATTGGGTGAGCAAATGCAGACCCTTTAAAGCAATAATGCATGGCACACATTCCATGGGTCCCAACTCTCCAGGTTGAAGGGAATATTACTACAGATATAACATGTACGGGAATCCTAGAGAACGGACACACTGTGAATACGAAAGGTTTCTAAAACTCAACGAATAGTCCCTCTCCTGGTGCTCCGGTTTCACTTTCCATCTGCTTTATTATCAACCTCCCAACTTGGAGAGACAGCCCCTTTAACCTCCAGGTTCGCACAGGTTGCCAATTTGGCAGAGGATGAAAGGGAAGAGGGAGAACCAATGAGAGAGTAGCTGTTAGGCATTTGGACGGGCACATATCACTGTAATTTCCCGGCAGGAAGAAGAATTAACCAAAGTCTCAGCCACCCACCGGGAATCAGTATAGATCCTGAACCAAAATTTTGGACTTGCGGTCAGCTCACCAAAAACGAGTTGAAAAATGGAGCTCAGGGGCACAGCAATTCACAAACTGGCCGAGTAATAAAGGACAACTATCGTCCAAAAATCTGTTGAGGGAAGGCAATGAGGCGGACTTGAAAGCGAGGCAAAATAGCAGGAAACAGATTTCAAGAGGTACGTTGGAATCGCCTTTAAAGCACAGGAAGAGGGGCACAACTTCGACAATGATGCACTTGGCCAAAAAGGGCGTATGTGTTTTCTCCTGAATATATTCAGGAGAAAACGCATACGCCCTTTTTGGCCAAGCAAGCAAGCGGGCAATGCAAATCTGCACTACAAAGAAGTATCACTTCCCATCAGTCAAAAGGGACATCCACAAAATGTGTAAAAACCAGAAAGGCAAGACAGGCCCTGGAGAACAGGGTGCCTTGTTATGCTGATGGGCGGGATGTAAATTGCCAACTGCCTCTCTGGAGGAGTGCATTGTGTTCCCTAAAACAAGTAAACAACAGAGCTACAGAGCCAAGGGCACTTCCAGTCTAGGGAATATACCTTGGGAAAACTGAAAATCAAAAAGACACAGCCACCCCAAAATTTAGGGCTGCACTGCTTACAAGGACCTCAACTTGGGTACACCTTAAATATCCCAGGAAATATAAAAATGGTTCAAAAAATTGTGGTACTTACGTACGATGGAATATCCCTCAGCCATGAAATCAATGTCATAAGACCAGTAGCAGCAAAATGGGTGGATTCAGGTACGATGATTCTAAGTGAAATAAGGCACACAGAAAAAGAAACTTATCATAAGATATCACTTATGAAGATCCTGTAAACATGGCTACACTTGAACTGAGTTAGGAAAGAGAACAGTGTCTCACATTTAGAAAACACTCTTATGCCTGCTTAAGGGGGAAGGAGAGGTGGGGTGATGCATAAAACCAGAGTTTGATATAAGCACAGGTACCGTTCCAAAAACCAACTATGGAATAGACAAGACCTACACCTTCCTCAGTGAAAGGGACTCAAAACCCCATATTTCCGCAGAGGAATATATCTGACTAGTAAGAATCTTAAAATCTATGTATTGGTATGTCTCCGTAAGGGAATCAAGTGTGTCTAGACTGGGATAAATATGGCAGCGAGAATCAGCTCAAACCCACTATAAAAAGGAATTTCAAAAATAAAACAAAAAAACTGGGAAATTCTTTACAATTCCTTCAGGGTCTCTGATGAAACCTGAAATGACCCTATCTACAATGACAGCTGGATGTGGCATAAGGCTGGACACTTGGGACTGAGAGGATTGGTGAGATTGGGTGAGCAAATGCAGACCCTTTAAAGCAATAATGCATGGCACACATTCCATGGGTCCCAACTCTCCAGGTTGAAGGGAATATTACTACAGATATAACATGTACGGGAATCCTAGAGAACGGACACACTGTGAATACGAAAGGTTTCTAAAACTCAACGAATAGTCCCTCTCCTGGTGCTCCGGTTTGACTTTCCATCTGCTTTATTATCAACCTCCCAACTTGGAGAGACAGCCCCTTTAACCTCCTGGTTCGCACAGGTTGCCAATTAGGCAGAGGATGAAAGGGAAGAGGGAGAACCAATGAGAGAGTAGCTGTTAGGCATTTGGACAGGCACATATCACTGTAATTTCCCGGCAGGAAGAAGAATTAACCAAAGTCTCAGCCACCCACTGGGAATCAGTATAGATCCTGAACCAAAATTTTGGACATGCGGTCAGCTCACCAAAAACGAGTTGAAAAATGGAGCTCAGGGGCACAGCAATTCACAAACTGGCCGAGTAATAAAGGACAACTATCGTCCAAAAATCTGTTGAGGGAAGGCAACGAGGCGGACTTGAAAGCGAGGCAGAATAGCAGGAAACAGATTTCCAGAGGTACGTTGGAATCGCCTTTAAAGCACAGGAAGAGGGGCACAACTTCGACAATGATGCACTTGGCCAAAAAGGGCGTATGCATTTTCTCCTGAATATATTCAGGAGAAAACGCATACGCCCTTTTTGGCCAAGCAAGCAAGCGGGCAATGCAAATCTGCACTACAAAGAAGTATCACTTCCCACCGGTCAAAAGGGACATCCACAAAATGTGTAAAAACCAGAAAGGCAAGACAGGCCCTGGAGAACAGGGAGCCTTGTTATGCTGATGGGCGGGATGTAAATTGCCAACTGCCTCTCTGGAGGAGTGCATTGTGTTCCCTAAAACAAGTAAACAACAGAGCTACAGAGCCAAGGGCACTTCCAGTCTAGGGAATATACCTTGGGAAAACTGAAAATCAAAAAGACACAGCCACCCCAAAATTTAGGGCTGCACTGCTTACAAGGACCTCAACTTGGGTACACCTTAAATATCCCAGGAAATATAAAAATGGTTCAAAAAATTGTGGTACTTACGTACGATGGAATATCCCTCAGCCATGAAATCAATGTCATAAGACCAGTAGCAGCAAAATGGGTGGATTCAGGTACGATGATTCTAAGTGAAATAAGTCACACAGAAAAAGAAACTTATCATAAGATATCACTTATGAAGATCCTGTAAACATGGCTACACTTGAACTGAGTTAGGAAAGAGAACAGTGTCTCACATTTAGAAAACACTCTTATGCCTGCTTAAGGGGGAAGGAGAGGTGGGGTGATGCATAAAACCAGAGTTTGATATAAGCACAGGTACCGTTCCAAAAACCAACTATGGAATAGTCAAGACCTACACCTTCCTCAGTGAAAGGGACTCAAAACCCCATATTTCCCGCAGAGGAATATATCTGACTAGTAAGAATCTTAAAACCTATGTATTGGTATGTCTCCGTAAGGGAATCAAGTGTGTCTAGACTGGGATAAATATGGCAGCGAGAATCAGCTCAAACCCACTATAAAAAGGAATTTCAAAAATAAAACAAAAAAACTGGGAAATTCTTTACAATTCCATCAGGGTCTCTGATGAAACCTGAAATGACCCTATCTACAATGACAGCTGGATGTGGCATAAGGCTGGACACTTGGGACTGAGAGGATTGGTGAGATTGGGTGAGCAAATGCAGACCCTTTAAAGCAATAATGCATGGCACACATTCCATGGGTCCCAACTCTCCAGGTTGAAGGGAATATTACTACAGATATAACATGTACGGGAATCCTAGAGAACGGACACACTGTGAATACGAAAGGTTTCTAAAACTCAACGAATAGTCCCTCTCCTGGTGCTCCGGTTTGACTTTCCATCTGCTTTATTATCAACCTCCCAACTTGGAGAGACAGCCCCTTTAACCTCCTGGTTCGCACAGGTTGCCAATTTGGCAGAGGATGAAAGGGAAGAGGGAGAACCAATGAGAGAGTAGCTGTTAGGCATTTGGACGGGCACATATCACTGTAATTTCCCGGCAGGAAGAAGAATTAACCAAAGTCTCAGCCACCCACCGGGAATCAGTATAGATCCTGAACCAAAATTTTGGACTTGCGGTCAGCTCACCAAAAACGAGTTGAAAAATGGAGCTCAGGGGCACAGCAATTCACAAACTGGCCGAGTAATAAAGGACAACTATCGTCCAAAAATCTGTTGAGGGAAGGCAACGAGGCGGACTTGAAAGCGAGGCAGAATAGCAGGAAACAGATTTCAAGAGGTACGTTGGAATCGCCTTTAAAGCACAGGAAGAGGGGCACAACTTCGACAATGATGCACTTGGCCAAAAAGGGCGTATGCGTTTTCTCCTGAATATATTCAGGAGAAAACGCATACGCCCTTTTTGGCCAAGCAAGCAAGTGGGCAATGCAAATCTGCACTACAAAGAAGTATCACTTCCCACCGGTCAAAAGGGACATCCACAAAATGTGTAAAAACCAGAAAGGCAAGACAGGCCCTGGAGAACAGGGCGCCTTGTTATGCTGATGGGCGGGATGTAAATTGCCAACTGCCTCTCTGGAGGAGTGCATTGTGTTCCCTAAAACAAGTAAACAACAGAGCTACAGAGCCAAGGGCACTTCCAGTCTAGGGAATATACCTGGGAAAAACTGAAAATCAATAAGACAGAGCCACCCCAAAATTTAGGGATGCACTGCTTACAAGGACCTCAACTTGGGTACACCTTAAATATCCCAGGAAATATAAAATTCGTTCAAAAAATTGTGGTACTTACGTACGATGGAATATCCCTCAGCCATGAAATCAATATCATAAGACCAGTAGCAGCAAAATGGGTGGATTCAGGTACGATGATTCTAAGTGAAATAAGTCACACAGAAAAAGAAACTTATCATAAGTTATCACTTATGAAGATCCTGTAAACATGGTTACACTTGAACTGAGTTAGGAAAGAGAACAGTGTCTCACATTTAGAAAACACTCTTATGCCTGCTTAAGGGGGAAGGAGAGGTGGGGTGATGCATAAAACCAGAGTTTGATATAAGCACAGGTACCGTTCCAAAAACCAACTATGGAATAGACAAGACCTACACCTTCCTCAGTGAAAGGGACTCAAAACCCCATATTTCCCGCAGAGGAATATATCTGACTAGTAAGAATCTTAAAACCTATGGATTGATATGTCTCCGTAAGGGAATCAAGTGTGTCTAGACTGGCATAAACATGGCAGCGAGAAGCAGCTCAAACCCACTATAAAAAGGAATTTCAAAAACAAAACAAAAAAAACTGGGAAATTCTTTACAATTCCTTCAGGGTCTCTGATGAAACCTGAAATGACCCTATCTACAATGACAGCTGGATGTGGCATAAGGCTGGACACTTGGGACTGAGAGGATTGGTGAGATTGGGTGAGCAAATGCAGACCCTTTAAAGCAATAATGCATGGCACACATTCCATGGGTCCCAACTCTCCAGGTTGAAGGGAATATTACTACAGATATAACATGTACGGGAATCCTAGAGAACGGACACACTGTGAATACGAAAGGTTTCTAAAACTCAACGAACAGTCCCTCTCCTGGTGCTCCGGTTTGACTTTCCATCTGCTTTATTATCAACCTCCCAACTTGGAGAGACAGCCCCTTTAACCTCCTGGTTCGCACAGGTTGCCAATTTGGCAGAGGATGAAAGGGAAGAGGGAGAACCAATGAGAGAGTAGCTGTTAGGCATTTGGACAGGCACATATCACTGTAATTTCCCGGCAGGAAGAAGAATTAACCAAAGTCTCAGCCACCCACCGGGAATCAGTATAGATCCTGAACCAAAATTTTGGACATGCGGTCAGCTCACCAAAAACGAGTTGAAAAATGGAGCTCAGGGGCACAGCAATTCACAAACTGGCCGAGTAATAAAGGACAACTATCGTCCAAAAATCTGTTGAGGGAAGGCAACGAGGCGGACTTGAAAGCGAGGCAGAATAGCAGGAAACAGATTTCAAGAGGTACGTTGGAATCGCCTTTAAAGCACAGGAAGAGGGGCACAACTTCGACAATGATGCACTTGGCCAAAAAGGGCGTATGCGTTTTCTCCTGAATATATTCAGGAGAAAACGCATACGCCCTTTTTGGCCAAGCAAGCAAGCGGGCAATGCAAATCTGCACTACAAAGAAGTATCACTTCCCACCGGTCAAAAGGGACATCCACAAAATGTGTAAAAACCAGAAAGGCAAGACAGGCCCTGGAGAACAGGGAGCCTTGTTATGCTGATGGGCGGGATGTAAATTGCCAACTGCCTCTCTGGAGGAGTGCATTCTGTTCCCTAAAACAAGTAAACAACAGAGCTACAGAGCCAAGGGCACTTCCAGTCTAGGGAATATACCTTGGGAAAACTGAAAATCAAAAAGACACAGCCACCCCAAAATTTAGGGCTGCACTGCTTACAAGGACCTCAACTTGGGTACACCTTAAATATCCCAGGAAATATAAAAATGGTTCAAAAAATTGTGGTACTTACGTACGATGGAATATCCCTCAGCCATGAAATCAATGTCATAAGACCAGTAGCAGCAAAATGGGTGGATTCAGGTACGATGATTCTAAGTGAAATAAGTCACACAGAAATAGAAACTTATCATAAGATATCACTTATGATGATCCTGTAAACATGGTTACACTTGAACTGAGTTAGGAAAGAGAACAGTGTCTCACATTTAGAAAACACTCTTATGCCTGCTTAAGGGGGAAGGAGAGGTGGGGTGATGCATAAAACCAGAGTTTGATATAAGCAGAGGTACCGTTCCAAAAACCAACTATGGAATAGACAAGACCTACACCTTCCTCAGTGAAAGGGACTCAAAACCCCATATTTCCCGCAGAGGAATATATCTGACTAGTAAGAATCTTAAAACCTATGTATTGGTATGTCTCCGTAAGGGAATCAAGTGTGTCTAGACTGGGATAAATATGGCAGCGAGAATCAGCTCAAACCCACTATAAAAAGGAATTTCAAAAATAAAACAAAAAAACTGGGAAATTCTTTACAATTCCTTCAGGGTCTCTGATGAAACCTGAAATGACCCTATCTACAATGACAGCTGGATGTGGCATAAGGCTGGACACTTGGGACTGAGAGGATTGGTGAGATTGGGTGAGGAAATGCAGACCCTTTAAAGCAATAATGCATGGCACACATTCCATGGGTCCCAACTCTCCAGGTTGAAGTGAATATTGCTACAGATATAACATGTACGGGAATCCTAGAGAACGGACACACTGTGAATACGAAAGGTTTCTAAAACTCAACGAATAGTCCCTCTCCTGGTGCTCCGGTTTGACTTTCCATCTGCTTTATTATCAACCTCCCAACTTGGAGAGACAGCCCCTTTAACCTCCTGGTTCGCACAGGTTGCCAATTTGGCAGAGGATGAAAGGGAAGAGGGAGAACCAATGAGAGAGTAGCTGTTAGGCATTTGGACGGGCACATATCACTGTAATTTCCCAGCAGGAAGAATAATTAACCAAAGTCTCAGCCACCCACCGGGAATCAGTATAGATCCTGAACCAAAATTTTGGACTTGCGGTCAGCTCACCAAAAACGAGTTGAAAAATGGAGCTCAGGGGCACAGCAATTCACAAACTGGCCGAGTAATAAAGGACAACTATCGTCCAAAAATCTGTTGAGGGAAGGCAACGAGGCGGACTTGAAAGCGAGGCAGAATAGCAGGAAACAGATTTCAAGAGGTACGTTGGAATCGCCTTTAAAGCACAGGAAGAGGGGCACAACTTCGACAATGATGAACTGGCCCAAAAGGGCGTATGCGTTTTCTCCTGAATATATTCAGGAGAAAACGCATACGCCCTTTTTGGCCAAGCAAGCAAGCGGGCAATGCAAATCTGCACTACAAAGAAGTATCACTTCCCACCGGTCAAAAGGGACATCCACAAAATGTGTAAAAACCAGAAAGGCAAGACAGGCCCTGGAGAACAGGGCGCCTTGTTATGCTGATGGGCGGGATGTAAATTGCCAACTGCCTCTCTGGAGGAGTGCATTGTGTTCCCTAAAACAAGTAAACAACAGAGCTACAGAGCCAAGGGCACTTCCAGTCTAGGGAATATACCTGGGAAAAACTGAAAATCAATAAGACAGAGCCACCCCAAAATTTAGGGCTGCACTGCTTACAAGGACCTCAACTTGGGTACACCTTAAATATCCCAGGAAATATAAAATTCGTTCAAAAAATTGTGGTACTTACGTACGATGGAATATCCCTCAGCCATGAAATCAATGTCATAAGACCAGTAGCAGCAAAATGGGTGGATTCAGGTACGATGATTCTAAGTGAAATAAGTCACACAGAAAAAGAAACTTATCATAAGTTATCACTTATGAAGATCCTGTAAACATGGTTACACTTGAACTGAGTTAGGAAAGAGAACAGTGTCTCACATTTAGAAAACACTCTTATGCCTGCTTAAGGGGGAAGGAGAGGTGGGGTGATGCATAAAACCAGAGTTTGATATAAGCACAGGTACCGTTCCAAAAACCAACTATGGAATACACAAGACCTACACCTTCCTCAGTGAAAGGGACTCAAAACCCCATATTTCCCGCAGAGGAATATATCTGACTAGTAAGAATCTTAAAACCTATGGATTGATATGTCTCCGTAAGGGAATCAAGTGTGTCTAGACTGGCATAAACATGGCAGCGAGAAGCAGCTCAAACCCACTATAAAAAGGAATTTCAAAAACAAAACAAAAAAAACTGGGAAATTCTTTACAATTCCTTCAGGGTCTCTGATGAAACCTGAAATGACCCTATCTACAATGACAGCTGGATGTGGCATAAGGCTGGACACTTGGGACTGAGAGGATTGGTGAGATTGGGTGAGCAAATGCAGACCCTTTAAAGCAATAATGCATGGCACACATTCCATGGGTCCCAACTCTCCAGGTTGAAGGGAATATTACTACAGATATAACATGTACGGGAATCCTAGAGAACGGACACACTGTGAATACGAAAGGTTTCTAAAACTCAACGAATAGTCCCTCTCCTGGTGCTCCGGTTTGACTTTCCATCTGCTTTATTATCAACCTACCAACTTGGAGAGACAGCCCCTTTAACCTCCTGGTTCGCACAGGTTGCCAATTTGGCAGAGGATGAAAGGGAAGAGGGAGAACCAATGAGAGAGTAGCTGTTAGGCATTTGGACGGGCACATATCACTGTAATTTCCCGGCAGGAAGAAGAATTAACCAAAGTCTCAGCCACCCACTGGGAATCAGTATAGATCCTGAACCAAAATTTTGGACTTGCGGTCAGCTCACCAAAAACGAGTTGAAAAATGGAGCTCAGGGGCACAGCAATTCACAAACTGGCCGAGTAATAAAGGACAACTATCGTCCAAAAATTTGTTGAGGGAAGGCAATGAGGCGGACTTGAAAGCGTGGCAGAATAGCAGGAAACAGATTTCAAGAGGTACGTTGGAATCGCCTTTAAAGCACAGGAAGAGGGGCACAACTTCGACAATGATGCACTTGGCCAAAAAGGGCGTATCCGTTTTCTCCTGAATATATTCAGGAGAAAACGCATACGCCCTTTTTGGCCAAGCAAGCAAGCAGGCAATGCAAATCTGCACTACAAAGAAGTATCACTTCCCACCGGTCAAAAGGGACATCCACAAAATGTGTAAAAACCAGAAAGGCAAGACAGGCCCTGGAGAACAGGGTGCCTTGTTATGCTGATGGGCGGGATGTAAATTGCCAACTGCCTCTCTGGAGGAGTGCATTGTGTTCCCTAAAACAAGTAAACAACAGAGCTACAGAGCCAAGGGCACTTCCAGTCTAGGGAATATACCTTGGGAAAACTGGAAATCAAAAAGACACAGCCACCCCAAAATTTAGGGCTTCACTGCTTACAAGGACCTCAACTTGGGTACACCTTAAATATCCCAGGAAATATAAAAATGGTTCAAAAAATTGTGGTACTTATGTACGATGGAATATCCCTCAGCCATGAAACCAATGTCATAAGACCAGTAGCAGCAAAATGGGTGGATTCAGGTACGATGATTCTAAGTGAAATAAGGCACACAGAAAAAGAAACTTATCATAAGATATCACTTATGAAGATCCTGTAAACATGGCTACACTTGAACTGAGTTAGGAAAGAGAACAGTGTCTCACATTTAGAAAACACTCTTATGCCTGCTTAAGGGGGAAGGAGAGGTGGGGTGATGCATAAAACCAGAGTTTGATATAAGCACAGGTACCGTTCCAAAAACCAACTATGGAATAGACAAGACCTACACCTTCCTCAGTGAAAGGGACTCAAAACCCCATATTTCCCGCAGAGGAATATATCTGACTAGTAAGAATCTTAAAATCTATGTATTGGTATGTCTCCGTAAGGGAATCAAGTGTGTCTAGACTGGGATAAATATGGCAGCGAGAATCAGCTCAAACCCACTATAAAAAGGAATTTCAAAAATAAAACAAAAAAACTGGGAAATTCTTTACAATTCCTTCAGGGTCTCTGATGAAACCTGAAATGACCCTATCTACAATGACAGCTGGATGTGGCATAAGGCTGGACACTTGGGACTGAGAGGATTGGTGAGATTGGGTGAGCAAATGCAGACCCTTTAAAGCAATAATGCATGGCACACATTCCATGGGTCCCAACTCTCCAGGTTGAAGGGAATATTACTACAGATATAACATGTACGGGAATCCTAGAGAACGGACACACTGTGAATACGAAAGGTTTCTAAAACTCAACGAACAGTCCCTCTCCTGGTGCTCCGGTTTGACTTTCCATCTGCTTTATTATCAACCTCCCAACTTGGAGAGACAGCCCCTTTAACCTCCTGGTTCGCACAGGTTGCCAATTTGGCAGAGGATGAAAGGGAAGAGGGAGAACCAATGAGAGAGTAGCTGTTAGGCATTTGGACAGGCACATATCACTGTAATTTCCCGGCAGGAAGAAGAATTAACCAAAGTCTCAGCCACCCACCGGGAATCAGTATAGATCCTGAACCAAAATTTTGGACATGCGGTCAGCTCACCAAAAACGAGTTGAAAAATGGAGCTCAGGGGCACAGCAATTCACAAACTGGCCGAGTAATAAAGGACAACTATCGTCCAAAAATCTGTTGAGGGAAGGCAACGAGGCGGACTTGAATGCGAGGCAGAATAGCAGGAAACAGATTTCAAGAGGTACGTTGGAATCGCCTTTAAAGCACAGGAAGAGGGGCACAACTTCGACAATGATGCACTTGGCCAAAAAGGGCGTATGCGTTTTCTCCTGAATATATTCAGGAGAAAACGCATACGCCCTTTTTGGCCAAGCAAGCAAGCGGGCAATGCAAATCTGCACTACAAAGAAGTATCACTTCCCACCGGTCAAAAGGGACATCCACAAAATGTGTAAAAACCAGAAAGGCAAGACAGGCCCTGGAGAACAGGGCGCCTTGTTATGCTGATGGGCGGGATGTAAATTGCCAACTGCCTCTCTGGAGGAGTGCATTGTGTTCCCTAAAACAAGTAAACAACAGAGCTACAGAGCCAAGGGCACTTCCAGTCTAGGGAATATACCTGGGAAAAACTGAAAATCAATAAGACAGAGCCACCCCAAAATTTAGGGCTGCACTGCTTACAAGGACCTCAACTTGGGTACACCTTAAATATCCCAGGAAATATAAAATTGGTTCAAAAAATTGTGGTACTTACGTACGATGGAATATCCCTCAGCCATGAAATCAATGTCATAAGACCAGTAGCAGCAAAATGGGTGGATTCAGGTACGATGATTCTAAGTGAAATAAGTCACACAGAAAAAGAAACTTATCATAAGATATCACTTATGATGATCCTGTAAACATGGTTACACTTGAACTGAGTTAGGAAAGAGAACAGTGTCTCACATTTAGAAAACACTCTTATGCCTGCTTAAGGGGGAAGGAGAGGTGGGGTGATGCATAAAACCAGAGTTTGATATAAGCAGAGGTACCGTTCCAAAAACCAACTATGGAATAGACAAGACCTACACCTTCCTCAGTGAAAGGGACTCAAAACCCCATATTTCCCGCAGAGGAATATATCTGACTAGTAAGAATCTTAAAACCTATGTATTGGTATGTCTCCGTAAGGGAATCAAGTGTGTCTAGACTGGGATAAATATGGCAGCGAGAATCAGCTCAAACCCACTATAAAAAGGAATTTCAAAAATAAAACAAAAAAACTGGGAAATTCTTTACAATTCCTTCAGGGTCTCTGATGAAACCTGAAATGACCCTATCTACAATGACAGCTGGATGTGGCATAAGGCTGGACACTTGGGACTGAGAGGATTGGTGAGATTGGGTGAGGAAATGCAGACCCTTTAAAGCAATAATGCATGGCACACATTCCATGGGTCCCAACTCTCCAGGTTGAAGTGAATATTGCTACAGATATAACATGTACGGGAATCCTAGAGAACGGACACACTGTGAATACGAAAGGTTTCTAAAACTCAACGAATAGTCCCTCTCCTGGTGCTCCGGTTTGACTTTCCATCTGCTTTATTATCAACCTCCCAACTTGGAGAGACAGCCCCTTTAACCTCCTGGTTCGCACAGGTTGCCAATTTGGCAGAGGATGAAAGGGAAGAGGGAGAACCAATGAGAGAGTAGCTGTTAGGCATTTGGACGGGCACATATCACTGTAATTTCCCAGCAGGAAGAATAATTAACCAAAGTCTCAGCCACCCACCGGGAATCAGTATAGATCCTGAACCAAAATTTTGGACTTGCGGTCAGCTCACCAAAAACGAGTTGAAAAATGGAGCTCAGGGGCACAGCAATTCACAAACTGGCCGAGTAATAAAGGACAACTATCGTCCAAAAATCTGTTGAGGGAAGGCAACGAGGCGGACTTGAAAGCGAGGCAGAATAGCAGGAAACAGATTTCAAGAGGTACGTTGGAATCGCCTTTAAAGCACAGGAAGAGGGGCACAACTTCGACAATGATGAACTGGCCCAAAAGGGCGTATGCGTTTTCTCCTGAATATATTCAGGAGAAAACGCATACGCCCTTTTTGGCCAAGCAAGCAAGCGGGCAATGCAAATCTGTACTACAAAGAAGTATCACTTCCCACCGGTCAAAAGGGACATCCACAAAATGTGTAAAAACCAGAAAGGCAAGACAGGCCCTGGAGAACAGGGCGCCTTGTTATGCTGATGGGCGGGATGTAAATTGCCAACTGCCTCTCTGGAGGAGTGCATTGTGTTCCCTAAAACAAGTAAACAACAGAGCTACAGAGCCAAGGGCACTTCCAGTCTAGGGAATATACCTGGGAAAAACTGAAAATCAATAAGACAGAGCCACCCCAAAATTTAGGGCTGCACTGCTTACAAGGACCTCAACTTGGGTACACCTTAAATATCCCAGGAAATATAAAATTCGTTCAAAAAATTGTGGTACTTACGTACGATGGAATATCCCTCAGCCATGAAATCAATGTCATAAGACCAGTAGCAGCAAAATGGGTGGATTCAGGTACGATGATTCTAAGTGAAATAAGTCACACAGAAAAAGAAACTTATCATAAGTTATCACTTATGAAGATCCTGTAAACATGGTTACACTTGAACTGAGTTAGGAAAGAGAACAGTGTCTCACATTTAGAAAACACTCTTATGCCTGCTTAAGGGGGAAGGAGAGGTGGGGTGATGCATAAAACCAGAGTTTGATATAAGCACAGGTACCGTTCCAAAAACCAACTATGGAATACACAAGACCTACACCTTCCTCAGTGAAAGGGACTCAAAACCCCATATTTCCCGCAGAGGAATATATCTGACTAGTAAGAATCTTAAAACCTATGGATTGATATGTCTCCGTAAGGGAATCAAGTGTGTCTAGACTGGCATAAACATGGCAGCGAGAAGCAGCTCAAACCCACTATAAAAAGGAATTTCAAAAACAAAACAAAAAAAACTGGGAAATTCTTTACAATTCCTTCAGGGTCTCTGATGAAACCTGAAATGACCCTATCTACAATGACAGCTGGATGTGGCATAAGGCTGGACACTTGGGACTGAGAGGATTGGTGAGATTGGGTGAGCAAATGCAGACCCTTTAAAGCAATAATGCATGGCACACATTCCATGGGTCCCAACTCTCCAGGTTGAAGGGAATATTACTACAGATATAACATGTACGGGAATCCTAGAGAACGGACACACTGTGAATACGAAAGGTTTCTAAAACTCAACGAATAGTCCCTCTCCTGGTGCTCCGGTTTGACTTTCCATCTGCTTTATTATCAACCTACCAACTTGGAGAGACAGCCCCTTTAACCTCCTGGTTCGCACAGGTTGCCAATTTGGCAGAGGATGAAAGGGAAGAGGGAGAACCAATGAGAGAGTAGCTGTTAGGCATTTGGACGGGCACATATCACTGTAATTTCCCGGCAGGAAGAAGAATTAACCAAAGTCTCAGCCACCCACTGGGAATCAGTATAGATCCTGAACCAAAATTTTGGACTTGCGGTCAGCTCACCAAAAACGAGTTGAAAAATGGAGCTCAGGGGCACAGCAATTCACAAACTGGCCGAGTAATAAAGGACAACTATCGTCCAAAAATTTGTTGAGGGAAGGCAATGAGGCGGACTTGAAAGCGTGGCAGAATAGCAGGAAACAGATTTCAAGAGGTACGTTGGAATCGCCTTTAAAGCACAGGAAGAGGGGCACAACTTCGACAATGATGCACTTGGCCAAAAAGGGCGTATCCGTTTTCTCCTGAATATATTCAGGAGAAAACGCATACGCCCTTTTTGGCCAAGCAAGCAAGCAGGCAATGCAAATCTGCACTACAAAGAAGTATCACTTCCCACCGGTCCAAAGGGACATCCACAAAATGTGTAAAAACCAGAAAGGCAAGACAGGCCCTGGAGAACAGGGAGCCTTGTTATGCTGATGGGCGGGATGTAAATTGCCAACTGCCTCTCTGGAGGAGTGCATTGTGTTCCCTAAAACAAGTAAACAACAGAGCTACAGAGCCAAGGGCACTTCCAGTCTAGGGAATATACCTTGGGAAAACAGAAAATCAAAAAGACACAGCCACCCCAAAATTTAGGGCTGCACTGCTTACAAGGACCTCAACTTGGGTACACCTTAAATATCCCAGGAAATATAAAAATGGTTCAAAAAATTGTGGTACTTACGTACGATGGAATATCCCTCAGCCATGAAATCAATGTCATAAGACCAGTAGCAGCAAAATGGGTGGATTCAGGTACGATGATTCTAAGTGAAATATGTCACACAGAAAAAGAAACTTATCATAAGATATCACTTATGAAGATCCTGTAAACATGGCTTCACTTGAACTGAGTTAGGAAAGAGAACAGTGTCTCACATTTAGAAAACACTCTTATGCCTGCTTAAGGGGGAAGGAGAGGTGGGGTGATGCATAAAACCAGAGTTTGATATAAGCACAGGTACCGTTCCAAAAACCAACTATGGAATAGACAAGACCTACACCTTCCTCAGTGAAAGGGACTCAAAACCCCATATTTCCCGCAGAGGAATATATCTGACTAGTAAGAATCTTAAAACCTATGTATTGGTATGTCTCCGTAAGGGAATCAAGTGTGTCTAGACTGGGATAAATATGGCAGCGAGAATCAGCTCAAACCCACTATAAAAAGGAATTTCAAAAATAAAACAAAAAAACTGGGAAATTCTTTACAATTCCTTCAGGGTCTCTGATGAAACCTGAAATGACCCTATCTACAATGACAGCTGGATGTGGCATAAGGCTGGACACTTGGGACTGAGAGGATTGGTGAGTTTGGGTGAGCAAATGCAGACCCTTTAAAGCAATCATGCATGGCACACATTCCATGGGTCCCAACTCTCCAGGTTGAAGGGAATATTACTACAGATATAACATGTACGGGAATCCTAGAGAACGGACACACTGTGAATACGAAAGGTTTCTAAAACTCAACGAATAGTCCCTCTCCTGGTGCTCCAGTTTGACTTTCCATCTGCTTTATTATCAACCTCCCAACTTGGAGAGACAGCCCCTTTAACCTCCTGGTTCGCACAGGTTGCCAATTTGGCAGAGGATGAAAGGGAAGAGGGAGAACCAATGAGAGAGTAGCTGTTAGGCATTTGGACGGGCACATATCACTGTAATTTCCCGGCAGGAAGAAGAATTAACCAAAGTCTCAGCCACCCACCGGGAATCAGTATAGATCCTGAACCAAAATTTTAGACTTGCGGTCAGCTCACCAAAAACGAGTTGAAAAATGGAGCTCAGGGGCACAGCAATTCACAAACTGGCCGAGTAATAAAGGACAACTATTGTCCAAAAATCTGTTGAGGGAAGGCAATGAGGCGGACTTGAAAGCGAGGCAGAATAGCAGGAAACAGATTTCAAGAGGTACGTTGGAATCGCCTTTAAAGCACAGGAAGAGGGGCACAACTTCGACAATGATGCACTTGGCCAAAAAGGGCGTATGCGTTTTCTCCTGAATATATTCAGGAGAAAACGCATACGCCCTTTTTGGCCAAGCAAGCAAGCGGGCAATGCAAATCTGCACTACAAAGAAGTATCACTTCCCACCGGTCAAAAGGGACATCCACAAAATGTGTAAAAACCAGAAAGGCAAGACAGGCCCTGGAGAACAGGGAGCCTTGTTATGCTGATGGGCGGGATGTAAATTGCCAACTGCCTCTCTGGAGGAGTGCATTGTGTTCCCTAAAACAAGTAAACAACAGAGCTACAGAGCCAAGGGCACTTCCAGTCTAGGGAATATACCTGGGAATAACTGAAAATCAATAAGACAGACCCACCCGAAAATTTAGGGCTGCACCGCTTACAAGGACCTCAACTTGGGTACACCTTAAATATCCCAGGAAATATAAAATTGGTTCAAAAAATTGTGGTACTTACGTACGATGGAATATCCCTCAGCCATGAAATCAATGTCATAAGACCAGTAGCAGCAAAATGGGTGGATTCAGTTACGATGATTCTAAGTGAAATAAGTCATAGAGAAAAAGAAACTTATCATAAGTTATCACTTATGAAGATCCTGTAAACATGGCTACACTTGAACTGAGTTAGGAAAGAGAACAGTGTCTCACATTTAGAAAACACTCTTATGCCTGCTTAAGGGGGAAGGAGAGGTGGGGTGATGCATAAAACCAGAGTTTGATATAAGCACAGGTACCGTTCCAAAAACCAACTATGGAATAGACAAGACCTACACCTTCCTCAGTGAAAGGGACTCAAAACCCCATATTTCCCGCAGAGGAATATATCTGACTAGTAAGAATCTTAAAACCTATGTATTGATATGTCTCCGTAAGGGAATCAAGTGTTTCTAGACTGGCATAAACATGGCAGCGAGAATCAGCTCAAACCCACTATAAAAAGGAATTTCAAAAATAAAACAAAAAAACTGGGAAATTCTTTACAATTCCTTCAGGGTCTCTGATGAAACCTGAAATGACCCTATCTACAATGACAGCTGGATGCGGCATAAGGCTGGACACTTGGGACTGAGAGGATTGGTGAGATTGGGTGAGCAAATGCAGACCCTTTAAAGCAATAATGCATGGCACACATTCCATGGGTCCCAACTCTCCAGGTTGAAGGGAATATTACTACAGATATAACATGTACGGGAATCCTAGAGAACGGACACACTGTGAATACGAAAGGTTTCTAAAACTCAACGAATAGTCCCTCTCCTGGTGCTCCGGTTTCACTTTCCATCTGCTTTATTATCAACCTCCCAACTTGGAGAGACAGCCCCTTTAACCTCCAGGTTCGCACAGGTTGCCAATTTGGCAGAGGATGAAAGGGAAGAGGGAGAACCAATGAGAGAGTAGCTGTTAGGCATTTGGACGGGCACATATCACTGTAATTTCCCGGCAGGAAGAAGAATTAACCAAAGTCTCAGCCACCCACCGGGAATCAGTATAGATCCTGAACCAAAATTTTGGACTTGCGGTCAGCTCACCAAAAACGAGTTGAAAAATGGAGCTCAGGGGCACAGCAATTCACAAACTGGCCGAGTAATAAAGGACAACTATCGTCCAAAAATCTGTTGAGGGAAGGCAATGAGGCGGACTTGAAAGCGAGGCAAAATAGCAGGAAACAGATTTCAAGAGGTACGTTGGAATCGCCTTTAAAGCACAGGAAGAGGGGCACAACTTCGACAATGATGCACTTGGCCAAAAAGGGCGTATGTGTTTTCTCCTGAATATATTCAGGAGAAAACGCATACGCCCTTTTTGGCCAAGCAAGCAAGCGGGCAATGCAAATCTGCACTACAAAGAAGTATCACTTCCCATCAGTCAAAAGGGACATCCACAAAATGTGTAAAAACCAGAAAGGCAAGACAGGCCCTGGAGAACAGGGTGCCTTGTTATGCTGATGGGCGGGATGTAAATTGCCAACTGCCTCTCTGGAGGAGTGCATTGTGTTCCCTAAAACAAGTAAACAACAGAGCTACAGAGCCAAGGGCACTTCCAGTCTAGGGAATATACCTTGGGAAAACTGAAAATCAAAAAGACACAGCCACCCCAAAATTTAGGGCTGCACTGCTTACAAGGACCTCAACTTGGGTACACCTTAAATATCCCAGGAAATATAAAAATGGTTCAAAAAATTGTGGTACTTACGTACGATGGAATATCCCTCAGCCATGAAATCAATGTCATAAGACCAGTAGCAGCAAAATGGGTGGATTCAGGTACGATGATTCTAAGTGAAATAAGGCACACAGAAAAAGAAACTTATCATAAGATATCACTTATGAAGATCCTGTAAACATGGCTACACTTGAACTGAGTTAGGAAAGAGAACAGTGTCTCACATTTAGAAAACACTCTTATGCCTGCTTAAGGGGGAAGGAGAGGTGGGGTGATGCATAAAACCAGAGTTTGATATAAGCACAGGTACCGTTCCAAAAACCAACTATGGAATAGACAAGACCTACACCTTCCTCAGTGAAAGGGACTCAAAATCCCATATTTCCCGCAGAGGAATATATCTGACTAGTAAGAATCTTAAAATCTATGTATTGGTATGTCTCCGTAAGGGAATCAAGTGTGTCTAGACTGGGATAAATATGGCAGCGAGAATCAGCTCAAACCCACTATAAAAAGGAATTTCAAAAATAAAACAAAAAAACTGGGAAATTCTTTACAATTCCTTCAGGGTCTCTGATGAAACCTGAAATGACCCTATCTACAATGACAGCTGGATGTGGCATAAGGCTGGACACTTGGGACTGAGAGGATTGGTGAGATTGGGTGAGCAAATGCAGACCCTTTAAAGCAATAATGCATGGCACACATTCCATGGGTCCCAACTCTCCAGGTTGAAGGGAATATTACTACAGATATAACATGTACGGGAATCCTAGAGAACGGACACACTGTGAATACGAAAGGTTTCTAAAACTCAACGAATAGTCCCTCTCCTGGTGCTCCGGTTTGACTTTCCATCTGCTTTATTATCAACCTCCCAACTTGGAGAGACAGCCCCTTTAACCTCCTGGTTCGCACAGGTTGCCAATTAGGCAGAGGATGAAAGGGAAGAGGGAGAACCAATGAGAGAGTAGCTGTTAGGCATTTGGACGGGCACATATCACTGTAATTTCCCGGCAGGAAGAAGAATTAACCAAAGTCTCAGCCACCCACCGGGAATCAGTATAGATCCTGAACCAAAATTTTGGACTTGCGGTCAGCTCACCAAAAACGAGTTGAAAAATGGAGCTCAGGGGCACAGCAATTCACAAACTGGCCGAGTAATAAAGGACAACTATCGTCCAAAAATCTGTTGAGGGAAGGCAACGAGGCGGACTTGAAAGCGAGGCAGAATAGCAGGAAACAGATTTCCAGAGGTACGTTGGAATCGCCTTTAAAGCACAGGAAGAGGGGCACAACTTCGACAATGATGCACTTGGCCCAAAAGGGTGTATGTGTTTTCTCCTGAATATATTCAGGAGAAAACGCATACACCCTTTTTGGCCAAGCAAGCAAGCGGGCAATGCAAATCTGCACTACAAAGAAGTATCACTTCCCACCGGTCCAAAGGGACATCCACAAAATGTGTAAAAACCGGAAAGGCAAGACAGGCCCTGGAGAACAGGGAGCCTTGTTATGCTGATGGGCGGGATGTAAATTGCCAACTGCCTCTCTGGAGGAGTGCATTGTGTTCCCTAAAACAAGTAAACAACAGAGCTACAGAGCCAAGGGCACTTCCAGTCTAGGGAATATACCTTGGGAAAACTGAAAATCAAAAAGACACAGCCACCCCAAAATTTAGGGCTGCACTGCTTACAAGGACCTCAACTTGGGTACACCTTAAATATCCCAGGAAATATAAAAATGGTTCAAAAAATTGTGGTACTTACGTACGATGGAATATCCCTCAGCCATGAAATCAATGTCATAAGACCAGTAGCAGCAAAATGGGTGGATTCAGGTACGATGATTCTAAGTGAAATAAGGCACACAGAAAAAGAAACTTATCATAAGATATCACTTATGAAGATCCTGTAAACATGGCTACACTTGAACTGAGTTAGGAAAGAGAACAGTGTCTCACATTTAGAAAACACTCTTATGCCTGCTTAAGGGGGAAGGAGAGGTGGGGTGATGCATAAAACCAGAGTTTGATATAAGCACAGGTACCGTTCCAAAAACCAACTATGGAATAGACAAGACCTACACCTTCCTCAGTGAAAGGGACTCAAAACACCATATTTCCCGCAGAGGAATATATCTGACTAGTAAGAATCTTAAAATCTATGTATTGGTATGTCTCCGTAAGGGAATCAAGTGTGTCTAGACTGGGATAAATATGGCAGCGAGAATCAGCTCAAACCCACTATAAAAAGGAATTTCAAAAATAAAACAAAAAAACTGGGAAATTCTTTACAATTCCTTCAGGGTCTCTGATGAAACCTGAAATGACCCTATCTACAATGACAGCTGGATGTGGCATAAGGCTGGACACTTTGGACTGAGAGGATTGGTGAGATTGGGTGAGCAAATGCAGACCCTTTAAAGCAATAATGCATGGCACACATTCCATGGGTCCCAACTCTCCAGGTTGAAGGGAATATTACTACAGATATAACATGTACGGGAATCCTAGAGAACGGACACACTGTGAATACGAAAGGTTTCTAAAACTCAACGAATAGTCCCTCTCCTGGTGCTCCGGTTTGACTTTCCATCTGCTTTATTATCAACCTCCCAACTTGGAGAGACAGCCCCTTTAACCTCCTGGTTCGCACAGGTTGCCAATTTGGCAGAGGATGAAAGGGAAGAGGGAGAACCAATGAGAGAGTAGCTGTTAGGCATTTGGACAGGCACATATCACTGTAATTTCCCTGCAGGAAGAAGAATTAACCAAAGTCTCAGCCACCCACCGGGAATCAGTATAGATCCTGAACCAAAATTTTGGACTTGCGGTCAGCTCACCAAAAACGAGTTGAAAAATGGAGCTCAGGGGCACAGCAATTCACAAACTGGCCGAGTAATAAAGGACAACTATCGTCCAAAAATCTGTTGAGGGAAGGCAACGAGGCGGACTTGAAAGTGAGGCAGAATAGCAGGAAACAGATTTCAAGAGGTACGTTGGAATTGCCTTTAAAGCACAGGAAGAGGGGCACAACTTCGACAATGATGCACTTGGCCAAAAAGGGCGTATGCGTTTTCTCCTGAATATATTCAGGAGAAAACGCATACGCCCTTTTTGGCCAAGCAAGCAAGCGGGCAATGCAAATCTGCACTACAAAGAAGTATCACTTCCCACCGGTCAAAAGGGACATCCACAAAATGTGTAAAAACCAGAAAGGCAAGACAGGCCCTGGAGAACAGGGAGCCTTGTTATGCTGATGGGCGGGATTTAAATTGCCAACTGCCTCTCTGGAGGAGTGCATTGTGTTCCCTAAAACAAGTAAACAACAGAGGTACAGAGCCAAGGGCACTTCCAGTCTAGGGAATATACCTTGGGAAAACTGAAAATCAAAAAGACACAGCCACCCCAAAATTTAGGGCTGCACTGCTTACAAGGACCTCAACTTGGATACACCTTAAATATCCCAGGAAATATAAAATTGGTTCAAAAAATTGTGGTACTTACGTACGATGGAATATCCCTCAGCCATGAAATCAATGTCATAAGACCAGTAGCAGCAAAATGGGTGGATTCAGGTACGATGATTCTAAGTGAAATAAGTCACACAGAAAAAGAAACTTATCATAAGATATCACTTATGAAGATCCTGTAAACATGGCTACACTTGAACTGAGTTAGGAAAGAGAACAGTGTCTCACATTTAGAAAACACTCTTATGCCTGCTTAAGGGGGAAGGAGAGGTGGGGTGATGCATAAAACCAGAGTTTGATATAAGCACAGGTACCGTTCCAAAAACCAACTATGGAATAGACAAGACCTACACCTTCCTCAGTGAAAGGGACTCAAAACCCCATATTTCCCGCAGAGGAATATATCTGACTAGTAAGAATCTTAAAATCTATGTATTGGTATGTCTCCGTAAGGGAATCAAGTGTGTCTAGACTGGGATAAATATGGCAGCGAGAATCAGCTCAAACCCACTATAAAAAGGAATTTCAAAAATAAAACAAAAAAACTGGGAAATTCTTTACAATTCCTTCAGGGTCTCTGATGAAACCTGAAATGACCCTATCTACAATGACAGCTGGATGTGGCATAAGGCTGGACACTTGGGACTGAGAGGATTGGTGAGATTGGGTGAGCAAATGCAGACCCTTTAAAGCAATAATGCATGGCACACATTCCATGGGTCCCAACTCTCCAGGTTGAAGGGAATATTACTACAGATATAATATGTACGGGAATCCTAGAGAATGGACACACTGTGAATACGAAAGGTTTCTAAATCTCAACGAATAGTCCCTCTCCTGGTGCTCCGGTTTGACTTTCCATCTGCTTTATTATCAACCTCCCAACTTGGAGAGACAGCCTCTTTAACCTACTGGTTCGCACAGGTTGCCAATTTGGAAGAGGATGAAAGGGAAGAGGGAGAACCAATGAGAGAGTAGCTGTTAGGCATTTGGACGGGCACATATCACTGTAATTTCCCGGCAGGAAGAAGAATTAACCAAAGTCTCAGCCACCCACCGGGAATCAGTATAGATCCTGAACCAAAATTTTGGACTTGCGGTCAGCTCACCAAAAACGAGTTGAAAAATGGAGCTCAGGGGCACAGCAATTCACAAACTGGCCGAGTAATAAAGGACAACTATCGTCCAAAAATCTGTTGAGGGAAGGCAACGAGGCGGACTTGAAAGCGAGGCAGAATAGCAGGAAACAGATTTCAAGAGGTACGTTGGAATCGCCTTTAAAGCACAGGAAGAGGGGCACAACTTCGACAATGATGCACTTGGCCAAAAAGGGCGTATGCGTTTTCTCCTGAATATATTCAGGAGAAAACGCATACGCCCTTTTTGGCCAAGCAAGCAAGCGGGCAATGCAAATCTGCACTACAAAGAAGTATCACTTCCCACCGGTCAAAAGGGACATCCACAAAATGTGTAAAAACCAGAAAGGCAAGACAGGCCTTGGAGAACAGGGCGCCTTGTTATGCTGATGGGCGGGATGTAAATTGCCAACTGCCTCTCTGGAGGAGTGCATTGTGTTCCCTAAAACAAGTAAACAACAGAGCTACAGAGCCAAGGGCACTTCCAGTCTAGGGAATATACCTGGGAAAAACTGAAAATCAATAAGACAGAGCCACCCCAAAATTTAGGGCTGCACTGCTTACAAGGACCTCAACTTGGGTACACCTTAAATATCCCAGGAAATATAAAATTGGTTCAAAAAATTGTGGTACTTACGTACGATGGAATATCCCTCAGCCATGAAATCAATGTCATAAGACCAGTAGCAGCAAAATGGGTGGATTCAGGTATGATGATTCTAAGTTAAATAAGTCACAGAGAAAAAGAAACTTATCATAAGTTATCACTTATGAAGATCCTGTAAACATGGTTACACTTGAACTGAGTTAGGAAAGAGAACAGTGTCTCACATTTAGAAAACACTCTTATGCCTGCTTAAGGGGGAAGGAGAGGTGGGGTGATGCATAAAACCAGAGTTTGATATAAGCACAGGTACCGTTCCAAAAACCAACTATGGAATAGACAAGACCTACACCTTCCTCAGTGAAAGGGACTCAAAACCCCATATTTCCCGCAGAGGAATATATCTGACTAGTAAGAATCTTAAAACCTATGTATTGATATGTCTCCGTATGGGAATCAAGTGTGTCTAGACTGGCATAAACATGGCAGCGAGAATCAGCTCAAACCCACTATAAAAAGGAATTTCAAAAACAAAACAAAAAAAACTGGGAAATTCTTTACAATTCCTTCAGGGTCTCTGATGAAACCTGAAATGACCCTTCTACAATGACAGCTGGATGTGGCATAAGGCTGGACACTTGGGACTGAGAGGATTGGTGAGATTGGGTGAGCAAATGCAGACCCTTTAAAGCAATAATGCATGGCACACATTCCATGGGTCCCAACTCTCCAGGTTGAAGGGAATATTACTACAGATATAACATGTACGGGAATCCTAGAGAACGGACACACTGTGAATACGAAAGGTTTCTAAAACTCAACGAATAGTCCCTCTCCTGGTGCTCCGGTTTGACTTTCCATCTGCTTTATTATCAACCTCCCAACTTGGAGAGACAGCCCCTTTAACCTCCTGGTTCGCACAGGTTGCCAATTTGGCAGAGGATGAAAGGGAAGAGGGAGAACCAATGAGAGTGTAGCTGTTAGGCATTTGGACGGGCACATATCACTGTAATTTCCCGGCAGGAAGAAGAATTAACCAAAGTCTCAGCCACCCACCGGGAATCAGTATTGATCCTGAACCAAAATTTTGGACTTGCGGTCAGCTCACCAAAAACGAGTTGAAAAATGGAGCTCAGGGGCACAGCAATTCACAAACTGGCCGAGTAATAAAGGACAACTATCGTCCAAGAATTTGTTGAGGGAAGGCAATGAGGCGGACTTGAAAGCGTGGCAGAATAGCAGGAAACAGATTTCAAGAGGTACGTTGGAATCGCCTTTAAAGCACAGGAAGAGGGGCACAACTTCGACAATGATGCACTTGGCCAAAAAGGCGTATGTGTTTTCTCCTGAATATATTCAGGAGAAAACGCATACGCCCTTTTTGGCCAAGCAAGCAAGCGGGCAATGCAAATCTGCACTACAAAGAAGTATCACTTCCCACCGGTCAAAATTGACATCCACAAAATGTGTAAAAACCAGAAAGGCAAGACAGGCCCTGGAGAACAGGGAGCCTTGTTATGCTGATGGGCGGGATGTAAATTGCCAACTGCCTCTCTGGAGGAGTGCATTGTGTTCCCTAAAACAAGTAAACAACAGAGCTACAGAGCCAAGGGCACTTCCAGTCTAGGGAATATACCTTGGGAAAACTGAAAATCAAAAAGACACAGCCACCCCAAAATTTAGGGCTGCACTGCTTACAAGGACCTCAACTTGGGTACACCTTAAATATCCCAGGAAATATAAAAATGGTTCAAAAAATTGTGGTACTTACGTACGATGGAATATCCCTCAGCCATGAAATCAATGTCATAAGACCAGTAGCAGTAAAATGGGTGGATTCAGGTACGATGATTCTAAGTGAAATAAGGCACACAGAAAAAGAAACTTATCATAAGATATCACTTATGAAGATCCTGTAAACATGGCTACACTTGAACTGAGTTAGGAAAGAGAACAGTGTCTCACATTTAGAAAACACTCTTATGCCTGCTTAAGGGGGAAGGAGAGGTGGGGTGATGCATAAAACCAGAGTTTGATATAAGCACAGGTACCGTTCCAAAAACCAACTATGGAATAGACAAGACCTACACCTTCCTCAGTGAAAGGGACTCAAAACCCCATATTTCCCGCAGAGGAATATATCTGACTAGTAAGAATCTTAAAACCTATGTATTGGTATGTCTCCGTAAGGGAATCAAGTGTGTCTAGACTGGGATAAATATGGCAGCGAGAATCAGCTCAAACCCACTATAAAAAGGAATTTCAAAAATAAAACAAAAAAACTGGGAAATTCTTTACAATTCCTTCAGGGTCTCTGATGAAACCTGAAATGACCCTATCTACAATGACAGCTGGATGTGGCATAAGGCTGGACACTTGGGACTGAGAGGATTGGTGAGATTGGGTGAGCAAATGCAGACCCTTTAAAGCAATAATGCATGGCACACATTCCATGGGTCCCAACTCTCCAGGTTGAAGGGAATATTACTACAGATATAACATGTACGGGAATCCTAGAGAACGGACACACTGTGAATACGAAAGGTTTCTAAAACTCAACGAATAGTCCCTCTCCTGGTGCTCCGGTTTGACTTTCCCTCTGCTTTATTATCAACCTCCCAACTTGGAGAGACAGCCCCTTTAACCTCCTGGTTCGCACAGGTTGCCAATTTGGCAGAGGATGAAAGGGAAGAGGGAGAACCAATGAGAGAGTAGCTGTTAGGCATTTGGACGGGCACATATCACTGTAATTTCCCGGCAGGAAGAAGAATTAACCAAAGTCTCAGCCACCCACCGGGAATCAGTATAGATCCTGAACCAAAATTTTGGACTTGCGGTCAGCTCACCAAAAACGAGTTGAAAAATGGAGCTCAGGGGCACAGCAATTCACAAACTGGCCGAGTAATAAAGGACAACTATCGTCCAAAAATCTGTTGAGGGAAGGCAACCAGGTGGACTTGAAAGCGAGGCAGAATAGCAGGAAACAGATTTCAAGAGGTACGTTGGAATCACCTTTAAAGCACAGGAAGAGGGGCACAACTTCGACAATGATGCACTTGGCCAAAAAGGGCGTATGCGTTTTCTCCTGAATATATTCAGGAGAAAACGCATACGCCCTTTTTGGCCAAGCAAGCAAGCGGGCAATGCAAATCTGCACGACAAAGAAGTATCACTTCCCACCGGTCAAAAGGGACATCCACAAAATGTGTAAAAACCAGAAAGGCAAGACAGGCCCTGGAGAACAGGGAGCCTTGTTATGCTGAATGGCGGGATGTAAATTGCCAACTGCCTCTCTGGAGGAGTGCATTGTGTTCCCTAAAACCAGTAAACAACAGAGCTACAGAGCCAAGGGCACTTCCAGTCTAGGGAATATACCTTGGGAAAACTGAAAATCAAAAAGACACAGCCACCCCAAAATTTAGGGCTGCACTGCTTACAAGGACCTCAACTTGGGTACACCTTAAATATCCCAGGAAATATAAAAATGGTTCAAAAAATTGTGGTACTTACGTACGATGGAATATCCCTCAGCCATGAAATCAATGTCATAAGACCAGTAGCAGCAAAATGGGTGGATTCAGGTACGATGATTCTAAGTGAAATAAGGCACACAGAAAAAGAAACTTATCATAAGATATCACTTATGAAGATCCTGTAAACATGGCTACACTTGAACTGAGTTAGGAAAGAGAACAGTGTCTCACATTTAGAAAACACTCTTATGCCTGCTTAAGGGGGAAGGAGAGGTGGGGTGATGCATAAAACCAGAGTTTGATATAAGCACAGGTACCGTTCCAAAAACCAACTATGGAATAGACAAGACCTACACCTTCCTCAGTGAAAGGGACTCAAAACCCCATATTTCCCGCAGAGGAATATATCTGACTAGTAAGAATCTTAAAACCTATGTATTGGTATGTCTCCGTAAGGGAATCAAGTGTGTCTAGACTGGGATAAATATGGCAGCGAGAATCAGCTCAAACCCACTATAAAAAGGAATTTCAAAAATAAAACAAAAAAACTGGGAAATTCTTTACAATTCCTTCAGGGTCTCTGATGAAACCTGAAATGACCCTATCTACAATGACAGCTGGATGTGGCATAAGGCTGGACACTTGGGACTGAGAGGATTGGTGAGATTGGGTGAGCAAATGCAGACCCTTTAAAGCAATAATGCATGGCACACATTCCATGGGTCCCAACTCTCCAGGTTGAAGGGAATATTACTACAGATATAACATGTACGGGAATCCTAGAGAACGGACACACTGTGAATACGAAAGGTTTCTAAAACTCAACGAATAGTCCCTCTCCTGGTGCTCCGGTTTGACTTTCCCTCTGCTTTATTATCAACCTCCCAACTTGGAGAGACAGCCCCTTTAACCTCCTGGTTCGCACAGGTTGCCAATTTGGCAGAGGATGAAAGGGAAGAGGGAGAACCAATGAGAGAGTAGCTGTTAGGCATTTGGACGGGCACATATCACTGTAATTTCCCGGCAGGAAGAAGAATTAACCAAAGTCTCAGCCACCCACCGGGAATCAGTATAGATCCTGAACCAAAATTTTGGACTTGCGGTCAGCTCACCAAAAACGAGTTGAAAAATGGAGCTCAGGGGCACAGCAATTCACAAACTGGCCGAGTAATAAAGGACAACTATCGTCCAAAAATCTGTTGAGGGAAGGCAACCAGGTGGACTTGAAAGCGAGGCAGAATAGCAGGAAACAGATTTCAAGAGGTACGTTGGAATCACCTTTAAAGCACAGGAAGAGGGGCACAACTTCGACAATGATGCACTTGGCCAAAAAGGGCGTATGCGTTTTCTCCTGAATATATTCAGGAGAAAACGCATACGCCCTTTTTGGCCAAGCAAGCAAGCGGGCAATGCAAATCTGCACGACAAAGAAGTATCACTTCCCACCGGTCAAAAGGGACATCCACAAAATGTGTAAAAACCAGAAAGGCAAGACAGGCCCTGGAGAACAGGGAGCCTTGTTATGCTGAATGGCGGGATGTAAATTGCCAACTGCCTCTCTGGAGGAGTGCATTGTGTTCCCTAAAACCAGTAAACAACAGAGCTACAGAGCCAAGGGCACTTCCAGTCTAGGGAATATACCTTGGGAAAACTGAAAATCAAAAAGACACAGCCACCCCAAAATTTAGGGCTGCACTGCTTACAAGGACCTCAACTTGGGTACACCTTAAATATCCCAGGAAATATAAAAATGGTTCAAAAAATTGTGGTACTTACGTACGATGGAATATCCCTCAGCCATGAAATCAATGTCATAAGACCAGTAGCAGCAAAATGGGTGGATTCAGGTACGATGATTCTAAGTGAAATAAGGCACACAGAAAAAGAAACTTATCATAAGATATCACTTATGAAGATCCTGTAAACATGGCTACACTTGAACTGAGTTAGGAAAGAGAACAGTGTCTCACATTTAGAAAACACTCTTATGCCTGCTTAAGGGGGAAGGAGAGGTGGGGTGATGCATAAAACCAGAGTTTGATATAAGCACAGGTACCGTTCCAAAAACCAACTATGGAATAGACAAGACCTACACCTTCCTCAGTGAAAGGGACTCAAAACCCCATATTTCCCGCAGAGGAATATATCTGACTAGTAAGAATCTTAAAACCTATGTATTGATATGTCTCCATAAGGGAATCAAGTGTGTCTAGAATGGCATAAACATGGCAGCGAGAATCAGCTCAAACCCACTATAAAATGGAATTTCAAAAACAAAACAAAAAAGCTGGGAAATTCTTTACAATTCCTTCAGGGTCTCTGATGAAGCCTGGAATGACCCTATCTACAACGACAGCTGGATGTGGCATAAGGCTGGACACTTTGGACTGAGAGGATTGGTGAGATTGGGTGAACAAATGCAGACCATTTAAAGCAATAATGCATGGCACACATTCCATGGGTCCCAACTCTCCAGGTTGAAGGGAATATTACTACAGTTATAACATGTACGGGAAACCTAGAGAACGGACACACTGTGAATACGAAAGGTTTCTAAAACTCAACGAATAGTCCCTCTCCTGGTGCTCCGGTTTCACTTTCCATCTGCTTTACTATCAACCTCCCAACTTGGAGAGACAGCCCCTTTAACCTCCTGGTTCGCACAGGTTGCCAATTTGGCAGAGGATGAAAGAGAAGAGGGAGAACCAATGAGAGAGTAGCTGTTAGGCATTTGGACGGGCACATATCACTGTAATTTCCCAGCAGGAAGAAGAATTAACCAAAGTCTCAGCCCCCCACCGGGAACCAGTATAGGTCCTGAACCAAAATTTTGGACTTGCGGTCAGCTCACCTAACACGAGTTGAAAAATGAGGCTCAGGGGCACAGCAATTCACAAACTGGCCGAGTAATAAAGGACAACTATCGTCCAAATATCTGTTGAGGGAAGGCCACGAGGCGGACTTGAAAGCGAGGCAGAATAGCAGGAAACAGATTTCAAGAGGTACGTTGGAATCGCCTTTAAAGCACAGGAAGAGGGGCACAACTTCGACAATGATGCACTTGGCCAAAAAGGGCGTATGCGTTTTCTCCTGAATATATTCAGGAGAAAACGCATACGCCCTTTTTGGCCAAGCAAGCAAGCAGGCAATGCAAATCTGCACTACAAAGAAGTATCACTTCCCACCGGTCAAAAGGGACATCCACAAAATGTGTAAAAACCAGAAAGGCAAGACAGGCCCTGGAGAACAGGGAGCCTTGTTATGCTGATGGGCGGGATGTAAATTGCCAACTGCCTCTCTGGAGGAGTGCATTGTGTTCCCTAAAACAAGTAAACAACAGAGCTACAGAGCCAAGGGCACTTCCAGTCTAGGGAATATACCTTGGGAAAACTGAAAATCAAAAAGACACAGCCACCCCAAAATTTAGGGCTGCACTGCTTACAAGGACCTCAACTTGGGTACACCTTAAATATCCCAGGAAATATAAAAATGGTTCAAAAATTTGTGGTACTTACGTACGATGGAATATCCCTCAGCCATGAAATCAATGTCATAAGACCAGTAGCAGCAAATGGGTGGATTCAGGTACGATGATTCTAAGTGAAATAAGTCACACAGAAAAAGAAACTTATCATAAGATATCACTTATGAAGATCCTGTAAACATGGCTACACTTGAACTGAGTTAGGAAAGAGAACAGTGTCTCACATTTAGAAAACACTCTTATGCCTGCTTAAGGGGGAAGGAGAGGTGGGGTGATGCATAAAACCAGAGTTTGATATAAGCAGAGGTACCGTTCCAAAAACCAACTATGGAATAGACAAGACCTACACCTTCCTCAGTGAAAGGGACTCAAAACCCCATATTTCCCGCAGAGGAATATATCTGACTAGTAAGAATCTTAAAACCTATGTATTGGTATGTCTCCGTAAGGGAATCAAGTGTGTCTAGACTGGGATAAATATGGCAGCGAGAATCAGCTCAAACCCACTATAAAAAGGAATTTCAAAAATAAAACAAAAAAACTGGGAAATTCTTTACAATTCCTTCAGGGTCTCTGATGAAACCTGAAATGACCCTATCTACAATGACAGCTGGATGTGGCATAAGGCTGGACACTTGGGACTGAGAGGATTGGTGAGATTGGGTGAGCAAATGCAGACCCTTTAAAGCAATAATGCATGGCACACATTCCATGGGTCCCAACTCTCCAGGTTGAAGGGAATATTGCTACAGATATAACATGTACGGGAATCCTAGAGAACGGACACACTGTGAATACGAAAGGTTTCTAAAACTCAACGAATAGTCCCTCTCCTGGTGCTCCGGTTTGACTTTCCATCTGCTTTATTATCAACCTCCCAACTTGGAGAGACAGCCCCTTTAACCTCCTGGTTCGCACAGGTTGCCAATTTGGCAGAGGATGAAAGGGAAGAGGGAGAACCAATGAGAGAGTAGCTGTTAGGCATTTGGACGGGCACATATCACTGTAATTTCCCGGCAGGAAGAAGAATTAACCAAAGTCTCAGCGACCCACCGGGAATCAGTATAGATCCTGAACCAAAATTTTGGACTTGCGGTCAGCTCACCAAAAACGAGTTGAAAAATGGAGCTCAGGGGCACAGCAATTCACAAACTGGCCGAGTAATAAAGGACAACTATCGTCCAAAAATCTGTTGAGGGAAGGCAATGAGGCGGACTTGAAAGCGTGGCAGAATAGCAGGAAACAGATTTCAAGAGGTACGTTGGAATCGCCTTTAAAGCACAGGAAGAGGGGCACAACTTCGACAATGATGCACTTGGCCAAAAAGGGCGTATGTGCTTTCTCCTGAATATATTCAGGAGAAAACGCATATGCCCTTTTTGGCCAAGCAAGCAAGCGGGCAATGCAAATCTGCACTACAAAGAAGTATCACTTCCCACTAGTCAAAAGGGACATCCACAAAATGTGTAAAAACCAGAAAGGCAAGACAGGCCCTGGAGAACAGGGTGCCTTGTTATGCTGATGGGCGGGATGTAAATTGCCAACTGCCTCTCTGGAGGAGTGCATTGTGTTCCCTAAAACAAGTAAACAACAGAGCTACAGAGGCAAGGGCACTTCCAGTCTAGGGAATATACCTTGGGAAAACTGAAAATCAAAAAGACACAGCCACCCCAAAATTTAGGGCTGCACTGTTTACAAGGACCTCAACTTGGGTACACCTTAAATATCCCAGGAAATATAAAAATGGTTCAAAAAATTGTGGTACTTACGTACGATGGAATATCCCTCAGCCATGAAATCAATGTCATAAGACCAGTAGCAGCAAAATGGGTGGATTCAGGTACGATGATTCTAAGTGAAATAAGTCACACAGAAAAAGAAACTTATCATAAGATATCACTTATGAAGATCCTGTAAACATGGCTACACTTGAACTGAGTTAGGAAAGAGAACAGTGTCTCACATTTAGAAAACACTCTTATGCCTGCTTAAGGGGGAAGGAGAGGTGGGGTGATGCATAAAACCAGAGTTTGATATAAGCACAGGTACCGTTCCAAAAACCAACTATGGAATAGACAAGACATACACCTTCCTCAGTGAAAGGGACTCAAAACCCCATATTTCCTGCAGAGGAATATATCTGACTAGTAAAGTAAGAATCTTAAAACCTATGTATTGATATGTCTCCGTAAGTGAATCAATTGTGTCTAGACTGGGATAAATATGGCAGCGAGAATCAGCTCAAACCCACTATAAAAAGGAATTTCAAAAATAAAACAAAAAAACTGGGAAATTCTTTACAATTCCTTCAGGGTCTCTGATGAAACCTGAAATGACCCTATCTACAATGACAGCTGGATGTGGCATAAGGCTGGACACTTGGGACTGAGAGGATTGGTGAGATTGGGTGAGCAAATGCAGACCCTTTAAAGCAATAATGCATGGCACACATTCCATGGGTCCCAACTCTCCAGGTTGAAGGGAATATTACTACAGATATAACATGTACGGGAATCCTAGAGAACGGACACACTGTGAATACGAAAGGTTTCTAAAACTCAACGAATAGTCCCTCTCCTGGTGCTCCGGTTTGACTTTCCCTCTGCTTTATTATCAACCTCCCAACTTGGAGAGACAGCCCCTTTAACCTCCTGGTTCGCACAGGTTGCCAATTTGGCAGAGGATGAAAGGGAAGAGGGAGAACCAATGAGAGAGTAGCTGTTAGGCATTTGGACGGGCACATATCACTGTAATTTCCCGGCAGGAAGAAGAATTAACCAAAGTCTCAGCCACCCACCGGGAATCAGTATAGATCCTGAACCAAAATTTTGGACTTGCGGTCAGCTCACCAAAAACGAGTTGAAAAATGGAGCTCAGGGGCACAGCAATTCACAAACTGGCCGAGTAATAAAGGACAACTATCGTCCAAAAATCTGTTGAGGGAAGGCAACCAGGTGGACTTGAAAGCGAGGCAGAATAGCAGGAAACAGATTTCAAGAGGTACGTTGGAATCGCCTTTAAAGCACAGGAAGAGGGGCACAACTTCGACAATGATGCACTTGGCCAAAAAGGGCGTATGCGTTTTCTCCTGAATATATTCAGGAGAAAACGCATACGCCCTTTTTGGCCAAGCAAGCAAGCGGGCAATGCAAATCTGCACGACAAAGAAGTATCACTTCCCACCGGTCAAAAGGGACATCCACAAAATGTGTAAAAACCAGAAAGGCAAGACAGGCCCTGGAGAACAGGGAGCCTTGTTATGCTGAATGGCGGGATGTAAATTGCCAACTGCCTCTCTGGAGGAGTGCATTGTGTTCCCTAAAACCAGTAAACAACAGAGCTACAGAGCCAAGGGCACTTCCAGTCTAGGGAATATACCTTGGGAAAACTGAAAATCAAAAAGACACAGCCACCCCAAAATTTAGGGCTGCACTGCTTACAAGGACCTCAACTTGGGTACACCTTAAATATCCCAGGAAATATAAAAATGGTTCAAAAAATTGTGGTACTTACGTACGATGGAATATCCCTCAGCCATGAAATCAATGTCATAAGACCAGTAGCAGCAAAATGGGTGGATTCAGGTACGATGATTCTAAGTGAAATAAGGCACACAGAAAAAGAAACTTATCATAAGATATCACTTATGAAGATCCTGTAAACATGGCTACACTTGAACTGAGTTAGGAAAGAGAACAGTGTCTCACATTTAGAAAACACTCTTATGCCTGCTTAAGGGGGAAGGAGAGGTGGGGTGATGCATAAAACCAGAGTTTGATATAAGCACAGGTACCGTTCCAAAAACCAACTATGGAATAGACAAGACCTACACCTTCCTCAGTGAAAGGGACTCAAAACCCCATATTTCCCGCAGAGGAATATATCTGACTAGTAAGAATCTTAAAACCTATGTATTGATATGTCTCCGTAAGGGAATCAAGTGTGTCTAGAATGGCATAAACATGGCAGCGAGAATCAGCTCAAACCCACTATAAAAAGGAATTTCAAAAACAAAACAAAAAAGCTGGGAAATTCTTTACAATTCCTTCAGGGTCTCTGATGAAACCTGGAATGACCCTATCTACAACGACAGCTGGATGTGGCATAAGGCTGGACACTTTGGACTGAGAGGATTGGTGAGATTGGGTGAACAAATGCAGACCATTTAAAGCAATAATGCATGGCACACATTCCATGGGTCCCAACTCTCCAGGTTGAAGGGAATATTACTACAGTTATAACATGTACGGGAAACCTAGAGAACGGACACACTGTGAATACGAAAGGTTTCTAAAACTCAACGAATAGTCCCTCTCCTGGTGCTCCGGTTTGACTTTCCATCTGCTTTACTATCAACCTCCCAACTTGGAGAGACAGCCCCTTTAACCTCCTGGTTCGCACAGGTTGCCAATTTGGCAGAGGATGAAAGGGAAGAGGGAGAACCAATGAGAGAGTAGCTGTTAGGCATTTGGACGGGCACATATCACTGTAATTTCCCAGCAGGAAGAAGAATTAACCAAAGTCTCAGCCCCCCACCGGGAACCAGTATAGGTCCTGAACCAAAATTTTGGACTTGCGGTCAGCTCACCTAACACGAGTTGAAAAATGAGGCTCAGGGGCACAGCAATTCACAAACTGGCCGAGTAATAAAGGACAACTATCGTCCAAATATCTGTTGAGGGAAGGCCACGAGGCGGACTTGAAAGCGAGGCAGAATAGCAGGAAACAGATTTCAAGAGGTACGTTGGAATCGCCTTTAAAGCACAGGAAGAGGGGCACAACTTCGACAATGATGCACTTGGCCAAAAAGGGCGTATGCGTTTTCTCCTGAATATATTCAGGAGAAAACGCATACGCCCTTTTTGGCCAAGCAAGCAAGCAGGCAATGCAAATCTGCACTACAAAGAAGTATCACTTCCCACCGGTCAAAAGGGACATCCACAAAATGTGTAAAAACCAGAAAGGCAAGACAGGCCCTGGAGAACAGGGAGCCTTGTTATGCTGATGGGCGGGATGTAAATTGCCAACTGCCTCTCTGGAGGAGTGCATTGTGTTCCCTAAAACAAGTAAACAACAGAGCTACAGAGCCAAGGGCACTTCCAGTCTAGGGAATATACCTTGGGAAAACTGAAAATCAAAAAGACACAGCCACCCCAAAATTTAGGGCTGCACTGCTTACAAGGACCTCAACTTGGGTACACCTTAAATATCCCAGGAAATATAAAAATGGTTCAAAAAATTTTGGTACTTACATACGATGGAATATCCCTCAGCCATGAAATCAATGTCATAAGACCAGTAGCAGCAAAATGGGTGGATTCAGGTACGATGATTCTAAGTGAAATAAGTCACAGAGAAAAAGAAACTTATCATAAGATATCACTTATGAAGATCCTGTAAACATGGCTACACTTGAACTGAGTTAGGAAAGAGAACAGTGTCTCACATTTAGAAAACACTCTTATGCCTGCTTAAGGGGGAAGGAGAGGTGGGGTGATGCATAAAACCAGAGTTTGATATAAGCTGATGTACCGTTCCAAAAACCAACTATGGAATAAGCAAGACCTACACCTTCCTCAGTGAAAGGGACTCAAAACCCCATATTTCCCGCAGAGGAATATATCTGACTAGTAAGAATCTTAAAACCTATGTATTGATATGTATCCGTAAGGGAACCAAGTGTGTCTAGACTGGCATAAACATGGCAGCGAGAATCAGCTCAAACCCACTATAAAAAGGAATTTCAAAAACAAAACAAAATCTGGGAAATTCTTTACAATTCATTCAGAGTCTCTGATGAAACCTGGACTGACCCTATCTACAACGACAGCTGGATGTGGCATAAGGCGGGACACTTGGACTGAGAGGATTGGTGAGATTGGGTGAACAAATGCAGAACCTTTAAAGCATTAATGCATGGCACCCATTCCATGGGTCCCAACTCTCCAGGTTGAAGGGAATATTACTACAGTTATAACATGTACGGGAAACCTAGAGAACGGACACACTGTGAATACAAAAGGTTTCTAAAACTCAACGAATAGTCCCTCACCTGGTGTTCCGGTTTGACTTTCCACCTGCTTTACTATCAACCTCCCAACTTGGAGAGACAGCCCCTTTAACCTCCTGGTTCGCACAGGTTGCCAATTTGGCAGAGGATGAAAGGGAAGAGGGAGAACCAATGAGAGAGTAGCTGTTATGCATTTGGACGGGCACATATCACTCTAATTTCCCGGCAGAAAGAAGAATTAACCAAAGTCTCAGCCCCCCACCGGGAACCAGCATAGATCCTGAACCAAAATTTTGGACCTGCGGTCAGCTCACCAAAAACGAGTTGAAAAATGGAGCTCAGGGGCAGAGCAATTCACAAACTGGCCGAGTAATAAAGGACAACTATCGTCCAAAAATCTGTTGAGGGAAGGCAACGAGGTGGACTTGAAAACGAAGCAGAATAGCAGGAAACAGATTTCAAGAGGTACGTTGGAATCACCTTTAAAGCACTGGATGAGGGGCACAACTTCGGCAATGATGCACGTGGCCAAAAAGGGCGTATGCGTTTTCTCCTGAATATATTCAGGAGAAAACGCATACGCCCTTTTTGGCCAAGCAAGCAATCGGGCAATCCAAATCTGCATTACAAAGAAGTATCACTTCCCACTAGTCAAAAGGGACATCCACAAAATGTGTAAAAACCAGAAAGGCAAGACAGGCCCTGGAGAACAGGGTGCCTTGTTATGCTGATGGGCGGGATGTAAATTGCCAACTGCCTCTCTGGAGGAGTGCATTGTGTTCCCTAAAACAAGTAAACAACAGAGCTACAGAGGCAAGGGCACTTCCAGTCTAGGGAATATACCTTGGGAAAACTGAAAATCAAAAAGACACAGCCACCCCAAAATTTAGGGCTGCACTGTTTACAAGGACCTCAACTTGGGTACACCTTAAGTATCCCAGGAAATATAAAAATGGTTCAAAAAATTGTGGTACTTACGTACGATGGAATATCCCTCAGCCATGAAATCAATGTCATAAGACCAGTAGCAGCAAAATGGGTGGATTCAGGTACGATGATTCTAAGTGAAATAAGTCACACAGAAAAAGAAACTTATCATAAGATATCACTTATGAAGATCCTGTAAACATGGCTACACTTGAACTGAGTTAGGAAAGAGAACAGTGTCTCACATTTAGAAAACACTCTTATGCCTGCTTAAGGGGGAAGGAGAGGTGGGGTGATGCATAAAACCAGAGTTTGATATAAGCACAGGTACCGTTCCAAAAACCAACTATGGAATAGACAAGACATACACCTTCCTCAGTGAAAGGGACTCAAAACCCCATATTTCCTGCAGAGGAATATATCTGACTAGTAAAGTAAGAATCTTAAAACCTATGTATTGATATGTCTCCGTAAGTGAATCAATTGTGTCTAGACTGGGATAAATATGGCAGCGAGAATCAGCTCAAACCCACTATAAAAAGGAATTTCAAAAATAAAACAAAAAAACTGGGAAATTCTTTACAATTCCTTCAGGGTCTCTGATGAAACCTGAAATGACCCTATCTACAATGACAGCTGGATGTGGCATAAGGCTGGACACTTGGGACTGAGAGGATTGGTGAGATTGGGTGAGCAAATGCAGACCCTTTAAAGCAATAATGCATGGCACACATTCCATGGGTCCCAACTCTCCAGGTTGAAGGGAATATTACTACAGATATAACATGTACGGGAATCCTAGAGAACGGACACACTGTGAATACGAAAGGTTTCTAAAACTCAACGAATAGTCCCTCTCCTGGTGCTCCGGTTTGACTTTCCCTCTGCTTTATTATCAACCTCCCAACTTGGAGAGACAGCCCCTTTAACCTCCTGGTTCGCACAGGTTGCCAATTTGGCAGAGGATGAAAGGGAAGAGGGAGAACCAATGAGAGAGTAGCTGTTAGGCATTTGGACGGGCACATATCACTGTAATTTCCCGGCAGGAAGAAGAATTAACCAAAGTCTCAGCCACCCACCGGGAATCAGTATAGATCCTGAACCAAAATTTTGGACTTGCGGTCAGCTCACCAAAAACGAGTTGAAAAATGGAGCTCAGGGGCACAGCAATTCACAAACTGGCCGAGTAATAAAGGACAACTATCGTCCAAAAATCTGTTGAGGGAAGGCAACCAGGTGGACTTGAAAGCGAGGCAGAATAGCAGGAAACAGATTTCAAGAGGTACGTTGGAATCGCCTTTAAAGCACAGGAAGAGGGGCACAACTTCGACAATGATGCACTTGGCCAAAAAGGGCGTATGCGTTTTCTCCTGAATATATTCAGGAGAAAACGCATACGCCCTTTTTGGCCAAGCAAGCAAGCGGGCAATGCAAATCTGCACGACAAAGAAGTATCACTTCCCACCGGTCAAAAGGGACATCCACAAAATGTGTAAAAACCAGAAAGGCAAGACAGGCCCTGGAGAACAGGGAGCCTTGTTATGCTGAATGGCGGGATGTAAATTGCCAACTGCCTCTCTGGAGGAGTGCATTGTGTTCCCTAAAACCAGTAAACAACAGAGCTACAGAGCCAAGGGCACTTCCAGTCTAGGGAATATACCTTGGGAAAACTGAAAATCAAAAAGACACAGCCACCCCAAAATTTAGGGCTGCACTGCTTACAAGGACCTCAACTTGGGTACACCTTAAATATCCCAGGAAATATAAAAATGGTTCAAAAAATTGTGGTACTTACGTACGATGGAATATCCCTCAGCCATGAAATCAATGTCATAAGACCAGTAGCAGCAAAATGGGTGGATTCAGGTACGATGATTCTAAGTGAAATAAGGCACACAGAAAAAGAAACTTATCATAAGATATCACTTATGAAGATCCTGTAAACATGGCTACACTTGAACTGAGTTAGGAAAGAGAACAGTGTCTCACATTTAGAAAACACTCTTATGCCTGCTTAAGGGGGAAGGAGAGGTGGGGTGATGCATAAAACCAGAGTTTGATATAAGCACAGGTACCGTTCCAAAAACCAACTATGGAATAGACAAGACCTACACCTTCCTCAGTGAAAGGGACTCAAAACCCCATATTTCCCGCAGAGGAATATATCTGACTAGTAAGAATCTTAAAACCTATGTATTGATATGTCTCCGTAAGGGAATCAAGTGTGTCTAGAATGGCATAAACATGGCAGCGAGAATCAGCTCAAACCCACTATAAAAAGGAATTTCAAAAACAAAACAAAAAAGCTGGGAAATTCTTTACAATTCCTTCAGGGTCTCTGATGAAACCTGGAATGACCCTATCTACAACGACAGCTGGATGTGGCATAAGGCTGGACACTTTGGACTGAGAGGATTGGTGAGATTGGGTGAACAAATGCAGACCATTTAAAGCAATAATGCATGGCACACATTCCATGGGTCCCAACTCTCCAGGTTGAAGGGAATATTACTACAGTTATAACATGTACGGGAAACCTAGAGAACGGACACACTGTGAATACGAAAGGTTTCTAAAACTCAACGAATAGTCCCTCTCCTGGTGCTCCGGTTTGACTTTCCATCTGCTTTACTATCAACCTCCCAACTTGGAGAGACAGCCCCTTTAACCTCCTGGTTCGCACAGGTTGCCAATTTGGCAGAGGATGAAAGGGAAGAGGGAGAACCAATGAGAGAGTAGCTGTTAGGCATTTGGACGGGCACATATCACTGTAATTTCCCAGCAGGAAGAAGAATTAACCAAAGTCTCAGCCCCCCACCGGGAACCAGTATAGGTCCTGAACCAAAATTTTGGACTTGCGGTCAGCTCACCTAACACGAGTTGAAAAATGAGGCTCAGGGGCACAGCAATTCACAAACTGGCCGAGTAATAAAGGACAACTATCGTCCAAATATCTGTTGAGGGAAGGCCACGAGGCGGACTTGAAAGCGAGGCAGAATAGCAGGAAACAGATTTCAAGAGGTACGTTGGAATCGCCTTTAAAGCACAGGAAGAGGGGCACAACTTCGACAATGATGCACTTGGCCAAAAAGGGCGTATGCGTTTTCTCCTGAATATATTCAGGAGAAAACGCATACGCCCTTTTTGGCCAAGCAAGCAAGCAGGCAATGCAAATCTGCACTACAAAGAAGTATCACTTCCCACCGGTCAAAAGGGACATCCACAAAATGTGTAAAAACCAGAAAGGCAAGACAGGCCCTGGAGAACAGGGAGCCTTGTTATGCTGATGGGCGGGATGTAAATTGCCAACTGCCTCTCTGGAGGAGTGCATTGTGTTCCCTAAAACAAGTAAACAACAGAGCTACAGAGCCAAGGGCACTTCCAGTCTAGGGAATATACCTTGGGAAAACTGAAAATCAAAAAGACACAGCCACCCCAAAATTTAGGGCTGCACTGCTTACAAGGACCTCAACTTGGGTACACCTTAAATATCCCAGGAAATATAAAAATGGTTCAAAAAATTTTGGTACTTACATACGATGGAATATCCCTCAGCCATGAAATCAATGTCATAAGACCAGTAGCAGCAAAATGGGTGGATTCAGGTACGATGATTCTAAGTGAAATAAGTCACAGAGAAAAAGAAACTTATCATAAGATATCACTTATGAAGATCCTGTAAACATGGCTACACTTGAACTGAGTTAGGAAAGAGAACAGTGTCTCACATTTAGAAAACACTCTTATGCCTGCTTAAGGGGGAAGGAGAGGTGGGGTGATGCATAAAACCAGAGTTTGATATAAGCTGATGTACCGTTCCAAAAACCAACTATGGAATAAGCAAGACCTACACCTTCCTCAGTGAAAGGGACTCAAAACCCCATATTTCCCGCAGAGGAATATATCTGACTAGTAAGAATCTTAAAACCTATGTATTGATATGTATCCGTAAGGGAACCAAGTGTGTCTAGACTGGCATAAACATGGCAGCGAGAATCAGCTCAAACCCACTATAAAAAGGAATTTCAAAAACAAAACAAAATCTGGGAAATTCTTTACAATTCATTCAGAGTCTCTGATGAAACCTGGACTGACCCTATCTACAACGACAGCTGGATGTGGCATAAGGCGGGACACTTGGACTGAGAGGATTGGTGAGATTGGGTGAACAAATGCAGAACCTTTAAAGCATTAATGCATGGCACCCATTCCATGGGTCCCAACTCTCCAGGTTGAAGGGAATATTACTACAGTTATAACATGTACGGGAAACCTAGAGAACGGACACACTGTGAATACAAAAGGTTTCTAAAACTCAACGAATAGTCCCTCACCTGGTGTTCCGGTTTGACTTTCCACCTGCTTTACTATCAACCTCCCAACTTGGAGAGACAGCCCCTTTAACCTCCTGGTTCGCACAGGTTGCCAATTTGGCAGAGGATGAAAGGGAAGAGGGAGAACCAATGAGAGAGTAGCTGTTATGCATTTGGACGGGCACATATCACTCTAATTTCCCGGCAGAAAGAAGAATTAACCAAAGTCTCAGCCCCCCACCGGGAACCAGCATAGATCCTGAACCAAAATTTTGGACCTGCGGTCAGCTCACCAAAAACGAGTTGAAAAATGGAGCTCAGGGGCAGAGCAATTCACAAACTGGCCGAGTAATAAAGGACAACTATCGTCCAAAAATCTGTTGAGGGAAGGCAACGAGGTGGACTTGAAAACGAAGCAGAATAGCAGGAAACAGATTTCAAGAGGTACGTTGGAATCACCTTTAAAGCACTGGATGAGGGGCACAACTTCGGCAATGATGCACGTGGCCAAAAAGGGCGTATGCGTTTTCTCCTGAATATATTCAGGAGAAAACGCATACGCCCTTTTTGGCCAAGCAAGCAATCGGGCAATCCAAATCTGCATTACAAAGAAGTATCACTTACCACCGGTCAAAAGGGACATCCACAAAATGTGTAAAAACCAGAAAGGCAAGACAGGCACTGGAGAACAGGGAGCCTTGTTATGCTGATGGGCGGGATGTAAATTGCCCACTGCCTCTCTGGAGGAGTGCATTGTGTTCCCTAAAACAAGTAAACAACAGAGCTACAGAGCCAAGGGCACTTCCAGTCTAGGGAATATACCTGGGAAAAACTGAAAATCAATAAGACAGAGCCACCCCAAAATTTAGGGCTGCACTGCTTACAAGGACATCAACTTGGGTACACCTTAAATATCCCAGGAAATATAAAATTGGTTCAAAAAATTGTGGTACTTACGTACGATGGAATATCCCTCAGCCATGAAATCAATGTCATAAGACCAGTAGCAGCAAAATGGGTGGATTCAGGTACGATGATTTTAAGTGAAATAAGTCACAGAGAAAAAGAAACTTATCATAAGTTATCACTTATGAAGATCCTGTAAACATGGCTACACTTGAACTGAGTTAGGAAAGAGAACAGTGTCTCACATTTAGAAAACACTCTTATGCCTGCTTAAGGGGGAAGGAGAGGTGGGGTGATGCATAAAACCAGAGTTTGATATAAGCACAGGTACCGTTCCAAAAACCAACTATGGAATAGACAAGACCTACACCTTCCTCAGTGAAAGGGACTCAAAACCCCATATTTCCCGCAGAGGAATATATCTGACTAGTAAGAATCTTAAAACCTATGTATTGATATGTCTCCGTAAGGGAATCAAGTGTGTCTAGAATGGCATAAATATGGCAGCGAGAATCAGCTCAAACCCACTATAAAAAGGAATTTCAAAAATAAAACAAAAAAACTGGGAAATTCTTTACAATTCCTTCAGGGTCTCTGATGAAACCTGAAATGACCCTATCTACAATGACAGCTGGATGTGGCATAAGGCTGGACACTTGGGACTGAGAGGATTGGTGAGATTGGGTGAGCAAATGCAGACCCTTTAAAGCAATAATGCATGGCACACATTCCATGGGTCCCAACTCTCCAGGTTGAAGGGAATATTACTACAGATATAATATGTACGGGAATCCTAGAGAATGGACACACTGTGAATACGAAAGGTTTCTAAAACTCAACGAATAGTCCCTCTCCTGGTGCTCCGGTTTGACTTTCCTTCTGCTTTATTATCAACCTCCCAACTTGGAGAGACAGCCCCTTTAACCTACTGGTTCGCACAGGTTGCCAATTTGGCAGAGGATGAAAGGGAAGAGGGAGAACCAATGAGAGAGTAGCTGTTAGGCATTTGGACGGGCACATATCACTGTAATTTCCCGGCAGGAAGAAGAATTAACCAAAGTCTCAGCCACCCACCGGGAATCAGTATAGATCCTGAACCAAAATTTTGGACTTGCGGTCAGCTCACCAAAAACGAGTTGAAAAATGGAGCTCAGGGGCACAGCAATTCACAAACTGGCCGAGTAATAAAGGACAACTATCGTCCAAAAATCTGTTGAGGAAAGGCAACGAGGCGGACTTGAAAGCGAGGCAGAATAGCAGGAAACAGATTTCAAGAGGTACGTTGGAATCGCCTTTAAAGCACAGGAAGAGGGGCACAACTTCGACAATGATGCACTTGGCCAAAATGGGCGTATGCGTTTTCTCCTGAATATATTCAGGAGAAAACGCATACGCCCTTTTTGGCCAAGCAAGCAAGTGGGCAATGGAAATCTGCACTACAAAGAAGTATCACTTCCCACCGGTCAAAAGGGACATCCACAAAATGTGTAAAAACCAGAAAGGCAAGACAGGCCCTGGAGAACAGGGAGCCTTGTTATGCTGATGGGCGGGATGTAAATTGCCAACTGCCTCTCTGGAGGAGTGCATTGTGTTCCCTAAAACAAGTAAACAACAGAGCTACAGAGCCAAGGGCACTTCCAGTCTAGGGAATATACCTGGGAAAAACTGAAAATCAATAAGACAGAGCCACCCCAAAATTTAGGGCTGCACTGCTTACAAGGACCTCAACTTGGGTACACCTTAAATATCCCATGAAATATAAAATTGGTTCAAAAAATTGTGGTACTTACGTACGATGGAATATCCCTCAGCCATGAAATCAATGTCATAAGACCAGTAGCAGCAAAATGGGTGGATTCAGGTACGATGATTTTAAGTGAAATAAGTCACAGAGAAAAAGAAACTTATCATAAGTTATCACTTATGAAGATCCTGTAAACATGGCTACACTTGAACTGAGTTAGGAAAGAGAACAGTGTCTCACATTTAGAAAACACTCTTATGCCTGCTTAAGGGGGAAGGAGAGGTGGGGTGATGCATAAAACCAGAGTTTGATATAAGCACAGGTACCGTTCCAAAAACCAACTATGGAATAGACAAGACCTACACCTTCCTCAGTGAAAGGGACTCAAAACCCCATATTTCCAGGAGAAGAATATATCTTACTAGTAAGAATCTTAAAACCTATGTATTGATATGTCTCCGTAAGGGAAACAAGTGTGTCTAGACTGGCACAAACATGGCAGCGAGAATCAGCTCAAACCCACTATAAAAAGGAATTTCAAAAACAAAACAAAAAAAACAGGGAAATTCTTTACAATTCCTTCAGGGTCTCTGATGAAACCTGAAATGACCCTATCTACAATGACAGCTGGATGTGGCATAAGGCTGGACACTTGGGACTGAGAGGATTGGTAAGATAGGGTGAGCAAATGCAGACCCTTTAAAGCAATAATGCATGGCACACATTCCATGGGTCCCAACTCTCCAGGTTGAAGGGAATATTACTACAGATATAACATGTACGGGAATCCTAGAGAACGGACACACTGTGAATACGAAAGGTTTCTAAAACTCAACGAATAGTCCCTCTCCTGGTGCTCCGGTTTGACTTTCCATCTGCTTTATTATCAACCTCCCAACTTGGAGAGACAACCCGTTTAACCTCCTGGTTCGCACAGGTTGCCAATTTGGCAGAGGATGAAAGGGAAGAGGGAGAACCAATGAGAGAGTAGCTGTTAGGCATTTGGACGGGCACATATCACTGTAATTTCCCGGCAGGAAGAAGAATTAACCAAAGTCTCAGCCACCCACCGGGAATCAGTATAGATCCTCAACCAAAATTTTGGACTTGCGGTCAGCTCACCAAAAACGAGTTGAAAAATGGAGCTCAGGGGCACAGCAATTCACAAACTGGCCGAGTAATAAAGGACAACTATCGTCCAAAAATCTGTTGAGGGAAGGCAACGAGGCGGACTTGAAAGCGTGGCAGAATAGCAGGAAACAGATTTCAAGAGGTACGTTGGAATCGCCTTTAAAGCACAGGAAGAGGGGCACAACTTCGACAATGATGCACTTGGCCAAAAAGGGTGTATGTGTTTTCTCCTGAATATATTCAGGAGAAAACGCATACGCCCTTTTTGGCCAAGCAAGCAAGCGGGCAATGCAAATCTGCACTACAAAGAAGTATTACTTCCCACCGGTCAAAAGGGACATCCACAAAATGTGTAAAAACCAGAAAGGCAAGACAGGCCCTTGAGAACAGGGTGCCTTGTTATGCTGATGGGCGGGATGTAAATTGCCAACTGCCTCTCTGGAGGAGTGCATTGTGTTCCCTAAAACAAGTAAACAACAGAGCTACAGAGCCAAGGGCACTTCCAGTCTAGGGAATATACCTTGGGAAAACTGAAAATCAAAAAGACACAGCCACCCCAAAATTTAGGGCTGCACTGCTTACAAGGACCTCAACTTGGGTACACCTTAAATATCCCAGGAAATATAAAAATGGTTCAAAAAATTGTGGTACTTACGTACGATGGAATATCCCTCAGCCATGAAATCAATGTCATAAGACCAGTAGCAGCAAAATGGGTGGATTCAGGTACAATGATTCTAAGTGAAATAAGTCACACAGAAAAAGAAACTTATCATAAGATATCACTTATGAAGATCCTGTAAACATGGCTACACTTGAACTGAGTTAGGAAAGAGAACAGTGTCTCACATTTAGAAAACACTCTTATGCCTGCTTAAGGGGGAAGGAGAGGTGGGGTGATGCATAAAACCAGAGTTTGATATAAGCACAGGTACCGTTCCAAAAGCCAACTATGGAATAGACAAGACCTACACCTTCCTCAGTGAAAGGGACTCAAAACCCCATATTTCCCGCAGAGGAATATATCTGACTAGTAAGAATCTTAAAACCTATGTATTGATATGTCTCCATAAGGGAATCAAGTGTGTCTAGACTGGCATAAACATGGCAGCGAAAATCAGCTCAAACTCACTATGAAAAGGAATTTCAAAAAGAAAACAAAAAAACTGGGAAATTCTTTACAATTCCTTCAGGGTCTCTGATGAAACCTGGAATGACCCTATCTACAATGACAGCTGGATGTGTCATAAGGAGGGACACTTGGGACTGAGACGATTGGTGAGATTGGGTGAGCAAATGCAGACCCTTTAAAGCACAAATGCCTGGCACCCATTCCATGGGTCCCAACTCTCCAGGTTGAAGGGAATATTACTAGAGCTATAACATGTAGGGGAAACATAGAGAATGGACACACTGTGAATACGAAAGGTTTCTAAAACTCAACGAATAGTCCCTCTCCTGGTGCTCTGGTTTGACTTTCCATCTGCTTTACTATCAACCTCCCAACTTGGAGAGACAGCCCCTTTAACCTCCTGGTTCGCACAGGTTGCCAATTTGGCAGAGGATGAAAGGGAAGAGGGAGAACCAATGAGAGAGTAGCTGTTAGGCATTTGAACGGGCACATATCACTGTAATTTCCCGGCAGGAAGAAGAATAACCAAAGTCTCAGCCTCCCACAGGGAACCAGCATAGGTCCTGAACCAAAATGTTGGACTTGCGGTCAGCTCACCAAAAACGAGTTGAAAAATGGAGCTCAGGGGCACAGCAATTCACAAACTGGCCGAGTAATAAAGGACAACTATCGTCCAAAAATCTGTTGAGGGAAGACTATGAGGCGGACTTGAAAGCGAGGCAGAATAGCAGGAAACAGATTTCAAGAGGTTCGTTGGAATCGCCTTTAAAGCACAGGAAGAGGGGCACAACTTCAAAAATGATGCACTTGGCCAAAAAGGGCATATGCGTTTTCTCCTGAATATATTCAGGAGAAAACGCATATGCCCTTTTTGGCCAAGCAAGCAAGCGGGCAATGCAAATCTGCACTACAAAGAAGTATCACTTCCCACCGGTCAAAAGGGACATCCACAAAATGTGTAAAAACCAGAAAGGCAAGACTGGCCCTGGAGAACAGGGAGCCTTGTTATGCTGATGGGCGGGATGTAAATTGCCAACTGCCTCTCTGGAGGAGTGCATTGTGTTCCCTAAAACAAGTAAACAACAGAGCTACAGAGCCAAGGGCACTTCCAGTCTAGGGAATATTCCTTGGGAAAACTGAAAATCAATAAGACAGAGCCACCCCAAAATTTAGGGCTGCACTGCTTACAAGGACCTCAACTTGGGTACACCTTAAATATCCCAGGAAATATAAAAATGGTTCAAAAAATTGTGGTACTTACGTACGATGGAATATCCCTCAGCCATGAAATCAATGTCATAAGACCAGTAGCAGCAAAATGGGTGGATTCACGTACGATGATTCTAAGTTAAATAAGTCACACAGAAATAGAAACTTATCATAAGATATCACTTATGAAGATCCTGTAAACATGGCTACACTTGAACTGAGTTAGGAAAGAGAACAGTGTCTCACATTTAGAAAACACTCTTATGCCTGCTTAAGGGGGAAGGAGAGGTGGGGTGATGCATAACACAAGAATTTGATATAAGCACAGGTACCGTTCCAAAAACCAACTATGGAATAGACGAGACCTACACCTTCCTCAGTGAAAGGGACTCAAAACCACATATTTCGCGCAGAGGAATATATCTGACTAGTAAGTATCTTAAAACCTATGTATTGATATGTCTCCGTAAGGGAATCAAGTGTGTCTAGACTGGCATAAACATGGCAGCGAGAATCAGCTCAAACCCACTATAAAAAGGAATTTCAAAAACAAAACAAAAAAACTGGGAAATTCTTTACAATTCCTTCAGGGTCTCTGATGAAACCTGGAATGACCCTATCTACAAGGACAGCTGGATGTGGCATAAGGCTGGACACTAGGGACTGAGAGGATTGGTGAGATTGGGTGAGCAAATGCAGACCCTTTAAAGCAATAATGCATGGCACCCATTCCATGTGTCCCAACTCTCCAGGTTGAAGGGAATATTACTACAGTTATAACATGTACAGGAAACCTAGAGAACGGACACACTGTGAATACGAAAGGTTTCTAAAACTCAACGAATAGTCCCTCTCCTGGTGCTCCGGTTTGACTTTCCATCTGCTTTATTATCAACCTCCCAACTTGGAGAGACAGCCCCTTTAACCTGCTGGTTCGCACAGGTTGCCAATATGGCAGAGGATGAAAGGGAAGAGGGAGAACCAAAGAGAGAGTAGCTGTTAGGCATTTGGACGGGCACATATCACTGTAATTTCCCGGCAGGAAGAAGAATTAACCAAAGTCTCAGCCACCCACCGGGAATCAGTATAGATCCTGAACCAAAATTTTGAACTTGCGGTCAGCTCACCAAAAACGAGTTGAAAAATGGAGCTCAGGGGCACAGCAATTCACAAACTGGCCGAGTAATAAAGGACAACTATCGTCCAAAAATCTGTTGAGGGAAGGCAACGAGGCGGACTTTAAACCGAGGCAGAATAGCAGGAAACAGATTTCAAGAGGTACGTTGGAATCACCTTTAAAGCACAGGAAGAGGGGCACAACTTCGACAATGATGCACTTGGCCAAAAAGGGTGTATGCGTTTTCTCCTGAATATATTCAGGAGAAAACGCATACGCCCTTTTTGGCCAAGCAAGCAAGCGGGCAATGCAAATCTCCACTACAAAGAAGTATCACTTCCCACCGGTCAAAAGGGACATCCACAAAATGTGTAAAAACCAGAAAGGCAAGACTGGTCCTGGAGAACAGGGAGCCTTTTTATGCTGATGGGCGGGATGTAAATTGCCAACTGCCTCTCTGGAGGAGTGCATTGTGTTCCCTAAAACAAGTAAACAACAGAGCTACAGAGCCAAGGGCACTTCCAGTCTAGGGAATATACCTGGGAAAAACTGAAAATCAATAAGACAGAGCCACCCCAAAATTTTGGGCTGCACTGCTTACAAGGACTTCAACTTGGGTACACCTTAAATATCCCAGGAAATATAAAAATGGTTCAAAAAATTGTGGTACTTACGTACGATGGAATATCCCTCAGCCATGAAATCAATGTCATAAGACCAGTAGCAGCAAAATGGGTGGATTCAGGTACGATGATTCTAAGTGAAATAAGTCACAGAGAAAAAGAAACTTATCATAAGTTATCACTTATGAAGATCCTGTAAACATGGCTACACTTGAACTGAGTTAGGAAAGAGAACAGTGTCTCACATTTAGAAAACACTCTTATGCCTGCTTAAGGGGGAAGGAGAGGTGGGGTGATGCATAAAACCAGAGTTTGATATAAGCACAGGTACCGTTCCAAAAACCAACTATGGAATAGACAAGACCTACACCTTCCTCAGTGAAAGGGACTCAAAACCCCATATTTCCCGCAGAGGAATATATCTGACTAGTAAGAATCTTAAAACCTATGTATTGATATGTCTCCGTAAGGGAATCAAGTGTGTCTAGAATGGCATAAATATGGCAGCGAGAATCAGCTCAAACCCACTATAAAAAGGAATTTCAAAAAGAAAACAAAAAAAACTGGGAAATTCTTTACAATTCCTTCAGGGTCTCTGATGAAACCTGAAATGACCCTATCTACAATGACAGCTGGATGTGGCATAAGGCTGGACACTTGGGACTGAGAGGATTGGTGAGATTGGGTGAGCAAATGCAGACCCTTTAAAGCAATAATGCATGGCACACATTCCATGGGTCCCAACTCTCCAGGTTGAAGGGAATATTACTACAGATATAATATGTACAGGAATCCTAGAGAATGGACACACTGTGAATACGAAAGGTTTCTAAAACTCAACGAATAGTCCCTCTCCTGGTGCTCCGGTTTGACTTTCCATCTGCTTTATTATCAACCTCCCAACTTGGAGAGACAGCCCCTTTAACCTCCTGGTTCGCACAGGTTGCCAATTTGGCAGAGGATGAAAGGGAAGAGGGAGAACCAATGAGAGAGTAGCTGTTAGGCATTTGGACGGGCACATATCACTGTAATTTCCCGGCAGGAAGAAGAATTAACCAAAGTCTCAGCCACCCACTGGGAATCAGTATAGATCCTGAACCAAAATTTTGGACTTGCGGTCAGCTCACCAAAAACGAGTTGAAAAATGGAGCTCAGGGGCACAGCAATTCACAAACTGGCCGAGTAATAAAGGACAATTATCGTCCAAAAATCTGTTGAGGGAAGGCAACGAGGCGGACTTGAAAGCGAGGCAGAATAGCAGGAAACAGATTTCAAGAGGTACGTTGGAATCGCCTTTAAAGCACAGGAAGAGGGGCACAACTTCGACAATGATGCACTTGGCCAAAAAGGGCGTATGCGTTTTCTCCTGAATATATTCAGGAGAAAACACATACGCCCTTTTTGGCCAAGCAAGCAAACGGGCAATGCAAATCTGCACTACAAAGAAGTATCACTTCCCACCGGTCAAAAGGGACATCCACAAAATGTGTAAAAACCAGAAAGGCAAGACAGGCCCTGGAGAATAGGGAGCCTTGTTATGCTGATGGGCGGGATGTAAATTGCCAACTGCCTCTCTGGGGGAGTGCATTGTGTTCCCCAAAACAAGTAAACAACAGAGCTACAGAGCCAAGGGCACTTCCCGTCTAGGGAATATACCTGGGAAAAACTGAAAATCAATAAGACAGAGCCACGCCAAAATTTAGGGCTGCACCGCTTACAATGACCTCAACTTGGATACACCTTAAAAATCCCAGGAAATATAAAATTGGTTCAAAAAATTGTGGTACTTACGTACGATGGAATATCCCTCAGCCATGAAATCAATGTCATAAGACCAGTAGCAGCAAAATGGGTGGATTCAGGTACGATGATTCTAAGTGAAATAAGTCACAGAGAAAAAGAAACTTATCATAAGTTATCACTTATGAAGATCCTGTAAACATGGCTACACTTGAACTGAGTTAGGAAAGAGAACAGTGTCTCACATTTAGAAAACACTCTTATGCCTGCTTAAGGGGGAAGCAGAGGTGGGGTGATGCATAAAACCAGAGTTTGATATAAGCACAGGTACCGTTCCAAAAACCAACTATGGAATAGACAAGACCTACACCTTCCTCAGTGAAAGGGACTCAAAACCCCATATTTCCCGCAGAGGAATATATCTGACTAGTAAGAATCTTAAAACCTATGTATTGATATGTCTCCGTAAGGGAATCAAGTGTGTCTAGACTGGCATAAACATGGCAGCGAGAAGCAGCTCAAACCCACTATAAAAAGGAATTTCAAAAACAAAACAAAAAAAACTGGGAAATTCTTTACAATTCCTTCAGGGTCTCTGATGAAACCTGAAATGACCCTATCTACAATGACAGCTGGATGTGGCATAAGATTGGACACTTGGGACTGAGAGGATTGGTGAGATTGGGTGAGCAAATGCAGACCCTTTAAAGCAATAATGCATGGCACACATTCCATGGGTCCCAACTCTCCAGGTTGAAGGGAATATTACTACAGATATAACATGTACGGGAATCCTAGAGAACGGACACACTGTGAATACGAAAGGTTTCTAAAACTCAATGAATAGTCCCTCTCCTGGTGCTCCGGTTTGACTTTCCATCTGCTTTATTATCAACCTCCCAACTTGGAGAGACAGCCCCTTTAACCTCCTGGTTCGCACAGGTTGCCAATTTGGCAGAGGATGAAAGGGAAGAGGAAGAACCAATGAGAGAGTAGCTGTTAGGCATTTGGACGGGCACATATCACTGTAATTTCCTGGCAGGAAGAAGAATTAACCAAAGTCTCAGCCAACCACCGGGAATCAGTATAGATCCTGAACCAAAATTTTGGACTTGCGGTCAGCTCACCAAAAACGAGTTGAAAAATGGAGCTCAGGGGCACAGCAATTCACAAACTGGCCGAGTAATAAAGGACAACTATCGTCCAAAAATCTGTTGAGGGAAGGCAATGAGGCGGACTTGAAAGCGTGGCAGAATAGCAGGAAACAGATTTCAAGAGGTACGTTGGAATCGCCTTTAAAGCACAGGAAGAGGGGCACAACTTCGACAATGATGCACTTGGCCAAAAAGGGCGTATGTGCTTTCTCCTGAATATATTCAGGAGAAAACGCATACGCCCTTTTTGGCCAAGCAAGCAAGCGGGCAATGCAAATCTGCACTACAAAGAAGTATCACTTCCCACTAGTCAAAAGGGACATCCACAAAATGTGTAAAAACCAGAAAGGCAAGACAGGCCCTGGAGAACAGGGTGCCTTGTTATGCTGATGGGCGGGATGTAAATTGCCAACTGCCTCTCTGGAGGAGTGCATTGTGTTCCCTAAAACAAGTAAACAACAGAGCTACAGAGGCAAGGGCACTTCCAGTCTAGGGAATATACCTTGGGAAAACTGAAAATCAAAAAGACACAGCCACCCCAAAATTTAGGGCTGCACTGTTTACAAGGACCTCAACTTGGGTACACCTTAAATATCCCAGGAAATATAAAAATGGTTCAAAAAATTGTGGTACTTACGTACGATGGAATATCCCTCAGCCATGAAATCAATGTCATAAGACCAGTAGCAGCAAAATGGGTGGATTCAGGTACGATGATTCTAAGTGAAATAAGTCACACAGAAAAAGAAACTTATCATAAGATATCACTTATGAAGATCCTGTAAACATGGCTACACTTGAACTGAGTTAGGAAAGAGAACAGTGTCTCACATTTAGAAAACACTCTTATGCCTGCTTAAGGGGGAAGGAGAGGTGGGGTGATGCATAAAACCAGAGTTTGATATAAGCACAGGTACCGTTCCAAAAACCAACTATGGAATAGACAAGACCTACACCTTCCTCAGTGAAAGGGACTCAAAACCCCATATTTCCCGCAGAGGAATATATCTGACTAGTAAGAATCTTAAAACCTATGTATTGATATGTCTCCGTAAGGGAATCAAGTGTGTCTAGAATGGCATAAATATGGCAGCGAGAATCAGCTCAAACCCACTATAAAAAGGAATTTCAAAAATAAAACAAAAAAACTGGGAAATTCTTTACAATTCCTTCAGGGTCTCTGATGAAACCTGAAATGACCCTATCTACAATGACAGCTGGATGTGGCATAAGGCTGGACTCTTGGGACTGAGAGGATTGGTGAGATTGGGTGAGCAAATGCAGACCCTTTAAAGCAATAATGCATGGCACACATTCCATGGGTCCCAACTCTCCAGGTTGAAGGGAATATTACTACAGATATAATATGTACGGGAATCCTAGAGAATGGACACACTGTGAATACGAAAGGTTTCTAAAACTCAACGAATAGTCCCTCTCCTGGTGCTCCGGTTTGACTTTCCATCTGCTTTATTATCAACCTCCCAACTTGGAGAGACAGCCCCTTTAACCTACTGGTTCGCACAGGTTGCCAATTTGGCAGAGGATGAAAGGGAAGAGGGAGAACCAATGAGAGAGTAGCTGTTAGGCATTTGGACGGGCACATATCACTGTAATTTCCCGGCAGGAAGAAGAATTAACCAAAGTCTCAGCCACCCACCGGGAATCAGTATAGATCCTGAACCAAAATTTTGGACTTGCGGTCAGCTCACCAAAAACGAGTTGAAAAATGGAGCTCAGGGGCACAGCAATTCACAAACTGGCCGAGTAATAAAGGACAACTATCGTCCAAAAATCTGTTGAGGGAAGGCAACGAGGCGGACTTGAAAGCGAGGCAGAATAGCAGGAAACAGATTTCAAGAGGTACGTTGGAATCGCCTTTAAAGCACAGGAAGAGGGGCACAACTTCGACAATGATGCACTTGGCCAAAATGGGCGTATGCGTTTTCTCCTGAATATATTCAGGAGAAAACGCATACGCCCTTTTTGGCCAAGCAAGCAAGTGGGCAATGGAAATCTGCACTACAAAGAAGTATCACTTCCCACCGGTCAAAAGGGACATCCACAAAATGTGTAAAAACCAGAAAGGCAAGACAGGCCCTGGAGAACAGGGAGCCTTGTTATGCTGATGGGCGGGATGTAAATTGCCAACTGCCTCTCTGGAGGAGTGCATTGTGTTCCCTAAAACAAGTAAACAACAGAGCTACAGAGCCAAGGGCACTTCCAGTCTAGGGAATATACCTGGGAAAAACTGAAAATCAATAAGACAGAGCCACCCCAAAATTTAGGGCTGCACTGCTTACAAGGACCTCAACTTGGGTACACCTTAAATATCCCATGAAATATAAAATTGGTTCAAAAAATTGTGGTACTTACGTACGATGGAATATCCCTCAGCCATGAAATCAATGTCATAAGACCAGTAGCAGCAAAATGGGTGGATTCAGGTACGATGATTTTAAGTGAAATAAGTCACAGAGAAAAAGAAACTTATCATAAGTTATCACTTATGAAGATCCTGTAAACATGGCTACACTTGAACTGAGTTAGGAAAGAGAACAGTGTCTCACATTTAGAAAACACTCTTATGCCTGCTTAAGGGGGAAGGAGAGGTGGGGTGATGCATAAAACCAGAGTTTGATATAAGCACAGGTACCGTTCCAAAAACCAACTATGGAATAGACAAGACCTACACCTTCCTCAGTGAAAGGGACTCAAAACCCCATATTTCCAGGAGAAGAATATATCTTACTAGTAAGAATCTTAAAACCTATGTATTGATATGTCTCCGTAAGGGAAACAAGTGTGTCTAGACTGGCACAAACATGGCAGCGAGAATCAGCTCAAACCCACTATAAAAAGGAATTTCAAAAACAAAACAAAAAAAACAGGGAAATTCTTTACAATTCCTTCAGGGTCTCTGATGAAACCTGAAATGACCCTATCTACAATGACAGCTGGATGTGGCATAAGGCTGGACACTTGGGACTGAGAGGATTGGTAAGATAGGGTGAGCAAATGCAGACCCTTTAAAGCAATAATGCATGGCACACATTCCATGGGTCCCAACTCTCCAGGTTGAAGGGAATATTACTACAGATATAACATGTACGGGAATCCTAGAGAACGGACACACTGTGAATACGAAAGGTTTCTAAAACTCAACGAATAGTCCCTCTCCTGGTGCTCCGGTTTGACTTTCCATCTGCTTTATTATCAACCTCCCAACTTGGAGAGACAACCCGTTTAACCTCCTGGTTCGCACAGGTTGCCAATTTGGCAGAGGATGAAAGGGAAGAGGGAGAACCAATGAGAGAGTAGCTGTTAGGCATTTGGACGGGCACATATCACTGTAATTTCCCGGCAGGAAGAAGAATTAACCAAAGTCTCAGCCACCCACCGGGAATCAGTATAGATCCTCAACCAAAATTTTGGACTTGCGGTCAGCTCACCAAAAACGAGTTGAAAAATGGAGCTCAGGGGCACAGCAATTCACAAACTGGCCGAGTAATAAAGGACAACTATCGTCCAAAAATCTGTTGAGGGAAGGCAACGAGGCGGACTTGAAAGCGTGGCAGAATAGCAGGAAACAGATTTCAAGAGGTACGTTGGAATCGCCTTTAAAGCACAGGAAGAGGGGCACAACTTCGACAATGATGCACTTGGCCAAAAAGGGTGTATGTGTTTTCTCCTGAATATATTCAGGAGAAAACGCATACGCCCTTTTTGGCCAAGCAAGCAAGCGGGCAATGCAAATCTGCACTACAAAGAAGTATTACTTCCCACCGGTCAAAAGGGACATCCACAAAATGTGTAAAAACCAGAAAGGCAAGACAGGCCCTTGAGAACAGGGTGCCTTGTTATGCTGATGGGCGGGATGTAAATTGCCAACTGCCTCTCTGGAGGAGTGCATTGTGTTCCCTAAAACAAGTAAACAACAGAGCTACAGAGCCAAGGGCACTTCCAGTCTAGGGAATATACCTTGGAAAACTGAAAATCAAAAAGACACAGCCACCCCAAAATTTAGGGCTGCACTGCTTACAAGGACCTCAACTTGGGTACACCTTAAATATCCCAGGAAATATAAAAATGGTTCAAAAATTGTGGTACTTACGTACGATGGAATATCCCCCTCAGCCATGAAATCAATGTCATAAGACCAGTAGCAGCAAAATGGGTGGATTCAGGTACAATGATTCTAAGTGAAATAAGTCACACAGAAAAAGAAACTTATCATAAGATATCACTTATGAAGATCCTGTAAACATGGCTACACTTGAACTGAGTTAGGAAAGAGAACAGTGTCTCACATTTAGAAAACACTCTTATGCCTGCTTAAGGGGGAAGGAGAGGTGGGGTGATGCATAAAACCAGAGTTTGATATAAGCACAGGTACCGTTCCAAAAGCCAACTATGGAATAGACAAGACCTACACCTTCCTCAGTGAAAGGGACTCAAAACCCCATATTTCCCGCAGAGGAATATATCTGACTAGTAAGAATCTTAAAACCTATGTATTGATATGTCTCCATAAGGGAATCAAGTGTGTCTAGACTGGCATAAACATGGCAGCGAAAATCAGCTCAAACTCACTATGAAAAGGAATTTCAAAAAGAAAACAAAAAAACTGGGAAATTCTTTACAATTCCTTCAGGGTCTCTGATGAAACCTGGAATGACCCTATCTACAATGACAGCTGGATGTGTCATAAGGAGGGACACTTGGGACTGAGACGATTGGTGAGATTGGGTGAGCAAATGCAGACCCTTTAAAGCACAAATGCCTGGCACCCATTCCATGGGTCCCAACTCTCCAGGTTGAAGGGAATATTACTAGAGCTATAACATGTAGGGGAAACATAGAGAATGGACACACTGTGAATACGAAAGGTTTCTAAAACTCAACGAATAGTCCCTCTCCTGGTGCTCTGGTTTGACTTTCCATCTGCTTTACTATCAACCTCCCAACTTGGAGAGACAGCCCCTTTAACCTCCTGGTTCGCACAGGTTGCCAATTTGGCAGAGGATGAAAGGGAAGAGGGAGAACCAATGAGAGAGTAGCTGTTAGGCATTTGAACGGGCACATATCACTGTAATTTCCCGGCAGGAAGAAGAATAACCAAAGTCTCAGCCTCCCACAGGGAACCAGCATAGGTCCTGAACCAAAATGTTGGACTTGCGGTCAGCTCACCAAAAACGAGTTGAAAAATGGAGCTCAGGGGCACAGCAATTCACAAACTGGCCGAGTAATAAAGGACAACTATCGTCCAAAAATCTGTTGAGGGAAGACTATGAGGCGGACTTGAAAGCGAGGCAGAATAGCAGGAAACAGATTTCAAGAGGTTCGTTGGAATCGCCTTTAAAGCACAGGAAGAGGGGCACAACTTCAAAAATGATGCACTTGGCCAAAAAGGGCATATGCGTTTTCTCCTGAATATATTCAGGAGAAAACGCATATGTCCTTTTTGGCCAAGCAAGCAAGCGGGCAATGCAAATCTGCACTACAAAGAAGTATCACTTCCCACCGGTCAAAAGGGACATCCACAAAATGTGTAAAAACCAGAAAGGCAAGACTGGCCCTGGAGAACAGGGAGCCTTGTTATGCTGATGGGCGGGATGTAAATTGCCAACTGCCTCTCTGGAGGAGTGCATTGTGTTCCCTAAAACAAGTAAACAACAGAGCTACAGAGCCAAGGGCACTTCCAGTCTAGGGAATATTCCTTGGGAAAACTGAAAATCAATAAGACAGAGCCACCCCAAAATTTAGGGCTGCACTGCTTACAAGGACCTCAACTTGGGTACACCTTAAATATCCCAGGAAATATAAAAATGGTTCAAAAAATTGTGGTACTTACGTACGATGGAATATCCCTCAGCCATGAAATCAATGTCATAAGACCAGTAGCAGCAAAATGGGTGGATTCACGTACGATGATTCTAAGTTAAATAAGTCACACAGAAATAGAAACTTATCATAAGATATCACTTATGAAGATCCTGTAAACATGGCTACACTTGAACTGAGTTAGGAAAGAGAACAGTGTCTCACATTTAGAAAACACTCTTATGCCTGCTTAAGGGGGAAGGAGAGGTGGGGTGATGCATAACACAAGAATTTGATATAAGCACAGGTACCGTTCCAAAAACCAACTATGGAATAGACGAGACCTACACCTTCCTCAGTGAAAGGGACTCAAAACCACATATTTCGCGCAGAGGAATATATCTGACTAGTAAGTATCTTAAAACCTATGTATTGATATGTCTCCGTAAGGGAATCAAGTGTGTCTAGACTGGCATAAACATGGCAGCGAGAATCAGCTCAAACCCACTATAAAAAGGAATTTCAAAAACAAAACAAAAAAACTGGGAAATTCTTTACAATTCCTTCAGGGTCTCTGATGAAACCTGGAATGACCCTATCTACAAGGACAGCTGGATGTGGCATAAGGCTGGACACTAGGGACTGAGAGGATTGGTGAGATTGGGTGAGCAAATGCAGACCCTTTAAAGCAATAATGCATGGCACCCATTCCATGTGTCCCAACTCTCCAGGTTGAAGGGAATATTACTACAGTTATAACATGTACAGGAAACCTAGAGAACGGACACACTGTGAATACGAAAGGTTTCTAAAACTCAACGAATAGTCCCTCTCCTGGTGCTCCGGTTTGACTTTCCATCTGCTTTATTATCAACCTCCCAACTTGGAGAGACAGCCCCTTTAACCTGCTGGTTCGCACAGGTTGCCAATATGGCAGAGGATGAAAGGGAAGAGGGAGAACCAAAGAGAGAGTAGCTGTTAGGCATTTGGACGGGCACATATCACTGTAATTTCCCGGCAGGAAGAAGAATTAACCAAAGTCTCAGCCACCCACCGGGAATCAGTATAGATCCTGAACCAAAATTTTGAACTTGCGGTCAGCTCACCAAAAACGAGTTGAAAAATGGAGCTCAGGGGCACAGCAATTCACAAACTGGCCGAGTAATAAAGGACAACTATCGTCCAAAAATCTGTTGAGGGAAGGCAACGAGGCGGACTTTAAACCGAGGCAGAATAGCAGGAAACAGATTTCAAGAGGTACGTTGGAATCACCTTTAAAGCACAGGAAGAGGGGCACAACTTCGACAATGATGCACTTGGCCAAAAAGGGCGTATGCGTTTTCTCCTGAATATATTCAGGAGAAAACGCATACGCCCTTTTTGGCCAAGCAAGCAAGCGGGCAATGCAAATCTCCACTACAAAGAAGTATCACTTCCCACCGGTCAAAAGGGACATCCACAAAATGTGTAAAAACCAGAAAGGCAAGACTGGTCCTGGAGAACAGGGAGCCTTTTTATGCTGATGGGCGGGATGTAAATTGCCAACTGCCTCTCTGGGGGAGTGCATTGTGTTCCCCAAAACAAGTAAACAACAGAGCTACAGAGCCAAGGGCACTTCCCGTCTAGGGAATATACCTGGGAAAAACTGAAAATCAATAAGACAGAGCCACGCCAAAATTTAGGGCTGCACCGCTTACAATGACCTCAACTTGGATACACCTTAAAAATCCCAGGAAATATAAAATTGGTTCAAAAAATTGTGGTACTTACGTACGATGGAATATCCCTCAGCCATGAAATCAATGTCATAAGACCAGTAGCAGCAAAATGGGTGGATTCAGGTACGATGATTCTAAGTGAAATAAGTCACAGAGAAAAAGAAACTTATCATAAGTTATCACTTATGAAGATCCTGTAAACATGGCTACACTTGAACTGAGTTAGGAAAGAGAACAGTGTCTCACATTTAGAAAACACTCTTATGCCTGCTTAAGGGGGAAGCAGAGGTGGGGTGATGCATAAAACCAGAGTTTGATATAAGCACAGGTACCGTTCCAAAAACCAACTATGGAATAGACAAGACCTACACCTTCCTCAGTGAAAGGGACTCAAAACCCCATATTTCCCGCAGAGGAATATATCTGACTAGTAAGAATCTTAAAACCTATGTATTGATATGTCTCCGTAAGGGAATCAAGTGTGTCTAGACTGGCATAAACATGGCAGCGAGAAGCAGCTCAAACCCACTATAAAAAGGAATTTCAAAAACAAAACAAAAAAAACTGGGAAATTCTTTACAATTCCTTCAGGGTCTCTGATGAAACCTGAAATGACCCTATCTACAATGACAGCTGGATGTGGCATAAGATTGGACACTTGGGACTGAGAGGATTGGTGAGATTGGGTGAGCAAATGCAGACCCTTTAAAGCAATAATGCATGGCACACATTCCATGGGTCCCAACTCTCCAGGTTGAAGGGAATATTACTACAGATATAACATGTACGGGAATCCTAGAGAACGGACACACTGTGAATACGAAAGGTTTCTAAAACTCAATGAATAGTCCCTCTCCTGGTGCTCCGGTTTGACTTTCCATCTGCTTTATTATCAACCTCCCAACTTGGAGAGACAGCCCCTTTAACCTCCTGGTTCGCACAGGTTGCCAATTTGGCAGAGGATGAAAGGGAAGAGGAAGAACCAATGAGAGAGTAGCTGTTAGGCATTTGGACGGGCACATATCACTGTAATTTCCTGGCAGGAAGAAGAATTAACCAAAGTCTCAGCCAACCACCGGGAATCAGTATAGATCCTGAACCAAAATTTTGGACTTGCGGTCAGCTCACCAAAAACGAGTTGAAAAATGGAGCTCAGGGGCACAGCAATTCACAAACTGGCCGAGTAATAAAGGACAACTATCGTCCAAAAATCTGTTGAGGGAAGGCAATGAGGCGGACTTGAAAGCGTGGCAGAATAGCAGGAAACAGATTTCAAGAGGTACGTTGGAATTGCCTTTAAAGCACAGGAAGAGGGGCACAACTTCGACAATGATGCACTTGGCCAAAAAGGGCGTATGTGCTTTCTCCTGAATATATTCAGGAGAAAACGCATACGCCCTTTTTGGCCAAGCAAGCAAGCGGGCAATGCAAATCTGCACTACAAAGAAGTATCACTTCCCACTAGTCAAAAGGGACATCCACAAAATGTGTAAAAACCAGAAAGGCAAGACAGGCCCTGGAGAACAGGGTGCCTTGTTATGCTGATGGGCGGGATGTAAATTGCCAACTGCCTCTCTGGAGGAGTGCATTGTGTTCCCTAAAACAAGTAAACAACAGAGCTACAGAGGCAAGGGCACTTCCAGTCTAGGGAATATACCTTGGGAAAACTGAAAATCAAAAAGACACAGCCACCCCAAAATTTAGGGCTGCACTGTTTACAAGGACCTCAACTTGGGTACACCTTAAATATCCCAGGAAATATAAAAATGGTTCAAAAAATTGTGGTACTTACGTACGATGGAATATCCCTCAGCCATGAAATCAATGTCATAAGACCAGTAGCAGCAAAATGGGTGGATTCAGGTACGATGATTCTAAGTGAAATAAGTCACACAGAAAAAGAAACTTATCATAAGATATCACTTATGAAGATCCTGTAAACATGGCTACACTTGAACTGAGTTAGGAAAGAGAACAGTGTCTCACATTTAGAAAACACTCTTATGCCTGCTTAAGGGGGAAGGAGAGGTGGGGTGATGCATAAAACCAGAGTTTGATATAAGCACAGGTACCGTTCCAAAAACCAACTATGGAATAGACAAGACCTACACCTTCCTCAGTGAAAGGGACTCAAAACCCCATATTTCCCGCAGAGGAATATATCTGACTAGTAAGAATCTTAAAACCTATGTATTGATATGTCTCCGTAAGGGAATCAAGTGTGTCTAGAATGGCATAAATATGGCAGCGAGAATCAGCTCAAACCCACTATAAAAAGGAATTTCAAAAATAAAACAAAAAAACTGGGAAATTCTTTACAATTCCTTCAGGGTCTCTGATGAAACCTGAAATGACCCTATCTACAATGACAGCTGGATGTGGCATAAGGCTGGACACTTGGGACTGAGAGGATTGGTGAGATTGGGTGAGCAAATGCAGACCCTTTAAAGCAATAATGCATGGCACACATTCCATGGGTCCCAACTCTCCAGGTTGAAGGGAATATTACTACAGATATAACATGTACGGGAATCCTAGAGAACGGACACACTGTGAATACGAAAGGTTTCTAAAACTCAACGAATAGTCCCTCTCCTGGTGCTCCGGTTTGACTTTCCCTCTGCTTTATTATCAACCTCCCAACTTGGAGAGACAGCCCCTTTAACCTCCTGGTTCGCACAGGTTGCCAATTTGGCAGAGGATGAAAGGGAAGAGGGAGAACCAATGAGAGAGTAGCTGTTAGGCATTTGGACGGGCACATATCACTGTAATTTCCCGGCAGGAAGAAGAATTAACCAAAGTCTCAGCCACCCACCGGGAATCAGTATAGATCCTGAACCAAAATTTTGGACTTGCGGTCAGCTCACCAAAAACGAGTTGAAAAATGGAGCTCAGGGGCACAGCAATTCACAAACTGGCCGAGTAATAAAGGACAACTATCGTCCAAAAATCTGTTGAGGGAAGGCAACCAGGTGGACTTGAAAGCGAGGCAGAATAGCAGGAAACAGATTTCAAGAGGTACGTTGGAATCGCCTTTAAAGCACAGGAAGAGGGGCACAACTTCGACAATGATGCACTTGGCCAAAAAGGGCGTATGCGTTTTCTCCTGAATATATTCAGGAGAAAACGCATACGCCCTTTTTGGCCAAGCAAGCAAGCGGGCAATGCAAATCTGCACGACAAAGAAGTATCACTTCCCACCGGTCAAAAGGGACATCCACAAAATGTGTAAAAACCAGAAAGGCAAGACAGGCCCTGGAGAACAGGGAGCCTTGTTATGCTGAATGGCGGGATGTAAATTGCCAACTGCCTCTCTGGAGGAGTGCATTGTGTTCCCTAAAACCAGTAAACAACAGAGCTACAGAGCCAAGGGCACTTCCAGTCTAGGGAATATACCTTGGGAAAACTGAAAATCAAAAAGACACAGCCACCCCAAAATTTAGGGCTGCACTGCTTACAAGGACCTCAACTTGGGTACACCTTAAATATCCCAGGAAATATAAAAATGGTTCAAAAAATTGTGGTACATACGTACGATGGAATATCCCTCAGCCATGAAATCAATGTCATAAGACCAGTAGCAGCAAAATGGGTGGATTCAGGTACGATGATTCTAAGTGAAATAAGGCACACAGAAAAAGAAACTTATCATAAGATATCACTTATGAAGATCCTGTAAACATGGCTACACTTGAACTGAGTTAGGAAAGAGAACAGTGTCTCACATTTAGAAAACACTCTTATGCCTGCTTAAGGGGGAAGGAGAGGTGGGGTGATGCATAAAACCAGAGTTTGATATAAGCACAGGTACCGTTCCAAAAACCAACTATGGAATAGACAAGACCTACACCTTCCTCAGTGAAAGGGACTCAAAACCCCATATTTCCCGCAGAGGAATATATCTGACTAGTAAGAATCTTAAAACCTATGTATTGATATGTCTCCGTAAGGGAATCAAGTGTGTCTAGAATGGCATAAACATGGCAGCGAGAATCAGCTCAAACCCACTATAAAAAGGAATTTCAAAAACAAAACAAAAAAGCTGGGAAATTCTTTACAATTCCTTCAGGGTCTCTGATGAAACCTGGAATGACCCTATCTACAACGACAGCTGGATGTGGCATAAGGCTGGACACTTTGGACTGAGAGGATTGGTGAGATTGGGTGAACAAATGCAGACCATTTAAAGCAATAATGCATGGCACACATTCCATGGGTCCCAACTCTCCAGGTTGAAGGGAATATTACTACAGTTATAACATGTACGGGAAACCTAGAGAACGGACACACTGTGAATACGAAAGGTTTCTAAAACTCAACGAATAGTCCCTCTCCTGGTGCTCCGGTTTGACTTTCCATCTGCTTTACTATCAACCTCCCAACTTGGAGAGACAGCCCCTTTAACCTCCTGGTTCGCACAGGTTGCCAATTTGGCAGAGGATGAAAGGGAAGAGGGAGAACCAATGAGAGAGTAGCTGTTAGGCATTTGGACGGGCACATATCACTGTAATTTCCCAGCAGGAAGAAGAATTAACCAAAGTCTCAGCCCCCCACCGGGAACCAGTATAGGTCCTGAACCAAAATTTTGGACTTGCGGTCAGCTCACCTAACACGAGTTGAAAAATGAGGCTCAGGGGCACAGCAATTCACAAACTGGCCGAGTAATAAAGGACAACTATCGTCCAAATATCTGTTGAGGGAAGGCCACGAGGCGGACTTGAAAGCGAGGCAGAATAGCAGGAAACAGATTTCAAGAGGTACGTTGGAATCGCCTTTAAAGCACAGGAAGAGGGGCACAACTTCGACAATGATGCACTTGGCCAAAAAGGGCGTATGCGTTTTCTCCTGAATATATTCAGGAGAAAACGCATACGCCCTTTTTGGCCAAGCAAGCAAGCAGGCAATGCAAATCTGCACTACAAAGAAGTATCACTTCCCACCGGTCAAAAGGGACATCCACAAAATGTGTAAAAACCAGAAAGGCAAGACAGGCCCTGGAGAACAGGGAGCCTTGTTATGCTGATGGGCGGGATGTAAATTGCCAACTGCCTCTCTGGAGGAGTGCATTGTGTTCCCTAAAACAAGTAAACAACAGAGCTACAGAGCCAAGGGCACTTCCAGTCTAGGGAATATACCTTGGGAAAACTGAAAATCAAAAAGACACAGCCACCCCAAAATTTAGGGCTGCACTGCTTACAAGGACCTCAACTTGGGTACACCTTAAATATCCCAGGAAATATAAAAATGGTTCAAAAAATTTTGGTACTTACATACGATGGAATATCCCTCAGCCATGAAATCAATGTCATAAGACCAGTAGCAGCAAAATGGGTGGATTCAGGTACGATGATTCTAAGTGAAATAAGTCACAGAGAAAAAGAAACTTATCATAAGATATCACTTATGAAGATCCTGTAAACATGGCTACACTTGAACTGAGTTAGGAAAGAGAACAGTGTCTCACATTTAGAAAACACTCTTATGCCTGCTTAAGGGGGAAGGAGAGGTGGGGTGATGCATAAAACCAGAGTTTGATATAAGCTGATGTACCGTTCCAAAAACCAACTATGGAATAAGCAAGACCTACACCTTCCTCAGTGAAAGGGACTCAAAACCCCATATTTCCCGCAGAGGAATATATCTGACTAGTAAGAATCTTAAAACCTATGTATTGATATGTATCCGTAAGGGAACCAAGTGTGTCTAGACTGGCATAAACATGGCAGCGAGAATCAGCTCAAACCCACTATAAAAAGGAATTTCAAAAACAAAACAAAATCTGGGAAATTCTTTACAATTCATTCAGAGTCTCTGATGAAACCTGGACTGACCCTATCTACAACGACAGCTGGATGTGGCATAAGGCGGGACACTTGGACTGAGAGGATTGGTGAGATTGGGTGAACAAATGCAGAACCTTTAAAGCATTAATGCATGGCACCCATTCCATGGGTCCCAACTCTCCAGGTTGAAGGGAATATTACTACAGTTATAACATGTACGGGAAACCTAGAGAACGGACACACTGTGAATACAAAAGGTTTCTAAAACTCAACGAATAGTCCCTCACCTGGTGTTCCGGTTTGACTTTCCACCTGCTTTACTATCAACCTCCCAACTTGGAGAGACAGCCCCTTTAACCTCCTGGTTCGCACAGGTTGCCAATTTGGCAGAGGATGAAAGGGAAGAGGGAGAACCAATGAGAGAGTAGCTGTTATGCATTTGGACGGGCACATATCACTCTAATTTCCCGGCAGAAAGAAGAATTAACCAAAGTCTCAGCCCCCCACCGGGAACCAGCATAGATCCTGAACCAAAATTTTGGACCTGCGGTCAGCTCACCAAAAACGAGTTGAAAAATGGAGCTCAGGGGCAGAGCAATTCACAAACTGGCCGAGTAATAAAGGACAACTATCGTCCAAAAATCTGTTGAGGGAAGGCAACGAGGTGGACTTGAAAACGAAGCAGAATAGCAGGAAACAGATTTCAAGAGGTACGTTGGAATCACCTTTAAAGCACTGGATGAGGGGCACAACTTCGGCAATGATGCACGTGGCCAAAAAGGGCGTATGCGTTTTCTCCTGAATATATTCAGGAGAAAACGCATACGCCCTTTTTGGCCAAGCAAGCAATCGGGCAATCCAAATCTGCATTACAAAGAAGTATCACTTCCCACTAGTCAAAAGGGACATCCACAAAATGTGTAAAAACCAGAAAGGCAAGACAGGCCCTGGAGAACAGGGTGCCTTGTTATGCTGATGGGCGGGATGTAAATTGCCAACTGCCTCTCTGGAGGAGTGCATTGTGTTCCCTAAAACAAGTAAACAACAGAGCTACAGAGGCAAGGGCACTTCCAGTCTAGGGAATATACCTTGGGAAAACTGAAAATCAAAAAGACACAGCCACCCCAAAATTTAGGGCTGCACTGTTTACAAGGACCTCAACTTGGGTACACCTTAAATATCCCAGGAAATATAAAAATGGTTCAAAAAATTGTGGTACTTACGTACGATGGAATATCCCTCAGCCATGAAATCAATGTCATAAGACCAGTAGCAGCAAAATGGGTGGATTCAGGTACGATGATTCTAAGTGAAATAAGTCACACAGAAAAAGAAACTTATCATAAGATATCACTTATGAAGATCCTGTAAACATGGCTACACTTGAACTGAGTTAGGAAAGAGAACAGTGTCTCACATTTAGAAAACACTCTTATGCCTGCTTAAGGGGGAAGGAGAGGTGGGGTGATGCATAAAACCAGAGTTTGATATAAGCACAGGTACCGTTCCAAAAACCAACTATGGAATAGACAAGACATACACCTTCCTCAGTGAAAGGGACTCAAAACCCCATATTTCCTGCAGAGGAATATATCTGACTAGTAAAGTAAGAATCTTAAAACCTATGTATTGATATGTCTCCGTAAGTGAATCAATTGTGTCTAGACTGGGATAAATATGGCAGCGAGAATCAGCTCAAACCCACTATAAAAAGGAATTTCAAAAATAAAACAAAAAAACTGGGAAATTCTTTACAATTCCTTCAGGGTCTCTGATGAAACCTGAAATGACCCTATCTACAATGACAGCTGGATGTGGCATAAGGCTGGACACTTGGGACTGAGAGGATTGGTGAGATTGGGTGAGCAAATGCAGACCCTTTAAAGCAATAATGCATGGCACACATTCCATGGGTCCCAACTCTCCAGGTTGAAGGGAATATTACTACAGATATAACATGTACGGGAATCCTAGAGAACGGACACACTGTGAATACGAAAGGTTTCTAAAACTCAACGAATAGTCCCTCTCCTGGTGCTCCGGTTTGACTTTCCCTCTGCTTTATTATCAACCTCCCAACTTGGAGAGACAGCCCCTTTAACCTCCTGGTTCGCACAGGTTGCCAATTTGGCAGAGGATGAAAGGGAAGAGGGAGAACCAATGAGAGAGTAGCTGTTAGGCATTTGGACGGGCACATATCACTGTAATTTCCCGGCAGGAAGAAGAATTAACCAAAGTCTCAGCCACCCACCGGGAATCAGTATAGATCCTGAACCAAAATTTTGGACTTGCGGTCAGCTCACCAAAAACGAGTTGAAAAATGGAGCTCAGGGGCACAGCAATTCACAAACTGGCCGAGTAATAAAGGACAACTATCGTCCAAAAATCTGTTGAGGGAAGGCAACCAGGTGGACTTGAAAGCGAGGCAGAATAGCAGGAAACAGATTTCAAGAGGTACGTTGGAATCGCCTTTAAAGCACAGGAAGAGGGGCACAACTTCGACAATGATGCACTTGGCCAAAAAGGGCGTATGCGTTTTCTCCTGAATATATTCAGGAGAAAACGCATACGCCCTTTTTGGCCAAGCAAGCAAGCGGGCAATGCAAATCTGCACGACAAAGAAGTATCACTTCCCACCGGTCAAAAGGGACATCCACAAAATGTGTAAAAACCAGAAAGGCAAGACAGGCCCTGGAGAACAGGGAGCCTTGTTATGCTGAATGGCGGGATGTAAATTGCCAACTGCCTCTCTGGAGGAGTGCATTGTGTTCCCTAAAACCAGTAAACAACAGAGCTACAGAGCCAAGGGCACTTCCAGTCTAGGGAATATACCTTGGGAAAACTGAAAATCAAAAAGACACAGCCACCCCAAAATTTAGGGCTGCACTGCTTACAAGGACCTCAACTTGGGTACACCTTAAATATCCCAGGAAATATAAAAATGGTTCAAAAAATTGTGGTACTTACGTACGATGGAATATCCCTCAGCCATGAAATCAATGTCATAAGACCAGTAGCAGCAAAATGGGTGGATTCAGGTACGATGATTCTAAGTGAAATAAGGCACACAGAAAAAGAAACTTATCATAAGATATCACTTATGAAGATCCTGTAAACATGGCTACACTTGAACTGAGTTAGGAAAGAGAACAGTGTCTCACATTTAGAAAACACTCTTATGCCTGCTTAAGGGGGAAGGAGAGGTGGGGTGATGCATAAAACCAGAGTTTGATATAAGCACAGGTACCGTTCCAAAAACCAACTATGGAATAGACAAGACCTACACCTTCCTCAGTGAAAGGGACTCAAAACCCCATATTTCCCGCAGAGGAATATATCTGACTAGTAAGAATCTTAAAACCTATGTATTGATATGTCTCCGTAAGGGAATCAAGTGTGTCTAGAATGGCATAAACATGGCAGCGAGAATCAGCTCAAACCCACTATAAAAAGGAATTTCAAAAACAAAACAAAAAAGCTGGGAAATTCTTTACAATTCCTTCAGGGTCTCTGATGAAACCTGGAATGACCCTATCTACAACGACAGCTGGATGTGGCATAAGGCTGGACACTTTGGACTGAGAGGATTGGTGAGATTGGGTGAACAAATGCAGACCATTTAAAGCAATAATGCATGGCACACATTCCATGGGTCCCAACTCTCCAGGTTGAAGGGAATATTACTACAGTTATAACATGTACGGGAAACCTAGAGAACGGACACACTGTGAATACGAAAGGTTTCTAAAACTCAACGAATAGTCCCTCTCCTGGTGCTCCGGTTTGACTTTCCATCTGCTTTACTATCAACCTCCCAACTTGGAGAGACAGCCCCTTTAACCTCCTGGTTCGCACAGGTTGCCAATTTGGCAGAGGATGAAAGGGAAGAGGGAGAACCAATGAGAGAGTAGCTGTTAGGCATTTGGACGGGCACATATCACTGTAATTTCCCAGCAGGAAGAAGAATTAACCAAAGTCTCAGCCCCCCACCGGGAACCAGTATAGGTCCTGAACCAAAATTTTGGACTTGCGGTCAGCTCACCTAACACGAGTTGAAAAATGAGGCTCAGGGGCACAGCAATTCACAAACTGGCCGAGTAATAAAGGACAACTATCGTCCAAATATCTGTTGAGGGAAGGCCACGAGGCGGACTTGAAAGCGAGGCAGAATAGCAGGAAACAGATTTCAAGAGGTACGTTGGAATCGCCTTTAAAGCACAGGAAGAGGGGCACAACTTCGACAATGATGCACTTGGCCAAAAAGGGCGTATGCGTTTTCTCCTGAATATATTCAGGAGAAAACGCATACGCCCTTTTTGGCCAAGCAAGCAAGCAGGCAATGCAAATCTGCACTACAAAGAAGTATCACTTCCCACCGGTCAAAAGGGACATCCACAAAATGTGTAAAAACCAGAAAGGCAAGACAGGCCCTGGAGAACAGGGAGCCTTGTTATGCTGATGGGCGGGATGTAAATTGCCAACTGCCTCTCTGGAGGAGTGCATTGTGTTCCCTAAAACAAGTAAACAACAGAGCTACAGAGCCAAGGGCACTTCCAGTCTAGGGAATATACCTTGGGAAAACTGAAAATCAAAAAGACACAGCCACCCCAAAATTTAGGGCTGCACTGCTTACAAGGACCTCAACTTGGGTACACCTTAAATATCCCAGGAAATATAAAAATGGTTCAAAAAATTTTGGTACTTACATACGATGGAATATCCCTCAGCCATGAAATCAATGTCATAAGACCAGTAGCAGCAAAATGGGTGGATTCAGGTACGATGATTCTAAGTGAAATAAGTCACAGAGAAAAAGAAACTTATCATAAGATATCACTTATGAAGATCCTGTAAACATGGCTACACTTGAACTGAGTTAGGAAAGAGAACAGTGTCTCACATTTAGAAAACACTCTTATGCCTGCTTAAGGGGGAAGGAGAGGTGGGGTGATGCATAAAACCAGAGTTTGATATAAGCTGATGTACCGTTCCAAAAACCAACTATGGAATAAGCAAGACCTACACCTTCCTCAGTGAAAGGGACTCAAAACCCCATATTTCCCGCAGAGGAATATATCTGACTAGTAAGAATCTTAAAACCTATGTATTGATATGTATCCGTAAGGGAACCAAGTGTGTCTAGACTGGCATAAACATGGCAGCGAGAATCAGCTCAAACCCACTATAAAAAGGAATTTCAAAAACAAAACAAAATCTGGGAAATTCTTTACAATTCATTCAGAGTCTCTGATGAAACCTGGACTGACCCTATCTACAACGACAGCTGGATGTGGCATAAGGCGGGACACTTGGACTGAGAGGATTGGTGAGATTGGGTGAACAAATGCAGAACCTTTAAAGCATTAATGCATGGCACCCATTCCATGGGTCCCAACTCTCCAGGTTGAAGGGAATATTACTACAGTTATAACATGTACGGGAAACCTAGAGAACGGACACACTGTGAATACAAAAGGTTTCTAAAACTCAACGAATAGTCCCTCACCTGGTGTTCCGGTTTGACTTTCCACCTGCTTTACTATCAACCTCCCAACTTGGAGAGACAGCCCCTTTAACCTCCTGGTTCGCACAGGTTGCCAATTTGGCAGAGGATGAAAGGGAAGAGGGAGAACCAATGAGAGAGTAGCTGTTATGCATTTGGACGGGCACATATCACTCTAATTTCCCGGCAGAAAGAAGAATTAACCAAAGTCTCAGCCCCCCACCGGGAACCAGCATAGATCCTGAACCAAAATTTTGGACCTGCGGTCAGCTCACCAAAAACGAGTTGAAAAATGGAGCTCAGGGGCAGAGCAATTCACAAACTGGCCGAGTAATAAAGGACAACTATCGTCCAAAAATCTGTTGAGGGAAGGCAACGAGGTGGACTTGAAAACGAAGCAGAATAGCAGGAAACAGATTTCAAGAGGTACGTTGGAATCACCTTTAAAGCACTGGATGAGGGGCACAACTTCGGCAATGATGCACGTGGCCAAAAAGGGCGTATGCGTTTTCTCCTGAATATATTCAGGAGAAAACGCATACGCCCTTTTTGGCCAAGCAAGCAATCGGGCAATCCAAATCTGCATTACAAAGAAGTATCACTTACCACCGGTCAAAAGGGACATCCACAAAATGTGTAAAAACCAGAAAGGCAAGACAGGCACTGGAGAACAGGGAGCCTTGTTATGCTGATGGGCGGGATGTAAATTGCCCACTGCCTCTCTGGAGGAGTGCATTGTGTTCCCTAAAACAAGTAAACAACAGAGCTACAGAGCCAAGGGCACTTCCAGTCTAGGGAATATACCTGGGAAAAACTGAAAATCAATAAGACAGAGCCACCCCAAAATTTAGGGCTGCACTGCTTACAAGGACATCAACTTGGGTACACCTTAAATATCCCAGGAAATATAAAATTGGTTCAAAAAATTGTGGTACTTACGTACGATGGAATATCCCTCAGCCATGAAATCAATGTCATAAGACCAGTAGCAGCAAAATGGGTGGATTCAGGTACGATGATTTTAAGTGAAATAAGTCACAGAGAAAAAGAAACTTATCATAAGTTATCACTTATGAAGATCCTGTAAACATGGCTACACTTGAACTGAGTTAGGAAAGAGAACAGTGTCTCACATTTAGAAAACACTCTTATGCCTGCTTAAGGGGGAAGGAGAGGTGGGGTGATGCATAAAACCAGAGTTTGATATAAGCACAGGTACCGTTCCAAAAACCAACTATGGAATAGACAAGACCTACACCTTCCTCAGTGAAAGGGACTCAAAACCCCATATTTCCCGCAGAGGAATATATCTGACTAGTAAGAATCTTAAAACCTATGTATTGATATGTCTCCGTAAGGGAATCAAGTGTGTCTAGAATGGCATAAATATGGCAGCGAGAATCAGCTCAAACCCACTATAAAAAGGAATTTCAAAAATAAAACAAAAAAACTGGGAAATTCTTTACAATTCCTTCAGGGTCTCTGATGAAACCTGAAATGACCCTATCTACAATGACAGCTGGATGTGGCATAAGGCTGGACACTTGGGACTGAGAGGATTGGTGAGATTGGGTGAGCAAATGCAGACCCTTTAAAGCAATAATGCATGGCACACATTCCATGGGTCCCAACTCTCCAGGTTGAAGGGAATATTACTACAGATATAATATGTACGGGAATCCTAGAGAATGGACACACTGTGAATACGAAAGGTTTCTAAAACTCAACGAATAGTCCCTCTCCTGGTGCTCCGGTTTGACTTTCCTTCTGCTTTATTATCAACCTCCCAACTTGGAGAGACAGCCCCTTTAACCTACTGGTTCGCACAGGTTGCCAATTTGGCAGAGGATGAAAGGGAAGAGGGAGAACCAATGAGAGAGTAGCTGTTAGGCATTTGGACGGGCACATATCACTGTAATTTCCCGGCAGGAAGAAGAATTAACCAAAGTCTCAGCCACCCACCGGGAATCAGTATAGATCCTGAACCAAAATTTTGGACTTGCGGTCAGCTCACCAAAAACGAGTTGAAAAATGGAGCTCAGGGGCACAGCAATTCACAAACTGGCCGAGTAATAAAGGACAACTATCGTCCAAAAATCTGTTGAGGAAAGGCAACGAGGCGGACTTGAAAGCGAGGCAGAATAGCAGGAAACAGATTTCAAGAGGTACGTTGGAATCGCCTTTAAAGCACAGGAAGAGGGGCACAACTTCGACAATGATGCACTTGGCCAAAATGGGCGTATGCGTTTTCTCCTGAATATATTCAGGAGAAAACGCATACGCCCTTTTTGGCCAAGCAAGCAAGTGGGCAATGGAAATCTGCACTACAAAGAAGTATCACTTCCCACCGGTCAAAAGGGACATCCACAAAATGTGTAAAAACCAGAAAGGCAAGACAGGCCCTGGAGAACAGGGAGCCTTGTTATGCTGATGGGCGGGATGTAAATTGCCAACTGCCTCTCTGGAGGAGTGCATTGTGTTCCCTAAAACAAGTAAACAACAGAGCTACAGAGCCAAGGGCACTTCCAGTCTAGGGAATATACCTGGGAAAAACTGAAAATCAATAAGACAGAGCCACCCCAAAATTTAGGGCTGCACTGCTTACAAGGACCTCAACTTGGGTACACCTTAAATATCCCATGAAATATAAAATTGGTTCAAAAAATTGTGGTACTTACGTACGATGGAATATCCCTCAGCCATGAAATCAATGTCATAAGACCAGTAGCAGCAAAATGGGTGGATTCAGGTACGATGATTTTAAGTGAAATAAGTCACAGAGAAAAAGAAACTTATCATAAGTTATCACTTATGAAGATCCTGTAAACATGGCTACACTTGAACTGAGTTAGGAAAGAGAACAGTGTCTCACATTTAGAAAACACTCTTATGCCTGCTTAAGGGGGAAGGAGAGGTGGGGTGATGCATAAAACCAGAGTTTGATATAAGCACAGGTACCGTTCCAAAAACCAACTATGGAATAGACAAGACCTACACCTTCCTCAGTGAAAGGGACTCAAAACCCCATATTTCCAGGAGAAGAATATATCTTACTAGTAAGAATCTTAAAACCTATGTATTGATATGTCTCCGTAAGGGAAACAAGTGTGTCTAGACTGGCACAAACATGGCAGCGAGAATCAGCTCAAACCCACTATAAAAAGGAATTTCAAAAACAAAACAAAAAAAACAGGGAAATTCTTTACAATTCCTTCAGGGTCTCTGATGAAACCTGAAATGACCCTATCTACAATGACAGCTGGATGTGGCATAAGGCTGGACACTTGGGACTGAGAGGATTGGTAAGATAGGGTGAGCAAATGCAGACCCTTTAAAGCAATAATGCATGGCACACATTCCATGGGTCCCAACTCTCCAGGTTGAAGGGAATATTACTACAGATATAACATGTACGGGAATCCTAGAGAACGGACACACTGTGAATACGAAAGGTTTCTAAAACTCAACGAATAGTCCCTCTCCTGGTGCTCCGGTTTGACTTTCCATCTGCTTTATTATCAACCTCCCAACTTGGAGAGACAACCCGTTTAACCTCCTGGTTCGCACAGGTTGCCAATTTGGCAGAGGATGAAAGGGAAGAGGGAGAACCAATGAGAGAGTAGCTGTTAGGCATTTGGACGGGCACATATCACTGTAATTTCCCGGCAGGAAGAAGAATTAACCAAAGTCTCAGCCACCCACCGGGAATCAGTATAGATCCTCAACCAAAATTTTGGACTTGCGGTCAGCTCACCAAAAACGAGTTGAAAAATGGAGCTCAGGGGCACAGCAATTCACAAACTGGCCGAGTAATAAAGGACAACTATCGTCCAAAAATCTGTTGAGGGAAGGCAACGAGGCGGACTTGAAAGCGTGGCAGAATAGCAGGAAACAGATTTCAAGAGGTACGTTGGAATCGCCTTTAAAGCACAGGAAGAGGGGCACAACTTCGACAATGATGCACTTGGCCAAAAAGGGTGTATGTGTTTTCTCCTGAATATATTCAGGAGAAAACGCATACGCCCTTTTTGGCCAAGCAAGCAAGCGGGCAATGCAAATCTGCACTACAAAGAAGTATTACTTCCCACCGGTCAAAAGGGACATCCACAAAATGTGTAAAAACCAGAAAGGCAAGACAGGCCCTTGAGAACAGGGTGCCTTGTTATGCTGATGGGCGGGATGTAAATTGCCAACTGCCTCTCTGGAGGAGTGCATTGTGTTCCCTAAAACCAGTAAACAACAGAGCTACAGAGCCAAGGGCACTTCCAGTCTAGGGAATATACCTTGGGAAAACTGAAAATCAAAAAGACACAGCCACCCCAAAATTTAGGGCTGCACTGCTTACAAGGACCTCAACTTGGGTACACCTTAAATATCCCAGGAAATATAAAAATGGTTCAAAAAATTGTGGTACTTACGTACGATGGAATATCCCTCAGCCATGAAATCAATGTCATAAGACCAGTAGCAGCAAAATGGGTGGATTCAGGTACAATGATTCTAAGTGAAATAAGTCACACAGAAAAAGAAACTTATCATAAGATATCACTTATGAAGATCCTGTAAACATGGCTACACTTGAACTGAGTTAGGAAAGAGAACAGTGTCTCACATTTAGAAAACACTCTTATGCCTGCTTAAGGGGGAAGGAGAGGTGGGGTGATGCATAAAACCAGAGTTTGATATAAGAACAGGTACCGTTCCAAAAGCCAACTATGGAATAGACAAGACCTACACCTTCCTCAGTGAAAGGGACTCAAAACCCCATATTTCCCGCAGAGGAATATATCTGACTAGTAAGAATCTTAAAACCTATGTATTGATATGTCTCCATAAGGGAATCAAGTGTGTCTAGACTGGCATAAACATGGCAGCGAAAATCAGCTCAAACTCACTATGAAAAGGAATTTCAAAAAGAAAACAAAAAAACTGGGAAATTCTTTACAATTCCTTCAGGGTCTCTGATGAAACCTGGAATGACCCTATCTACAATGACAGCTGGATGTGTCATAAGGAGGGACACTTGGGACTGAGACGATTGGTGAGATTGGGTGAGCAAATGCAGACCCTTTAAAGCACAAATGCCTGGCACCCATTCCATGGGTCCCAACTCTCCAGGTTGAAGGGAATATTACTAGAGCTATAACATGTAGGGGAAACATAGAGAATGGACACACTGTGAATACGAAAGGTTTCTAAAACTCAACGAATAGTCCCTCTCCTGGTGCTCTGGTTTGACTTTCCATCTGCTTTACTATCAACCTCCCAACTTGGAGAGACAGCCCCTTTAACCTCCTGGTTCGCACAGGTTGCCAATTTGGCAGAGGATGAAAGGGAAGAGGGAGAACCAATGAGAGAGTAGCTGTTAGGCATTTGAACGGGCACATATCACTGTAATTTCCCGGCAGGAAGAAGAATAACCAAAGTCTCAGCCTCCCACAGGGAACCAGCATAGGTCCTGAACCAAAATGTTGGACTTGCGGTCAGCTCACCAAAAACGAGTTGAAAAATGGAGCTCAGGGGCACAGCAATTCACAAACTGGCCGAGTAATAAAGGACAACTATCGTCCAAAAATCTGTTGAGGGAAGACTATGAGGCGGACTTGAAAGCGAGGCAGAATAGCAGGAAACAGATTTCAAGAGGTTCGTTGGAATCGCCTTTAAAGCACAGGAAGAGGGGCACAACTTCAAAAATGATGCACTTGGCCAAAAAGGGCATATGCGTTTTCTCCTGAATATATTCAGGAGAAAACGCATATGCCCTTTTTGGCCAAGCAAGCAAGCGGGCAATGCAAATCTGCACTACAAAGAAGTATCACTTCCCACCGGTCAAAAGGGACATCCACAAAATGTGTAAAAACCAGAAAGGCAAGACTGGCCCTGGAGAACAGGGAGCCTTGTTATGCTGATGGGCGGGATGTAAATTGCCAACTGCCTCTCTGGAGGAGTGCATTGTGTTCCCTAAAACAAGTAAACAACAGAGCTACAGAGCCAAGGGCACTTCCAGTCTAGGGAATATTCCTTGGGAAAACTGAAAATCAATAAGACAGAGCCACCCCAAAATTTAGGGCTGCACTGCTTACAAGGACCTCAACTTGGGTACACCTTAAATATCCCAGGAAATATAAAAATGGTTCAAAAAATTGTGGTACTTACGTACGATGGAATATCCCTCAGCCATGAAATCAATGTCATAAGACCAGTAGCAGCAAAATGGGTGGATTCACGTACGATGATTCCAAGTTAAATAAGTCACACAGAAATAGAAACTTATCATAAGATATCACTTATGAAGATCCTGTAAACATGGCTACACTTGAACTGAGTTAGGAAAGAGAACAGTGTCTCACATTTAGAAAACACTCTTATGCCTGCTTAAGGGGGAAGGAGAGGTGGGGTGATGCATAACACAAGAATTTGATATAAGCACAGGTACCGTTCCAAAAACCAACTATGGAATAGACGAGACCTACACCTTCCTCAGTGAAAGGGACTCAAAACCACATATTTCGCGCAGAGGAATATATCTGACTAGTAAGTATCTTAAAACCTATGTATTGATATGTCTCCGTAAGGGAATCAAGTGTGTCTAGACTGGCATAAACATGGCAGCGAGAATCAGCTCAAACCCACTATAAAAAGGAATTTCAAAAACAAAACAAAAAAACTGGGAAATTCTTTACAATTCCTTCAGGGTCTCTGATGAAACCTGGAATGACCCTATCTACAAGGACAGCTGGATGTGGCATAAGGCTGGACACTAGGGACTGAGAGGATTGGTGAGATTGGGTGAGCAAATGCAGACCCTTTAAAGCAATAATGCATGGCACCCATTCCATGTGTCCCAACTCTCCAGGTTGAAGGGAATATTACTACAGTTATAACATGTACAGGAAACCTAGAGAACGGACACACTGTGAATACGAAAGGTTTCTAAAACTCAACGAATAGTCCCTCTCCTGGTGCTCCGGTTTGACTTTCCATCTGCTTTATTATCAACCTCCCAACTTGGAGAGACAGCCCCTTTAACCTGCTGGTTCGCACAGGTTGCCAATATGGCAGAGGATGAAAGGGAAGAGGGAGAACCAAAGAGAGAGTAGCTGTTAGGCATTTGGACGGGCACATATCACTGTAATTTCCCGGCAGGAAGAAGAATTAACCAAAGTCTCAGCCACCCACCGGGAATCAGTATAGATCCTGAACCAAAATTTTGAACTTGCGGTCAGCTCACCAAAAACGAGTTGAAAAATGGAGCTCAGGGGCACAGCAATTCACAAACTGGCCGAGTAATAAAGGACAACTATCGTCCAAAAATCTGTTGAGGGAAGGCAACGAGGCGGACTTTAAACCGAGGCAGAATAGCAGGAAACAGATTTCAAGAGGTACGTTGGAATCACCTTTAAAGCACAGGAAGAGGGGCACAACTTCGACAATGATGCACTTGGCCAAAAAGGGTGTATGCGTTTTCTCCTGAATATATTCAGGAGAAAACGCATACGCCCTTTTTGGCCAAGCAAGCAAGCGGGCAATGCAAATCTCCACTACAAAGAAGTATCACTTCCCACCGGTCAAAAGGGACATCCACAAAATGTGTAAAAACCAGAAAGGCAAGACTGGTCCTGGAGAACAGGGAGCCTTTTTATGCTGATGGGCGGGATGTAAATTGCCAACTGCCTCTCTGGAGGAGTGCATTGTGTTCCCTAAAACAAGTAAACAACAGAGCTACAGAGCCAAGGGCACTTCCAGTCTAGGGAATATACCTGGGAAAAACTGAAAATCAATAAGACAGAGCCACCCCAAAATTTTGGGCTGCACTGCTTACAAGGACTTCAACTTGGGTACACCTTAAATATCCCAGGAAATATAAAAATGGTTCAAAAAATTGTGGTACTTACGTACGATGGAATATCCCTCAGCCATGAAATCAATGTCATAAGACCAGTAGCAGCAAAATGGGTGGATTCAGGTACGATGATTCTAAGTGAAATAAGTCACAGAGAAAAAGAAACTTATCATAAGTTATCACTTATGAAGATCCTGTAAACATGGCTACACTTGAACTGAGTTAGGAAAGAGAACAGTGTCTCACATTTAGAAAACACTCTTATGCCTGCTTAAGGGGGAAGGAGAGGTGGGGTGATGCATAAAACCAGAGTTTGATATAAGCACAGGTACCGTTCCAAAAACCAACTATGGAATAGACAAGACCTACACCTTCCTCAGTGAAAGGGACTCAAAACCCCATATTTCCCGCAGAGGAATATATCTGACTAGTAAGAATCTTAAAACCTATGTATTGATATGTCTCCGTAAGGGAATCAAGTGTGTCTAGAATGGCATAAATATGGCAGCGAGAATCAGCTCAAACCCACTATAAAAAGGAATTTCAAAAAGAAAACAAAAAAACTGGGAAATTCTTTACAATTCCTTCAGGGTCTCTGATGAAACCTGAAATGACCCTATCTACAATGACAGCTGGATGTGGCATAAGGCTGGACACTTGGGACTGAGAGGATTGGTGAGATTGGGTGAGCAAATGCAGACCCTTTAAAGCAATAATGCATGGCACACATTCCATGGGTCCCAACTCTCCAGGTTGAAGGGAATATTACTACAGATATAATATGTACAGGAATCCTAGAGAATGGACACACTGTGAATACGAAAGGTTTCTAAAACTCAACGAATAGTCCCTCTCCTGGTGCTCCGGTTTGACTTTCCATCTGCTTTATTATCAACCTCCCAACTTGGAGAGACAGCCCCTTTAACCTCCTGGTTCGCACAGGTTGCCAATTTGGCAGAGGATGAAAGGGAAGAGGGAGAACCAATGAGAGAGTAGCTGTTAGGCATTTGGACGGGCACATATCACTGTAATTTCCCGGCAGGAAGAAGAATTAACCAAAGTCTCAGCCACCCACTGGGAATCAGTATAGATCCTGAACCAAAATTTTGGACTTGCGGTCAGCTCACCAAAAACGAGTTGAAAAATGGAGCTCAGGGGCACAGCAATTCACAAACTGGCCGAGTAATAAAGGACAACTATCGTCCAAAAATCTGTTGAGGGAAGGCAACGAGGCGGACTTGAAAGCGAGGCAGAATAGCAGGAAACAGATTTCAAGAGGTACGTTGGAATCGCCTTTAAAGCACAGGAAGAGGGGCACAACTTCGACAATGATGCACTTGGCCAAAAAGGGCGTATGCGTTTTCTCCTGAATATATTCAGGAGAAAACGCATACGCCCTTTTTGGCCAAGCAAGCAAACGGGCAATGCAAATCTGCACTACAAAGAAGTATCACTTCCCACCGGTCAAAAGGGACATCCACAAAATGTGTAAAAACCAGAAAGGCAAGACAGGCCCTGGAGAATAGGGAGCCTTGTTATGCTGATGGGCGGGATGTAAATTGCCAACTGCCTCTCTGGGGGAGTGCATTGTGTTCCCCAAAACAAGTAAACAACAGAGCTACAGAGCCAAGGGCACTTCCCGTCTAGGGAATATACCTGGGAAAAACTGAAAATCAATAAGACAGAGCCACGCCAAAATTTAGGGCTGCACCGCTTACAATGACCTCAACTTGGATACACCTTAAAAATCCCAGGAAATATAAAATTGGTTCAAAAAATTGTGGTACTTACGTACGATGGAATATCCCTCAGCCATGAAATCAATGTCATAAGACCAGTAGCAGCAAAATGGGTGGATTCAGGTACGATGATTCTAAGTGAAATAAGTCACAGAGAAAAAGAAACTTATCATAAGTTATCACTTATGAAGATCCTGTAAACATGGCTACACTTGAACTGAGTTAGGAAAGAGAACAGTGTCTCACATTTAGAAAACACTCTTATGCCTGCTTAAGGGGGAAGCAGAGGTGGGGTGATGCATAAAACCAGAGTTTGATATAAGCACAGGTACCGTTCCAAAAACCAACTATGGAATAGACAAGACCTACACCTTCCTCAGTGAAAGGGACTCAAAACCCCATATTTCCCGCAGAGGAATATATCTGACTAGTAAGAATCTTAAAACCTATGTATTGATATGTCTCCGTAAGGGAATCAAGTGTGTCTAGACTGGCATAAACATGGCAGCGAGAAGCAGCTCAAACCCACTATAAAAAGGAATTTCAAAAACAAAACAAAAAAAACTGGGAAATTCTTTACAATTCCTTCAGGGTCTCTGATGAAACCTGAAATGACCCTATCTACAATGACAGCTGGATGTGGCATAAGATTGGACACTTGGGACTGAGAGGATTGGTGAGATTGGGTGAGCAAATGCAGACCCTTTAAAGCAATAATGCATGGCACACATTCCATGGGTCCCAACTCTCCAGGTTGAAGGGAATATTACTACAGATATAACATGTACGGGAATCCTAGAGAACGGACACACTGTGAATACGAAAGGTTTCTAAAACTCAATGAATAGTCCCTCTCCTGGTGCTCCGGTTTGACTTTCCATCTGCTTTATTATCAACCTCCCAACTTGGAGAGACAGCCCCTTTAACCTCCTGGTTCGCACAGGTTGCCAATTTGGCAGAGGATGAAAGGGAAGAGGAAGAACCAATGAGAGAGTAGCTGTTAGGCATTTGGACGGGCACATATCACTGTAATTTCCTGGCAGGAAGAAGAATTAACCAAAGTCTCAGCCAACCACCGGGAATCAGTATAGATCCTGAACCAAAATTTTGGACTTGCGGTCAGCTCACCAAAAACGAGTTGAAAAATGGAGCTCAGGGGCACAGCAATTCACAAACTGGCCGAGTAATAAAGGACAACTATCGTCCAAAAATCTGTTGAGGGAAGGCAATGAGGCGGACTTGAAAGCGTGGCAGAATAGCAGGAAACAGATTTCAAGAGGTACGTTGGAATCGCCTTTAAAGCACAGGAAGAGGGGCACAACTTCGACAATGATGCACTTGGCCAAAAAGGGCGTATGTGCTTTCTCCTGAATATATTCAGGAGAAAACGCATACGCCCTTTTTGGCCAAGCAAGCAAGCGGGCAATGCAAATCTGCACTACAAAGAAGTATCACTTCCCACTAGTCAAAAGGGACATCCACAAAATGTGTAAAAACCAGAAAGGCAAGACAGGCCCTGGAGAACAGGGTGCCTTGTTATGCTGATGGGCGGGATGTAAATTGCCAACTGCCTCTCTGGAGGAGTGCATTGTGTTCCCTAAAACAAGTAAACAACAGAGCTACAGAGGCAAGGGCACTTCCAGTCTAGGGAATATACCTTGGGAAAACTGAAAATCAAAAAGACACAGCCACCCCAAAATTTAGGGCTGCACTGTTTACAAGGACCTCAACTTGGGTACACCTTAAATATCCCAGGAAATATAAAAATGGTTCAAAAAATTGTGGTACTTACGTACGATGGAATATCCCTCAGCCATGAAATCAATGTCATAAGACCAGTAGCAGCAAAATGGGTGGATTCAGGTACGATGATTCTAAGTGAAATAAGTCACACAGAAAAAGAAACTTATCATAAGATATCACTTATGAAGATCCTGTAAACATGGCTACACTTGAACTGAGTTAGGAAAGAGAACAGTGTCTCACATTTAGAAAACACTCTTATGCCTGCTTAAGGGGGAAGGAGAGGTGGGGTGATGCATAAAACCAGAGTTTGATATAAGCACAGGTACCGTTCCAAAAACCAACTATGGAATAGACAAGACCTACACCTTCCTCAGTGAAAGGGACTCAAAACCCCATATTTCCCGCAGAGGAATATATCTGACTAGTAAGAATCTTAAAACCTATGTATTGATATGTCTCCGTAAGGGAATCAAGTGTGTCTAGAATGGCATAAATATGGCAGCGAGAATCAGCTCAAACCCACTATAAAAAGGAATTTCAAAAATAAAACAAAAAAACTGGGAAATTCTTTACAATTCCTTCAGGGTCTCTGATGAAACCTGAAATGACCCTATCTACAATGACAGCTGGATGTGGCATAAGGCTGGACACTTGGGACTGAGAGGATTGGTGAGATTGGGTGAGCAAATGCAGACCCTTTAAAGCAATAATGCATGGCACACATTCCATGGGTCCCAACTCTCCAGGTTGAAGGGAATATTACTACAGATATAATATGTACGGGAATCCTAGAGAATGGACACACTGTGAATACGAAAGGTTTCTAAAACTCAACGAATAGTCCCTCTCCTGGTGCTCCGGTTTGACTTTCCTTCTGCTTTATTATCAACCTCCCAACTTGGAGAGACAGCCCCTTTAACCTACTGGTTCGCACAGGTTGCCAATTTGGCAGAGGATGAAAGGGAAGAGGGAGAACCAATGAGAGAGTAGCTGTTAGGCATTTGGACGGGCACATATCACTGTAATTTCCCGGCAGGAAGAAGAATTAACCAAAGTCTCAGCCACCCACCGGGAATCAGTATAGATCCTGAACCAAAATTTTGGACTTGCGGTCAGCTCACCAAAAACGAGTTGAAAAATGGAGCTCAGGGGCACAGCAATTCACAAACTGGCCGAGTAATAAAGGACAACTATCGTCCAAAAATCTGTTGAGGGAAGGCAACGAGGCGGACTTGAAAGCGAGGCAGAATAGCAGGAAACAGATTTCAAGAGGTACGTTGGAATCGCCTTTAAAGCACAGGAAGAGGGGCACAACTTCGACAATGATGCACTTGGCCAAAATGGGCGTATGCGTTTTCTCCTGAATATATTCAGGAGAAAACGCATACGCCCTTTTTGGCCAAGCAAGCAAGTGGGCAATGGAAATCTGCACTACAAAGAAGTATCACTTCCCACCGGTCAAAAGGGACATCCACAAAATGTGTAAAAACCAGAAAGGCAAGACAGGCCCTGGAGAACAGGGAGCCTTGTTATGCTGATGGGCGGGATGTAAATTGCCAACTGCCTCTCTGGAGGAGTGCATTGTGTTCCCTAAAACAAGTAAACAACAGAGCTACAGAGCCAAGGGCACTTCCAGTCTAGGGAATATACCTGGGAAAAACTGAAAATCAATAAGACAGAGCCACCCCAAAATTTAGGGCTGCACTGCTTACAAGGACCTCAACTTGGGTACACCTTAAATATCCCATGAAATATAAAATTGGTTCAAAAAATTGTGGTACTTACGTACGATGGAATATCCCTCAGCCATGAAATCAATGTCATAAGACCAGTAGCAGCAAAATGGGTGGATTCAGGTACGATGATTTTAAGTGAAATAAGTCACAGAGAAAAAGAAACTTATCATAAGTTATCACTTATGAAGATCCTGTAAACATGGCTACACTTGAACTGAGTTAGGAAAGAGAACAGTGTCTCACATTTAGAAAACACTCTTATGCCTGCTTAAGGGGGAAGGAGAGGTGGGGTGATGCATAAAACCAGAGTTTGATATAAGCACAGGTACCGTTCCAAAAACCAACTATGGAATAGACAAGACCTACACCTTCCTCAGTGAAAGGGACTCAAAACCCCATATTTCCAGGAGAAGAATATATCTTACTAGTAAGAATCTTAAAACCTATGTATTGATATGTCTCCGTAAGGGAAACAAGTGTGTCTAGACTGGCACAAACATGGCAGCGAGAATCAGCTCAAACCCACTATAAAAAGGAATTTCAAAAACAAAACAAAAAAAACAGGGAAATTCTTTACAATTCCTTCAGGGTCTCTGATGAAACCTGAAATGACCCTATCTACAATGACAGCTGGATGTGGCATAAGGCTGGACACTTGGGACTGAGAGGATTGGTAAGATAGGGTGAGCAAATGCAGACCCTTTAAAGCAATAATGCATGGCACACATTCCATGGGTCCCAACTCTCCAGGTTGAAGGGAATATTACTACAGATATAACATGTACGGGAATCCTAGAGAACGGACACACTGTGAATACGAAAGGTTTCTAAAACTCAACGAATAGTCCCTCTCCTGGTGCTCCGGTTTGACTTTCCATCTGCTTTATTATCAACCTCCCAACTTGGAGAGACAACCCGTTTAACCTCCTGGTTCGCACAGGTTGCCAATTTGGCAGAGGATGAAAGGGAAGAGGGAGAACCAATGAGAGAGTAGCTGTTAGGCATTTGGACGGGCACATATCACTGTAATTTCCCGGCAGGAAGAAGAATTAACCAAAGTCTCAGCCACCCACCGGGAATCAGTATAGATCCTCAACCAAAATTTTGGACTTGCGGTCAGCTCACCAAAAACGAGTTGAAAAATGGAGCTCAGGGGCACAGCAATTCACAAACTGGCCGAGTAATAAAGGACAACTATCGTCCAAAAATCTGTTGAGGGAAGGCAACGAGGCGGACTTGAAAGCGTGGCAGAATAGCAGGAAACAGATTTCAAGAGGTACGTTGGAATCGCCTTTAAAGCACAGGAAGAGGGGCACAACTTCGACAATGATGCACTTGGCCAAAAAGGGCGTATGTGTTTTCTCCTGAATATATTCAGGAGAAAACGCATACGCCCTTTTTGGCCAAGCAAGCAAGCGGGCAATGCAAATCTGCACTACAAAGAAGTATTACTTCCCACCGGTCAAAAGGGACATCCACAAAATGTGTAAAAACCAGAAAGGCAAGACAGGCCCTGGAGAACAGGGTGCCTTGTTATGCTGATGGGCGGGATGTAAATTGCCAACTGCCTCTCTGGAGGAGTGCATTGTGTTCCCTAAAACAAGTAAACAACAGAGCTACAGAGCCAAGGGCACTTCCAGTCTAGGGAATATACCTTGGGAAAACTGAAAATCAAAAAGACACAGCCACCCCAAAATTTAGGGCTGCACTGCTTACAAGGACCTCAACTTGGGTACACCTTAAATATCCCAGGAAATATAAAAATGGTTCAAAAAATTGTGGTACTTACGTACGATGGAATATCCCTCAGCCATGAAATCAATGTCATAAGACCAGTAGCAGCAAAATGGGTGGATTCAGGTACAATGATTCTAAGTGAAATAAGTCACACAGAAAAAGAAACTTATCATAAGATATCACTTATGAAGATCCTGTAAACATGGCTACACTTGAACTGAGTTAGGAAAGAGAACAGTGTCTCACATTTAGAAAACACTCTTATGCCTGCTTAAGGGGGAAGGAGAGGTGGGGTGATGCATAAAACCAGAGTTTGATATAAGCACAGGTACCGTTCCAAAAGCCAACTATGGAATAGACAAGACCTACACCTTCCTCAGTGAAAGGGACTCAAAACCCCATATTTCCCGCAGAGGAATATATCTGACTAGTAAGAATCTTAAAACCTATGTATTGATATGTCTCCATAAGGGAATCAAGTGTGTCTAGACTGGCATAAACATGGCAGCGAAAATCAGCTCAAACTCACTATGAAAAGGAATTTCAAAAAGAAAACAAAAAAACTGGGAAATTCTTTACAATTCCTTCAGGGTCTCTGATGAAACCTGGAATGACCCTATCTACAATGACAGCTGGATGTGTCATAAGGAGGGACACTTGGGACTGAGACGATTGGTGAGATTGGGTGAGCAAATGCAGACCCTTTAAAGCACAAATGCCTGGCACCCATTCCATGGGTCCCAACTCTCCAGGTTGAAGGGAATATTACTAGAGCTATAACATGTAGGGGAAACATAGAGAATGGACACACTGTGAATACGAAAGGTTTCTAAAACTCAACGAATAGTCCCTCTCCTGGTGCTCCGGTTTGACTTTCCATCTGCTTTACTATCAACCTCCCAACTTGGAGAGACAGCCCCTTTAACCTCCTGGTTCGCACAGGTTGCCAATTTGGCAGAGGATGAAAGGGAAGAGGGAGAACCAATGAGAGAGTAGCTGTTAGGCATTTGAACGGGCACATATCACTGTAATTTCCCGGCAGGAAGAAGAATAACCAAAGTCTCAGCCTCCCACAGGGAACCAACATAGGTCCTGAACCAAAATGTTGGACTTGCGGTCAGCTCACCAAAAACGAGTTGAAAAATGGAGCTCAGGGGCACAGCAATTCACAAACTGGCCGAGTAATAAAGGACAACTATCGTCCAAAAATCTGTTGAGGGAAGACTATGAGGCGGACTTGAAAGCGAGGCAGAATAGCAGGAAACAGATTTCAAGAGGTTCGTTGGAATCGCCTTTAAAGCACAGGAAGAGGGGCACAACTTCAAAAATGATGCACTTGGCCAAAAAGGGCATATGCGTTTTCTCCTGAATATATTCAGGAGAAAACGCATATGTCCTTTTTGGCCAAGCAAGCAAGCGGGCAATGCAAATCTGCACTACAAAGAAGTATCACTTCCCACCGGTCAAAAGGGACATCCACAAAATGTGTAAAAACCAGAAAGGCAAGACTGGCCCTGGAGAACAGGGAGCCTTGTTATGCTGATGGGCGGGATGTAAATTGCCAACTGCCTCTCTGGAGGAGTGCATTGTGTTCCCTAAAACAAGTAAACAACAGAGCTACAGAGCCAAGGGCACTTCCAGTCTAGGGAATATTCCTTGGGAAAACTGAAAATCAATAAGACAGAGCCACCCCAAAATTTAGGGCTGCACTGCTTACAAGGACCTCAACTTGGGTACACCTTAAATATCCCAGGAAATATAAAAATGGTTCAAAAAATTGTGGTACTTACGTACGATGGAATATCCCTCAGCCATGAAATCAATGTCATAAGACCAGTAGCAGCAAAATGGGTGGATTCACGTACGATGATTCTAAGTTAAATAAGTCACACAGAAATAGAAACTTATCATAAGATATCACTTATGAAGATCCTGTAAACATGGCTACACTTGAACTGAGTTAGGAAAGAGAACAGTGTCTCACATTTAGAAAACACTCTTATGCCTGCTTAAGGGGGAAGGAGAGGTGGGGTGATGCATAACACAAGAATTTGATATAAGCACAGGTACCGTTCCAAAAACCAACTATGGAATAGACGAGACCTACACCTTCCTCAGTGAAAGGGACTCAAAACCACATATTTCGCGCAGAGGAATATATCTGACTAGTAAGTATCTTAAAACCTATGTATTGATATGTCTCCGTAAGGGAATCAAGTGTGTCTAGACTGGCATAAACATGGCAGCGAGAATCAGCTCAAACCCACTATAAAAAGGAATTTCAAAAACAAAACAAAAAAACTGGGAAATTCTTTACAATTCCTTCAGGGTCTCTGATGAAACCTGGAATGACCCTATCTACAAGGACAGCTGGATGTGGCATAAGGCTGGACACTAGGGACTGAGAGGATTGGTGAGATTGGGTGAGCAAATGCAGACCCTTTAAAGCAATAATGCATGGCACCCATTCCATGTGTCCCAACTCTCCAGGTTGAAGGGAATATTACTACAGTTATAACATGTACAGGAAACCTAGAGAACGGACACACTGTGAATACGAAAGGTTTCTAAAACTCAACGAATAGTCCCTCTCCTGGTGCTCCGGTTTGACTTTCCATCTGCTTTATTATCAACCTCCCAACTTGGAGAGACAGCCCCTTTAACCTGCTGGTTCGCACAGGTTGCCAATATGGCAGAGGATGAAAGGGAAGAGGGAGAACCAAAGAGAGAGTAGCTGTTAGGCATTTGGACGGGCACATATCACTGTAATTTCCCGGCAGGAAGAAGAATTAACCAAAGTCTCAGCCACCCACCGGGAATCAGTATAGATCCTGAACCAAAATTTTGAACTTGCGGTCAGCTCACCAAAAACGAGTTGAAAAATGGAGCTCAGGGGCACAGCAATTCACAAACTGGCCGAGTAATAAAGGACAACTATCGTCCAAAAATCTGTTGAGGGAAGGCAACGAGGCGGACTTGAAACCGAGGCAGAATAGCAGGAAACAGATTTCAAGAGGTACGTTGGAATCACCTTTAAAGCACAGGAAGAGGGGCACAACTTCGACAATGATGCACTTGGCCAAAAAGGGCGTATGCGTTTTCTCCTGAATATATTCAGGAGAAAACGCATACGCCCTTTTTGGCCAAGCAAGCAAGCGGGCAATGCAAATCTCCACTACAAAGAAGTATCACTTCCCACCGGTCAAAAGGGACATCCACAAAATGTGTAAAAACCAGAAAGGCAAGACTGGTCCTGGAGAACAGGGAGCCTTTTTATGCTGATGGGCGGGATGTAAATTGCCAACTGCCTCTCTGGAGGAGTGCATTGTGTTCCCTAAAACAAGTAAACAACAGAGCTACAGAGCCAAGGGCACTTCCAGTCTAGGGAATATACCTGGGAAAAACTGAAAATCAATAAGACAGAGCCACCCCAAAATTTTGGGCTGCACTGCTTACAAGGACTTCAACTTGGGTACACCTTAAATATCCCAGGAAATATAAAAATGGTTCAAAAAATTGTGGTACTTACGTACGATGGAATATCCCTCAGCCATGAAATCAATGTCATAAGACCAGTAGCAGCAAAATGGGTGGATTCAGGTACGATGATTCTAAGTGAAATAAGTCACAGAGAAAAAGAAACTTATCATAAGTTATCACTTATGAAGATCCTGTAAACATGGCTACACTTGAACTGAGTTAGGAAAGAGAACAGTGTCTCACATTTAGAAAACACTCTTATGCCTGCTTAAGGGGGAAGGAGAGGTGGGGTGATGCATAAAACCAGAGTTTGATATAAGCACAGGTACCGTTCCAAAAACCAACTATGGAATAGACAAGACCTACACCTTCCTCAGTGAAAGGGACTCAAAACCCCATATTTCCCGCAGAGGAATATATCTGACTAGTAAGAATCTTAAAACCTATGTATTGATATGTCTCCGTAAGGGAATCAAGTGTGTCTAGAATGGCATAAATATGGCAGCGAGAATCAGCTCAAACCCACTATAAAAAGGAATTTCAAAAATAAAACAAAAAAACTGGGAAATTCTTTACAATTCCTTCAGGGTCTCTGATGAAACCTGAAATGACCCTATCTACAATGACAGCTGGATGTGGCATAAGGCTGGACACTTGGGACTGAGAGGATTGGTGAGATTGGGTGAGCAAATGCAGACCCTTTAAAGCAATAATGCATGGCACACATTCCATGGGTCCCAACTCTCCAGGTTGAAGGGAATATTACTACAGATATAATATGTACAGGAATCCTAGAGAATGGACACACTGTGAATACGAAAGGTTTCTAAAACTCAACGAATAGTCCCTCTCCTGGTGCTCCGGTTTGACTTTCCATCTGCTTTATTATCAACCTCCCAACTTGGAGAGACAGCCCCTTTAACCTCCTGGTTCGCACAGGTTGCCAATTTGGCAGAGGATGAAAGGGAAGAGGGAGAACCAATGAGAGAGTAGCTGTTAGGCATTTGGACGGGCACATATCACTGTAATTTCCCGGCAGGAAGAAGAATTAACCAAAGTCTCAGCCACCCACTGGGAATCAGTATAGATCCTGAACCAAAATTTTGGACTTGCGGTCAGCTCACCAAAAACGAGTTGAAAAATGGAGCTCAGGGGCACAGCAATTCACAAACTGGCCGAGTAATAAAGGACAATTATCGTCCAAAAATCTGTTGAGGGAAGGCAACGAGGCGGACTTGAAAGCGAGGCAGAATAGCAGGAAACAGATTTCAAGAGGTACGTTGGAATCGCCTTTAAAGCACAGGAAGAGGGGCACAACTTCGACAATGATGCACTTGGCCAAAAAGGGCGTATGCGTTTTCTCCTGAATATATTCAGGAGAAAACGCATACGCCCTTTTTGGCCAAGCAAGCAAACGGGCAATGCAAATCTGCACTACAAAGAAGTATCACTTCCCACCGGTCAAAAGGGACATCCACAAAATGTGTAAAAACCAGAAAGGCAAGACAGGCCCTGGAGAATAGGGAGCCTTGTTATGCTGATGGGCGGGATGTAAATTGCCAACTGCCTCTCTGGGGGAGTGCATTGTGTTCCCCAAAACAAGTAAACAACAGAGCTACAGAGCCAAGGGCACTTCCCGTCTAGGGAATATACCTGGGAAAAACTGAAAATCAATAAGACAGAGCCACGCCAAAATTTAGGGCTGCACCGCTTACAATGACCTCAACTTGGATACACCTTAAAAATCCCAGGAAATATAAAATTGGTTCAAAAAATTGTGGTACTTACGTACGATGGAATATCCCTCAGCCATGAAATCAATGTCATAAGACCAGTAGCAGCAAAATGGGTGGATTCAGGTACGATGATTCTAAGTGAAATAAGTCACAGAGAAAAAGAAACTTATCATAAGTTATCACTTATGAAGATCCTGTAAACATGGCTACACTTGAACTGAGTTAGGAAAGAGAACAGTGTCTCACATTTAGAAAACACTCTTATGCCTGCTTAAGGGGGAAGCAGAGGTGGGGTGATGCATAAAACCAGAGTTTGATATAAGCACAGGTACCGTTCCAAAAACCAACTATGGAATAGACAAGACCTACACCTTCCTCAGTGAAAGGGACTCAAAACCCCATATTTCCCGCAGAGGAATATATCTGACTAGTAAGAATCTTAAAACCTATGTATTGATATGTCTCCGTAAGGGAATCAAGTGTGTCTAGACTGGCATAAACATGGCAGCGAGAAGCAGCTCAAACCCACTATAAAAAGGAATTTCAAAAACAAAACAAAAAAAACTGGGAAATTCTTTACAATTCCTTCAGGGTCTCTGATGAAACCTGAAATGACCCTATCTACAATGACAGCTGGATGTGGCATAAGATTGGACACTTGGGACTGAGAGGATTGGTGAGATTGGGTGAGCAAATGCAGACCCTTTAAAGCAATAATGCATGGCACACATTCCATGGGTCCCAACTCTCCAGATTGAAGGGAATATTACTACAGATATAACATGTACGGGAATCCTAGAGAACGGACACACTGTGAATACGAAAGGTTTCTAAAACTCAATGAATAGTCCCTCTCCTGGTGCTCCGGTTTGACTTTCCATCTGCTTTATTATCAACCTCCCAACTTGGAGAGACAGCCCCTTTAACCTCCTGGTTCGCACAGGTTGCCAATTTGGCAGAGGATGAAAGGGAAGAGGAAGAACCAATGAGAGAGTAGCTGTTAGGCATTTGGACGGGCACATATCACTGTAATTTCCTGGCAGGAAGAAGAATTAACCAAAGTCTCAGCCAACCACCGGGAATCAGTATAGATCCTGAACCAAAATTTTGGACTTGCGGTCAGCTCACCAAAAACGAGTTGAAAAATGGAGCTCAGGGGCACAGCAATTCACAAACTGGCCGAGTAATAAAGGACAACTATCGTCCAAAAATCTGTTGAGGGAAGGCAATGAGGCGGACTTGAAAGCGTGGCAGAATAGCAGGAAACAGATTTCAAGAGGTACGTTGGAATCGCCTTTAAAGCACAGGAAGAGGGGCACAACTTCGACAATGATGCACTTGGCCAAAAAGGGCGTATGTGCTTTCTCCTGAATATATTCAGGAGAAAACGCATACGCCCTTTTTGGCCAAGCAAGCAAGCGGGCAATGCAAATCTGCACTACAAAGAAGTATCACTTCCCACTAGTCAAAAGGGACATCCACAAAATGTGTAAAAACCAGAAAGGCAAGACAGGCCCTGGAGAACAGGGTGCCTTGTTATGCTGATGGGCGGGATGTAAATTGCCAACTGCCTCTCTGGAGGAGTGCATTGTGTTCCCTAAAACAAGTAAACAACAGAGCTACAGAGGCAAGGGCACTTCCAGTCTAGGGAATATACCTTGGGAAAACTGAAAATCAAAAAGACACAGCCACCCCAAAATTTAGGGCTGCACTGTTTACAAGGACCTCAACTTGGGTACACCTTAAATATCCCAGGAAATATAAAAATGGTTCAAAAAATTGTGGTACTTACGTACGATGGAATATCCCTCAGCCATGAAATCAATGTCATAAGACCAGTAGCAGCAAAATGGGTGGATTCAGGTACGATGATTCTAAGTGAAATAAGTCACACAGAAAAAGAAACTTATCATAAGATATCACTTATGAAGATCCTGTAAACATGGCTACACTTGAACTGAGTTAGGAAAGAGAACAGTGTCTCACATTTAGAAAACACTCTTATGCCTGCTTAAGGGGGAAGGAGAGGTGGGGTGATGCATAAAACCAGAGTTTGATATAAGCACAGGTACCGTTCCAAAAACCAACTATGGAATAGACAAGACCTACACCTTCCTCAGTGAAAGGGACTCAAAACCCCATATTTCCCGCAGAGGAATATATCTGACTAGTAAAGTAAGAATCTTAAAACCTATGTATTGATATGTCTCCGTAAGTGAATCAATTGTGTCTAGACTGGGATAAATATGGCAGCGAGAATCAGCTCAAACCCACTATAAAAGGAATTTCAAAAATAAAACAAAAAAACTGGGAAATTCTTTACAATTCCTTCAGGGTCTCTGATGAAACCTGAAATGACCCTATCTACAATGACAGCTGGATGTGGCATAAGGCTGGACACTTGGGACTGAGAGGATTGGTGAGATTGGGTGAGCAAATGCAGACCCTTTAAAGCAATAATGCATGGCACACATTCCATGGGTCCCAACTCTCCAGGTTGAAGGGAATATTACTACAGATATAACATGTACGGGAATCCTAGAGAACGGACACACTGTGAATACGAAAGGTTTCTAAAACTCAACGAATAGTCCCTCTCCTGGTGCTCCGGTTTGACTTTCCCTCTGCTTTATTATCAACCTCCCAACTTGGAGAGACAGCCCCTTTAACCTCCTGGTTCGCACAGGTTGCCAATTTGGCAGAGGATGAAAGGGAAGAGGGAGAACCAATGAGAGAGTAGCTGTTATGCATTTGGACGGGCACATATCACTCTAATTTCCCGGCAGAAAGAAGAATTAACCAAAGTCTCAGCGACCCACCGGGAACCAGCATAGATCCTGAACCAAAATTTTGGACCTGCGGTCAGCTCACCAAAAACGAGTTGAAAAATGGAGCTCAGGGGCAGAGCAATTCACAAACTGGCCGAGTAATAAAGGACAACTATCGTCCAAAAATCTGTTGAGGGAAGGCAACGAGGTGGACTTGAAAACGAAGCAGAATAGCAGGAAACAGATTTCAAGAGGTACGTTGGAATCACCTTTAAAGCACTGGATGAGGGGCACAACTTCGGCAATGATGCACGTGGCCAAAAAGGGCGTATGCGTTTTCTCCTGAATATATTCAGGAGAAAACGCATACGCCCTTTTTGGCCAAGCAAGCAATCGGGCAATGCAAATCTGCATTACAAAGAAGTATCACTTACCACCGGTCAAAAGGGACATCCACAAAATGTGTAAAAACCAGAAAGGCAAGACAGGCACTGGAGAACAGGGAGCCTTGTTATGCTGATGGGCGGGATGTAAATTGCCAACTGCCTCTCTGGAGGAGTGCATTGTGTTCCCTAAAACAAGTAAACAACAGAGCTACAGAGCCAAGGGCACTTCCAGTCTAGGGAATATACCTGGGAAAAACTGAAAATCAATAAGACAGAGCCACCCCAAAATTTAGGGCTGCACTGCTTACAAGGACATCAACTTGGGTACACCTTAAATATCCCAGGAAATATAAAATTGGTTCAAAAAATTGTGGTACTTACGTACGATGGAATATAACTCAGCCATGAAATCAATGTCATAAGACCAGTAGCAGCAAAATGGGTGGATTCAGGTACGATGATTTTAAGTGAAATAAGTCACAGAGAAAAAGAAACTTATCATAAGTTATCACTTATGAAGATCCTGTAAACATGGCTACACTTGAACTGAGTTAGGAAAGAGAACAGTGTCTCACATTTAGAAAACACTCTTATGCCTGCTTAAGGGGGAAGGAGAGGTGGGGTGATGCATAAAACCAGAGTTTGATATAAGCACAGGTACCGTTCCAAAAACCAACTATGGAATAGACAAGACCTACACCTTCCTCAGTGAAAGGGACTCAAAACCCCATATTTCCCGCAGAGGAATATATCTGACTAGTAAGAATCTTAAAACCTATGTATTGATATGTCTCCGTAAGGGAATCAAGTGTGTCTAGAATGGCATAAATATGGCAGCGAGAATCAGCTCAAACCCACTATAAAAAGGAATTTCAAAAATAAAACAAAAAAACTGGGAAATTCTTTACAATTCCTTCAGGGTCTCTGATGAAACCTGAAATGACCCTATCTACAATGACAGCTGGATGTGCCATAAGGCTGGACACTTGGGACTGAGAGGATTGGTGAGATTGGGTGAGCAAATGCAGACCCTTTAAAGCAATAATGCATGGCACACATTCCATGGGTCCCAACTCTCCAGGTTGAAGGGAATATTACTACAGATATAATATGTACAGGAATCCTAGAGAATGGACACACTGTGAATACGAAAGGTTTCTAAAACTCAACGAATAGTCCCTCTCCTGGTGCTCCGGTTTGACTTTCCATCTGCTTTATTATCAACCTCCCAACTTGGAGAGACAGCCCCTTTAACCTCCTGGTTCGCACAGGTTTCCAATTTGGCAGAGGATGAAAGGGAAGAGGGAGAACCAATGAGAGAGTAGCTGTTAGGCATTTGGACGGGCACATATCACTGTAATTTCCCGGCAGGAAGAAGAATTAACCAAAGTCTCAGCCACCCACCGGGAATCAGTATAGATCCTGAACCAAAATTTTGAACTTGCGGTCAGCTCACCAAAAACGAGTTGAAAAATGGAGCTCAGGGGCACAGCAATTCACAAACTGGCCGAGTAATAAAGGACAACTATCGTCCAAAAATCTGTTGAGGGAAGGCAACGAGGCGGACTTGAAACCGAGGCAGAATAGCAGGAAACAGATTTCAAGAGGTACGTTGGAATCACCTTTAAAGCACAGGAAGAGGGGCACAACTTCGACAATGATGCACTTGGCCAAAAAGGGCGTATGCGTTTTCTCCTGAATATATTCAGGAGAAAACGCATACGCCCTTTTTGGCCAAGCAAGCAAGCGGGCAATGCAAATCTCCACTACAAAGAAGTATCACTTCCCACCGGTCAAAAGGGACATCCACAAAATGTGTAAAAACCAGAAAGGCAAGACTGGTCCTGGAGAACAGGGAGCCTTTTTATGCTGATGGGCGGGATGTAAATTGCCAACTGCCTCTCTGGAGGAGTGCATTGTGTTCCCTAAAACAAGTAAACAACAGAGCTACAGAGCCAAGGGCACTTCCAGTCTAGGGAATATACCTGGGAAAAACTGAAAATCAATAAGACAGAGCCACCCCAAAATTTTGGGCTGCACTGCTTACAAGGACGTCAACTTGGGTACACCTTAAATATCCCAGGAAATATAAAAATGGTTCAAAAAATTGTGGTACTTACGTACGATGGAATATCCCTCAGCCATGAAATCAATGTCATAAGACCAGTAGCAGCAAAATGGGTGGATTCAGGTACGATGATTCTAAGTGAAATAAGTCACAGAGAAAAAGAAACTTATCATAAGTTATCACTTATGAAGATCCTGTAAACATGGCTACACTTGAACTGAGTTAGGAAAGAGAACAGTGTCTCACATTTAGAAAACACTCTTATGCCTGCTTAAGGGGGAAGGAGAGGTGGGGTGATGCATAAAACCAGAGTTTGATATAAGCACAGGTACCGTTCCAAAAACCAACTATGGAATAGACAAGACCTACACCTTCCTCAGTGAAAGGGACTCAAAACCCCATATTTCCCGCAGAGGAATATATCTGACTAGTAAGAATCTTAAAACCTATGTATTGATATGTCTCCGTAAGGGAATCAAGTGTGTCTAGAATGGCATAAATATGGCAGCGAGAATCAGCTCAAACCCACTATAAAAAGGAATTTCAAAAATAAAACAAAAAAACTGGGAAATTCTTTACAATTCCTTCAGGGTCTCTGATGAAACCTGAAATGACCCTATCTACAATGACAGCTGGATGTGGCATAAGGCTGGACACTTGGGACTGAGAGGATTGGTGAGATTGGGTGAGCAAATGCAGACCCTTTAAAGCAATAATGCATGGCACACATTCCATGGGTCCCAACTCTCCAGGTTGAAGGGAATATTACTACAGATATAATATGTACAGGAATCCTAGAGAATGGACACACTGTGAATACGAAAGGTTTCTAAAACTCAACGAATAGTCCCTCTCCTGGTGCTCCGGTTTGACTTTCCATCTGCTTTATTATCAACCTCCCAACTTGGAGAGACAGCCCCTTTAACCTCCTGGTTCGCACAGGTTGCCAATTTGGCAGAGGATGAAAGGGAAGAGGGAGAACCAATGAGAGAGTAGCTGTTAGGCATTTGGACGGGCACATATCACTGTAATTTCCCGGCAGGAAGAAGAATTAACCAAAGTCTCAGCCACCCACTGGGAATCAGTATAGATCCTGAACCAAAATTTTGGACTTGCGGTCAGCTCACCAAAAACGAGTTGAAAAATGGAGCTCAGGGGCACAGCAATTCACAAACTGGCCGAGTAATAAAGGACAATTATCGTCCAAAAATCTGTTGAGGGAAGGCAACGAGGCGGACTTGAAAGCGAGGCAGAATAGCAGGAAACAGATTTCAAGAGGTACGTTGGAATCGCCTTTAAAGCACAGGAAGAGGGGCACAACTTCGACAATGATGCACTTGGCCAAAAAGGGCGTATGCGTTTTCTCCTGAATATATTCAGGAGAAAACGCATACGCCCTTTTTGGCCAAGCAAGCAAACGGGCAATGCAAATCTGCACTACAAAGAAGTATCACTTCCCACCGGTCAAAAGGGACATCCACAAAATGTGTAAAAACCAGAAAGGCAAGACAGGCCCTGGAGAATAGGGAGCCTTGTTATGCTGATGGGCGGGATGTAAATTGCCAACTGCCTCTCTGGGGGAGTGCATTGTGTTCCCCAAAACAAGTAAACAACAGAGCTACAGAGCCAAGGGCACTTCCCGTCTAGGGAATATACCTGGGAAAAACTGAAAATCAATAAGACAGAGCCACGCCAAAATTTAGGGCTGCACCGCTTACAATGACCTCAACTTGGATACACCTTAAAAATCCCAGGAAATATAAAATTGGTTCAAAAAATTGTGGTACTTACGTACGATGGAATATCCCTCAGCCATGAAATCAATGTCATAAGACCAGTAGCAGCAAAATGGGTGGATTCAGGTACGATGATTCTAAGTGAAATAAGTCACAGAGAAAAAGAAACTTATCATAAGTTATCACTTATGAAGATCCTGTAAACATGGCTACACTTGAACTGAGTTAGGAAAGAGAACAGTGTCTCACATTTAGAAAACACTCTTATGCCTGCTTAAGGGGGAAGCAGAGGTGGGGTGATGCATAAAACCAGAGTTTGATATAAGCACAGGTACCGTTCCAAAAACCAACTATGGAATAGACAAGACCTACACCTTCCTCAGTGAAAGGGACTCAAAACCCCATATTTCCCGCAGAGGAATATATCTGACTAGTAAGAATCTTAAAACCTATGTATTGATATGTCTCCGTAAGGGAATCAAGTGTGTCTAGACTGGCATAAACATGGCAGCGAGAAGCAGCTCAAACCCACTATAAAAAGGAATTTCAAAAACAAAACAAAAAAAACTGGGAAATTCTTTACAATTCCTTCAGGGTCTCTGATGAAACCTGAAATGACCCTATCTACAATGACAGCTGGATGTGGCATAAGATTGGACACTTGGGACTGAGAGGATTGGTGAGATTGGGTGAGCAAATGCAGACCCTTTAAAGCAATAATGCATGGCACACATTCCATGGGTCCCAACTCTCCAGATTGAAGGGAATATTACTACAGATATAACATGTACGGGAATCCTAGAGAACGGACACACTGTGAATACGAAAGGTTTCTAAAACTCAATGAATAGTCCCTCTCCTGGTGCTCCGGTTTGACTTTCCATCTGCTTTATTATCAACCTCCCAACTTGGAGAGACAGCCCCTTTAACCTCCTGGTTCGCACAGGTTGCCAATTTGGCAGAGGATGAAAGGGAAGAGGAAGAACCAATGAGAGAGTAGCTGTTAGGCATTTGGACGGGCACATATCACTGTAATTTCCTGGCAGGAAGAAGAATTAACCAAAGTCTCAGCCAACCACCGGGAATCAGTATAGATCCTGAACCAAAATTTTGGACTTGCGGTCAGCTCACCAAAAACGAGTTGAAAAATGGAGCTCAGGGGCACAGCAATTCACAAACTGGCCGAGTAATAAAGGACAACTATCGTCCAAAAATCTGTTGAGGGAAGGCAATGAGGCGGACTTGAAAGCGTGGCAGAATAGCAGGAAACAGATTTCAAGAGGTACGTTGGAATCGCCTTTAAAGCACAGGAAGAGGGGCACAACTTCGACAATGATGCACTTGGCCAAAAAGGGCGTATGTGCTTTCTCCTGAATATATTCAGGAGAAAACGCATACGCCCTTTTTGGCCAAGCAAGCAAGCGGGCAATGCAAATCTGCACTACAAAGAAGTATCACTTCCCACTAGTCAAAAGGGACATCCACAAAATGTGTAAAAACCAGAAAGGCAAGACAGGCCCTGGAGAACAGGGTGCCTTGTTATGCTGATGGGCGGGATGTAAATTGCCAACTGCCTCTCTGGAGGAGTGCATTGTGTTCCCTAAAACAAGTAAACAACAGAGCTACAGAGGCAAGGGCACTTCCAGTCTAGGGAATATACCTTGGGAAAACTGAAAATCAAAAAGACACAGCCACCCCAAAATTTAGGGCTGCACTGTTTACAAGGACCTCAACTTGGGTACACCTTAAATATCCCAGGAAATATAAAAATGGTTCAAAAAATTGTGGTACTTACGTACGATGGAATATCCCTCAGCCATGAAATCAATGTCATAAGACCAGTAGCAGCAAAATGGGTGGATTCAGGTACGATGATTCTAAGTGAAATAAGTCACACAGAAAAAGAAACTTATCATAAGATATCACTTATGAAGATCCTGTAAACATGGCTACACTTGAACTGAGTTAGGAAAGAGAACAGTGTCTCACATTTAGAAAACACTCTTATGCCTGCTTAAGGGGGAAGGAGAGGTGGGGTGATGCATAAAACCAGAGTTTGATATAAGCACAGGTACCGTTCCAAAAACCAACTATGGAATAGACAAGACCTACACCTTCCTCAGTGAAAGGGACTCAAAACCCCATATTTCCCGCAGAGGAATATATCTGACTAGTAAGAATCTTAAAATCTATGTATTGGTATGTCTCCGTAAGGGAATCAAGTGTGTCTAGACTGGGATAAATATGGCAGCGAGAATCAGCTCAAACCCACTATAAAAAGGAATTTCAAAAATAAAACAAAAAAAACTGGGAAATTCTTTACAATTCCTTCAGGGTCTCTGATGAAACCTGAAATGACCCTATCTACAATGACAGCTGGATGTGGCATAAGGCTGGACACTTGGGACTGAGAGGATTGGTGAGATTGGGTGAGCAAATGAAGACCCTTTAAAGCAATAATGCATGGCACACATTCCATGGGTCCCAGCTCTCCAGGTTGAAGGGAATATTACTACAGATATAATATGTACGGGAATCCTAGAGAATGGACACACTGTGAATACAAAAGGTTTCTAAAACTCAACGAATAGTCCCTCTCCTGGTGCTCCGGTTTGACTTTCCATCTGCTTTATTATCAACCTCCCAACTTGGAGAGACAGCCCCTTTAACCTACTGGTTCGCACAGGTTGCCAATTTGGCAGAGGATGAAAGGGAAGAGGGAGAACCAATGAGAGAGTAGCTGTTAGGCATTTGGACGGGCACATATCACTGTAATTTCCCAGCAGGAAGAAGAATTAACCAAAGTCTCAGCCACCCACCGGGAATCAGTATAGATCCTGAACCAAAATTTTGGACTTGCGGTCAGCTCACCAAAAACGAGTTGAAAAATGGAGCTCAGGGGCACAGCAATTCACAAACTGGCCGAGTAATAAAGGACAACTATCGTCCAAAAATCTGTTGAGGGAAGGCAACGAGGCAGACTTGAAAGCGAGGCAGAATAGCAGGAAACAGATTTCAAGAGGTACGTTGGAATCGCCTTTAAAGCACAGGAAGAGGGGCACAACTTCGACAATGATGCACTTGGCCAAAAAGGGCGTATGCGTTTTCTCCTGAATATATTCAGGAGAAAACGCATACGCCCTTTTTGGCCAAGCAAGCAAACGGGCAATGCAAATCTGCACTACAAAGAAGTATCACTTCCCACCGGTCAAAAGGGACATCCACAAAATGTGTAAAAACCAGAAAGGCAAGACAGGCCCTGGAGAACAGGGAGCCTTGTTATGCTGATGGGCGGGATGTAAATTGCCAACTGCCTCTCTGGGGGAGTGCATTGTGTTCCCCAAAACAAGTAAACAACAGAGCTACAGAGCCAAGGGCACTTCCCGTCTAGGGAATATACCTGGGAAAAACTGAAAATCAATAAGACAGAGCCACGCCAAAATTTAGGGCTGCACCGCTTACAATGACCTCAACTTGGATACAACTTAAATATCCCAGGAAATATAAAATTGGTTCAAAAAATTGTGGTACTTACGTACGATGGAATATCCCTCAGCCATGAAATCAATGTCATAAGACCAGTAGCAGCAAAATGGGTGGATTCAGGTACGATGATTCTAAGTGAAATAAGTCACAGAGAAAAAGAAACTTATCATAAGTTATCACTTATGAAGATCCTGTAAACATGGCTACACTTGAACTGAGTTAGGAAAGAGAACAGTGTCTCACATTTAGAAAACACTCTTATGCCTGCTTAAGGGGGAAGGAGAGGTGGGGTGATGCATAAAACCAGAGTTTGATATAAGCACAGGTACCGTTCCAAAAACCAACTATGGAATAGACAAGACCTACACCTTCCTCAGTGAAAGGGACTCAAAACCCCATATTTCCCGCAGAGGAATATATCTGACTAGTAAGAATCTTAAAACCTATGTATTGATATGTCTCCGTAAGGGAATCAAGTGTGTCTAGACTGGCATAAACATGGCAGCGAGAAGCAGCTCAAACCCACTATAAAAAGGAATTTCAAAAACAAAACAAAAAAAACTGGGAAATTCTTTACAATTCCTTCAGGGTCTCTGATGAAACCTGAAATGACCCTATCTACAATGACAGCTGGATGTGGCATAAGGTTGGACACTTGGGACTGAGAGGATTGGTGAGATTGGGTGAGCAAATGCAGACCCTTTAAAGCAATAATGCATGGCACACATTCCATGGGTCCCAACTCTCCAGGTTGAAGGGAATATTACTACAGATATAACATGTACGGGAATCCTAGAGAACGGACACACTGTGAATACGAATGGTTTCTAAAACTCAATGAATAGTCCCTCTCCTGGTGCTCCGGTTTGACTTTCCATCTGGTTTATTATCAACCTCCCAACTTGGAGAGACAGCCCCTTTAACCTCCTGGTTCGCACAGGTTGCCAATTTGGCAGAGGATGAAAGGGAAGAGGGAGAACCAATGAGAGAGTAACTGTTAGGCATTTGGACGGGCACATATCACTGTAATTTCCTGGCAGGAAGAAGAATTAACCAAAGTCTCAGCCACCCACCGGGAATCAGTATAGATCCTGAACCAAAATTTTGGACTTGCGGTCACCTCACCAAAAACGAGTTGAAAAATGGAGCTCAGGGGCACAGCAATTCACAAACTGGCCGAGTAATAAAGGACAACTATCGTCCAAAAATCTGTTGAGGGAAGGCAATGAGGCAGACTTGAAAGCGTGGCAGAATAGCAGGAAACAGATTTCAAGAGGTACGTTGGAATCGCCTTTAAAGCACAGGAAGAGGGGCACGACTTTGATAATGATGCACTTGGCCAAAAAGGGCGTATGCGTTTTCTCCTGAATATATTCAGGAGAAAACGCATACGCCCTTTTTGGCCAAGCAAGCAAGCGGGCAATGCAAATCTGCACTACAAAGAAGTATCACTTCCCACCAGTCAAAAGGGACATCCACAAAATGTGTAAAAACCAGAAAGGCAAGACAGGCCCTGGAGAACAGGGTGCCTTGTTATGCTGATGGGCGGGATGTAAATTGCCAACTGCCTCTCTGGAGGAGTGCATTGTGTTCCCTAAAACAAGTAAACAACAGAGCTACAGAGCCAAGGGCACTTCCAGTCTAGGGAATATACCTTGGGAAAACTGAAAATCAAAAAGACACAGCCACCCCAAAATTTAGGGCTGCACTGCTTACAAGGACCTCAACTTGGGTACACCTTAAATATCCCAGGAAATATAAAAATGGTTCAAAAAATTGTGGTACTTACGTACGATGGAATATCCCTCAGCCATGAAATCAATGTCATAAGACCAGTAGCAGCAAAATGGGTGGATTCAGGTACGATGATTCTAAGTGAAATAAGGCACACAGAAAAAGAAACTTATCATAAGATATCACTTATGAAGATCCTGTAAACATGGCTACACTTGAACTGAGTTAGGAAAGAGAACAGTGTCTCACATTTAGAAAACACTCTTATGCCTGCTTAAGGGGGAAGGAGAGGTGGGGTGATGCATAAAACCAGAGTTTGATATAAGCACAGGTACCGTTCCAAAAACCAACTATGGAATAGACAAGACCTACACCTTCCTCAGTGAAAGGGACTCAAAACCCCATATTTCCCGCAGAGGAATATATCTGACTAGTAAGAATCTTAAAATCTATGTATTGGTATGTCTCCGTAAGGGAATCAAGTGTGTCTAGACTGGGATAAATATGGCAGCGAGAATCAGCTCAAACCCACTATAAAAAGGAATTTCAAAAATAAAACAAAAAAACTGGGAAATTCTTTACAATTCCTTCAGGGTCTCTGATGAAACCTGAAATGACCCTATCTACAATGACAGCTGGATGTGGCATAAGGCTGGACACTTGGGACTGAGAGGATTGGTGAGATTGGGTGAGCAAATGCAGACCCTTTAAAGCAATAATGCATGGCACACATTCCATGGGTCCCAACTCTCCAGGTTGAAGGGAATATTACTACAGATATAATATGTACGGGAATCCTAGAGAATGGACACACTGTGAATACGAAAGGTTTCTAAAACTCAACGAATAGTCCCTCTCCTGGTGCTCCGGTTTGACTTTCCATCTGCTTTATTATCAACCTCCCAACTTGGAGAGACAGCCCCTTTAACCTACTGGTTCGCACAGGTTGCCAATTTGGCAGAGGATGAAAGGGAAGAGGGAGAACCAATGAGAGAGTAGCTGTTAGGCATTTGGACGGGCACATATCACTGTAATTTCCCGGCAGGAAGAAGAATTAACCAAAGTCTCAGCCACCCACCGGGAATCAGTATAGATCCTGAACCAAAATTTTGGACTTGCGGTCAGCTCACCAAAAACGAGTTGAAAAATGGAGCTCAGGGGCACAGCAATTCACAAACTGGCCGAGTAATAAAGGACAACTATCGTCCAAAAATCTGTTGAGGGAAGGCAACGAGGCAGAATTGAAAGCGAGGCAGAATAGCAGGAAACAGATTTCAAGAGGTACGTTGGAATCGCATTTAAAGCACAGGAAGAGGGGCACAACTTCGACAATGATGCACTTGGCCAAAAAGGGCGTATGCGTTTTCTCCTGAATATATTCAGGAGAAAACGCATACGCCCTTTTTGGCCAAGCAAGCAAACGGGCAATGCAAATCTGCACTACAAAGAAGTATCACTTCCCACCGGTCAAAAGGGACATCCACAAAATGTGTAAAAACCAGAAAGGCAAGACAGGCCCTGGAGAACAGGGAGCCTTGTTATGCTGATGGGCGGGATGTAAATTGCCAACTGCCTCTCTGGGGGAGTGCATTGTGTTCCCCAAAACAAGTAAACAACAGAGCTACAGAGCCAAGGGCACTTCCCGTCTAGGGAATATACCTGGGAAAAACTGAAAATCAATAAGACAGAGCCACGCCAAAATTTAGGGCTGCACCGCTTACAATGACCTCAACTTGGATACAACTTAAATATCCCAGGAAATATAAAATTGGTTCAAAAAATTGTGGTACTTACGTACGATGGAATATCCCTCAGCCATGAAATCAATGTCATAAGACCAGTAGCAGCAAAATGGGTGGATTCAGGTACGTTGATTCTAAGTGAAATAAGTCACAGAGAAAAAGAAACTTATCATAAGTTATCACTTATGAAGATCCTGTAAACATGGCTACACTTGAACTGAGTTAGGAAAGAGAACAGTGTCTCACATTTAGAAAACACTCTTATGCCTGCTTAAGGGGGAAGGAGAGGTGGGGTGATGCATAAAACCAGAGTTTGATATAAGCACAGGTACCGTTCCAAAAACCAACTATGGAATAGACAAGACCTACACCTTCCTCAGTGAAAGGGACTCAAAACCCCATATTTCCCGCAGAGGAATATATCTGACTAGTAAGAATCTTAAAACCTATGTATTGATATGTCTCCGTAAGGGAATCAAGTGTGTCTAGACTGGCATAAACATGGCAGCGAGAAGCAGCTCAAACCCACTATAAAAAGGAATTTCAAAAACAAAACAAAAAAAACTGGGAAATTCTTTACAATTCCTTCAGGGTCTCTGATGAAACCTGAAATGACCCTATCTACAATGACAGCTGGATGTGGCATAAGGTTGGACACTTGGGACTGAGAGGATTGGTGAGATTGGGTGAGCAACTGCAGACCCTTTAAAGCAATAATGCATGGCACACATTCCATGGGTCCCAACTCTCCTGGTTGAAGGGAATATTACTACAGATATAACATGTACGGGAATCCTAGAGAACGGACACACTGTGAATACGAATGGTTTCTAAAACTCAATGAATAGTCCCTCTCCTGGTGCTCCGGTTTGACTTTCCTTCTGCTTTATTATCAACCTCCCAACTTGGAGAGACAGCCCCTTTAACCTCCTGGTTCGCACAGGTTGCCAATTTGGCAGAGGATGAAAGGGAAGAGGGAGAACCAATGAGAGAGTAACTGTTAGGCATTTGGACGGGCACATATCACTGTAATTTCCTGGCAGGAAGAAGAATTAACCAAAGTCTCAGCCACCCACCGGGAATCAGTATAGATCCTGAACCAAAATTTTGGACTTGCGGTCACCTCACCAAAAACGAGTTGAAAAATGGAGCTCAGGGGCACAGCAATTCACAAACTGGCCGAGTAATAAAGGACAACTATCGTCCAAAAATCTGTTGAGGGAAGGCAATGAGGCGGACTTGAAAGCGTGGCAGAATAGCAGGAAACAGATTTCAAGAGGTACGTTGGAATCGCCTTTAAAGCACAGGAAGAGGGGCACGACTTTGATAATGATGCACTTGGCCAAAAAGGGCGTATGCGTTTTCTCCTGAATATATTCAGGAGAAAACGCATACGCCCTTTTTGGCCAAGCAAGCAAGCGGGCAATGCAAATCAGCACTACAAAGAAGTATCACTTCAAACCAGTCAAAAGGGACATCAACAAAATGTGTAAAAACCAGAAAGGCAAGACAGGCCCTGGAGAACAGGGTGCCTTGTTATGCTGATGGGCGGGATGTAAATTGCCAACTGCCTCTCTGGAGGAGTGCATTGTGTTCCCTAAAACAAGTAAACAACAGAGCTACAGAGCCAAGGGCACTTCCAGTCTAGGGAATATACCTTGGGAAAACTGAAAATCAAAAAGACACAGCCACCCCAAAATTTAGGGCTGCACTGCTTACAAGGACCTCAACTTGGGTACACCTTAAATATCCCAGGAAATATAAAAATGGTTCAAAAAATTGTGGTACTTACGTACGATGGAATATCCCTCAGCCATGAAATCAATGTCATAAGACCAGTAGCAGCAAAATGGGTGGATTCAGGTACGATGATTCTAAGTGAAATAAGGCACACAGAAAAAGAAACTTATCATAAGATATCACTTATGAAGATCCTGTAAACATGGCTACACTTGAACTGAGTTAGGAAAGAGAACAGTGTCTCACATTTAGAAAACACTCTTATGCCTGCTTAAGGGGGAAGGAGAGGTGGGGTGATGCATAAAACCAGAGTTTGATATAAGCACAGGTACCGTTCCAAAAACCAACTATGGAATAGACAAGACCTACACCTTCCTCAGTGAAAGGGACTCAAAACCCCATATTTCCCGCAGAGGAATATATCTGACTAGTAAGAATCTTAAAATCTATGTATTGGTATGTCTCCGTAAGGGAATCAAGTGTGTCTAGACTGGGATAAACATGGCAGCGAGAATCAGCTCAAACCCACTATAAAAAGGAATTTCAAAAATAAAACAAAAAAACTGGGAAATTCTTTACAATTCCTTCAGGGTCTCTGATGAAACCTGAAATGACCCTATCTACAATGACAGCTGGATGTGGCATAAGGCTGGACACTTGGGACTGAGAGGATTGGTGAGATTGGGTGAGCAAATGCAGACCCTTTAAAGCAATAATGCATGGCACACATTCCATGGGTCCCAACTCTCCAGGTTGAAGGGAATATTACTACAGATATTATATGTACGGGAATCCTAGAGAATGGACACACTGTGAATACGAAAGGTTTCTAAAACTCAACGAATAGTCCCTCTCCTGGTGCTCCGGTTTGACTTTCCATCTGCTTTATTATCAACCTCCCAACTTGGAGAGACAGCCCCTTTAACCTCCTGGTTCGCACAGGTTGCCAATTTGGCAGAGGATGAAAGGGAAGAGGGAGAACCAATGAGAGAGTAGCTGTTAGGCATTTGGACGGGCACATATCACTGTAATTTCCGGGCAGGAAGAAGAATTAACCAAAGTCTCAGCCACCCACCGGGAATCAGTATAGATCCTGAACCAAAATTTTGGACTTGCGGTCAGCTCACCAAAAACGAGTTGAAAAATGGAGCTCAGGGGCACAGCAATTCACAAACTGGCCGAGTAATAAAGGACAACTATCGTCCAAAAATCTGTTGAGGGAAGGCAACGAGGCGGACTTGAAAGCGAGGCAGAATAGCAGGAAACAGATTTCAAGAGGTACGTTGGAATCGCCTTTAAAGCACAGGAAGAGGGGCACAACTTCGACAATGATGCACTTGGCCAAAAAGGGCGTATGCGTTTTCTCCTGAATATATTCAGGAGAAAACGCATACGCCCTTTTTGCCAGGCAAACAAGCGGGCAATGCAAATCTGCACTACAAAGAAGTATCACTTCCCACCGGTCAAAAGGGACATCCACAAAATGTGTAAAAACCAGAAAGGCAAGACAGGCCCTGGAGAACAGGGAGCCTTGTTATGCTGATGGGCGGGATGTAAATTGCCAACTGCCTCTCTGGAGGAGTGCATTGTGTTCCCTAAAACAAGTAAACAACAGAGCTACAGAGCCAAGGGCACTTCCAGTCTAGGGAATATACCTGGGAAAAACTGAAAATCAATAAGACAGAGCCACCCCAAAATTTAGGGCTGCACCGCTTACAATGACCTCAACTTGGGTACAACTTAAATATCCCAGGAAATATAAAATTGGTTCAAAAAATTGTGGTACTTACGTACGATGGAATATCCCTCAGCCATGAAATCAATGTCATAAGACCAGTAGCAGCAAAATGGGTGGATTCAGGTACGATGATTCTAAGTGAAATAAGTCACAGAGAAAAAGAAACTTATCATAAGTTATCACTTATGAAGATCCTGTAAACATGGCTACACTTGAACTGAGTTAGGAAAGAGAACAGTGTCTCACATTTAGAAAACACTCTTATGCCTGCTTAAGGGGGAAGGAGAGGTGGGGTGATGCATAAAACCAGAGTTTGATATAAGCACAGGTACCGTTCCAAAAACCAACTATGGAATAGACAAGACCTACACCTTCCTCAGTGAAAGGGACTCAAAACCCCATATTTCCCGCAGAGGAATATATCTGACTAGTAAGAATCTTAAAACCTATGTATTGATATGTCTCCGTAAGGGAATCAAGTGTGTCTAGACTGGCATAAACATGGCAGCGAGAAGCAGCTCAAACCCACTATAAAAAGGAATTTCAAAAACAAAACAAAAAAAACTGGGAAATTCTTTACAATTCCTTCAGGGTCTCTGATGAAACCTGAAATGACCCTATCTACAATGACAGCTGGATGTGGCATAAGGCTGGACACTTGGGACTGAGAGGATTGGTGAGATTGGGTGAGCAAATGCAGACCCTTTAAAGCAATAATGCATGGCACACATTCCATGGGTCCCAACTCTCCTGGTTGAAGGGAATATTACTACAGATATAACATGTACGGGAATCCTAGAGAACGGACACACTGTGAATACGAAAGCTTTCTAAAACTCAACGAATAGTCCCTCTCCTGGTGCTCCGGTTTGACTTTCCATCTGCTTTATTATCAACCTCCCAACTTGGAGAGACAGCCCCTTTAACCTCCTGGTTCGCACAGGTTGCCAATTTGGCAGAGGATGAAAGGGAAGAGGGAGAACCAATGAGAGAGTAGCTGTTAGGCATTTGGACGGGCACATATCACTGTAATTTCCCGGCAGGAAGAAGAATTAACCAAAGTCTCAGCCACCCACCGGGAATCAGTATAGATCCTAAACCAAAATTTTGGACTTGCGGTCAGCTCACCAAAAACGAGTTGAAAAATGGAGCTCAGGGGCACAGCAATTCACAAACTGGCCGAGTAATAAAGGACAACTATCGTCCAAAAATCTGTTGAGGGAAGGCAATGAGGCGGACTTGAAAGCGTGGCAGAATAGCAGGAAACAGATTTCAAGAGGTACGTTGGAATCGCCTTTAAAGCACAGGAAGAGGGGCACAACTTTGATAATGATGCACTTGGCCAAAAAGGGCGTATGCGTTTTCTCCTGAATATATTCAGGAGAAAACGCATACGCCCTTTTTGGCCAAGCAAGCAAGCGGGCAATGCAAATCTGCACTACAAAGAAGTATCACTTCCCACCAGTCAAAAGGGACATCCACAAAATGTGTAAAAACCAGAAAGGCAAGACAGGCCCTGGAGAACAGGGTGCCTTGTTATGCTGATGGGCGGGATGTAAATTGCCAACTGCCTCTCTGGAGGAGTGCATTGTGTTCCCTAAAACAAGTAAACAACAGAGCTACAGAGCCAAGGGCACTTCCAGTCTAGGGAATATACCTTGGGAAAACTGAAAATCAAAAAGACACAGCCACCCCAAAATTTAGGGCTGCACTGCTTACAAGGACCTCAACTTGGGTACACCTTAAATATCCCAGGAAATATAAAAATGGTTCAAAAAATTGTGGTACTTACGTACGATGGAATATCCCTCAGCCATGAAATCAATGTCATAAGACCAGTAGCAGCAAAATGGGTGGATTCAGGTACGATGATTCTAAGTGAAATAAGGCACACAGAAAAAGAAACTTATCATAAGATATCACTTATGAAGATCCTGTAAACATGGCTACACTTGAACTGAGTTAGGAAAGAGAACAGTGTCTCACATTTAGAAAACACTCTTATGCCTGCTTAAGGGGGAAGGAGAGGTGGGGTGATGCATAAAACCAGAGTTTGATATAAGCACAGGTACCGTTCCAAAAACCAACTATGGAATAGACAAGACCTACACCTTCCTCAGTGAAAGGGACTCAAAACCCCATATTTCCCGCAGAGGAATATATCTGACTAGTAAGAATCTTAAAATCTATGTATTGGTATGTCTCCGTAAGGGAATCAAGTGTGTCTAGACTGGGATAAATATGGCAGCGAGAATCAGCTCAAACCCACTATAAAAAGGAATTTCAAAAATAAAACAAAAAAAAAGGGAAATTCTTTACAATTCCTTCAGGGTCTCTGATGAAACCAGAAATGACCCTATCTACAATGACAGCTGGATGTGGCATAAGGCTGGACACTTGGGACTGAGAGGATTGGTGAGATTGGGTGAGCAAATGCAGACCCTTTAAAGCAATAATGCATGGCACACATTCCATGGGTCCCAACTCTCCAGGTTGAAGGGAATATTACTACAGATATAACATGTACGGGAATCCTAGAGAACGGACACACTGTGAATACGAAAGGTTTCTAAAACTCAACGAATAGTCCCTCTCCTGGTGCTCCGGTTTGACTTTCCATCTGCTTTATTATCAACCTCCCAACTTGGAGAGACAGCCCCTTTAACCTCCTGGTTCGCACAGGTTGCCAATTTGGCAGAGGATGAAAGGGAAGAGGGAGAACCAATGAGAGAGTAGCTGTTAGGCATTTGGACAGGCACATATCACTGTAATTTCCCGGCAGGGAGAAGAATTAACCAAAGTCTCAGCCACCCACCATGAATCAGTATAGATCCTGAACCAAAATTTTGAACTTGCGGTCAGCTCACCAAAAACGAGTTGAAAAATGGAGCTCAGGGGCACAGCAATTCACAAACTGGCCGAGTAATAAAGGACAACTATCATCCAAAAATCTGTGGAGGGAAGGCAACGAGGCGGACTTGAAAGCGAGGCAGAATAGCAGGAAACAGATTTCAAGAGGTACGTTGGAATCGCCTTTAAAGCACAGGAAGAGGGGCACAACTTCGACAATGATGCACTTGGCCAAAAAGGGCGTATGCGTTTTCTCCTGAATATATTCAGGAGAAAACGCATACGCCCTTTTTGGCCAAGCAAGCAAGCGGGCAATGCAAATCTCCACTACAAAGAAGTATCACTTCCCACCGGTCAAAAGGGACATCCACAAAATGTGTAAAAACCAGAAAGGCAAGACTGGTCCTGGAGAACAGGGAGCCTTGTTATGCTGATGGACGGGATGTAAATTGCCAACTGCCTCTCTGGAGGAGTGCATTGTGTTCCCTAAAACAAGTAAAGAACAGAGCTACAGAGCCAAGGGCACTTCCAGTCTAGGGAATATACCTGGGAAAAACTGAAAATCAATAAGACAGAGCCACCCCAATATTTTGGGCTGCACTGCTTACAAGGACCTCAACTTGGGTACACCTTAAATATCCCAGGAAATATAAAAATGGTTCAAAAAATTGTGGTACTTACGTACGATGGAATATCCCTCAGCCATGAAATCAATGTCATAAGACCAGTAGCAGCAAAATGGGTGGATTCAGGTACGATGATTCTAAGTGAAATAAGTCACAGAGAAAAAGAAACTTATCATAAGTTATCACTTATGAAGATCCTGTAAACATGGCTACACTTGAACTGATTTAGGAAAGAGAACAGTGTCTCACATTTAGAAAACACTCTTATGCCTGCTTAAGGGGGAAGGAGAGGTGGGGTGATGCATAAAACCAGAGTTTGATATAAGCACAGGTACCGTTCCAAAAACCAACTATGGAATAGACAAGACCTACACCTTCCTCAGTGAAAGGGACTCAAAACCCCATATTTCCCGCAGAGGAATATATCTGACTAGTAAGAATCTTAAAACCTATGTATTGATATGTCTCCGTAAGGGAATCAAGTGTGTCTAGACTGGCATAAACATGGCAGTGAGAAGCAGCTCAAACCCACTATAAAAAGGAATTTCAAAAACAAAACAAAAAAAAACTGGGAAATTCTTTACAATTCCTTCAGGGTCTCTGATGAAACCTGAAATGACCCTATCTACAATGACAGCTGGATGTGGCATAAGGCTGGACACTTGGGACTGAGAGGATTGGTGAGATTGGGTGAGCAAATGCAGACCCTTTAAAGCAATAATGCATGGCACACATTCCATGGGTCCCAACTCTCCAGGTTGAAGGGAATATTACTACAGATATAACATGTACGGGAATCCTAGAGAACGGACACACTGTGAATACGAAAGGTTTCTAAAACTCAACGAATAGTCCCTCTCCTGGTGCTCCGGTTTGACTTTCCATCTGCTTTATTATCAACCTCCCAACTTGGAGAGACAGCCCCTTTAACCTCCTGGTTCGCACAGGTTGCCAATTTGGCAGAGGATGAAAGGGAAGAGGGAGAACCAATGAGAGAGTAGCTGTTAGGCATTTGGACGGGCACATATCACTGTAATTTCCCGGCAGGAAGAAGAATTAACCAAAGTCTCAGCCACCCACTGGGAATCAGTATAGATCCTGAACCAAAATTTTGGACTTGCGGTCAGCTCACCAAAAACGAGTTGAAAAATGGAGCTCAGGGGCACAGCAATTCACAAACTGGCCGAGTAATAAAGGACAACTATCGTCCAAAAATCTGTTGAGGGAAGGCAATGAGGCGGACTTGAAAGCGTGGCAGAATAGCAGGAAACAGATTTCAAGAGGTACGTTGGAATCGCCTTTAAAGCACAGGAAGAGGGGCACAACTTTGATAATGATGCACTTGGCCAAAAAGGGTGTATGTGTTTTCTCCTGAATATATTCAGGAGAAAACGCATACGCCCTTTTTGGCCAAGCAAGCAAGGGGGTAATGCAAATCTGCACTACAAAGAAGTATCACTTCCCACCAGTCAAAAGGGACATCCACAAAATGTGTAAAAACCAGAAAGGCAAGACAGGCCCTGGAGAACAGGGTGCCTTTTTATGCTGATGGGCGGGATGTAAATTGCCAACTGCCTCTCTGGAGGAGTGCATTGTGTTCCCTAAAACAAGTAAACAACAGAGCTACAGAGCCAAGGGCACTTCCAGTCTAGGGAATATACCTTGGGAAAACTGAAAATCAAAAAGACACAGCCACCCCAAAATTTAGGGCTGCACTGCTTACAAGGACCTCAACTTGGGTACACCTTAAATATCCCAGGAAATATAAAAATGGTTCAAAAAATTGTGGTACTTACGTACGATGGAATATCCCTCAGCCATGAAATCAATGTCATAAGACCAGTAGCAGCAAAATGGGTGGATTCAGGTACGATGATTCTAAGTGAAATAAGGCACACAGAAAAAGAAACTTATCATAAGATATCACTTATGAAGATCCTGTAAACATGGCTACACTTGAACTGAGTTAGGAAAGAGAACAGTGTCTCACATTTAGAAAACACTCTTATGCCTGCTTAAGGGGGAAGGAGAGGTGGGGTGATGCATAAAACCAGAGTTTGATATAAGCACAGGTACCGTTCCAAAAACCAACTATGGAATAGACAATACCTACACCTTCCTCAGTGAAAGGGACTCAAAACCCCATATTTCCGGCAGAGGAATATATCTGACTAGTAAGAATATTAAAATCTATGTATTGGTATGTCTCCGTAAGGGAATCAAGTGTGTCTAGACTGGGATAAATATGGCAGCGAGAATCAGCTCAAACCCACTATAAAAAGGAATTTCAAAAATAAAACAATAAAACTGGGAAATTCTTCACATTTCCTTCAGGGTCTCTGATGAAACCTGAAATGACCCTATCTACAATGACAGCTGGATGTGGCATAAGGCTGGACACTTGGGACTGAGAGGATTGGTGAGATTGGGTGAGCAAATGCAGACCCTTTAAAGCAATAATGCATGGCACACATTCCATGGGTCCCAACTCTCCAGGTTGAAGGGAATATTACTACAGATATAACATGTACGGCAATCCTAGAGAACGGACACACTGTGAATACGAAAGGTTTCTAAAACTCAACGAATAGTCCCTCTCCTGGTGCTCCGGTTTGACTTTCCATCTGCTTTATTATCAACCTGCCAACTTGGAGAGACAGCCCCTTTAACCTCCTGGTACGCACAGGTTGCCAATTTGGCAGAGGATGAAAGGGAAGAGGGAGAACCAATGAGAGAGTAGCTGTTAGGCATTTGGACAGGCACATATCACTGTAATTTCCCGGCAGGAAGAAGAATTAACCAAAGTCTCAGCCACCCACCGGGAATCAGTATAGATCCTGAACCAAAATTTTGGACTTGCGGTCAGCTCACCAAAAACGAGTTGAAAAATGGAGCTCAGGGGCACAGCAATTCACAAACTGGCCGAGTAATAAAGGACAACTATCGTCCAAAAATCTGTTGAGGGAAGGCAACGAGGCGGACATTAAAGCGAGGCAGAATAGCAGGAAACAGATTTCAAGAGGTACGTTGGAATCGCCTTTAAAGCACAGGAAGAGGGGCACAACTTCGACAATGATGCACTTGGCCAAAAAGGGCGTATGCGTTTTCTCCTGAATATATTCAGGAGAAAACGCATACGCCCTTTTTGGCCAAGCAAGCAAGCGGGCAATGCAAATCTGCACTACAAAGAAGTATCACTTCCCACCGGTCAAAAGGGACATCCACAAAATGTGTAAAAACCAGAAAGGCAAGACAGGCCCTGGAGAACAGGGAGCCTTGTTATGCTGATGGGCGGGATGTAAATTGCCAACTGCCTCTCTGGAGGAGTGCATTGTGTTCCCTAAAACAAGTAAACAACAGAGCTACAGAGCCAAGGGCACTTCCAGTCTAGGGAATATACCTGGGAAAAACTGAAAATCAATAAGACAGAGCCACCCCAAAATTTAGGGCTGCACTGCTTACAAGGACCTCAACTTGGGTACACCTTAAATATCCCAGGAAATATAAAATTGGTTCAAAAAATTGTGGTACTTACGTACGATGGAATATCCCTCAGCCATGAAATCAATGTCATAAGACCAGTAGCAGCAAAATGGGTGGATTCAGGTACGATGATTCTAAGTGAAATAAATCACAGAGAAAAAGAAACTTATCATAAGTTATCACTTATGAAGATCCTGTAAACATGGCTACACTTGAACTGAGTTAGGAAAGAGAACAGTGTCTCACATTTAGAAAACACTCTTATGCCTGCTTAAGGGGGAAGGAGAGGTGGGGTGATGCATAAAACCAGAGTTTGATATAAGCACAGGTACCGTTCCAAAAACCAACTATGGAATAGACAAGACCTACACCTTCCTCAGTGAAAGGGGCTCAAAACCCCATATTACCTGCAGAGGAATATATCTGACTAGTAAGAATCTTAAAACCTATGTATTGATATGTCTCCGTAAGGGAATCAAGTGTGTCTAGACTGGCATAAACATGGCAGCGAGAATCAGCTCAAACCCACTATAAAAAGGAATTTCAAAAACAAAACAAAAAAAAACTGGGAAATTCTTTACAATTCCTTCAGGGTCTCTGATGAAACCTGAAATGACCCTATCTACAATGACAGCTGTATGTGGCATAAGGCTGGACACTTGGGACTGAGAGGATTGGTGAGATTGGGTGAGCAAATGCAGACCCTTTAAAGCAATAATGCATGACACACATTCCATGGGTCCCAAATCTCCAGGTTGAAGGGAATATTACTACAGATATAACATGTACGGGAATCCTAGAGAACGGACACACTGTGAATACGAAAGGTTTCTAAAACTCAACGAATAGTCCCTCTCCTGGTGCTCCGGTTTGACTTTCCATCTGCTTTATTATCAACCTCCCAACTTGGAGAGACAGCCACTTTAACCTCCTGGTTCGCACAGGTTGCCAATTTGGCAGAGGATGAAAGGGAAGAGGGAGAACCAATGAGAGAGTAGCTGTTAGGCATTTGGACGGGCACATATCACTGTAATTTCCCGGCAGGAAGAAGAATTAACCAAAGTCTCAGCCACCCACCGGGAATCAGTATAGATCCTGAACCAAAATTTTGGACTTGCGGTCAGCTCACCAAAAACGAGTTGAAAAATGGAGCTCAGGGGCACAGCAATTCACAAACTGGCCGAGTAATAAAGGACAACTATCGTCCAAAAATCTGTTGACGGAAGGCAATGAGGCGGACTTGAAAGCGTGGCAGAATAGCAGGAAACAGATTTCAAGAGGTACGTTGGAATCGCCTTTAAATCACAGGAAAAGGGGCACAACTTCGACAATGATGCACTTGGCCAAAAAGGGCGTATGTGTTTTCTCCTGAATATATTCAGGAGAAAACGCATACGCCCTTTTTGGCCAAGCAAGCAAGCGGGCAATGCAAATCTGCACTACAAAGAAGTATCACTTCCCACCAGTCAAAAGGGACATCCACAAAATGTGTAAAAACCAGAAAGGCAAGACAGGCCCTGGAGAACAGGGTGCCTTGTTATGCTGATGGGCGGGATGTAAATTGCCAACTGCCTCTCTGGAGGAGTGCATTGTGTTCCCTAAAACAAGTAAACAACAGAGCTACAGAGCCAAGGGCACTTCCAGTCTAGGGAATATACCTTGGGAAAACTGAAAATCAAAAAGACACAGCCACCCCAAAATTTAGGGCTGCACTGTTTACAAGGACCTCAACTTGGGTACACCTTAAATATCCCAGGAAATATAAAAATGGTTCAAAAAATTGCGGTACTTACGTACGATGGAATATCCCTCAGCCATGAAATCAATGTCATAAGACCAGTAGCAGCAAAATGGGTGGATTCAGGTACGATGATTCTAAGTGAAATAAGTCACACAGAAAAAGAAACTTATCATAAGATATCACTTATGAAGATCCTGTAAACATGGCTACACTTGAACTGAGTTAGGAAAGAGAACAGTGTCTCACATTTAGAAAACACTCTTATGCCTGCTTAAGGGGGAAGGAGAGGTGGGGTGATGCATAAAACCAGAGTTTGATATAAGCACAGGTACCGTTCCAAAAACCAACTATGGAATAGACAAGACCTACACCTTCCTCAGTGAAAGGGACTCAAAACCCCATATTTCCCGCAGAGGAATATATCTGACTAGTAAGAATCTTAAAACCTATGTATTGATATGTCTCCGTAAGGGAATCAAGTGTGTCTAGAATGGCATAAACATGGCAGCGAGAATCAGCTCAAACCCACTATAAAAAGGAATTTCAAAAACAAAACAAAAAAGCTGGGAAATTCTTTACAATTCCTTCAGGGTCTCTGATGAAACCTGGAATGACCCTATCTACAACGACAGCTGGATGTGGCATAAGGCTGGACACTTTGGACTGAGAGGATTGGTGAGATTGGGTGAACAAATGCAGACCATTTAAAGCAATAATGCATGGCACACATTCCATGGGTCCCAACTCTCCAGGTTGAAGGGAATATTACTACAGTTATAACATGTACGGGAAACCTAGAGAACGGACACACTGTGAATACGAAAGGTTTCTAAAACTCAAAGAATAGTCCCTCTCCTGGTGCTCCGGTTTGACTTTCCATCTGCTTTACTATCAACCTCCCAACTTGGAGAGACAGCCCCTTTAACCTCCTGGTTCGCACAGGTTGCCAATTTGGCAGAGGATGAAAGGGAAGAGGGAGAACCAATGAGAGAGTAGCTGTTAGGCATTTGGACGGGCACATATCACTGTAATTTCCCAGCAGGAAGAAGAATTAACCAAAGTCTCAGCCCCCCACCGGGAACCAGTATAGGTCCTGAACCAAAATTTTGGACTTGCGGTCAGCTCACCTAAAACGAGTTGAAAAATGGAGCTCAGGGGCACAGCAATTCACAAACTGGCCGAGTAATAAAGGACAACTATCGTCCAAATATCTGTTGAGGGAAGGCCACGAGGCGGACTTGAAAGCGAGGCAGAATAGCAGGAAACAGATTTCAAGAGGTACGTTGGAATCGCCTTTAAAGCACAGGAAGAGGGGCACAACTTCGACAATGATGCACTTGGCCAAAAAGGGCGTATGCGTTTTCTCCTGAATATATTCAGGAGAAAACGCATACGCCCTTTTTGGCCAAGCAAGCAAGCAGGCAATGCAAATCTGCACTACAAAGAAGTATCACTTCCCACCGGTCAAAAGGGACATCCACAAAATGTGTAAAAACCAGAAAGGCAAGACAGGCCCTGGAGAACAGGGAGCCTTGTTATGCTGATGGGCGGGATGTAAATTGCCAACTGCCTCTCTGGAGGAGTGCATTGTGTTCCCTAAAACAAGTAAACAACAGAGCTACAGAGCCAAGGGCACTTCCAGTCTAGGGAATATACCTTGGGAAAACTGAAAATCAAAAAGACACAGCCACCCCAAAATTTAGGGCTGCACTGCTTACAAGGACCTCAACTTGGGTACACCTTAAATATCCCAGGAAATATAAAAATGGTTCAAAAAATTTTGGTACTTACATACGATGGAATATCCCTCAGCCATGAAATCAATGTCATAAGACCAGTAGCAGCAAAATGGGTGGATTCAGGTACGATGATTCTAAGTGAAATAAGTCACAGAGAAAAAGAAACTTATCATAAGATATCACTTATGAAGATCCTGTAAACATGGCTACACTTGAACTGAGTTAGGAAAGAGAACAGTGTCTCACATTTAGAAAACACTCTTATGCCTGCTTAAGGGGGAAGGAGAGGTGGGGTGATGCATAAAACCAGAGTTTGATATAAGCAGAGGTACCGTTCCAAAAACCAACTATGGAATAAGCAAGACCTACACCTTCCTCAGTGAAAGGGACTCAAAACCCCATATTTCCCGCAGAGGAATATATCTGACTAGTAAGAATCTTAAAACCTATGTATTGATATGTCTCCGTAAGGGAACCAAGTGTGTCTAGACTGGCATAAACATGGCAGCGAGAATCAGCTCAAACCCACTATAAAAAGGAATTTCAAAAACAAAACAAAAAACTGGGAAATTCTATACAATTCATTCAGAGTCTCTGATGAAACCTGGACTGACCCTATCTACAACGACAGCTGGATGTGGCATAAGGCGGGACACTTGGACTGAGAGGATTGGTGAGATTGGGTGAACAAATGCAGAACCTTTAAAGCATTAATGCATGGCACCCATTCCATGGGTCCCAACTCTCCAGGTTGAAGGGAATATTACTACAGTTATAACATGTACGGGAAACCTAGAGAACGGACACACTGTGAATACAAAAGGTTTCTAAAACTCAACGAATAGTCCCTCTCCTGGTGCTCCGGTTTGACTTTCCACCTGCTTTACTATCAACCTCCCAACTTGGAGAGACAGCCCCTTTAACCTCTTGGTTCGCACAGGTTGCCAATTTGGCAGAGGATGAAAGGGAAGAGGGAGAACCAATGAGAGAGTAGCTGTTACGCATTTGGACGGGCACATATCACTCTAATTTCCCGGCAGAAAGAAGAATTAACCAAAGTCTCAGCCCCCCACCGGGAACCAGCATAGATCCTGAACCAAAATTTTGGACCTGCGGTCAGCTCACCAAAAACGAGTTGAAAAATGGAGCTCAGGGGCACAGCAATTCACAAACTGGCCGAGTAATAAAGGACAACTATCGTCCAAAAATCTGTTGAGGGAAGGCAACGAGGTGGACTTGAAAGCGAAGCAGAATAGCAGGAAACAGATTTCAAGAGGTACGTTGGAATCACCTTTAAAGCACTGGATGAGGGGCACAACTTCGGCAATGATGCACGTGGCCAAAAAGGGCGTATGCGTTTTCTCCTGAATATATTCAGGAGAAAATGCATACGCCCTTTTTGGCCAAGCAAGCAATCGGGCAATGCAAATCTGCATTACAAAGAAGTATCACTTACCACCGGTCAAAAGGGACATCCACAAAATGTGTAAAAACCAGAAAGGCAAGACAGGCACTGGAGAACAGGGAGCCTTGTTATGCTGATGGGCGGATGTAAATTGCCAACTGCCTCTCTGGAGGAGTACATTGTGTTCCCTAAAACAAGTAAAGAACAGAGCTACAGAGCCAAGGGCACTTCCAGTCTAAGGAATATACCTTTGGAAAACTGAAAATCAAAAAGACACAGCCACCCCAAAATTTAGGGCTGCACTGCTTACAAGGACCTCAACTTGGGTACACCTTAAATATCCCAGGAAATATAAAAATGGTTCAAAAAATTGTGGTACTTACGTACGATGGAATATCCCTCAGCCATGAAATCAATGTCATAAAACCAGTAGCAGCAAAATGGGTGGATTCAGGTACGATGATTCTAAGTGAAATAAGTCACAGAGAAAAAGAAACTTATCATAAGATATCACTTATGAAGATCCTGTAAACATGGCTACACTTGAACTGAGTTAGGAAAGAGAACAGTGTCTCACATTTAGAAAACACTCTTATGCCTGCTTAAGGGGGAAGGAGAGGTGGGGTGATGCATAAAACCAGAGTTTGATATAAGCACAGGTACCGTTCCAAAAACCAACTATGGAATAGACAAGACCTACACCTTCCTCAGTGAAAGGGACTCAAAACCCCATATTTCCCGCAGAGGAATATATCTGACTAGTAAGAATCTTAAAACCTATGTATTGATATGTCTCCGTAAGGGAATCAAGTGTGTCTAGACTGGCATAAACATGGCAGCGAGAATCAGCTCAAACCCACTATAAAAAGGAATTTCAAAAACAAAACAAAAAAACTGGGAAATTCTTTACAATTCCTTCAGGGTCTCTGATGAAACCTGAAATGACCCTATCTACAATGACAGCTGGATGTGGCATAAGGCTGGACACTTTGGACTGAGAGGATTGGTGAGATTGGGTGAACAAATGCAGACCATTTAAAGCAATAATGCATGGCACACATTCCATGGGTCCCAACTCTCCAGGTTGAAGGGAATATTACTACAGATATAACATGTACGGGAATCCTAGAGAACGGACACACTGTGAATACAAAAGGTTTCTAAAACTCAACGAAGAGTCCCTCTCCTGGTGCTCCGGTTTGACTTTCCATCTGCTTTATTATCAACCTCCCAACTTGGAGAGACAGCCCCTTTAACCTCCTGGTTCGCACAGGTTGCCAATTTGGCAGAGGATGAAAGGGAAGAGGGAGAACCAATGAGAGAGTAGCTGTTAGGCATTTGGACGGGCACATATCACTGTAATTTCCCGGCAGGAAGAAGAATTAACCAAAGTCTCAGCCACCCACCGGGAATCAGTATAGATCCTGAACCAAAATTTTGGACTTGCGGTCAGCTCACCAAAAACGAGTTGAAAAATGGAGCTCAGGGGCACAGCAATTCACAAACTGGCCGAGTAATAAAGGACAACTATCGACCAAAAATCTGTTGAGGGAAGGCAACGAGGCGGACTTGAAAGCGAGGCAGAATAGCAGGAAACAGATTTCAAGAGGTACGTTGGAATCGCCTTTAAAGCACAGGAAGAGGGGCACAACTTCGACAATGATGCACTTGGCCAAAAAGGGCGTATGCGTTTTCTCCTGAATATATTCAGGAGAAAACGCATACGCCCTTTTTGGCCAAGCAAGCAAGCGGGCAATGCAAATCTGCACTACAAAGAAGTATCACTTCCAACCGGTCAAAAGGGACATCCACAAAATGTGTAAAAACCAGAAAGGCAAGACAGGCCCTGGAGAACAGGGAGCCTTGTTATGCTGATGGGCGGGATGTAAATTGCCAACTGCCTCTCTGGAGGAGTGCATTGTGTTCCCTAAAACAAGTAAACAACAGAGCTACAGAGCCAAGGGCACTTCCAGTCTAGGGAATATACCTGGGAAAAACTGAAAATCAATAAGACAGAGCCACCCCAAAATTTATGGCTGCACTGCTTACAAGGACCTCAACTTGGGTACACCTTAAATATCCCAGGAAATATAAAATTGGTTCAAAAAATTGTGGTACTTACGTACGATGGAATATCCCTCAGCCATGAAATCAATGTCATAAGACCAGTAGCAGCAAAATGGGTGGATTCAGGTACGATGATTTTAAGTGAAATAAGTCACAGAGAAAAAGAAACTTATCATAAGTTATCACTTATGAAGAACCTGTAAACATGGCTACACTTGAACTGAGTTAGGAAAGAGAACAGTGTCTCACATTTAGAAAACACTCTTATGCCTGCTTAAGGGGGAAGGAGAGGTGGGGTGATGCATAAAACCAGAGTTTGATATAAGCACAGGTACCGTTCCAAAAACCAACTATGGAATAGACAAGACCTACACCTTCCTCAGTGAAAGGGACTCAAAACCCCATATTTCCAGGAAAAGAATATATCTTACTAGTAAGAATCTTAAAACCTATGTATTGATATGTCTCCGTAAGGGAATCAAGTGTGTCTAGACTGGCACAAACATGGCAGCGAGAATCAGCTCAAACCCACTATAAAAAGGAATTTCAAAAATAAAACAAAAAAACTGGGAAATTCTTTACAATTCCTTCAGGGTCTCTGATGAAACCTGAAATGACCCTATCTACAATGACAGCTGGATGTGGCATAAGGCTGGACACTTGGGACTGAGAGGATTGGTGAGATTGGGTGAGCAAATGCAGACCCTTTAAAGAAATAATGCATGACACACATTCCATGGGTCCCAAATCTCCAGGTTGAAGGGAATATTACTACAGATATAACATGTACGGGAATCCTAGAGAACGGACACACTGTGAATACGAAAGGTTTCTAAAACTCAACGAATAGTCCCTCTCCTGGTGCTCCGGTTTGACTTTCCATCTGCTTTATTATCAACCTCCCAACTTGGAGAGACAGCCACTTTAACCTCCTGGTTCGCACAGGTTGCCAATTTGGCAGAGGATGAAAGGGAAGAGGGAGAACCAATGAGAGAGTAGCTGTTAGGCATTTGGACGGGCACATATCACTGTAATTTCCCGGCAGGAAGAAGAATTAACCAAAGTCTCAGCCACCCACCGGGAATCAGTATAGATCCTGAACCAAAATTTTGGACTTGCGGTCAGCTCACCAAAAACGAGTTGAAAAATGGAGCTCAGGGGCACAGCAATTCACAAACTGGCCGAGTAATAAAGGACAACTATCGTCCAAAAATCTGTTGAGGGAAGGCAATGAGGCGGACTTGAAAGCGTGGCAGAATAGCAGGAAACAGATTTCAAGAGGTACGTTGGAATCGCCTTTAAATCACAGGAAAAGGGGCACAACTTCGACAATGATGCACTTGGCCAAAAAGGGCGTATGTGTTTTCTCCTGAATATATTCAGGAGAAAACGCATACGCCCTTTTTGGCCAAGCAAGCAAGCGGGCAATGCAAATCTACACTACAAAGAAGTATCACTTCCCACCAGTCAAAAGGGACATCCACAAAATGTGTAAAAACCAGAAAGGCAAGACAGGCCCTGGAGAACAGGGTGCCTTGTTATGCTGATGGGCGGGATGTAAATTGCCAACTGCCTCTCTGGAGGAGTGCATTGTGTTCCCTAAAACAAGTAAACAACAGAGCTACAGAGCCAAGGGCACTTCCAGTCTAGGGAATATACCTTGGGAAAACTGAAAATCAAAAAGACACAGCCACCCCAAAATTTAGGGCTGCACTGTTTACAAGGACCTCAACTTGGGTACACCTTAAATATCCCAGGAAATATAAAAATGGTTCAAAAAATTGCGGTACTTACGTACGATGGAATATCCCTCAGCCATGAAATCAATGTCATAAGACCAGTAGCAGCAAAATGGGTGGATTCAGGTACGATGATTCTAAGTGAAATAAGTCACACAGAAAAAGAAACTTATCATAAGATATCACTTATGAAGATCCTGTAAACATGGCTACACTTGAACTGAGTTAGGAAAGAGAACAGTGTCTCACATTTAGAAAACACTCTTATGCCTGCTTAAGGGGGAAGGAGAGGTGGGGTGATGCATAAAACCAGAGTTTGATATAAGCACAGGTACCGTTCCAAAAACCAACTATGGAATAGACAAGACCTACACCTTCCTCAGTGAAAGGGACTCAAAACCCCATATTTCCCGCAGAGGAATATATCTGACTAGTAAGAATCTTAAAACCTATGTATTGATATGTCTCCGTAAGGGAATCAAGTGTGTCTAGAATGGCATAAACATGGCAGCGAGAATCAGCTCAAACCCACTATAAAAAGGAATTTCAAAAACAAAACAAAAAAGCTGGGAAATTCTTTACAATTCTTTCAGGGTCTCTGATGAAACCTGGAATGACCCTATCTACAACGACAGCTGGATGTGGCATAAGGCTGGACACTTTGGACTGAGAGGATTGGTGAGATTGGGTGAACAAATGCAGACCATTTAAAGCAATAATGCATGGCACACATTCCATGGGTCCCAACTCTCCAGGTTGAAGGGAATATTACTACAGTTATAACATGTACGGGAAACCTAGAGAACGGACACACTGTGAATACGAAAGGTTTCTAAAACTCAAAGAATAGTCCCTCTCCTGGTGCTCCGGTTTGACTTTCCATCTGCTTTACTATCAACCTCCCAACTTGGAGAGACAGCCCCTTTAACCTCCTGGTTCGCACAGGTTGCCAATTTGGCAGAGGATGAAAGGGAAGAGGGAGAACCAATGAGAGAGTAGCTGTTAGGCATTTGGACGGGCACATATCACTGTAATTTCCCAGCAGGAAGAAGAATTAACCAAAGTCTCAGCCCCCCACCGGGAACCAGTATAGGTCCTGAACCAAAATTTTGGACTTGCGGTCAGCTCACCTAAAACGAGTTGAAAAATGGAGCTCAGGGGCACAGCAATTCACAAACTGGCCGAGTAATAAAGGACAACTATCGTCCAAATATCTGTTGAGGGAAGGCCACGAGGCGGACTTGAAAGCGAGGCAGAATAGCAGGAAACAGATTTCAAGAGGTACGTTGGAATCGCCTTTAAAGCACAGGAAGAGGGGCACAACTTCGACAATGATGCACTTGGCCAAAAAGGGCGTATGCGTTTTCTCCTGAATATATTCAGGAGAAAACGCATACGCCCTTTTTGGCCAAGCAAGCAAGCAGGCAATGCAAATCTGCACTACAAAGAAGTATCACTTCCCACCGGTCAAAAGGGACATCCACAAAATGTGTAAAAACCAGAAAGGCAAGACAGGCCCTGGAGAACAGGGAGCCTTGTTATGCTGATGGGCGGGATGTAAATTGCCAACTGCCTCTCTGGAGGAGTGTATTGTGTTCCCTAAAACAAGTAAACAACAGAGCTACAGAGCCAAGGGCACTTCCAGTCTAGGGAATATACCTTGGGAAAACTGAAAATCAAAAAGACACAGCCACCCCAAAATTTAGGGCTGCACTGCTTACAAGGACCTCAACTTGGGTACACCTTAAATATCCCAGGAAATATAAAAATGGTTCAAAAAATTTTGGTACTTACATACGATGGAATATCCCTCAGCCATGAAATCAATGTCATAAGACCAGTAGCAGCAAAATGGGTGGATTCAGGTACGATGATTCTAAGTGAAATAAGTCACAGAGAAAAAGAAACTTATCATAAGATATCACTTATGAAGATCCTGTAAACATGGCTACACTTGAACTGAGTTAGGAAAGAGAACAGTGTCTCACATTTAGAAAACACTCTTATGCCTGCTTAAGGGGGAAGGAGAGGTGGGGTGATGCATAAAACCAGAGTTTGATATAAGCAGAGGTACCGTTCCAAAAACCAACTATGGAATAAGCAAGACCTACACCTTCCTCAGTGAAAGGGACTCAAAACCCCATATTTCCCGCAGAGGAATATATCTGACTAGTAAGAATCTTAAAACCTATGTATTGATATGTCTCCGTAAGGGAACCAAGTGTGTCTAGACTGGCATAAACATGGCAGCGAGAATCAGCTCAAACCCACTATAAAAAGGAATTTCAAAAACAAAACAAAAAACTGGGAAATTCTTTACAATTCATTCAGAGTCTCTGATGAAACCTGGACTGACCCTATCTACAACGACAGCTGGATGTGGCATAAGGCGGGACACTTGGACTGAGAGGATTGGTGAGATTGGGTGAACAAATGCAGAACCTTTAAAGCATTAATGCATGGCACCCATTCCATGGGTCCCAACTCTCCAGGTTGAAGGGAATATTACTACAGTTATAACATGTACGGGAAACATAGAGAACGGACACACTGTGAATACAAAAGGTTTCTAAAACTCAACGAATAGTCCCTCTCCTGGTGCTCCGGTTTGACTTTCCACCTGCTTTACTATCAACCTCCCAACTTGGAGAGACAGCCCCTTTAACCTCTTGGTTCGCACAGGTTGCCAATTTGGCAGAGGATGAAAGGGAAGAGGGAGAACCAATGAGAGAGTAGCTGTTACGCATTTGGACGGGCACATATCACTCTAATTTCCCGGCAGAAAGAAGAATTAACCAAAGTCTCAGCCCCCCACCGGGAACCAGCATAGATCCTGAACCAAAATTTTGGACCTGCGGTCAGCTCACCAAAAACGAGTTGAAAAATGGAGCTCAGGGGCACAGCAATTCACAAACTGGCCGAGTAATAAAGGACAACTATCGTCCAAAAATCTGTTGAGGGAAGGCAACGAGGTGGACTTGAAAGCGAAGCAGAATAGCAGGAAACAGATTTCAAGAGGTACGTTGGAATCACCTTTAAAGCACTGGATGAGGGGCACAACTTCGGCAATGATGCACGTGGCCAAAAAGGGCGTATGCGTTTTCTCCTGAATATATTCAGGAGAAAACGCATACGCCCTTTTTGGCCAAGCAAGCAATCGGGCAATGCAAATCTGCATTACAAAGAAGTATCACTTACCACCGGTCAAAAGGGACATCCACAAAATGTGTAAAAACCAGAAAGGCAAGACAGGCACTGGAGAACAGGGAGCCTTGTTATGCTGATGGGCGGATGTAAATTGCCAACTGCCTCTCTGGAGGAGTACATTGTGTTCCCTAAAACAAGTAAAGAACAGAGCTACAGAGCCAAGGGCACTTCCAGTCTAAGGAATATACCTTTGGAAAACTGAAAATCAAAAAGACACAGCCACCCCAAAATTTAGGGCTGCACTGCTTACAAGGACCTCAACTTGGGTACACCTTAAATATCCCAGGAAATATAAAAATGGTTCAAAAAATTGTGGTACTTACGTACGATGGAATATCCCTCAGCCATGAAATCAATGTCATAAGACCAGTAGCAGCAAAATGGGTGGATTCAGGTACGATGATTCTAAGTGAAATAAGTCACAGAGAAAAAGAAACTTATCATAAGATATCACTTATGAAGATCCTGTAAACATGGCTACACTTGAACTGAGTTAGGAAAGAGAACAGTGTCTCACATTTAGAAAACACTCTTATGCCTGCTTAAGGGGGAAGGAGAGGTGGGGTGATGCATAAAACCAGAGTTTGATATAAGCACAGGTACCGTTCCAAAAACCAACTATGGAATAGACAAGACCTACACCTTCCTCAGTGAAAGGGACTCAAAACCCCATATTTCCCGCAGAGGAATATATCTGACTAGTAAGAATCTTAAAACCTATGTATTGATATGTCTCCGTAAGGGAATCAAGTGTGTCTAGACTGGCATAAACATGGCAGCGAGAATCAGCTCAAACCCACTATAAAAAGGAATTTCAAAAACAAAACAAAAAAACTGGGAAATTCTTTACAATTCCTTCAGGGTCTCTGATGAAACCTGGAATGACCCTATCTACAATGACAGCTGGATGTGGCATAAGGCTGGACACTTTGGACTGAGAGGATTGGTGAGATTGGGTGAACAAATGCAGACCATTTAAAGCAATAATGCATGGCACACATTCCATGGGTCCCAACTCTCCAGGTTGAAGGGAATATTACTACAGATATAACATGTACGGGAATCCTAGAGAACGGACACACTGTGAATAGAAAGGTTTCTAAAACTCAACGAAGAGTCCCTCTCCTGGTGCTCCGGTTTGACTTTCCATCTGCTTTATTATCAACCTCCCAACTTGGAGAGACAGCCCCTTTAACCTCCTGGTTCGCACAGGTTGCCAATTTGGCAGAGGATGAAAGGGAAGAGGGAGAACCAATGAGAGAGTAGCTGTTAGGCATTTGGACGGGCACATATCACTGTAATTTCCCGGCAGGAAGAAGAATTAACCAAAGTCTCAGCCACCCACCGGGAATCAGTATAGATCCTGAACCAAAATTTTGGACTTGCGGTCAGCTCACCAAAAACGAGTTGAAAAATGGAGCTCAGGGGCACAGCAATTCACAAACTGGCCGAGTAATAAAGGACAACTATCGACCAAAAATCTGTTGAGGGAAGGCAACGAGGCGGACTTGAAAGCGAGGCAGAATAGCAGGAAACAGATTTCAAGAGGTACGTTGGAATCGCCTTTAAAGCACAGGAAGAGGGGCACAACTTCGACAATGATGCACTTGGCCAAAAAGGGCGTATGCGTTTTCTCCTGAATATATTCAGGAGAAAACGCATACGCCCTTTTTGGCCAAGCAAGCAAGCGGGCAATGCAAATCTGCACTACAAAGAAGTATCACTTCCAACCGGTCAAAAGGGACATCCACAAAATGTGTAAAAACCAGAAAGGCAAGACAGGCCCTGGAGAACAGGGAGCCTTGTTATGCTGATGGGCGGGATGTAAATTGCCAACTGCCTCTCTGGAGGAGTGCATTGTGTTCCCTAAAACAAGTAAACAACAGAGCTACAGAGCCAAGGGCACTTCCAGTCTAGGGAATATACCTGGGAAAAACTGAAAATCAATAAGACAGAGCCACCCTTAAATTTATGGCTGCACTGCTTACAAGGACCTCAACTTGGGTACACCTTAAATATCCCAGGAAATATAAAATTGGTTCAAAAAATTGTGGTACTTACGTACGATGGAATATCCCTCAGCCATGAAATCAATGTCATAAGACCAGTAGCAGCAAAATGGGTGGATTCAGGTACGATGATTCTAAGTGAAATAAGTCACAGAGAAAAAGAAACTTATCATAAGTTATCACTTATGAAGAACCTGTAAACATGGCTACACTTGAACTGAGTTAGGAAAGAGAACAGTGTCTCACATTTAGAAAACACTCTTATGCCTGCTTAAGGGGGAAGGAGAGGTGGGGTGATGCATAAAACCAGAGTTTGATATAAGCACAGGTACCGTTCCAAAAACCAACTATGGAATAGACAAGACCTACACCTTCCTCAGTGAAAGGGACTCAAAACCCCATATTTCCAGGAGAAGAATATATCTTACTAGTAAGAATCTTAAAACCTATGTATTGATATGTCTCCGTAAGGGAATCAAGTGTGTCTAGACTGGCACAAACATGGCAGCGAGAATCAGCTCAAACCCACTATAAAAAGGAATTTCAAAAATAAAACAAAAAAACTGGGAAATTCTTTACAATTCCTTCAGGGTCTCTGATGAAACCTGAAATGACCCTATCTACAATGACAGCTGGATGTGGCATAAGGCTGGACACTTGGGACTGAGAGGATTGGTGAGATTGGGTGAGCAAATGCAGACCCTTTAAAGCAATAATGCATGGCACACATTCCATGGGTCCCAACTCTCCAGGTTGAAGGGAATATTACTACAGTTATAACATGTACGGGAATCCTAGAGAACGGACACACTGTGAATACGAAAGGTTTCTAAAACTCAACGAATAGTCCCTCTCCTGGTGCTCCGGTTTGACTTTCCATCTGCTTTATTATCAACCTCCCAACTTGGAGAGACAGCCCCTTTAACCTCCTGGTTCGCACAGGTTGCCAATTTGGCAGAGGATGAAAGGGAAGAGGGAGAACCAATGAGAGAGTAGCTGTTAGGCATTTGGACGGGCACATATCACTGTAATTTCCCGGCAGGAAGAAGTATTAACCAAAGTCTCAGCCACCCACCGGGAATCAGTATAGATCCTGAACCAAAATTTTGGACTTGCGGTCAGCTCACCAAAAACGAGTTGAAAAATGGAGCTCAGGGGCACAGCAATTCACAAACTGGCCGAGTAATAAAGGACAACTATCGTCCAAAAATCTGTTGAGGGAAGGCAACGAGGTGGACTTGAAAGCGAGGCAGAATAGCAGGAAACAGATTTCAAGAGGTACGTTGGAATCGCCTTTAAAGCACAGGAAGAGGGGCACAACTTCGACAATGATGCACTTGGCCAAAAAGGGCGTATGCGTTTTCTCCTGAATATATTCAGGAGAAAACGCATACGCCCTTTTTGGCCAAGCAAGCAAGCGGGCAATGCAAATCTGCACTACAAAGAAGTATCACTTCCCACCGGTCAAAAGGGACATCCACAAAATGTGTAAAAACCAGAAAGGCAAGACAGGCCCTGGAGAACAGGGAGCCTTGTTATGCTGATGGGCGGGATGTAAATTGCCAACTGCCTCTCTGGAGGAGTGCATTGTGTTCCCTAAAACAAGTAAACAACAGAGCTACAGAGCCAAGGGCACTTCCAGTCTACGGAATATACCTTGGGAAAACTGAAAATCAAAAAGACACAGCCACCCCAAAATTTAGGGCTGCACTGCTTACAAGGACCTCAACTTGGGTACACCTTAAATATCCCAGGAAATATAAAAATGGTTCAAAAAATTTTGGTACTTACATACGATGGAATATCCCTCAGCCATGAAATCAATGTCATAAGACCAGTAGCAGCAAAATGGGTGGATTCAGGTACGATGATTCTAAGTGAAATAAGTCACAGAGAAAAAGAAACTTATCATAAGATATCACTTATGAAGATCCTGTAAACATGGCTACACTTGAACTGAGTTAGGAAAGAGAACAGTGTCTCACATTTAGAAAACACTCTTATGCCTGCTTAAGGGGGAAGGAGAGGTGGGGTGATGCATAAAACCAGAGTTTGATATAAGCAGAGGTACCGTTCCAAAAACCAACTATGGAATAAGCAAGACCTACACCTTCCTCAGTGAAAGGGACTCAAAACCCCATATTTCCCGCAGAGGAATATATCTGACTAGTAAGAATCTTAAAACCTATGTATTGATATGTCTCCGTAAGGGAACCAAGTGTGTCTAGACTGGCATAAACATGGCAGCGAGAATCAGCTCAAACCCACTATAAAAAGGAATTTCAAAAACAAAACAAAAAACTGGGAAATTCTTTACAATTCATTCAGAGTCTCTGATGAAACCTGGACTGACCCTATCTACAACGACAGCTGGATGTGGCATAAGGCGGGACACTTGGACTGAGAGGATTGGTGAGATTGGGTGAACAAATGCAGAACCTTTAAAGCATTAATGCATGGCACCCATTCCATGGGTCCCAACTCTCCAGGTTGAAGGGAATATTACTACAGTTATAACATGTACGGGAAACCTAGAGAACGGACACACTGTGAATACAAAAGGTTTCTAAAACTCAACGAATAGTCCCTCTCCTGGTGCTCCGGTTTGACTTTCCACCTGCTTTACTATCAACCTCCCAACTTGGAGAGACAGCCCCTTTAACCTCTTGGTTCGCACAGGTTGCCAATTTGGCAGAGGATGAAAGGGAAGAGGGAGAACCAATGAGAGAGTAGCTGTTACGCATTTGGACGGGCACATATCACTCTAATTTCCCGGCAGAAAGAAGAATTAACCAAAGTCTCAGCCCCCCACCGGGAACCAGCATAGATCCTGAACCAAAATTTTGGACCTGCGGTCAGCTCACCAAAAACGAGTTGAAAAATGGAGCTCAGGGGCACAGCAATTCACAAACTGGCCGAGTAATAAAGGACAACTATCGTCCAAAAATCTGTTGAGGGAAGGCAACGAGGTGGACTTGAAAGCGAAGCAGAATAGCAGGAAACAGATTTCAAGAGGCACGTTGGAATCACCTTTAAAGCACTGGATGAGGGGCACAACTTCGGCAATGATGCACGTGGCCAAAAAGGGCGTATGCGTTTTCTCCTGAATATATTCAGGAGAAAACGCATACGCCCTTTTTGGCCAAGCAAGCAATCGGGCAATGCACATCTGCATTACAAAGAAGTATCACTTACCACCGGTCAAAAGGGACATCCACAAAATGTGTAAAAACCAGAAAGGCAAGACAGGCACTGGAGAACAGGGAGCCTTGTTATGCTGATGGGCGGATGTAAATTGCCAACTGCCTCTCTGGAGGAGTACATTGTGTTCCCCAAAACAAGTAAAGAACAGAGCTACTGAGCCAAGGGCACTTCCAGTCTAAGGAATATACCTTTGGAAAACTGAAAATCAAAAAGACACAGCCACCCCAAAATTTAGGGCTGCACTGCTTACAAGGACCTCAACTTGGGTACACCTTAAATATCCCAGGAAATATAAAAATGGTTCAAAAAATTGTGGTACTTACGTACGATGGAATATCCCTCAGCCATGAAATCAATGTCATAAGACCAGTAGCAGCAAAATGGGTGGATTCAGGTACGATGATTCTAAGTGAAATAAGTCACAGAGAAAAAGAAACTTATCATAAGTTATCACTTATGAAGATCCTGTAAACATGGCTACACTTGAACTGAGTTAGGAAAGAGAACAGTGTCTCACATTTAGAAAACACTCTTATGCCTGCTTAAGGGGGAAGGAGAGGTGGGGTGATGCATAAAACCAGAGTTTGATATAAGCACAGGTACCGTTCCAAAAACCAACTATGGAATAGACAAGACCTACACCTTCCTCAGTGAAAGGGACTCAAAACCCCATATTTCCCGCAGAGGAATATATCTGACTAGTAAGAATCTTAAAACCTATGTATTGATATGTCTCCGTAAGGGAATCAAGTGTGTCTAGACTGGCATAAACATGGCAGCGAGAATCAGCTCAAACCCACTATAAAAAGGAATTTCAAAAACAAAACAAAAAAAACTGGGAAATTCTTTACAATTCCTTCAGGGTCTCTGATGAAACCTGGAATGACCCTATCTACAATGACAGCTGGATGTGGCATAAGGCTGGACACTTTGGACTGAGAGGATTGGTGAGATTGGGTGAACAAATGCAGACCCTTTAAAGCAATAATGCATGGCACACATTCCATGGGTCCCAACTCTCCAGGTTGAAGGGAATATTACTACAGTTATAACAGGTACGGGAATCCTAGAGAACGGACACACTGTGAATACGAAAGGTTTCTAAAACTCAACGAATAGTCCCTCTCCTGGTGCTCCGGTTTGACTTTCCATCTGCTTTATTATCAACCTCCCAACTTGGAGAGACAGCCCCTTTAACCTCCTGGTTCGCACAGGTTGCCAATTTGGCAGAGGATGAAAGGGAAGAGGGAGAACCAATGAGAGAGTAGCTGTTAGGCATTTGGACGGGCACATATCACTGTAATTTCCCGGCAGGAAGAAGAATTAACCAAAGTCTCAGCCACCCACCGGGAATCAGTATAGATCCTGAACCAAAATTTTGGACTTGCGGTCAGCTCACCAAAAACGAGTTGAAAAATGGAGCTCAGGGGCACAGCAATTCACAAACTGGCCGAGTAATAAAGGACAACTATCGACCAAAAATCTGTTGAGGGAAGGCAACGAGGCAGACTTGAAAGCGAGGCAGAATAGCAGGAAACAGATTTCAAGAGGTACGTTGGAATCGCCTTTAAAGCACAGGAAGAGGGGCACAACTTCGACAATGATGCACTTGGCCAAAAAGGGCGTATGCGTTTTCTCCTGAATATATTCAGGAGAAAACGCATACGCCCTTTTTGGCCAAGCAAGCAAGCGGGCAATGCAAATCTGCACTACAAAGAAGTATCACTTCCAACCGGTCAAAAGGGACATCCACAAAATGTGTAAAAACCAGAAAGGCAAGACAGGCCCTGGAGAACAGGGAGCCTTGTTATGCTGATGGGCGGGATGTAAATTGCCAACTGCCTCTCTGGAGGAGTGCATTGTGTTCCCTAAAACAAGTAAACAACAGAGCTACAGAGCCAAGGGCACTTCCAGTCTAGGGAATATACCTGGGAAAAACTGAAAATCAATAAGACAGAGCCACCCCAAAATTTAGGGCTGCACTGCTTACAAGGACCTCAACTTGGGTACACCTTAAATATCCCAGGAAATATAAAATTGGTTCAAAAAATTGTGGTACTTACGTACGATGGAATATCCCTCAGCCATGAAATCAATGTCATAAGACCAGTAGCAGCAAAATGGGTGGATTCAGGTACGATGATTTTAAGTGAAATAAGTCACAGAGAAAAAGAAACTTATCATAAGTTATCACTTATGAAGAACCTGTAAACATGGCTACACTTGAACTGAGTTAGGAAAGAGAACAGTGTCTCACATTTAGAAAACACTCTTATGCCTGCTTAAGGGGGAAGGAGAGGTGGGGTGATGCATAAAACCAGAGTTTGATATAAGCACAGGTACCGTTCCAAAAACCAACTATGGAATAGACAAGACCTACACCTTCCTCAGTGAAAGGGACTCAAAACCCCATATTTCCAGGAGAAGAATATATCTTACTAGTAAGAATCTTAAAACCTATGTATTGATATGTCTCCGTAAGGGAATCAAGTGTGTCTATACTGGCACAAACATGGCAGCGAGAATCAGCTCAAACCCACTATAAAAAGGAATTTCAAAAACAAAACAAAAAAAACTGGGAAATTCTTTACAATTCCTTCAGGGTCTCTGATGAAACCTGAAATGACCCTATCTACAATGACAGCTGGATGTGGCATAAGGCTGGACACTTGGGACTGAGAGGATTGGTGAGATTGGGTGAGCAAATGCAGACCCTTTAAAGCAATAATGCATGGCACACATTCCATGGGTCCCAACTCTCCAGGTTGAAGGGAATATTACTACAGTTATAACATGTACGGGAATCCTAGAGAACGGACACACTGTGAATACGAAAGGTTTCTAAAACTCAACGAATAGTCCCTCTCCTGGTGCTCCGGTTTGACTTTCCATCTGCTTTATTATCAACCTCCCAACTTGGAGAGACAGCCCCTTTAACCTCCTGGTTCGCACAGGTTGCCAATTTGGCAGAGGATGAAAGGGAAGAGGGAGAACCAATGAGAGAGTAGCTGTTAGGCATTTGGACGGGCACATATCACTGTAATTTCCCGGCAGGAAGAAGAATTAACCAAAGTCTCAGCCACCCACCGGGAATCAGTATAGATCCTGAACCAAAATTTTGGACTTGCGGTCAGCTCACCAAAAACGAGTTGAAAAATGGAGCTCAGGGGCACAGCAATTCACAAACTGGCCGAGTAATTAAGGACAACTATCGTCCAAAAATCTGTTGAGGGAAGGCAACGAGGTGGACTTGAAAGCGTGGGAGAATAGCAGGAAACAGATTTCAAGAGGTACGTTGGAATCGCCTTTAAAGCACAGGAAGAGGGGCACAACTTCGACAATGATGCACTTGGCCAAAAAGGGCGTATGCGTTTTCTCCTGAATATATTCAGGAGAAAACGCATACGCCCTTTTTGGCCAAGCAAGCAAGCGGGCAATGCAAATCTGCACTACAAAGAAGTATCACTTCCCACCAGTCAAAAGGGACATCCACAAAATGTGTAAAAACCAGAAAGGCAAGACAGGCCCTGGAGAACAGGGAGCCTTGTTATGCTGATGGGCGGGATGTAAATTGCCAACTGCCTATCTGGAGGAGTGCATTGTGTTCCCTAAAACAAGTAAACAACAGAGCTACAGAGCCAAGGGCACTTCCAGGCTAGGGAATATACCTGGGAAAAACTGAAAATCAATAAGACAGAGCCACCCCAAAATTTATGGCTGCACTGCTTACAAGGACCTCAACTTGGGTACACCTTAAATATCCCAGGAAATATAAAATTGGTTCAAAAAATTGTGGTACTTACGTACGATGGAATATCCCTCAGCCATGAAATCAATGTCATAAGACCAGTAGCAGCAAAATGGGTGGATTCAGGTACGATGATTCTAAGTGAAATAAGTCACAGAGAAAAAGAAACTTATCATAAGTTATAACTTATGAAGATCCTGTAAACATGGCTACACTTGAACTGAGTTAGGAAAGAGAACAGTGTCTCACATTTAGAAAACACTCTTATGCCTGCTTAAGGGGGAAGGAGAGGTGGGGTGATGCATAAAACCAGAGTTTGATATAAGCACAGGTACCGTTCCAAAAACCAACTATGGAATAGACAAGACCTACACCTTCCTCAGTGAAAGGGACTCAAAACCCCATATTTCCCGCAGAGGAATATATCTGACTAGTAAGAATCTTAAAACCTATGTATTGATATGTCTCCGTAAGGGAATCAAGTGTGTCTATACTGGCACAAACATGGCAGCGAGAATCAGCTCAAACCCACTATAAAAAGGAATTTCAAAAACAAAACAAAAAAAACTGGGAAATTCTTTACAATTCCTTCAGGGTCTCTGATGAAACCTGAAATGACCCTATCTACAATGACAGCTGGATGTGGCATAAGGCTGGACACTTGGGACTGAGAGGATTGGTGAGATTGGGTGAGCAAATGCAGACCCTTTAAAGCAATAATGCATGGCACACATTCCATGGGTCCCAACTCTCCAGGTTGAAGGGAATATTACTACAGTTATAACATGTACGGGAATCCTAGAGAACGGACACACTGTGAATACGAAAGGTTTCTAAAACTCAACGAATAGTCCCTCTCCTGGTGCTCCGGTTTGACTTTCCATCTGCTTTATTATCAACCTCCCAACTTGGAGAGACAGCCCCTTTAACCTCCTGGTTCGCACAGGTTGCCAATTTGGCAGAGGATGAAAGGGAAGAGGGAGAACCAATGAGAGAGTAGCTGTTAGGCATTTGGACGGGCACATATCACTGTAATTTCCCGGCAGGAAGAAGAATTAACCAAAGTCTCAGCCACCCACCGGGAATCAGTATAGATCCTGAACCAAAATTTTGGACTTGCGGTCAGCTCACCAAAAACGAGTTGAAAAATGGAGCTCAGGGGCACAGCAATTCACAAACTGGCCGAGTAATTAAGGACAACTATCGTCCAAAAATCTGTTGAGGGAAGGCAACGAGGTGGACTTGAAAGCGTGGGAGAATAGCAGGAAACAGATTTCAAGAGGTACGTTGGAATCGCCTTTAAAGCACAGGAAGAGGGGCACAACTTCGACAATGATGCACTTGGCCAAAAAGGGCGTATGCGTTTTCTCCTGAATATATTCAGGAGAAAACGCATACGCCCTTTTTGGCCAAGCAAGCAAGCGGGCAATGCAAATCTGCACTACAAAGAAGTATCACTTCCCACCAGTCAAAAGGGACATCCACAAAATGTGTAAAAACCAGAAAGGCAAGACAGGCCCTGGAGAACAGGGAGCCTTGTTATGCTGATGGGCGGGATGTAAATTGCCAACTGCCTCTCTGGAGGAGTGCATTGTGTTCCCTAAAACAAGTAAACAACAGAGCTACAGAGCCAAGGGCACTTCCAGTCTAAGGAATATACCTTTGGAAAACTGAAAATCAAAAAGACACAGCCACCCCAAAATTTAGGGCTGCACTGCTTACAAGGACCTCAACTTGGGTACACCTTAAATATCCCAGGAAATATAAAAATGGTTCAAAAAATTGTGGTACTTACGTACGATGGAATATCCCTCAGCCATGAAATCAATGTCATAAAACCAGTAGCAGCAAAATGGGTGATTCAGGTACGATGATTCTAAGTGAAATAAGTCACAGAGAAAAAGAAACTTATCATAAGATATCACTTATGAAGATCCTGTAAACATGGCTACACTTGAACTGAGTTAGGAAAGAGAACAGTGTCTCACATTTAGAAAACACTCTTATGCCTGCTTAAGGGGGAAGGAGAGGTGGGGTGATGCATAAAACCAGAGTTTGATATAAGCACAGGTACCGTTCCAAAAACCAACTATGGAATAGACAAGACCTACACCTTCCTCAGTGAAAGGGACTCAAAACCCCATATTTCCCGCAGAGGAATATATCTGACTAGTAAGAATCTTAAAACCTATGTATTGATATGTCTCCGTAAGGGAATCAAGTGTGTCTAGACTGGCATAAACATGGCAGCGAGAATCAGCTCAAACCCACTATAAAAAGGAATTTCAAAAACAAAACAAAAAAACTGGGAAATTCTTTACAATTCCTTCAGGGTCTCTGATGAAACCTGAAATGACCCTATCTACAATGACAGCTGGATGTGGCATAAGGCTGGACACTTTGGACTGAGAGGATTGGTGAGATTGGGTGAACAAATGCAGACCATTTAAAGCAATAATGCATGGCACACATTCCATGGGTCCCAACTCTCCAGGTTGAAGGGAATATTACTACAGATATAACATGTACGGGAATCCTAGAGAACGGACACACTGTGAATACAAAAGGTTTCTAAAACTCAACGAAGAGTCCCTCTCCTGGTGCTCCGGTTTGACATTCCATCTGCTTTATTATCAACCTCCCAACTTGGAGAGACAGCCCCTTTAACCTCCTGGTTCGCACAGGTTGCCAATTTGGCAGAGGATGAAAGGGAAGAGGGAGAACCAATGAGAGAGTAGCTGTTAGGCATTTGGACGGGCACATATCACTGTAATTTCCCGGCAGGAAGAAGAATTAACCAAAGTCTCAGCCACCCACCGGGAATCAGTATAGATCCTGAACCAAAATTTTGGACTTGCGGTCAGCTCACCAAAAACGAGTTGAAAAATGGAGCTCAGGGGCACAGCAATTCACAAACTGGCCGAGTAATAAAGGACAACTATCGACCAAAAATCTGTTGAGGGAAGGCAACGAGGCGGACTTGAAAGCGAGGCAGAATAGCAGGAAACAGATTTCAAGAGGTACGTTGGAATCGCCTTTAAAGCACAGGAAGAGGGGCACAACTTCGACAATGATGCACTTGGCCAAAAAGGGCGTATGCGTTTTCTCCTGAATATATTCAGGAGAAAACGCATACGCCCTTTTTGGCCAAGCAAGCAAGCGGGCAATGCAAATCTGCACTACAAAGAAGTATCACTTCCCACCAGTCAAAAGGGACATCCACAAAATGTGTAAAAACCAGAAAGGCAAGACAGGCCCTGGAGAACAGGGAGCCTTGTTATGTTGATGGGCGGGATGTAAATTGCCAACTGCCTCTCTGGAGGAGTGCATTGTGTTCCCTAAAACAAGTAAACAACAGAGCTACAGAGCCAAGGGCACTTCCAGTCTAGGGAATATACCTGGGAAAAACTGAAAATCAATAAGACAGAGCCACCCCAAAATTTAGGGCTGCACTGCTTACAAGGACCTCAACTTGGGTACACCTTAAATATCCCAGGAAATATAAAATTGGTTCAAAAAATTGTGGTACTTACGTACGATGGAATATCCCTCAGCCATGAAATCAATGTCATAAGACCAGTAGCAGCAAAATGGGTGGATTCAGGTACGATGATTTTAAGTGAAATAAGTCACAGAGAAAAAGAAACTTATCATAAGTTATCACTTATGAAGAACCTGTAAACATGGCTACACTTGAACTGAGTTAGGAAAGAGAACAGTGTCTCACATTTAGAAAACACTCTTATGCCTGCTTAAGGGGGAAGGAGAGGTGGGGTGATGCATAAAACCAGAGTTTGATATGAGCACAGGTACCGTTCCAAAAACCAACTATGGAATAGACAAGACCTACACCTTCCTCAGTGAAAGGGACTCAAAACCCCATATTTCCAGGAGAAGAATATATCTTACTAGTAAGAATCTTAAAACCTATGTATTGATATGTCTCCGTAAGGGAATCAAGTGTGTCTAGACTGGCACAAACATGGCAGCGAGAATCAGCTCAAACCCACTATAAAAAGAATTTCAAAAATAAAACAAAAAAACTGGGAAATTCTTTACAATTCCTTCAGGGTCTCTGATGAAACCTGAAATGACCCTATCTACAATGACAGCTGGATGTGGCATAAGGCTGGACACTTGGGACTGAGAGGATTGGTGAGATTGGGTGAGCAAATACAGACCCTTTAAAGCAATAATGCATGGCACACATTCCATGGGTCCCAACTCTCCAGGTTGAAGGGAATATTACTACAGATATAACATGTACGGGAATCCTAGAGAACGGACACACTGTGAATACGAAAGGTTTCTAAAACTCAACGAATAGTCCCTCTCCTGGTGCTCCGGTTTGACTTTCCATCTGCTTTATTATCAACCTCCCAACTTGGAGAGACAGCCCCTTTAACCTCCTGGTTCGCACAGGTTTCCAATTTGGCAGAGGATGAAAGGGAAGAGGGAGAACCAATGAGAGAGTAGCTGTTAGGCATTTGGACGGGCACATATCACTGTAATTTCCCGGCAGGAAGAAGAATTAACCAAAGTCTCAGCCACCCACCGGGAATCAGTATAGATCCTGAACCAAAATTTTGGACTTGCGGTCAGCTCACCAAAAACGAGTTGAAAAATGGAGCTCAGGGGCACAGCAATTCACAAACTGGCCGAGTAATAAAGGACAACTATCGTCCAAAAATCTGTTGAGGGAAGGCAACGAGGTGGACTTGAAAGCGAGGCAGAATAGCAGGAAACAGATTTCCAGAGGTACGTTGGAATCGCCTTTAAAGCACAGGAAGAGGGGCACAACTTCGACAATGATGAACTTGGCCCAAAAGTGCGTATGCGTTTTCTCCTGAATATATTCAGGAGAAAACGCATACGCACTTTTTGGCCAAGCAAGCAAGCGGGCAATGCAAATCTGCACTACAAAGAAGTATCACTTCCCACCGGTCAAAAGGGACATCCACAAAATGTGTAAAAACCAGAAAGGCAAGACAGGCCCTGGAGAACAGGGAGCCTTGTTATGCTGATGGGCGGGATGTAAATTGCCAACTGCCTATCTGGAGGAGTGCATTGTGTTCCCTAAAACAAGTAAACAACAGAGCTACAGAGCCAAGGGCACTTCCAGGCTAGGGAATATACCTGGGAAAAACTGAAAATCAATAAGACAGAGCCACCCCAAAATTTATGGCTGCACTGCTTACAAGGACCTCAACTTGGGTACACCTTAAATATCCCAGGAAATATAAAATTGGTTCAAAATATTGTGGTACTTACGTACGATGGAATATCCCTCAGCCATGAAATCAATGTCATAAGACCAGTAGCAGCAAAATGGGTGGATTCAGGTACGATGATTCTAAGTGAAATAAGTCACAGAGAAAAAGAAACTTATCATAAGTTATCACTTATGAAGATCCTGTAAACATGGCTACACTTGAACTGAGTTAGGAAAGAGAACAGTGTCTCACATTTAGAAAACACTCTTATGCCTGCTTAAGGGGGAAGGAGAGGTGGGGTGATGCATAAAACCAGAGTTTGATATAAGCACAGGTACCGTTCCAAAAACCAACTATGGAATAGACAAGACCTACACCTTCCTCACTGAAAGGGACTCAAAACCCCATATTTCCCGCAGAGGAATATATCTGACTAGTAAGAATCTTAAAACCTATGTATTGATATGTCTCCGTAAGGGAATCAAGTGTGTCTATACTGGCACAAACATGGCAGCGAGAATCAGCTCAAACCCACTATAAAAAGGAATTTCAAAAACAAAACAAAAAAAAACTGGGAAATTCTTTACAATTCCTTCAGGGTCTCTGATGAAACCTGAAATGACCCTATCTACAATGACAGCTGGATGTGGCATAAGGCTGGACACTTGGAACTGAGAGGATTGGTGAGATTGGGTGAGCAAATGCAGACCCTTTAAAGCAATAATGCATGGCACACATTCCATGGGTCCCAACTCTCCAGGTTGAAGGGAATATTACTACAGTTATAACATGTACGGGAATCCTAGAGAACGGACACACTGTGAATACGAAAGGTTTCTAAAACTCAACGAATAGTCCCTCTCCTGGTGCTCCGGTTTGACTTTCCATCTGCTTTATTATCAACCTCCCAACTTGGAGAGACAGCCCCTTTAACCTCCTGGTTCGCACAGGTTGCCAATTTGGCAGAGGATGAAAGGGAAGAGGGAGAACCAATGAGAGAGTAGCTGTTAGGCATTTGGACGGGCACATATCACTGTAATTTCCCGGCAGGAAGAAGAATTAACCAAAGTCTCAGCCACCCACCGGGAATCAGTATAGATCCTGAACCAAAATTTTGGACTTGCGGTCAGCTCACCAAAAACGAGTTGAAAAATGGAGCTCAGGGGCACAGCAATTCACAAACTGGCCGAGTAATAAAGGACAACTATCGTCCAAAAATCTGTTGAGGGAAGGCAACGAGGTGGACTTGAAAGCGAGGCAGAATAGCAGGAAACAGATTTCAAGAGGTACGTTGGAATCGCCTTTAAAGCACAGGAAGAGGGGCACAACTTCGACAATGATGCACTTGGCCAAAAAGGGCGTATGCGTTTTCTCCTGAATATATTCAGGAGAAAACGCATACGCCCTTTTTGGCCAAGCAAGCAAGCGGGCAATGCAAATCTGCACTACAAAGAAGTATCACTTCCCACCGGTCAAAAGGGACATCCACAAAATGTGTAAAAACCAGAAAGGCAAGACAGGCCCTGGAGAACAGGGAGCCTTGTTATGCTGATGGGCGGGATGTAAATTGCCAACTGCCTCTCTGGAGGAGTGCATTGTGTTCCCTAAAACAAGTAAACAACAGAGCTACAGAGCCAAGGGCACTTCCAGTCTAGGGAATATACCTTGGGAAAACTGAAAATCAAAAAGACACAGCCACCCCAAAATTTAGGGCTGCACTGCTTACAAGGACCTCAACTTGGGTACACCTTAAATATCCCAGGAAATATAAAAATGGTTCAAAAAATTTTGGTACTTACATACGATGGAATATCCCTCAGCCATGAAATCAATGTCATAAGACCAGTAGCAGCAAAATGGGTGGATTCAGGTACGATGATTCTAAGTGAAATAAGTCACAGAGAAAAAGAAACTTATCATAAGATATCACTTATGAAGATCCTGTAAACATGGCTACACTTGAACTGAGTTAGGAAAGAGAACAGTGTCTCACATTTAGAAAACACTCTTATGCCTGCTTAAGGGGGAAGGAGAGGTGGGGTGATGCATAAAACCAGAGTTTGATATAAGCAGAGGTACCGTTCCAAAAACCAACTATGGAATAAGCAAGACCTACACCTTCCTCAGTGAAAGGGACTCAAAACCCCATATTTCCCGCAGAGGAATATATCTGACTAGTAAGAATCTTAAAACCTATGTATTGATATGTCTCCGTAAGGGAACCAAGTGTGACTAGACTGGCATAAACATGGCAGCGAGAATCAGCTCAAACCCACTATAAAAAGGAATTTCAAAAACAAAACAAAAAACTGGGAAATTCTTTACAATTCATTCAGAGTCTCTGATGAAACCTGGACTGACCCTATCTACAACGACAGCTGGATGTGGCATAAGGCGGGACACTTGGACTGAGAGGATTGGTGAGATTGGGTGAACAAATGCAGAACCTTTAAAGCATTAATGCATGGCACCCATTCCATGGGTCCCAACTCTCCAGGTTGAAGGGAATATTACTACAGTTATAACATGTACGGGAAACCTAGAGAACGGACACACTGTGAATACAAAAGGTTTCTAAAACTCAACGAATAGTCCCTCTCCTGGTGCTCCGGTTTGACTTTCCACCTGCTTTACTATCAACCTCCCAACTTGGAGAGACAGCCCCTTTAACCTCTTGGTTCGCACAGGTTGCCAATTTGGCAGAGGATGAAAGGGAAGAGGGAGAACCAATGAGAGAGTAGCTGTTACGCATTTGGACGGGCACATATCACACTAATTTCCCGGCAGAAAGAAGAATTAACCAAAGTCTCAGCCCCCCACCGGGAACCAGCATAGATCCTGAACCAAAATTTTGGACCTGCGGTCAGCTCACCAAAAACGAGTTGAAAAATGGAGCTCAGGGGCACAGCAATTCACAAACTGGCCGAGTAATAAAGGACAACTATCGTCCAAAAATCTGTTGAGGGAAGGCAACGAGGTGGACTTGAAAGCGAAGCAGAATAGCAGGAAACAGATTTCAAGAGGTACGTTGGAATCACCTTTAAAGCACTGGATGAGGGGCACAACTTCGGCAATGATGCACGTGGCCAAAAAGGGCGTATGCGTTTTCTCCTGAATATATTCAGGAGAAAACGCATACGCCCTTTTTGGCCAAGCAAGCAATCGGGCAATGCAAATCTGCATTACAAAGAAGTATCACTTACCACCGGTCAAAAGGGACATCCACAAAATGTGTAAAAACCAGAAAGGCAAGACAGGCACTGGAGAACAGGGAGCCTTGTTATGCTGATGGGCGGATGTAAATTGCCAACTGCCTCTCTGGAGGAGTACATTGTGTTCCCTAAAACAAGTAAAGAACAGAGCTACAGAGCCAAGGGCACTTCCAGTCTAAGGAATATACCTTTGGAAAACTGAAAATCAAAAAGACACAGCCACCCCAAAATTTAGGGCTGCACTGCTTACAAGGACCTCAACTTGGGTACACCTTAAATATCCCAGGAAATATAAAAATGGTTCAAAAAATTGTGGTACTTACGTACGATGGAATATCCCTCAGCCATGAAATCAATGTCATAAGACCAGTAGCAGCAAAATGGGTGGATTCAGGTACGATGATTCTAAGTGAAATAAGTCACAGAGAAAAAGAAACTTATCATAAGATATCACTTATGAAGATCCTGTAAACATGGCTACACTTGAACTGAGTTAGGAAAGAGAACAGTGTCTCACATTTAGAAAACACTCTTATGCCTGCTTAAGGGGGAAGGAGAGGTGGGGTGATGCATAAAACCAGAGTTTGATATAAGCACAGGTACCGTTCCAAAAACCAACTATGGAATAGACAAGACCTACACCTTCCTCAGTGAAAGGGACTCAAAACCCCATATTTCCCGCAGAGGAATATATCTGACTAGTAAGAATCTTAAAACCTATGTATTGATATGTCTCCGTAAGGGAATCAAGTGTGTCTAGACTGGCATAAACATGGCAGCGAGAATCAGCTCAAACCCACTATAAAAAGGAATTTCAAAAACAAAACAAAAATACTGGGAAATTCTTTACAATTCCTTCAGGGTCTCTGATGAAACCTGGAATGACCCTATCTACAATGACAGCTGGATGTGGCATAAGGCTGGACACTTTGGACTGAGAGGATTGGTGAGATTGGGTGAACAAATGCAGACCATTTAAAGCAATAATGCATGGCACACATTCCATGGGTCCCAACTCTCCAGGTTGAAGGGAATATTACTACAGATATAACATGTACGGGAATCCTAGAGAACGGACACACTGTGAATAGAAAGGTTTCTAAAACTCAACGAAGAGTCCCTCTCCTGGTGCTCCGGTTTGACTTTCCATCTGCTTTATTATCAACCTCCCAACTTGGAGAGACAGCCCCTTTAACCTCCTGGTTCGCACAGGTTGCCAATTTGGCAGAGGATGAAAGGGAAGAGGGAGAACCAATGAGAGAGTAGCTGTTAGGCATTTGGACGGGCACATATCACTGTAATTTCCCGGCAGGAAGAAGAATTAACCAAAGTCTCAGCCACCCACCGGGAATCAGTATAGATCCTGAACCAAAATTTTGGACTTGCGGTCAGCTCACCAAAAACGAGTTGAAAAATGGAGCTCAGGGGCACAGCAATTCACAAACTGGCCGAGTAATAAAGGACAACTATCGACCAAAAATCTGTTGAGGGAAGGCAACGAGGCGGACTTGAAAGCGAGGCAGAATAGCAGGAAACAGATTTCAAGAGGTACGTTGGAATCGCCTTTAAAGCACAGGAAGAGGGGCACAACTTCGACAATGATGCACTTGGCCAAAAAGGGCGTATGCGTTTTCTCCTGAATATATTCAGGAGAAAACGCATACGCCCTTTTTGGCCAAGCAAGCAAGCGGGCAATGCAAATCTGCACTACAAAGAAGTATCACTTCCAACCGGTCAAAAGGGACATCCACAAAATGTGTAAAAACCAGAAAGGCAAGACAGGCCCTGGAGAAAAGGGAGCCTTGTTATGCTGATGGGCGGGATGTAAATTGCCAACTGCCTCTCTGGAGGAGTGCATTGTGTTCCCTAAAACAAGTAAACAACAGAGCTACAGAGCCAAGGGCACTTCCAGTCTAGGGAATATACCTGGGAAAAACTGAAAATCAATAAGACAGAGCCACCCTTAAATTTATGGCTGCACTGCTTACAAGGACCTCAACTTGGGTACACCTTAAATATCCCAGGAAATATAAAATTGGTTCAAAAAATTGTGGTACTTACGTACGATGGAATATCCCTCAGCCATGAAATCAATGTCATAAGACCAGTAGCAGCAAAATGGGTGGATTCAGGTACGATGATTTTAAGTGAAATAAGTCACAGAGAAAAAGAAACTTATCATAAGTTATCACTTATGAAGAACCTGTAAACATGGCTACACTTGAACTGAGTTAGGAAAGAGAACAGTGTCTCACATTTAGAAAACACTCTTATGCCTGCTTAAGGGGGAAGGAGAGGTGGGGTGATGCATAAAACCAGAGTTTGATATAAGCACAGGTACCGTTCCAAAAACCAACTATGGAATAGACAAGACCTACACCTTCCTCAGTGAAAGGGACTCAAAACCCCATATTTCCAGGAGAAGAATATATCTTACTAGTAAGAATCTTAAAACCTATGTATTGATATGTCTCCGTAAGGGAATCAAGTGTGTCTAGACTGGCACAAACATGGCAGCGAGAATCAGCTCAAACCCACTATAAAAAGGAATTTCAAAAATAAAACAAAAAAACTGGGAAATTCTTTACAATTCCTTCAGGGTCTCTGATGAAACCTGAAATGACCCTATCTACAATGACAGCTGGATGTGGCATAAGGCTGGACACTTGGGACTGAGAGGATTGGTGAGATTGGGTGAGCAAATGCAGACCCTTTAAAGCAATAATGCATGGCACACATTCCATGGGTCCCAACTCTCCAGGTTGAAGGGAATATTACTACAGTTATAACATGTACGGGAATCCTAGAGAACGGACACACTGTGAATACGAAAGGTTTCTAAAACTCAACGAATAGTCCCTCTCCTGGTGCTCCGGTTTGACTTTCCATCTGCTTTATTATCAACCTCCCAACTTGGAGAGACAGCCCCTTTAACCTCCTGGTTCGCACAGGTTGCCAATTTGGCAGAGGATGAAAGGGAAGAGGGAGAACCAATGAGAGAGTAGCTGTTAGGCATTTGGACGGGCACATATCACTGTAATTTCCCGGCAGGAAGAAGTATTAACCAAAGTCTCAGCCACCCACCGGGAATCAGTATAGATCCTGAACCAAAATTTTGGACTTGCGGTCAGCTCACCAAAAACGAGTTGAAAAATGGAGCTCAGGGGCACAGCAATTCACAAACTGGCCGAGTAATAAAGGACAACTATCGTCCAAAAATCTGTTGAGGGAAGGCAACGAGGTGGACTTGAAAGCGAGGCAGAATAGCAGGAAACAGATTTCAAGAGGTACGTTGGAATCGCCTTTAAAGCACAGGAAGAGGGGCACAACTTCGACAATGATGCACTTGGCCAAAAAGGGCGTATGCGTTTTCTCCTGAATATATTCAGGAGAAAACGCATACGCCCTTTTTGGCCAAGCAAGCAAGCGGGCAATGCAAATCTGCACTACAAAGAAGTATCACTTCCCACCGGTCAAAAGGGACATCCACAAAATGTGTAAAAACCAGAAAGGCAAGACAGGCCCTGGAGAACAGGGAGCCTTGTTATGCTGATGGGCGGGATGTAAATTGCCAACTGCCTCTCTGGAGGAGTGCATTGTGTTCCCTAAAACAAGTAAACAACAGAGCTACAGAGCCAAGGGCACTTCCAGTCTATGGAATATACCTTGGGAAAACTGAAAATCAAAAAGACACAGCCACCCCAAAATTTAGGGCTGCACTGCTTACAAGGACCTCAACTTGGGTACACCTTAAATATCCCAGGAAATATAAAAATGGTTCAAAAAATTTTGGTACTTACATACGATGGAATATCCCTCAGCCATGAAATCAATGTCATAAGACCAGTAGCAGCAAAATGGGTGGATTCAGGTACGATGATTCTAAGTGAAATAAGTCACAGAGAAAAAGAAACTTATCATAAGATATCACTTATGAAGATCCTGTAAACATGGCTACACTTGAACTGAGTTAGGAAAGAGAACAGTGTCTCACATTTAGAAAACACTCTTATGCCTGCTTAAGGGGGAAGGAGAGGTGGGGTGATGCATAAAACCAGAGTTTGATATAAGCAGAGGTACCGTTCCAAAAACCAACTATGGAATAAGCAAGACCTACACCTTCCTCAGTGAAAGGGACTCAAAACCCCATATTTCCCGCAGAGGAATATATCTGACTAGTAAGAATCTTAAAACCTATGTATTGATATGTCTCCGTAAGGGAACCAAGTGTGTCTAGACTGGCATAAACATGGCAGCGAGAATCAGCTCAAACCCACTATAAAAAGGAATTTCAAAAACAAAACAAAAAACTGGGAAATTCTTTACAATTCATTCAGAGTCTCTGATGAAACCTGGACTGACCCTATCTACAACGACAGCTGGATGTGGCATAAGGCGGGACACTTGGACTGAGAGGATTGGTGAGATTGGGTGAACAAATGCAGAACCTTTAAAGCATTAATGCATGGCACCCATTCCATGGGTCCCAACTCTCCAGGTTGAAGGGAATATTACTACAGTTATAACATGTACGGGAAACCTAGAGAACGGACACACTGTGAATACAAAAGGTTTCTAAAACTCAACGAATAGTCCCTCTCCTGGTGCTCCGGTTTGACTTTCCACCTGCTTTACTATCAACCTCCCAACTTGGAGAGACAGCCCCTTTAACCTCTTGGTTCGCACAGGTTGCCAATTTGGCAGAGGATGAAAGGGAAGAGGGAGAACCAATGAGAGAGTAGCTGTTACGCATTTGGACGGGCACATATCACTCTAATTTCCCGGCAGAAAGAAGAATTAACCAAAGTCTCAGCCCCCCACCGGGAACCAGCATAGATCCTGAACCAAAATTTTGGACCTGCGGTCAGCTCACCAAAAACGAGTTGAAAAATGGAGCTCAGGGGCACAGCAATTCACAAACTGGCCGAGTAATAAAGGACAACTATCGTCCAAAAATCTGTTGAGGGAAGGCAACGAGGTGGACTTGAAAGCGAAGCAGAATAGCAGGAAACAGATTTCAAGAGGCACGTTGGAATCACCTTTAAAGCACTGGATGAGGGGCACAACTTCGGCAATGATGCACGTGGCCAAAAAGGGCGTATGCGTTTTCTCCTGAATATATTCAGGAGAAAACGCATACGCCCTTTTTGGCCAAGCAAGCAATCGGGCAATGCACATCTGCATTACAAAGAAGTATCACTTACCACCGGTCAAAAGGGACATCCACAAAATGTGTAAAAACCAGAAAGGCAAGACAGGCACTGGAGAACAGGGAGCCTTGTTATGCTGATGGGCGGATGTAAATTGCCAACTGCCTCTCTGGAGGAGTACATTGTGTTCCCCAAAACAAGTAAAGAACAGAGCTACTGAGCCAAGGGCACTTCCAGTCTAAGGAATATACCTTTGGAAAACTGAAAATCAAAAAGACACAGCCACCCCAAAATTTAGGGCTGCACTGCTTACAAGGACCTCAACTTGGGTACACCTTAAATATCCCAGGAAATATAAAAATGGTTCAAAAAATTGTGGTACTTACGTACGATGGAATATCCCTCAGCCATGAAATCAATGTCATAAGACCAGTAGCAGCAAAATGGGTGGATTCAGGTACGATGATTCTAAGTGAAATAAGTCACAGAGAAAAAGAAACTTATCATAAGTTATCACTTATGAAGATCCTGTAAACATGGCTACACTTGAACTGAGTTAGGAAAGAGAACAGTGTCTCACATTTAGAAAACACTCTTATGCCTGCTTAAGGGGGAAGGAGAGGTGGGGTGATGCATAAAACCAGAGTTTGATATAAGCACAGGTACCGTTCCAAAAACCAACTATGGAATAGACAAGACCTACACCTTCCTCAGTGAAAGGGACTCAAAACCCCATATTTCCCGCAGAGGAATATATCTGACTAGTAAGAATCTTAAAACCTATGTATTGATATGTCTCCGTAAGGGAATCAAGTGTGTCTAGACTGGCATAAACATGGCAGCGAGAATCAGCTCAAACCCACTATAAAAAGGAATTTCAAAAACAAAACAAAAAAAACTGGGAAATTCTTTACAATTCCTTCAGGGTCTCTGATGAAACCTGGAATGACCCTATCTACAATGACAGCTGGATGTGGCATAAGGCTGGACACTTTGGACTGAGAGGATTGGTGAGATTGGGTGAACAAATGCAGACCCTTTAAAGCAATAATGCATGGCACACATTCCATGGGTCCCAACTCTCCAGGTTGAAGGGAATATTACTACAGTTATAACATGTACGGGAATCCTAGAGAACGGACACACTGTGAATACGAAAGGTTTCTAAAACTCAACGAATAGTCCCTCTCCTGGTGCTCCGGTTTGACTTTCCATCTGCTTTATTATCAACCTCCCAACTTGGAGAGACAGCCCCTTTAACCTCCTGGTTCGCACAGGTTGCCAATTTGGCAGAGGATGAAAGGGAAGAGGGAGAACCAATGAGAGAGTAGCTGTTAGGCATTTGGACGGGCACATATCACTGTAATTTCCCGGCAGGAAGAAGAATTAACCAAAGTCTCAGCCACCCACCGGGAATCAGTATAGATCCTGAACCAAAATTTTGGACTTGCGGTCAGCTCACCAAAAACGAGTTGAAAAATGGAGCTCAGGGGCACAGCAATTCACAAACTGGCCGAGTAATAAAGGACAACTATCGACCAAAAATCTGTTGAGGGAAGGCAACGAGGCAGACTTGAAAGCGAGGCAGAATAGCAGGAAACAGATTTCAAGAGGTACGTTGGAATCGCCTTTAAAGCACAGGAAGAGGGGCACAACTTCGACAATGATGCACTTGGCCAAAAAGGGCGTATGCGTTTTCTCCTGAATATATTCAGGAGAAAACGCATACGCCCTTTTTGGCCAAGCAAGCAAGCGGGCAATGCAAATCTGCACTACAAAGAAGTATCACTTCCAACCGGTCAAAAGGGACATCCACAAAATGTGTAAAAACCAGAAAGGCAAGACAGGCCCTGGAGAACAGGGAGCCTTGTTATGCTGATGGGCGGGATGTAAATTGCCAACTGCCTCTCTGGAGGAGTGCATTGTGTTCCCTAAAACAAGTAAACAACAGAGCTACAGAGCCAAGGGCACTTCCAGTCTAGGGAATATACCTGGGAAAAACTGAAAATCAATAAGACAGAGCCACCCCAAAATTTAGGGCTGCACTGCTTACAAGGACCTCAACTTGGGTACACCTTAAATATCCCAGGAAATATAAAATTGGTTCAAAAAATTGTGGTACTTACGTACGATGGAATATCCCTCAGCCATGAAATCAATGTCATAAGACCAGTAGCAGCAAAATGGGTGGATTCAGGTACGATGATTTTAAGTGAAATAAGTCACAGAGAAAAAGAAACTTATCATAAGTTATCACTTATGAAGAACCTGTAAACATGGCTACACTTGAACTGAGTTAGGAAAGAGAACAGTGTCTCACATTTAGAAAACACTCTTATGCCTGCTTAAGGGGGAAGGAGAGGTGGGGTGATGCATAAAACCAGAGTTTGATATAAGCACAGGTACCGTTCCAAAAACCAACTATGGAATAGACAAGACCTACACCTTCCTCAGTGAAAGGGACTCAAAACCCCATATTTCCAGGAGAAGAATATATCTTACTAGTAAGAATCTTAAAACCTATGTATTGATATGTCTCCGTAAGGGAATCAAGTGTGTCTATACTGGCACAAACATGGCAGCGAGAATCAGCTCAAACCCACTATAAAAAGGAATTTCAAAAACAAAACAAAAAAAACTGGGAAATTCTTTACAATTCCTTCAGGGTCTCTGATGAAACCTGAAATGACCCTATCTACAATGACAGCTGGATGTGGCATAAGGCTGGACACTTGGGACTGAGAGGATTGGTGAGATTGGGTGAGCAAATGCAGACCCTTTAAAGCAATAATGCATGGCACACATTCCATGGGTCCCAACTCTCCAGGTTGAAGGGAATATTACTACAGTTATAACATGTACGGGAATCCTAGAGAACGGACACACTGTGAATACGAAAGGTTTCTAAAACTCAACGAATAGTCCCTCTCCTGGTGCTCCGGTTTGACTTTCCATCTGCTTTATTATCAACCTCCCAACTTGGAGAGACAGCCCCTTTAACCTCCTGGTTCGCACAGGTTGCCAATTTGGCAGAGGATGAAAGGGAAGAGGGAGAACCAATGAGAGAGTAGCTGTTAGGCATTTGGACGGGCACATATCACTGTAATTTCCCGGCAGGAAGAAGAATTAACCAAAGTCTCAGCCACCCACCGGGAATCAGTATAGATCCTGAACCAAAATTTTGGACTTGCGGTCAGCTCACCAAAAACGAGTTGAAAAATGGAGCTCAGGGGCACAGCAATTCACAAACTGGCCGAGTAATTAAGGACAACTATCGTCCAAAAATCTGTTGAGGGAAGGCAACGAGGTGGACTTGAAAGCGTGGGAGAATAGCAGGAAACAGATTTCAAGAGGTACGTTGGAATCGCCTTTAAAGCACAGGAAGAGGGGCACAACTTCGACAATGATGCACTTGGCCAAAAAGGGCGTATGCGTTTTCTCCTGAATATATTCAGGAGAAAACGCATACGCCCTTTTTGGCCAAGCAAGCAAGCGGGCAATGCAAATCTGCACTACAAAGAAGTATCACTTCCCACCAGTCAAAAGGGACATCCACAAAATGTGTAAAAACCAGAAAGGCATGACAGGCCCTGGAGAACAGGGAGCCTTGTTATGCTGATGGGCGGGATGTAAATTGCCAACTGCCTATCTGGAGGAGTGCATTGTGTTCCCTAAAACAAGTAAACAACAGAGCTACAGAGCCAAGGGCACTTCCAGGCTAGGGAATATACCTGGGAAAAACTGAAAATCAATAAGACAGAGCCACCCCAAAATTTATGGCTGCACTGCTTACAAGGACCTCAACTTGGGTACACCTTAAATATCCCAGGAAATATAAAATTGGTTCAAAAAATTGTGGTACTTACGTACGATGGAATATCCCTCAGCCATGAAATCAATGTCATAAGACCAGTAGCAGCAAAATGGGTGGATTCAGGTACGATGATTCTAAGTGAAATAAGTCACAGAGAAAAAGAAACTTATCATAAGTTATAACTTATGAAGATCCTGTAAACATGGCTACACTTGAACTGAGTTAGGAAAGAGAACAGTGTCTCACATTTAGAAAACACTCTTATGCCTGCTTAAGGGGGAAGGAGAGGTGGGGTGATGCATAAAACCAGAGTTTGATATAAGCACAGGTACCGTTCCAAAAACCAACTATGGAATAGACAAGACCTACACCTTCCTCAGTGAAAGGGACTCAAAACCCCATATTTCCCGCAGAGGAATATATCTGACTAGTAAGAATCTTAAAACCTATGTATTGATATGTCTCCGTAAGGGAATCAAGTGTGTCTATACTGGCACAAACATGGCAGCGAGAATCAGCTCAAACCCACTATAAAAAGGAATTTCAAAAACAAAACAAAAAAAACTGGGAAATTCTTTACAATTCCTTCAGGGTCTCTGATGAAACCTGAAATGACCCTATCTACAATGACAGCTGGATGTGGCATAAGGCTGGACACTTGGGACTGAGAGGATTGGTGAGATTGGGTGAGCAAATGCAGACCCTTTAAAGCAATAATGCATGGCACACATTCCATGGGTCCCAACTCTCCAGGTTGAAGGGAATATTACTACAGTTATAACATGTACGGGAATCCTAGAGAACGGACACACTGTGAATACGAAAGGTTTCTAAAACTCAACGAATAGTCCCTCTCCTGGTGCTCCGGTTTGACTTTCCATCTGCTTTATTATCAACCTCCCAACTTGGAGAGACAGCCCCTTTAACCTCCTGGTTCGCACAGGTTGCCAATTTGGCAGAGGATGAAAGGGAAGAGGGAGAACCAATGAGAGAGTAGCTGTTAGGCATTTGGACGGGCACATATCACTGTAATTTCCCGGCAGGAAGAAGAATTAACCAAAGTCTCAGCCACCCACCGGGAATCAGTATAGATCCTGAACCAAAATTTTGGACTTGCGGTCAGCTCACCAAAAACGAGTTGAAAAATGGAGCTCAGGGGCACAGCAATTCACAAACTGGCCGAGTAATTAAGGACAACTATCGTCCAAAAATCTGTTGAGGGAAGGCAACGAGGTGGACTTGAAAGCGTGGGAGAATAGCAGGAAACAGATTTCAAGAGGTACGTTGGAATCGCCTTTAAAGCACAGGAAGAGGGGCACAACTTCGACAATGATGCACTTGGCCAAAAAGGGCGTATGCGTTTTCTCCTGAATATATTCAGGAGAAAACGCATACGCCCTTTTTGGCCAAGCAAGCAAGCGGGCAATGCAAATCTGCACTACAAAGAAGTATCACTTCCCACCAGTCAAAAGGGACATCCACAAAATGTGTAAAAACCAGAAAGGCAAGACAGGCCCTGGAGAACAGGGAGCCTTGTTATGCTGATGGGCGGGATGTAAATTGCCAACTGCCTCTCTGGAGGAGTGCATTGTGTTCCCTAAAACAAGTAAACAACAGAGCTACAGAGCCAAGGGCACTTCCAGTCTAGGGAATATACCTGGGAAAAACTGAAAATCAATAAGACAGAGCCACCCCAAAATTTTGGGCTGCACTGCTTACAAGGACCTCAACTTGGGTACACCTTAAATATCCCAGGAAATATAAAAATGGTTCAAAAAATTGTGGTACTTACGTACGATGGAATATCCCTCAGCCATGAAATCAATGTCATAAGACCAGTAGCAGCAAAATGGGTGGATTCAGGTACGATGATTCTAAGTGAGATAAGTCACAGAGAAAAAGAAACTTATCATAAGTTATCACTTATGAAGATCCTGTAAACATGGCTATACTTGAACTGAGTTAGGAAAGAGAACAGTGTCTCACATTTAGAAAACACTCTTATGCCTGCTTAAGGGGGAAGGAGAGGTGGGGTGATGCATAAAACCAGAGTTTGATATAAGCACAGGTACCGTTCCAAAAACCAACTATGGAATAGACAAGACCTACACCTTCCTCAGTGAAAGGGACTCAAAACCCCATATTTCCCGCAGAGGAATATATCTGACTAGTAAGAATCTTAAAACCTATGTATTGATATGTCTCCGTAAGGGAATCAAGTGTGTCTAGACTGGCATAAACATGGCAGCGAGAAACAGCTCAAACCCACTATAAAAAGGAATTTCAAAAACAAAACAAAAAACTGGGAAATTCTTTACAATTCATTCAGAGTCTCTGATGAAACCTGGACTGACCCTTTCTACAACGACAGCTGGATGTGGCATAAGGCGGGACACTTGGACTGAGAGGATTTGTGAGATTGGGTGAACAAATGCAGAACCTTTAAAGCATTAATGCATGGCACCCATTCCATGGGTCCCAACTCTCCAGGTTGAAGGGAATATTACTACAGTTATAACATGTACGGGAAACCTAGAGAACGGACACACTGTGAATACGAAAGGTTTCTAAAACTCAACGAATAGTCCCTCTCCTGGTGCTCCGGTTTGACTTTCCACCTGCTTTACTATCAACCTCCCAACTTGGAGAGACAGCCCCTTTAACCTCCTGGTTCGCACAGGTTGCCAATTTGGCAGAGGATGAAAGGGAAGAGGGAGAACCAATGAGAGAGTAGCTGTTAGGCATTTGGACGGGCACATATCACTCTAATTTCCCGGCAGGAAGAAGAATTAACCAAAGTCTCAGCCCCCCACCGGGAACCAGCATAGATCCTGAACCAAAATTTTGGACCTGCGGTCAGCTCACCAAAAACGAGTTGAAAAATGGAGCTCAGGGGCACAGCAATTCACAAACTGGCCGAGTAATAAAGGACAACTATCGTCCAAAAATCTGTTGAGGGAAGGCAACGAGGTGGACTTGAAAGCGAAGCAGAATAGCAGGAAACAGATTTCAAGAGGTACGTTGGGATCACCTTTAAAGCACCGGATGAGGGGCACAACTTCGGCAATGATGCACGTGGCCAGAAAGGGCGTATGCGTTTTCTCCTGAATATATTAAGGAGAAAACGCATACGCCCTTTTTGGCCAAGCAAGCAAGCGGGCAATGCAAATCTGCATTACAAAGAAGTATCACTTCCCACCGGTCAAAAGGGACATCCACAAAATGTGTAAAAACCAGAAAGGCAAGACAGGCACTGGAGAACAGGGAGCCTTGTTATGCTGATGGGCGGATGTAAATTGCCAACTGCCTCTCTGGAGGAATACATTGTGTTCCCTAAAACAAGTAAAGAACAGAGCTACAGAGCCAAGGGCACTTCCAGTCTAAGGAATATACCTTTGGAAAACTGAATATCAAAAAGACACAGCCACCCCAAAATTTAGGGCTACACTGCTTACAAGGACCTCAACTTGGGTACACCTTAAATATCCCAGGAAATATAAAAATGGTTCAAAAAATTGTGGTACTTACGTACGATGGAATATCCCTCAGCCATGAAATCAATGTCATAAGACCAGTAGCAGCAAAATGGGTGGATTCAGGTACGATGATTCTAAGTGAAATAAGTCACACAGAAAAAGAAACTTATCATAAGATATCACTTATGAAATCCCGTAAACATGGCTACACTTGAACTGAGTTAGGAAAGAGAACAGTGTCTCACATTTAGAAAACACTCTTATGCCTGCTTAAGGGGGAAGGAGAGGTGGGGTGATGCATAAAACCAGAGTTTGATATAAGCACAGGTACCGTTCCAAAAACCAACTATGGAATAGACAAGACCTACACCTTCCTCAGTGAAAGGGACTCAAAACCCCATATTTCCCGCAGAGGAATATATCTGACTAGTAAGAATCTTAAAACCTATGTATTGATATGTCTCCGTAAGGGAATCAAGTGTGTCTAGACTGGGATAAATATGGCAGCGAGAATCAGCTCAAACCCACTATAAAAAGGAATTTCAAAAACAAAACAAAAAAACTGGGAAATTCTTTACAATTCCTTCAGGGTCTCTGATGAAACCTGGAATGACCCTATCTACAATGACAGCTGGATGTGGCATAAGGCTGGACACTTGGGACTGAGAGGATTGGTGAGATTGGGTGAGCAAATGCAGACCCTTTAAAGCAATAATGCATGGCACACATTCCATGGGTCCCAACTCTCCAGGTTGAAGGGAATATTACTACAGATATAACATGTACGGGAATCCTAGAGAACGGACACACTGTGAATACGAAAGGTTTCTAAAACTCAACGAATAGTCCCTCTCCTGGTGCTCCAGTTTGACTTTCCTTCTGCTTTATTATCAACCTCCCAACTTGGAGAGACAGCCCCTTTAACCTCCTGGTTCGCACAGGTTGCCAATTTGGCAGAGGATGAAAGGGAAGAGGGAGAACCAATGAGAGAGTAGCTGTTAGGCATTTGGACGGGCACATATCACTGTAATTTCCCGGCAGGAAGAAGAATTAACCAAAGTCTCAGCCACCCACCGGGAATCAGTATAGATCCTGAACCAAAATTTTGGACTTGCGGTCAGCTCACCAAAAACGAGTTGAAATATGGAGCTCAGGGGCACAGCAATTCACAAACTGGCCGAGTAATAAAGGACAACTATCGTCCAAAAATCTGTTGAGGGAAGGCAACGAGGCGGACTTGAAAGCGTGGCAGAATAGCAGGAAACAGATTTCAAGAGGTACGTTGGAATCGCCTTTAAAGCACAGGAAGAGGGGCACAACTTCGACAATGATGCACTTGGCCAAAAAGGGCGTATGCGTTTTCTCCTGAATATATTCAGGAGAAAACGCATACGCCCTTTTTGGCCAAGCAAGCAAGCGGGCAATGCAAATCTGCACTACAAAGAAGTATCACTTCCCACCGGTCAAAAGGGACATCCACAAAATGTGTAAAAACCAGAAAGGCAAGACAGGCCCTGGAGAACAGGGTGCCTTGTTATGCTGATGGGCGGGATGTAAATTGCCAACTGCCTCTCTGGAGGAGTGCATTGTGTTCCCTAAAACAAGTAAACAACAGAGCTACAGAGCAAAGGGCACTTCCAGTCTAGGGAATATACCTCGGGAAAACTGAAAATCAAAAAGACAGCCACCCCAATATTTAGGGCTGCACTGCTTACAAGGACCTCAACTTGGGTACACCTTAAATATCCCAGGAAATATAAAAATGGTTCAAAAAATTGTGGTACTTACGTACGATGGAATATCCCTCAGCCATGAAATCAATGTCATAAGACCAGTAGCAGCAAAATGGGTGGATTCAGGTACGATGATTCTAAGTGAAATAAGTCACACAGAAAAAGAAACTTATCATAAGATATCACTTATGAAGATCCTGTAAACATGGCTACACTTGAACTGAGTTAGGAAAGAGAACAGTGTCTCACATTTAGAAAACACTCTTATGCCTGCTTAAGGGGGAAGGAGAGGTGGGGTGATGCATAAAACCAGAGTTTGATATAAGCACAGGTACCGTTCCAAAAACCAACTATGGAATAAGCAAGACCTACACCTTCCTCAGTGAAAGGGACTCAAAACCCCATATTTCCCGCAGAGGAATATATCTGACTAGTAAGAATCTTAAAACCTATGTATTGATATGTCTCCGTAAGGGAATCAAGTGTGTCTAGACTGGGATAAATATGCCAGCGAGAATCAGCTCAAACCCACTATAAAAAGGAATTTCAAAAATAAAACAAAAAAACTGGGAAATTCTTTACAATTCCTTCAGGGTCTCTGATGAAACCTGAAATGACCCTATCTACAATGACAGCTGGATGTGGCATAAGGCTGGACACTTGGGACTGAGAGGATTGGTGAGATTGGGTGAGCAAATGCAGACCCTTTAAAGCAATAATGCATGGCACACATTCCATGGGTCCCAACTCTCCAGGTTGAAGGGAATATTACTACAGATATAACATGTACGGGAATCCTAGAGAACGCACACACTTTGAATACGAAAGGTTTCTAAAACTCAACGAATAGTCCCTCTCCTGGTGCTCCGGTTTGACTTTCCATCTGCTTTATTATCAACCTCCCAACTTGGAGAGACAGCCCCTTTAACCTCCTGGTTCACACAGGTTGCCAATTTGGCAGAGGATGAAAGGGAAGAGGGAGAACCAATGAGAGAGTAGCTGTTAGGCATTTGGACGGGCACATATCACTGTAATTTCCCGGCAGGAAGAAGAATTAACCAAAGTCTCAGCCACCCACCGGGAATCAGTATAGATCCTGAACCAAAATTTTGGACTTGCGGTCAGCTCACCAAAAACGAGTTGAAAAATGGAGCTCAGGGGCACAGCAATTCACAAACTGGCCGAGTAATAAAGGACAACTATCGTCCAAAAATCTGTTGAGGGAAGGCAACGAGGTGGACTTGAAAGCGAGGCAGAATAGCAGGAAACAGATTTCAAGAGGTACGTTGGAATCGCCTTTAAAGCACAGGAAGAGGGGCACAACTTCGACAATGATGCACTTGGCCAAAAAGGGCGTATGCGTTTTCTCCTGAATATATTCAGGAGAAAACGCATATGCCCTTTTTGGCCAAGCAAGCAAGCGGGCAATGCAATTCTGCACTACAAAGTAGTATCACTTCCCACCGGTCAAAAGGGACATCCACAAAATGTGTAAAAACCAGAAAGGCAAGACAGGCCCTAGAGAACAGGGAGCCTTGTTATGCTGATGGGCGGGATGTAAATTGCCAACTGCCTCTCTGGAGGAGTGCATTGTGTTCCCTAAAACAAGTAAACAACAGAGCTACAGAGCCAAGGGCACTTCCAGTCTAGGGAATATACCTTGGGAGAACTGAAAATCAAAAAGACACAGCCACCCCAAAATTTAGGGCTGCACTGCTTACAAGGACCTCAACTTGGGTACACCTTAATTATCCCAGGAAATATAAAAATGGTTCAAAAAATTGTGGTACTTACGTACGATGGAATATCCCTCAGCCATGAAATCAATGTCATAAGACCAGTAGCAGCAAAATGGGTGGATTCAGGTACGATGATTCTAAGTGAAATAAGTCACACAGAAAAAGAAACTTATCATAAGATATCACTTATGAAGATCCTGTAAACATGGCTATACTTGAACTGAGTTAGGAAAGAGAACAGTGTCTCACATTTAGAAAACACTCTTATGCCTGCTTAAGGGGGAAGGAGAGGTGGGGTGATGCATAAAACCAGAGTTTGATATAAGCACAGGTACCGTTCCAAAAACCAACTATGGAATAAGCAAGACCTACACCTTCCTCAGTGAAAGGGACTCAAAACCCCATATTTCCCGCAGAGGAATATATCTGACTAGTAAGAATCTTAAAACCTATGTATTGATATGTCTCCGTAAGGGAATCAAGTGTGTCTAGACTGGGATAAATATGCCAGCGAGAATCAGCTCAAACCCACTATAAAAAGGAATTTCAAAAATAAAACAAAAAAACTGCGAAATTCTTTACAATTCCTTCAGGGTCTCTGATGAAACCTGAAATGACCCTATCTACAATGACAGCTGGATGTGGCATAAGGCTGGACACTTGGGACTGAGAGGATTGGTGAGATTGGGTGAGCAAATGCAGACCCTTTAAAGCAATAATGCATGGCACACATTCCATGGGTCCCAACTCTCCAGGTTGAAGGGAATATTACTACAGATATAACATGTACGGGAATCCTAGAGAACGCAAACACTTTGAATACGAAAGGTTTCTAAAACTCAACGAATAGTCCCTCTCCTGGTGCTCCGGTTTGACTTTCCATCTGCTTTATTATCAACCTCCCAACTTGGAGAGACAGCCCCTTTAACCTCCTGGTTCGCACAGGTTGCCAATTTGGCAGAGGATGAAAGGGAAGAGGGAGAACCAATGAGAGAGTAGCTGTTAGGCATTTGGACGGGCACATATCACTGTAATTTCCCGGCAGGAAGAAGAATTAACCAAAGTCTCAGCCACCCACCGGGAATCAGTATAGATCCTGAACCAAAATTTTGGACTTGCGGTCAGCTCACCAAAAACGAGTTGAAAAATGGAGCTCAGGGGCACAGCAATTCACAAACTGGCCGAGTAATAAAGGACAACTATCGTCCAAAAATCTGTTGAGGGAAGGCAACGAGGTGGACTTGAAAGCGAGGCAGAATAGCAGGAAACAGATTTCAAGAGGTACGTTGGAATCGCCTTTAAAGCACAGGAAGAGGGGCACAACTTCGACAATGATGCACTTGGCCAAAAAGGGCGTATGCGTTTTCTCCTGAATATATTCAGGAGAAAACGCATACGCCCTTTTTGGCCAAGCAAGCAAGCGGGCAATGCAATTCTGCACTACAAAGTAGTATCACTTCCCACCGGTCAAAAGGGACATCCACAAAATGTGTAAAAACCAGAAAGGCAAGACAGGCCCTAGAGAACAGGGAGCCTTGTTATGCTGATGGGCGGGATGTAAATTGCCAACTGCCTCTCTGGAGGAGTGCATTGTGTTCCCTAAAACAAGTAAACAACAGAGCTACAGAGCCAAGGGCACTTCCAGTCTAGGGAATATACCTTGGGAGAACTGAAAATCAAAAAGACACAGCCACCCCAAAATTTAGGGCTGCACTGCTTACAAGGACCTCAACTTGGGTACACCTTAATTATCCCAGGAAATATAAAAATGGTTCAAAAAATTGTGGTACTTACGTACGATGGAATATCCCTCAGCCATGAAATCAATGTCATAAGACCAGTAGCAGCAAAATGGGTGGATTCAGGTACGATGATTCTAAGTGAAATAAGTCACACAGAAAAAGAAACTTATCATAAGATATCACTTATGAAGATCCTGTAAACATGGCTACACTTGAACTGAGTTAGGAAAGAGAACAGTGTCTCACATTTAGAAAACACTCTTATGCCTGCTTAAGGGGGAAGGAGAGGTGGGGTGATGCATAAAACCAGAGTTTGATATAAGCACAGGTACCGTTCCAAAAACCAACTATGGAATAGACAAGACCTACACCTTCCTCAGTGAAAGGGACTCAAAACCCCATATTTCCCGCAGAGGAAAATATCTGACTAGTAAGAATCTTAAAACCTATGTATTGATATGTCTCCGTAAGGGAATCAAGTGTGTCTAGACTGGGATAAATATGCCAGCGAGAATCAGCTCAAACCCACTATAAAAAGGAATTTCAAAAATAAAACAAAAAAACTGGGAAATTCTTTACAATTCCTTCAGGGTCTCTGATGAAACCTGAAATGACCCTATCTACAATGACAGCTGGATGTGGCATAAGGCTGGACACTTGGGACTGAGAGGATTGGTGAGATTGGGTGAGCAAATGCAGACCCTTTAAAGCAATAATGCATGGCACACATTCCATGGGTCCCAACTCTCCAGGTTGAAGGGAATGTTACTACATATATAACATGTACGGGAATCCTAGAGAACAGACACACTGTGAATACGAAAGGTTTCTAAAACTCAACGAATAGTCCCTCTCCTGGTGCTCCGGTTTGACTTTCCATCTGCTTTATTATCAACCTCCCAACTTGGAGAGACAGCCCCTTTAACCTCCTGGTTCGCACAGGTTGCCAATTTGGCAGAGGATGAAAGGGAAGAGGGAGAACCAATGAGAGAGTAGCTGTTAGGCATTTGGACGGGCACATATCACTGTAATTTCCCGGCAGGAAGAAGAATTAACCAAAGTCTCAGCCACCCACCGGGAATCAGTATAGATCCTGAACCAAAATTTTGGACTTGCGGTCAGCTCACCAAAAACGAGTTGAAAAATGGAGCTCAGGGGCACAGCAATTCACAAACTGGCCGAGTAATAAAGGACAACTATCGTCCAAAAATCTGTTGAGGGAAGGCAACGAGGTGGACTTGAAAGCGAGGCAGAGTAGCAGGAAACAGATTTCAAGAGGTACGTTGGAATTGCCTTTAAAGCACAGGAAGAGGGGCACAACTTCGACAATGATGCACTTGGCCAAAAAGGGTGTATGCGTTTTCTCCTGAATATATTCAGGAGAAAACGCATACGCCCTTTTTGGCCAAGCAAGCAAGTGGGCAATGCAAATCTGCACTACAAAGAAGTATCACTTCCCACCGGTCAAAAGGGACATCCACAAAATGTGTAAAAACCAGAAAGGCAAGACAGGCCCTGGAGAACAGGGAGCCTTGTTATTCTGATGGGCGGGATGTAAATTGCCAACTGCCTCTCTGGAGGAGTGCATTGTGTTCCCTAAAACAAGTAAACAACAGAGCTACAGAGCCAAGGGCACTTCCAGTCTAGGGAATATACGTTGGGAAAACTGAAAATCAATAAGACAGAGCCACCCCAAAATTTAGGGCTGCACTGCTTTCAAGGACCTCAACTTGGGTACACCTTAAATATCCCAGGAAATATAAAAATGGTTCAAAAAATTGTGGTACTTACGTACGATGGAATATCCCTCAGCCATGAAATCAATGTCATAAGACCAGTAGCAGCAAAATGGGTGGATTCAGGTACGATGATTTTAAGTGAAATAAGTCACAGAGAAAAAGAAACTTATCATAAGTTATCACTTATGAAGATCCTGTAAACATGGCTACACTTGAACTGAGTTAGGAAAGAGAACAGTGTCTCACATTTAGAAAACACTCTTATGCCTGCTTAAGGGGGAAGGAGAGGTGGGGTGATGCATAAAACCAGAGTTTGATATAAGCACAGGTACCGTTCCAAAAACCAACTATGGAATAGACAAGACCTACACCTTCCTCAGTGAAAGGGACTCAAAACCCCATATTTCCAGGAGAAGAATATATCTGACTAGTAAGAATCTTAAAACCTATGTATTGATATGTCTCCGTAAGGGAATCAAGTGTGTCTAGACTGGCACAAACATGGCAGCGAGAATCAGCTCAAACCCACTATAAAAAGGAATTTCAAAAATAAAACAAAAAAACTGGGAAATTCTTTACAATTCCTTCAGGGTCTCTGATGAAACCTGAAATGACCCTATCTACAATGACAGCTGGATGTGGCATAAGGCTGGACACTTGGGACTGAGAGGATTGGTGAGATTGGGTGAGCAAATGCAGACCCTTTAAAGCAATAATGCATGGCACACATTCCATGGGTCCCAACTCTCCAGGTTGAAGGGAATATTACTACAGATATAACATGTACGGGAATCCTAGAGAACGGACACACTGTGAATACGAAAGGTTTCTAAAACTCAACGAATAGTCCCTCTCCTGGTGCTCCAGTTTGACTTTCCATCTGCTTTATTATCAACCTCCCAACTTGGAGAGACAGCCCCTTTAACCTCCTGGTTCGCACAGGTTTCCAATTTGGCAGAGGATGAAAGGGAAGAGGGAGAACCAATGAGAGAGTAGCTGTTAGGCATTTGGACGGGCACATATCACTGTAATTTCCCGGCAGGAAGAAGAATTAACCAAAGTCTCAGCCACCCACCGGGAATCAGTATAGATCCTGAACCAAAATTTTGGACTTGCGGTCAGCTCACCAAAAACGAGTTGAAAAATGGAGCTCAGGGGCACAGCAATTCACAAACTGGCCGAGTAATAAAGGACAACTATCGTCCAAAAATCTGTTGAGGGAAGGCAACGAGGCGGACTTGAAAGCGTGGCAGAATAGCAGGAAACAGATTTCAAGAGGTACGTTGGAATCGCCTTTAAAGCACAGGAAGAGGGGCACAACTTCGACAATGATGCACTTGGCCAAAAAGGGCGTATGCGTTTTCTCCTGAATATATTCAGGAGAAAACGCATATGCCCTTTTTGGCCAAGCAAGCAAGCGGGCAATGCAAATCTGCACTACAAAGAAGTATCACTTCCCACCGGTCAAAAGGGACATCCACAAAATGTGTAAAAACCAGAAAGGCCAGACAGGCCCTGGAGAACAGGGAGCCTTGTTATGCTGATGGGCGGGATGTAAATTGCCAACTGCCTCTCTGGAGGAGTGCATTGTGTTCCCTAAAACAAGTAAACAACAGAGCTACAGAGCCAAGGGCACTTCCAGTCTAGGGAATATACCTGGGGAAAACTGAAAATCAAAAAGACACAGCCACCCCAAAATTTAGGGCTGCACTGCTTACAAGGACCTCAACTTGGGTACACCTTAAATATCCCAGGAAATATAAAAATGGTTCAAAAAATTGTGGTACTTCCGTACGATGGAATATCCGTCAGCCATGAAATCAATGTCATAAGACCAGTAGCAGCAAAATGGGTGGATTCAGGTACGAAGATTCTAAGTGAAATAAGTCACACAGAAAAAGAAACTTATCATAAGATATCACTTATGAAGATCCTGTAAACATGGCTACACTTGAACTGAGTTAGGAAAGAGAACAGTGTCTCACATTTAGAAAACACTCTTATGCCTGCTTAAGGGGGAAGGAGAGGTGGGGTGATGCATAAAACCAGAGTTTGATATAAGCACAGGTACCGTTCCAAAAACCAACTATGGAATAGACAAGACCTACACCTTCCTCAGTGAAAGGGACTCAAAACCCCATATTTCCCGCAGAGGAATATATCTGACTAGTAAGAATCTTAAAACCTATGTATTGATATGTCTCCGTAAGGGAATCAAGTGTGTCTAGACTGGGATAAATATGGCAGCGAGAATCAGCTCAAACCCACTATAAAAAGGAATTTCAAAAATAAAACAAAAAAACTGGGAAATTCTTTACAATTCCTTCAGGGTCTCTGATGAAACCTGAAATGACCCTATCTACAATGACAGCTGGATGTGGCATAAGGCTGGACACTTGGGACTGAGAGGATTGGTGAGATTGGGTGAGCAAATGCAGACCCTTTAAAGCAATAATGCATGGCACACATTCCATGGGTCCCAACTCTCCAGGTTGAAGGGAATGTTACTACAGATATAACATGTACGGGAATCCTAGAGAACGGACACACTGTGAATACGAAAGGTTTCTAAAACTCAACGAATAGTCCCTCTCCTGGTGCTCCGGTTTGACTTTCCATCTGCTTTATTATCAACCTCCCAACTTGGAGAGACAGCCCCTTTAACCTCCTGGTTCGCACAGGTTGCCAATTTGGCAGAGGATGAAAGGGAAGAGGGAGAACCAATGAGAGAGTAGCTGTTAGGCATTTGGACGGGCACATATCACTGTAATTTCCCGGCAGGAAGAAGAATTAACCAAAGTCTCAGCCACCCACCGGGAATCAGTATAGATCCTGAACCAAAATTTTGGACTTGCGGTCAGCTCACCAAAAACGAGTTGAAAAATGGAGCTCAGGGAGGCCGGAGGAAGATGGCGGAAGAGTAAGACGCGGAGATCACCTTCCTCCCCACAGATACATCGGAAGTTCATCTACGCGTGGAGCAACTCCAACAGAGCGCCTGCTGAACGCTGACAGAGGACCTCGGGCCCCCCAAAAGGCAAGAAACTCCCCACATACCTGGGTAGGTCAAAAGAAAAAAAGAATAAACAGAGACAATAGGATATGGACGGGACCTGCACCAGTGGGAGGGAGCCGTGAAGGAGGGAAGGTTTCTACACACTACAAGCCCCTTCGAGGGCGGAGACTGCAGGTGGCGGAGGGGGAAGGCTTCGGAGTAGCGGAGGAGAGCACAGCAACAGGGGTGTGGAGGGCAAAGCAGAGAGATTTTGGCACAGAGGATCGGTGCCCTCAGGCACACACCAGCCCGAGAGACTTGTCTGCTCGGCCGCCAGGGCGGGCGGGGCTGGGAGCTGAGGCTCGGGTATCGGCTTTCAGTCGGAGCGCAGGGAGAGGTCTGGGGCTGGCGGCAGGAGGAGAGCCTGAAGGGGTTAGTGCTGGCCCGGTGGGAGTCCGGGGAAAGGGTCTGGAGCTACCGGAGAGGCAAGAGACTTTTTTCCCTTTTGTTGCCTGGTGCGCGAGGAGAGGGCATTCCCCTCCCTCCCCTCTGCCTGAGTGAGCCAGGGCCCCCGAATCAGCGGCTCCTTTAAACCCGTCCTGTCTGAGCGAAGAGCGGACGCCCTCCGGCGGCCTGCGCGCAGAGGCGGGGCCGGGTCCGGGGCTGAGACCCGGGAGCTGTGAGAGCAGAGACAGGGAAATCTCTCTGTGCAGCCTCCGAGGCAGCGGATTAAAGCTCCACGGTCCATTTGATGTGCCCTGCGTCTGTGGAGTGCATGAATGGACGGCGAATCATCCCAAATTGAGGAAGTGGACCTTGAGGACAAGATTTAAGACTTTCCCCCCCTTTTTTTTCCTCTTTTAACAACGAATTATCTCAAATTAAGGAGGTGGACTTAGCAAGATTTCAGACTTTTCGCCCTTTTCCTCTTTTTACAACGAATTATCCCAAATCGAGGAGGTGGACTTGGAGAGCAAGATCTTTGATTTTTCCCCCTGCTCTCTTTTTGTGAATGTGTGGATGAAAGGCTCTTGGTGTTGCAGCCAGGAGTTAGTGCTGTGCCTCTGAAGTGGGAGAGCCAACTTCAGGACACGGGTCCACAAGAGACCTCCCAGCTCCACATAATATCAAGCAGCGAAAATCTCCCAGGGATCTCCATCTCAACACCAGCACCCAGCTTCAGTCAACGACCAGCAAGCTACAGTGCTGGTCACCCTATGCCAAGCAACTAGCAAGGCAGGAACACAACCCCACCCATTAGCAGAGAGGATACCTAAAAACATAATAAGGCCACAGGCACCCCAAAACACACCACCAGACGTGGACCTGTCCACCAGAAAGACAAGGTCGAGCTTCAACCACCAGAACACAGGCATTAGTCCCCCCCAGCAGGAAGCCTACACAACCTACTGAAACAACCTTAGCCACGGGGGACAGACACCAAAAACAACGGGAACTACGAATCTGCAGCCTGCAAAAAGGAGACCCCAAACACAGTAACATAAGCAAAATGAGAAAGCAGAAAAACACACAGCAGGTGAAGGAGCAAGATAAAAACCTACCAGACCTAACAAATGAAGAGGTAATAGGCAGTCTACCTGAAAAAGAATTCAGAATAATGATAGTAAAGCTGATCCAAGATTCTATTTCCCAGATCCAAAATCTTGGAAATAGAATAGACAATATGCAAGAAACAGTTAACAAGGACCTAGAAGAACTAAAGATGAATCAAGCATCGATTAAAAACACAATAAATGAAATGAAAAATACTCTAGATGGGATCAATAGCAGAATAACTGAGGCAGAAGAACGGATAAGTGAGGTGGAAGATAAAATAGTGGAAATAACTGATGCAGAGAAAAATAAAGAAAAAAGAATGAAAAGAACAGAGGACAGTCTCAGAGACCTCTGGGACAACATTAAACGCACCAACATTCGAATTATAGGGGTTCCAGAAGAAGAAGAGAAAAAGAAAGGGACTGAGAAAATATTTGAAGAGATTATAGTTGAAAACTTCCCTAATATGGGAAAGGAAATAGTTAATCAAGTCCAGGAGGCACAGAGAGTCCCATACAGAATAAATCCAAGAAGAAATACGCCAAGACACATATTAATCAAACTGTCAAAAATTAAACACAAAGAAATCATATTAAAAGCAGCAAGGGAAAAGCAACAAATAACACACAAGGGAATCCCCATCAGGTTAACAGCTGATCTCTCAGCAGAAACTCTACAAGCCAGAAGGGAGTGGCAGGACATAATTAAAGTGATGAAGGAGAGAAACCTGCAACCAAGATTACTCTACCCAGCAAGGATCTCATTCAGATTTGATGGAGAAATTAAAACCTTTACAGACAAGCAAAAGCTGAGAGAGTTCAGCACCACCAAACCAGCTTTACAACAAATGCTAAAGGAACTTCTCTAGGCAAGAAACACAACAGAAGGACTATACCTACAATAACGAACCCAAAGCCATTAAGGAAATGGGAATAGGAACATACATATCAATAATTACCTTAAATGTAAATGGACTAAATGCTCCCACCAAAAGACACAGAGTGGCTGAATGGATACAAAAACAAGACCCATATATATGCTGTCTACAAGAGACCCACTTCAGACCTAGAGACACATACAGATTGAAAGTAAGGGGATGGAAAAAGATATTCCATGCAAATGGAAATCAAAAGAAAGCTGGAGTAGCAATTCTTATATCAGACAAAATAGACTTTAAAATAAAGACTATTAGAAGAGACAAAGAAGGACACTACATAACGATAAAGGGATCGATCCAAGAAGAAGATATAACAATTGTAAATATTTATGCACCCAACATAGGAGCACCTCAATACATAAGGCAAATACTAACAGCCATAAAAGGGGAAATCGACAGTAACACAATCATAGTAGGGGACTTTAACACCCCACTTTCACCAATGGACAGATCATCCAAAATGAAAATAAATAAGGAAACACAAGCTTTAAATGATACATTAAACAAGATGGACTTAATTGATATTTATAGGACATTCCACCCAAAAACAACAGAATACACATTTTTCTCAAGTGCTCATGGAACATTCTCCAGGATAGATCATATCTTGGGTCACAAATCAAGCCTTGGTAAATTTAAGAAAATTGAAATTGTATCAAGTATCTTTTCCGACCACAATGCTATGAGACTAGACATCAATTACAGGAAAAGATCTGTAAAAAATACAAACACATGGAGGCTAAACAATACACTACTCAATAATGAAGTGATCACTGAAGAAATCAAAGAGGAAATTAAGAAATACTTAGAAACAAATGACAATGGAGACACGACGACCCAAAACCTATGGGACGCAGCAAAAGCAGTTCTAAGGGGGAAGTTTATAGCAATACAATCCCACCTTAAGAAACAGGAAACATTTCGAGTAAACAACCTGACCCTGCACCTAAAGCAATTAGAGAAAGAAGAACAAAAAACCCCCAAAGTTAGCAGAAGGAAAGAAATCATAAAGATCAGATCAGAAATAAATGAAAAAGAAATGAAGGAAACGATAGCAAAGATCAACCAAACTAAAAGCTGGTTCTTTGAGAAGATAAACAAAATTGACAAACCATTAGCCAGACTCATCAAGAAAAGAAGGGAGAAGACTCAAATCAGTAGAATTAGAAATGAAAAAGGAGAAGTAACAACTGACACTGCAGAAATACAAAAGATCATGAGAGATTACTATAAGCAGCTCTATGCCAATAAAATGGACAACCTGGAAGAAATGGACAAATTCTTAGAAATGCACAACCTACCAAGACTGACTCAGGAAGAAATAGAAAATATGAATAGACCAATCACAAGCACTGAAATTGAAACTGTGATTAAAAATCTTTCATCAAACAAAAGCCCAGGACCAGAGGGCTTCACAGGCGAATTCTATCAAACATTTAGAGAAGAGCTAACACCCATCCTTCTCAAACTCTTCCAAACAATATCAGAGGAAGGAACACTCCCAAACTCATTCTACGAGGCCACCATCACCTTGATACCAAAACCAGGCAAGGACGTCACAAAGAAAGAAAACTACAGGCCAATATCACTGATGAACATAGATGCAAAAATCCTCAACAAAATACTAGCAAACAGAATCCAACAGCACATTAAAAGGATCATACACCATGATCAAGTGGGGTTTATTCCAGGAATGCAAGGATTCTTCAATATACGCAAATCAATCAATGTGATACACCATATTAACAAGTTGAAGGAGAAAAACCATATGATCATCTCAATAGATGCAGAGAAAGCTTTCGACAAAATTCAACACCCATTTATGATAAAAACCCTGCAGAAAGTAGGCATAGAGGGAACTTTCCTCAACATAATAAAGGCCATATATGACAAACCCACAGCCAACATTGTCCTCAATGGTGAAAAACTGAAACCATTTCCACTAAGATCAGGAACAAGACAAGGCTGCCCACTCTCACCACTCTTATTCAACCTAGTTTTGGAAGTTTTAGCCACAGCAATCAGAGAAGAAAAGGAAATAAAAGGAATCCAAATTGGAAAAGAAGAAGTAAAGCTGTCACTGTTTGCAGATGACATGATACTATACATAGAGAATCCTAAAGATGCTACCGAAAAACTACTAGAGCTAATCAATGAATTTGGTAAAGTAGCAGGATACAAAATTAATGCACAGAAATCTCTGGCATTCCTGTACACTAATGATGAAAAATCTGAAAATGAAATCAAGAAAACACTCCCATTTACCATTGCAACAAAAAGAATAAAATATCTAGGAATAAATCTACCTAAGGAGACAAAAGACCTGTATGCAGAAAATTATAAGACACTGATGAAAGAAATTAAAGATGATATAAATAGATGGAGAGATATACCATGCTCCTGGATTGGAAGAATCAATATTGTGAAAATGACTCTACTACCCAAAGCAATCTACAGATTCAATGCAATCCCTATCAAACTACCACTGGCATTTTTCACAGAAGTAGAACAAAAAATTTCAAAATTTGTTTGGAAAAACAAAAGACCCCGAATAGCCAAAGCAATCTTGAGAACGAAAAACGGAGCTGGAGGAATCAGGCTGCCTGACTTCAGACTATACTACAAAGCTACAGTAATTAAGACAGTGTGGTACTGGCATAAAAACAGAAAGATAGATCAGTGGATCAGGATAGAAAGCCCAGAGATAAACCCACGCACATATGGCCAACTTATCTTTGATAAAGGAGGCAGGATTGTACAGTGGAGAAAGGACAGCCTCTTCAATAAGTGGTGCTGGGAAAACTGGACAGGGACATGTAAAAGTATGAGATTAGATCATTCCCTAACACCATACACAAAAATAAGCTCAAAATGGATTAAAGACCTAAATGTAAGGCCAGAAACTATCAAACTCTTAGAGGAAAACATAGGTAGAACACTCTATGACATAAATCACAGCAAGATCCTTTTGGACCCACCTCCTAGAGAAATGGAAATAAAAACAAAGATAAACAAATGGGACCTAATGAAACTTCAAAGCTTTTGCACAGCAAAGGAAACCATAAACAAGACCAAAAGACAACCCTCAGAATGGGAGAAAATATTTGCAAATGAAGCAACTGACAAAGGATTAATCTCCAAAATTTATAAACAGCTCATGCAGCTCAATAGCAAAAAAACAAACAACCCAATCCAAAAATGGGCAGAAGACTTAAATAGGAATTTCTCCAAAGAAGATATACAGACTGCCAACAAACACATGAAAGAATGCTCAACATCATTAATCATTAGAGAAATGCAAATCAAAACTACAATGAGATATCATCTCACACCAGTCAGAATGGCCATCATCAAGAAATCTAGAAACAATAAATGCTGGAGAGGGTGTGGAGAAAAGGGAACACTCTTGCACTGCTGGTGGGAATGTGAATTGGTACAGCCACTATGGAGAACAGTATGGAGGTTCCTTAAAAAACTAAAAATAGAACTACCATATGACCCAGCAATCCCACTACTAGGCATATACCCTGAGAAAACCATAATTCAAAAAGAGACATGTACCAAAATGTTCATTGCAGCTCTATTCACAATAGCCCGGAGCTGGAAACAACCTAAGTGTCCATCATCGGATGAATGGATAGAGAAGATGTGGCACATATATACAATGGAATATTACTCAGCCATAAAAAGAAACGAAACTGAGCTATTTGTAATGAGGTGGATAGACCTAGAGTCTGTCATACAGAGTGAAGTAAGTCAGAAAGAGAAAGACAAATACCGTATGCTAACACATATATATGGAATTTAAAAAAAAAAAAATGTCATGAAGAACCTAGGGGTAAAACGGGAATAAAGACACAGACCTACTTGAGAATGGACTTGAGGATATGGGGAAGGGGAAGGATAAGCTGTGACAAAGGGAAAGAGAGGCATGGACATATATACACTACCAAACGTAAGGTAGATAGATAGTGGGAAGCAGCCGCAGAGCACAGGGAGATCAGCTCGGTGCTTTGTGACCGCCTGGAGGGGTGGGATGGGGAGGGTGGGAGGGAGGGAGATGCATGAGGGAGGGGATGTGGGAACAGATGTATATGTATGACTGATTCACTTTGTTATAAAGCAGAAACTAATTAAAAAAAAAAAAAAAAAAAAATGGAGCTCAGGGGCACAGCAATTCACAAACTGGCCGAGTAATAAAGGACAACTATCGTCCAAAAATCTGTTGAGGGAAGGCAACGAGGTGGACTTGAAAGCGAGGCAGAGTAGCAGGAAACAGATTTCAAGAGGTACGTTGGAATCGCCTTTAAAGCACAGGAAGAGGGGCACAACTTCGACAATGATGCACTTGGCCAAAAAGGGCGTATGCGTTTTCTCCTGAATATATTCAGGAGAAAACGCATACGCCCTTTTTGGCCAAGCAAGCAAGCGGGCAATGCAAATCTGCACTACAAAGAAGTATCACTTCCCACCGGTCAAAAGGGACATCCACAAAATGTGTAAAAACCAGAAAGGCAATACAGGCCCTGGAGAACAGGGAGCCTTGTTATTCTGATGGGCGGGATGTAAATTGCCAACTGCCTCTCTGGAGGAGTGCATTGTGTTCCCTAAAACAAGTAAACAACAGAGCTACAGAGCCAAGGGCACTTCCAGTCTAGGGAATATACCTTGGGAAAACTGAAAATCAAAAAGACACAGCCACCCCAAAATTTAGGGCTGCACTGCTTTCAAGGACCTCAACTTGGGTACACCTTAATTATCCCAGGAAATATAAAAATGGTTCAAAAAATTGTGGTACTTACGTACGATGGAATATCCCTCAGCCATGAAATCAATGTCATAAGACCAGTAGCAGCAAAATGGGTGGATTCAGGTACGATGATTCTAAGTGAAATAAGTCACAGAGAAAAAGAAACTTATCATAAGATATCACTTATGAAGATCCTGTAAACATGGCTACACTTGAACTGAGTTAGGAAAGAGAACAGTGTCTCACATTTAGAAAACACTCTTATGCCTGCTTAAGGGGGAAGGAGAGGTGGGGTGATGCATAAAACCAGAGTTTGATATAAGCACAGGTACCGTTCCAAAAACCAACTATGGAATAGACAAGACCTACACCTTCCTCAGTGAAAGGGACTCAAAACCCCATATTTCCAGGAGAAGAATATATCTGACTAGTAAGAATCTTAAAACCTATGTATTGATATGTCTCCGTAAGGGAATCAAGTGTGTGTAGACTGGCACAAACATGGCAGCGAGAATCAGCTCAAACCCACTATAAAAAAGAATTTCAAAAACAAAACAAAAAAAACTGGGAAATTCTTTACAATTCCTTCAGGGTCTCTGATGAAACCTGAAATGACCCTATCTACAATGACAGCTGGATGTGGCATAAGGCTGGACACTTGGGACTGAGAGGATTGGTGAGATTGGGTGAGCAAATGCAGACCCTTTAAAGCAATAATGCATGACACACATTCCATGGGTCCCAACTCTCCAGGTTGAAGGGAATATTACTACAGATATAACATGTACGGGAATCCTAGAGAACGGACACACTGTGAATACGAAAGGTTTCTAAAACTCAACGAATAGTCCCTCTCCTGGTGCTCCAGTTTGACTTTCCATCTGCTTTATTATCAACCTCCCAACTTGGAGAGACAGCCCCTTTAACCTCCTGGTTCGCACAGGTTGCCAATTTGGCAGAGGATGAAAGGGAAGAGGGAGAACCAATGAGAGAGTAGCTGTTAGGCATTTGGACGGGCACATATCACTGTAATTTCCCGGCAGGAAGAAGAATTAACCAAAGTCTCAGCCACCCACCGGGAATCAGTATAGATCCTGAACCAAAATTTTGGACTTGCGGTCAGCTCACCAAAAACGAGTTGAAAAATGGAGCTCAGGGAGGCCGGAGGAAGATGGCGGAAGAGTAAGACGCGGAGATCACCTTCCTCCCCACAGATACATCGGAAGTTCATCTACGCGTGGAGCAACTCCAACAGAGCGCCTGCTGAACGCTGACAGAGGACCTCGGGCCCCCCAAAAGGCAAGAAACTCCCCACATACCTGGGTAGGTCAAAAGAAAAAAAGAATAAACAGAGACAATAGGATATGGACGGGACCTGCACCAGTGGGAGGGAGCCGTGAAGGAGGGAAGGTTTCTACACACTACAAGCCCCTTCGAGGGCGGAGACTGCAGGTGGCGGAGGGGGAAGGCTTCGGAGTAGCGGAGGAGAGCACAGCAACAGGGGTGTGGAGGGCAAAGCAGAGAGATTTTGGCACAGAGGATCGGTGCCCTCAGGCACACACCAGCCCGAGAGACTTGTCTGCTCGGCCGCCAGGGCGGGCGGGGCTGGGAGCTGAGGCTCGGGTATCGGCTTTCAGTCGGAGCGCAGGGAGAGGTCTGGGGCTGGCGGCAGGAGGAGAGCCTGAAGGGGTTAGTGCTGGCCCGGTGGGAGTCCGGGGAAAGGGTCTGGAGCTACCGGAGAGGCAAGAGACTTTTTTCCCTTTTGTTGCCTGGTGCGCGAGGAGAGGGCATTCCCCTCCCTCCCCTCTGCCTGAGTGAGCCAGGGCCCCCGAATCAGCGGCTCCTTTAAACCCGTCCTGTCTGAGCGAAGAGCGGACGCCCTCCGGCGGCCTGCGCGCAGAGGCGGGGCCGGGTCCGGGGCTGAGACCCGGGAGCTGTGAGAGCAGAGACAGGGAAATCTCTCTGTGCAGCCTCCGAGGCAGCGGATTAAAGCTCCACGGTCCATTTGATGTGCCCTGCGTCTGTGGAGTGCATGAATGGACGGCGAATCATCCCAAATTGAGGAAGTGGACCTTGAGGACAAGATTTAAGACTTTCCCCCCCTTTTTTTTCCTCTTTTAACAACGAATTATCTCAAATTAAGGAGGTGGACTTAGCAAGATTTCAGACTTTTCGCCCTTTTCCTCTTTTTACAACGAATTATCCCAAATCGAGGAGGTGGACTTGGAGAGCAAGATCTTTGATTTTTCCCCCTGCTCTCTTTTTGTGAATGTGTGGATGAAAGGCTCTTGGTGTTGCAGCCAGGAGTTAGTGCTGTGCCTCTGAAGTGGGAGAGCCAACTTCAGGACACGGGTCCACAAGAGACCTCCCAGCTCCACATAATATCAAGCAGCGAAAATCTCCCAGGGATCTCCATCTCAACACCAGCACCCAGCTTCAGTCAACGACCAGCAAGCTACAGTGCTGGTCACCCTATGCCAAGCAACTAGCAAGGCAGGAACACAACCCCACCCATTAGCAGAGAGGATACCTAAAAACATAATAAGGCCACAGGCACCCCAAAACACACCACCAGACGTGGACCTGTCCACCAGAAAGACAAGGTCGAGCTTCAACCACCAGAACACAGGCATTAGTCCCCCCCAGCAGGAAGCCTACACAACCTACTGAAACAACCTTAGCCACGGGGGACAGACACCAAAAACAACGGGAACTACGAATCTGCAGCCTGCAAAAAGGAGACCCCAAACACAGTAACATAAGCAAAATGAGAAAGCAGAAAAACACACAGCAGGTGAAGGAGCAAGATAAAAACCTACCAGACCTAACAAATGAAGAGGTAATAGGCAGTCTACCTGAAAAAGAATTCAGAATAATGATAGTAAAGCTGATCCAAGATTCTATTTCCCAGATCCAAAATCTTGGAAATAGAATAGACAATATGCAAGAAACAGTTAACAAGGACCTAGAAGAACTAAAGATGAATCAAGCATCGATTAAAAACACAATAAATGAAATGAAAAATACTCTAGATGGGATCAATAGCAGAATAACTGAGGCAGAAGAACGGATAAGTGAGGTGGAAGATAAAATAGTGGAAATAACTGATGCAGAGAAAAATAAAGAAAAAAGAATGAAAAGAACAGAGGACAGTCTCAGAGACCTCTGGGACAACATTAAACGCACCAACATTCGAATTATAGGGGTTCCAGAAGAAGAAGAGAAAAAGAAAGGGACTGAGAAAATATTTGAAGAGATTATAGTTGAAAACTTCCCTAATATGGGAAAGGAAATAGTTAATCAAGTCCAGGAGGCACAGAGAGTCCCATACAGAATAAATCCAAGAAGAAATACGCCAAGACACATATTAATCAAACTGTCAAAAATTAAACACAAAGAAATCATATTAAAAGCAGCAAGGGAAAAGCAACAAATAACACACAAGGGAATCCCCATCAGGTTAACAGCTGATCTCTCAGCAGAAACTCTACAAGCCAGAAGGGAGTGGCAGGACATAATTAAAGTGATGAAGGAGAGAAACCTGCAACCAAGATTACTCTACCCAGCAAGGATCTCATTCAGATTTGATGGAGAAATTAAAACCTTTACAGACAAGCAAAAGCTGAGAGAGTTCAGCACCACCAAACCAGCTTTACAACAAATGCTAAAGGAACTTCTCTAGGCAAGAAACACAACAGAAGGACTATACCTACAATAACGAACCCAAAGCCATTAAGGAAATGGGAATAGGAACATACATATCAATAATTACCTTAAATGTAAATGGACTAAATGCTCCCACCAAAAGACACAGAGTGGCTGAATGGATACAAAAACAAGACCCATATATATGCTGTCTACAAGAGACCCACTTCAGACCTAGAGACACATACAGATTGAAAGTAAGGGGATGGAAAAAGATATTCCATGCAAATGGAAATCAAAAGAAAGCTGGAGTAGCAATTCTTATATCAGACAAAATAGACTTTAAAATAAAGACTATTAGAAGAGACAAAGAAGGACACTACATAACGATAAAGGGATCGATCCAAGAAGAAGATATAACAATTGTAAATATTTATGCACCCAACATAGGAGCACCTCAATACATAAGGCAAATACTAACAGCCATAAAAGGGGAAATCGACAGTAACACAATCATAGTAGGGGACTTTAACACCCCACTTTCACCAATGGACAGATCATCCAAAATGAAAATAAATAAGGAAACACAAGCTTTAAATGATACATTAAACAAGATGGACTTAATTGATATTTATAGGACATTCCACCCAAAAACAACAGAATACACATTTTTCTCAAGTGCTCATGGAACATTCTCCAGGATAGATCATATCTTGGGTCACAAATCAAGCCTTGGTAAATTTAAGAAAATTGAAATTGTATCAAGTATCTTTTCCGACCACAATGCTATGAGACTAGACATCAATTACAGGAAAAGATCTGTAAAAAATACAAACACATGGAGGCTAAACAATACACTACTCAATAATGAAGTGATCACTGAAGAAATCAAAGAGGAAATTAAGAAATACTTAGAAACAAATGACAATGGAGACACGACGACCCAAAACCTATGGGACGCAGCAAAAGCAGTTCTAAGGGGGAAGTTTATAGCAATACAATCCCACCTTAAGAAACAGGAAACATTTCGAGTAAACAACCTGACCCTGCACCTAAAGCAATTAGAGAAAGAAGAACAAAAAACCCCCAAAGTTAGCAGAAGGAAAGAAATCATAAAGATCAGATCAGAAATAAATGAAAAAGAAATGAAGGAAACGATAGCAAAGATCAACCAAACTAAAAGCTGGTTCTTTGAGAAGATAAACAAAATTGACAAACCATTAGCCAGACTCATCAAGAAAAGAAGGGAGAAGACTCAAATCAGTAGAATTAGAAATGAAAAAGGAGAAGTAACAACTGACACTGCAGAAATACAAAAGATCATGAGAGATTACTATAAGCAACTCTATGCCAATAAAATGGACAACCTGGAAGAAATGGACAAATTCTTAGAAATGCACAACCTACCAAGACTGACTCAGGAAGAAATAGAAAATATGAATAGACCAATCACAAGCACTGAAATTGAAACTGTGATTAAAAATCTTTCATCAAACAAAAGCCCAGGACCAGAGGGCTTCACAGGCGAATTCTATCAAACATTTAGAGAAGAGCTAACACCCATCCTTCTCAAACTCTTCCAAACAATATCAGAGGAAGGAACACTCCCAAACTCATTCTACGAGGCCACCATCACCTTGATACCAAAACCAGGCAAGGACGTCACAAAGAAAGAAAACTACAGGCCAATATCACTGATGAACATAGATGCAAAAATCCTCAACAAAATACTAGCAAACAGAATCCAACAGCACATTAAAAGGATCATACACCATGATCAAGTGGGGTTTATTCCAGGAATGCAAGGATTCTTCAATATACGCAAATCAATCAATGTGATACACCATATTAACAAGTTGAAGGAGAAAAACCATATGATCATCTCAATAGATGCAGAGAAAGCTTTCGACAAAATTCAACACCCATTTATGATAAAAACCCTGCAGAAAGTAGGCATAGAGGGAACTTTCCTCAACATAATAAAGGCCATATATGACAAACCCACAGCCAACATTGTCCTCAATGGTGAAAAACTGAAACCATTTCCACTAAGATCAGGAACAAGACAAGGCTGCCCACTCTCACCACTCTTATTCAACCTAGTTTTGGAAGTTTTAGCCACAGCAATCAGAGAAGAAAAGGAAATAAAAGGAATCCAAATTGGAAAAGAAGAAGTAAAGCTGTCACTGTTTGCAGATGACATGATACTATACATAGAGAATCCTAAAGATGCTACCGAAAAACTACTAGAGCTAATCAATGAATTTGGTAAAGTAGCAGGATACAAAATTAATGCACAGAAATCTCTGGCATTCCTGTACACTAATGATGAAAAATCTGAAAATGAAATCAAGAAAACACTCCCATTTACCATTGCAACAAAAAGAATAAAATATCTAGGAATAAATCTACCTAAGGAGACAAAAGACCTGTATGCAGAAAATTATAAGACACTGATGAAAGAAATTAAAGATGATATAAATAGATGGAGAGATATACCATGCTCCTGGATTGGAAGAATCAATATTGTGAAAATGACTCTACTACCCAAAGCAATCTACAGATTCAATGCAATCCCTATCAAACTACCACTGGCATTTTTCACAGAACTAGAACAAAAAATTTCAAAATTTGTTTGGAAAAACAAAAGACCCCGAATAGCCAAAGCAATCTTGAGAACGAAAAACGGAGCTGGAGGAATCAGGCTGCCTGACTTCAGACTATACTACAAAGCTACAGTAATTAAGACAGTGTGGTACTGGCATAAAAACAGAAAGATAGATCAGTGGATCAGGATAGAAAGCCCAGAGATAAACCCACGCACATATGGCCAACTTATCTTTGATAAAGGAGGCAGGATTGTACAGTGGAGAAAGGACAGCCTCTTCAATAAGTGGTGCTGGGAAAACTGGACAGGGACATGTAAAAGTATGAGATTAGATCATTCCCTAACACCATACACAAAAATAAGCTCAAAATGGATTAAAGACCTAAATGTAAGGCCAGAAACTATCAAACTCTTAGAGGAAAACATAGGTAGAACACTCTATGACATAAATCACAGCAAGATCCTTTTGGACCCACCTCCTAGAGAAATGGAAATAAAAACAAAGATAAACAAATGGGACCTAATGAAACTTCAAAGCTTTTGCACAGCAAAGGAAACCATAAACAAGACCAAAAGACAACCCTCAGAATGGGAGAAAATATTTGCAAATGAAGCAACTGACAAAGGATTAATCTCCAAAATTTATAAACAGCTCATGCAGCTCAATAGCAAAAAAACAAACAACCCAATCCAAAAATGGGCAGAAGACTTAAATAGGAATTTCTCCAAAGAAGATATACAGACTGCCAACAAACACATGAAAGAATGCTCAACATCATTAATCATTAGAGAAATGCAAATCAAAACTACAATGAGATATCATCTCACACCAGTCAGAATGGCCATCATCAAGAAATCTAGAAACAATAAATGCTGGAGAGGGTGTGGAGAAAAGGGAACACTCTTGCACTGCTGGTGGGAATGTGAATTGGTACAGCCACTATGGAGAACAGTATGGAGGTTCCTTAAAAAACTAAAAATAGAACTACCATATGACCCAGCAATCCCACTACTAGGCATATACCCTGAGAAAACCATAATTCAAAAAGAGACATGTACCAAAATGTTCATTGCAGCTCTATTCACAATAGCCCGGAGCTGGAAACAACCTAAGTGTCCATCATCGGATGAATGGATAGAGAAGATGTGGCACATATATACAATGGAATATTACTCAGCCATAAAAAGAAACGAAACTGAGCTATTTGTAATGAGGTGGATAGACCTAGAGTCTGTCATACAGAGTGAAGTAAGTCAGAAAGAGAAAGACAAATACCGTATGCTAACACATATATATGGAATTTAAAAAAAAAAAATGTCATGAAGAACCTAGGGGTAAAACGGGAATAAAGACACAGACCTACTTGAGAATGGACTTGAGGATATGGGGAAGGGGAAGGATAAGCTGTGACAAAGGGAAAGAGAGGCATGGACATATATACACTACCAAACGTAAGGTAGATAGATAGTGGGAAGCAGCCGCAGAGCACAGGGAGATCAGCTCGGTGCTTTGTGACCGCATGGAGGGGTGGGATGGGGAGGGTGGGAGGGAGGGAGATGCATGAGGGAGGGGATGTGGGAACAGATGTATATGTATGACTGATTCACTTTGTTATAAAGCAGAAACTAATTAAAAAAAAAAAAAAAAAAATGGAGCTCAGGGGCACAGCAATTCACAAACTGGCCGAGTAATAAAGGACAACTATCGTCCAAAAATCTGTTGAGGGAAGGCAACGAGGTGGACTTGAAAGCGAGGCAGAGTAGCAGGAAACAGATTTCAAGAGGTACGTTGGAATCGCCTTTAAAGCACAGGAAGAGGGGCACAACTTCGACAATGATGCACTTGGCCAAAAAGGGTGTATGCATTTTCTCCTGAATATATTCAGGAGAAAACGCATACGCCCTTTTTGGCCAAGCAAGCAAGCGGGCAATGCAAATCTGCACTACAAAGAAGTATCACTTCCCACCGGTCAAAAGGGACATCCACAAAATGTGTAAAAACCAAAAAGGCAATACAGGCCCTGGAGAACAGGGAGCCTTGTTATTCTGATGGGCGGGATGTAAATTGCCAACTGCCTCTCTGGAGGAGTGCATTGTGTTCCCTAAAACAAGTAAACAACAGAGCTACAGAGCCAAGGGCACTTCCAGTCTAGGGAATATACCTTGGGAAAACTGAAAATCAAAAAGACACAGCCACCCCAAAATTTAGGGCTGCACTGCTTTCAAGGACCTCAACTTGGGTACACCTTAATTATCCCAGGAAATATAAAAATGGTTCAAAAAATTGTGGTACTTACGTACGATGGAATATCCCTCAGCCATGAAATCAATGTCATAAGACCAGTAGCAGCAAAATGGGTGGATTCAGGTACGATGATTCTAAGTGAAATAAGTCACAGAGAAAAAGAAACTTATCATAAGATATCACTTATGAAGATCCTGTAAACATGGCTACACTTGAACTGAGTTAGGAAAGAGAACAGTGTCTCACATTTAGAAAACACTCTTATGCCTGCTTAAGGGGGAAGGAGAGGTGGGGTGATGCATAAAACCAGAGTTTGATATAAGCACAGGTACCGTTCCAAAAACCAACTATGGAATAGACAAGACCTACACCTTCCTCAGTGAAAGGGACTCAAAACCCCATATTTCCAGGAGAAGAATATATCTGACTAGTAAGAATCTTAAAACCTATGTATTGATATGTCTCCGTAAGGGAATCAAGTGTGTGTAGACTGGCACAAACATGGCAGCGAGAATCAGCTCAAACCCACTATAAAAAAGAATTTCAAAAACAAAACAAAAAAAACTGGGAAATTCTTTACAATTCCTTCAGGGTCTCTGATGAAACCTGAAATGACCCTATCTACAATGACAGCTGGATGTGGCATAAGGCTGGACACTTGGGACTGAGAGGATTGGTGAGATTGGGTGAGCAAATGCAGACCCTTTAAAGCAATAATGCATGACACACATTCCATGGGTCCCAACTCTCCAGGTTGAAGGGAATATTACTACAGATATAACATGTACGGGAATCCTAGAGAACGGACACACTGTGAATACGAAAGGTTTCTAAAACTCAACGAATAGTCCCTCTCCTGGTGCTCCAGTTTGACTTTCCATCTGCTTTATTATCAACCTCCCAACTTGGAGAGACAGCCCCTTTAACCTCCTGGTTCGCACAGGTTGCCAATTTGGCAGAGGATGAAAGGGAAGAGGGAGAACCAATGAGAGAGTAGCTGTTAGGCATTTGGACGGGCACATATCACTGTAATTTCCCGGCAGGAAGAAGAATTAACCAAAGTCTCAGCCACCCACCGGGAATCAGTATAGATCCTGAACCAAAATTTTGGACTTGCGGTCAGCTCACCAAAAACGAGTTGAAAAATTGAGCTCAGGGGCACAGCAATTCACAAACTGGCCGAGTAATAAAGGACAACTATCGTCCAAAAATCTGTTGAGGGAAGGCAACGAGGCGGACTTGAAAGCGTGGCAGAATAGCAGGAAACAGATTTCAAGAGGTACGTTGGAATCGCCTTTAAAGCACAGGAAGAGGGGCACAACTTCGACAATGATGCACTTGGCCAAAAAGGGCGTATGCGTTTTCTCCTGAATATATTCAGGAGAAAACGCATACGCCCTTTTTGGCCAAGCAAGCAAGTGGGCAATGCAAATCTGCACTACAAAGAAGTATCACTTCCCACCGGTCAAAAGGGACATCCACAAAATGTGTAAAAACCAGAAAGGCAAGACAGGCCCTGGAGAACAGGGAGCCTTGTTATGCTGATGGGCGGGATGTAAATTGCCAACTGCCTCTCTGGAGGAGTGCATTGTGTTCCCTAAAACAAGTAAACAACAGAGCTACAGAGCCAAGGGCACTTCCAGTCTAGGGAATATACCTGGGAAAAACTGAAAATCAATAAGACAGAGCCACCCCAAAATTTAGGGCTTCACTGCTTACAAGGACCTCAACTTGGGTACACCTTAAATATCCCAGGAAATATAAAATTGGTTCAAAAAATTGTGGTACTTACGTACGATGGAATATCCCTCAGCCATGAAATCAATGTCATAAGACCAGTAGCAGCAAAATGGGTGGATTCAGGTACGATGATTTTAAGTGAAATAAGTCACACAGAAAAAGAAACTTATCATAAGATATCACTTATGAAGATCCTGTAAACATGGCTACACTTGAACTGAGTTAGGAAAGAGAACAGTGTCTCACATTTAGAAAACACTCTTATGCCTGCTTAAGGGGGAAGGAGAGGTGGGGTGATGCATAAAACCAGAGTTTGATATAAGCACAGGTACCGTTCCAAAAACCAACTATGGAATAGACAAGACCTACACCTTCCTCAGTGAAAGGGACTCAAAACCCCATATTTCCCGCAGAGGAATATATCTGACTAGTAAGAATCTTAAAACCTATGTATTGATATGTCTCCGTAAGGGAATCAAGTGTGTCTAGACTGGGATAAATATGGCAGCGAGAATCAGCTCAAACCCACTATAAAAAGGAATTTCAAAAATAAAACAAAAAAACTGGGAAATTCTTTACAATTCCTTCAGGGTCTCTGATGAAACCTGAAATGACCCTATCTACAAGGACAGCTGGATGTGGCATAAGGCTGGACACTTGGGACTGAGAGGATTGGTGAGATTGGGTGAGCAAATGCAGACCCTTTAAAGCAATAATGCATGGCACACATTCCATGGGTCCCAACTCTCCAGGTTGAAGGGAATATTACTACAGATATAACATGTACGGGAATCCTAGAGAACGGACACACTGTGAATACGAAAGGTTTCTAAAACTCAACGAATAGTCCCTCTCCTGGTGCTCCGGTTTGACTTTCCATCTGCTTTATTATCAACCTCCCAACTTGGAGAGACAGCCCCTTTAACCTCCTGGTTCGCACAGGTTTCCAATTTGGCAGAGGATGAAAGGGAAGAGGGAGAACCAATGAGAGAGTAGCTGTTAGGCATTTGGACGGGCACATATCACTGTAATTTCCCGGCAGGAAGAAGAATTAACCAAAGTCTCAGCCACCCACCGGGAATCAGTATAGATCCTGAACCAAAATTTTGGACTTGCGGTCAGCTCACCAAAAACGAGTTGAAAAATGGAGCTCAGGGGCACAGCAATTCACAAACTGGCCGAGTAATAAAGGACAACTATCGTCCAAAAATCTGTTGAGGGAAGGCAACGAGGTGGACTTGAAAGCGAGGCAGAATAGCACGAAACAGATTTCAAGAGGTACGTTGGAATCGCCTTTAAAGCACAGGAAGAGGGGCACAACTTCGGCAATGATGCACGTGGCCAAAAAGGGCGTATGCGTTTTCTCCTGAATATATTCAGGAGAAAACGCATACGCCCTTTTTGGCCAAGCAAGCAAGCGAGCAATGCAATTCTGCACTACAAAGAAGTATCACTTCCCACCGGTCAAAAGGGACATCCACAAAATGTGTAAAAACCAGAAAGGCAAGACAGGCCCTAGAGAACAGGGAGCCTTGTTATGCTGATGGGCGGGATGTAAATTGCCAACTGCCTCTCTGGAGGAGTGCATTGTGTTCCCTAAAACAAGTAAACAACAGAGCTACAGAGCCAAGGGCACTTCCAGTCTAGGGAATATACCTTGGGAAAACTGAAAATCAAAAAGACACAGCCACCCCAAAATTTAGGGCTGCACTGCTTACAAGGACCTCAACTTGGGTACACCTTAAATATCCCAGGAAATATAAAATTGGTTCAAAAAATTGTGGTACTTACGTACGATGGAATATCCGTCAGCCATGAAATCAATGTCATAAGACCAGTAGCAGCAAAATGGGTGGATTCAGGTACGATGATTCTAAGTGAAATAAGTCACACAGAAAAAGAAACTTATCATAAGATATCACTTATGAAGATCCTGTAAACATGGCTACACTTGAACTGAGTTAGGAAAGAGAACAGTGTCTCACATTTAGAAAACACTCTTATGCCTGCTTAAGGGGGAAGGAGAGGTGGGGTGATGCATAAAACCAGAGTTTGATATAAGCACAGGTACCGTTCCAAAAACCAACTATGGAATAGACAAGACCTACACCTTCCTCAGTGAAAGGGACTCAAAACCCCATATTTCCCGCAGAGGAATATATCTGACTAGTAAGAATCTTAAAACCTATGTATTGATATGTCTCCGTAAGGGAATCAAGTTTGTCTAGACTGGGATAAATATGGCAGCGAGAATCAGCTCAAACCCACTATAAAAAGGAATTTCAAAAATAAAACAAAAAAACTGGGAAATTCTTTACAATTCCTTCAGGGTCTCTGATGAAACCTGAAATGACCCTATCTAAAAGGACAGCTGGATGTGGCATAAGGCTGGACACTTGGGACTGAGAGGATTGGTGAGATTGGGTGAGCAAATGCAGACCCTTTAAAGCAATAATGCATGGCACACATTCCATGGGTCCCAACTCTCCAGGTTGAAGGGAATATTACTACAGATATAACATGTACGGGAATCCTAGAGAACAGACACACTGTGAATACGAAAGGTTTCTAAAACTCAACGAATAGTCCCTCTCCTGGTGCTCCGGTTTGACTTTCCATCTGCTTTATTATCAACCTCCCAACTTGGAGAGACAGCCCCTTTAACCTCCTGGTTCGCACAGGTTTCCAATTTGGCAGAGGATGAAAGGGAAGAGGGAGAACCAATGAGAGAGTAGCTGTTAGGCATTTGGACGGGCACATATCACTGTAATTTCCCGGCAGGAAGAAGAATTAACCAAAGTCTCAGCCACCCACCGGGAATCAGTATAGATCCTGAACCAAAATTTTGGACTTGCGGTCAGCTCACCAAAAACGAGTTGAAAAATGGAGCTCAGGGGCACAGCAATTCACAAACTGGCCGAGTAATAAAGGACAACTATCGTCCAAAAATCTGTTGAGGGAAGGCAACGAGGCGGACTTGAAAGCGTGGCAGAATAGCAGGAAACAGATTTCAAGAGGTACGTTGGAATCGCCTTTAAAGCACAGGAAGAGGGGCACAACTTCGACAATGATGCACTTGGCCAAAAAGGGCGTATGCGTTTTCTCCTGAATATATTCAGGAGAAAACGCATACGCCCTTTTTGGCCAAGCAAGCAAGCGGGCAATGCAAATCTGCACTACAAAGAAGTATCACTTCCCACCGGTCAAAAGGGACATCCACAAAATGTGTAAAAACCAGAAAGGCAAGACAGGCCCTGGAGAACAGGGTGCCTTGTTATGCTGATGGGCGGGATGTAAATTGCCAACTGCCTCTCTGGAGGAGTGCATTGTGTTCCCTAAAACAAGTAAACAACAGAGCTACAGAGCCAAGGGCACTACCAGTCTAGGGAATATACCTTGGGAAAACTGAAAATCAAAAAGACACAGCCACCCCAAAATTTAGGGCTGCACTGCTTACAAGGACCTCAACTTGGGTACACCTTAAATATCCCAGGAAATATAAAAATGGTTCAAAAAATTGTGGTACTTACGTACGATGGAATATCCCTCAGCCATGAAATCAATGTCATAAGACCAGTAGCAGCCAAATGGGTGGATTCAGGTACGATGATTCTAAGTGAAATAAGTCACACAGAAAAAGAAACTTATCATAAGATATCACTTATGAAGATCCTGTAAACATGGCTACACTTGAACTGAGTTAGGAAAGAGAACAGTGTCTCACATTTAGAAAACACTCTTATGCCTGCTTAAGGGGGAAGGAGAGGTGGGGTGATGCATAAAACCAGAGTTTGATATAAGCACAGGTACCGTTCCAAAAACCAACTATGGAATAGACAAGACCTACACCTTCCTCAGTGAAAGGGACTCAAAACCCCATATTTCCCGCAGAGGAATATATCTGACTAGTAAGAATCTTAAAACCTATGTATTGATATGTCTCCGTAAGGGAATCAAGTGTGTCTAGACTGGGATAAATATGGCAGCGAGAATCAGCTCAAACCCACTATAAAAAGGAATTTCAAAAATAAAACAAAAAAACTGGGAAATTCTTTACAATTCCTTCAGGGTCTCTGATGAAACCTGAAATGACCCTATCTACAATGACAGCTGGATGTGGCATAAGGCTGGACACTTGGGACTGAGAGGATTGGTGAGATTGGGTGAGCAAATGCAGACCCTTTAAAGCAATAATGCATGGCACACATTCCATGGGTCCCAACTCTCCAGGTTGAAGGGAATGTTACTACAGATATAACATGTACGGGAATCCTAGAGAACGGACACACTGTGAATACGAAAGGTTTCTAAAACTCAACGAATAGTCCCTCTCCTGGTGCTCCGGTTTGACTTTCCATCTGCTTTATTATCAACCTCCCAACTTGGAGAGACAGCCCCTTTAACCTCCTGGTTCGCACAGGTTGCCAATTTGGCAGAGGATGAAAGGGAAGAGGGAGAACCAATGAGAGAGTAGCTGTTAGGCATTTGGACGGGCACATATCACTGTAATTTCCCGGCAGGAAGAAGAATTAACCAAAGTCTCAGCCACCCACCGGGAATCAGTATAGATCCTGAACCAAAATTTTGGACTTGCGGTCAGCTCACCAAAAACGAGTTGAAAAATGGAGCTCAGGGGCACAGCAATTCACAAACTGGCCGAGTAATAAAGGACAACTATCGTCCAAAAATCTGTTGAGGGAAGGCAACGAGGTGGACTTGAAAGCGAGGCAGAGTAGCAGGAAACAGATTTCAAGAGGTACGTTGGAATCGCCTTTAAAGCACAGGAAGAGGGGCACAACTTCGACAATGATGCACTTGGCCAAAAAGGGTGTATGCGTTTTCTCCTGAATATATTCAGGAGAAAACGCATACGCCCTTTTTGGCCAAGCAAGCAAGCGGGCAATGCAAATCTGCACTACAAAGAAGTATCACTTCCCACCGGTCAAAAGGGACATCCACAAAATGTGTAAAAACCAGAAAGGCAATACAGGCCCTGGAGAACAGGGAGCCTTGTTATGCTGATGGGCGGGATGTAAATTGCCAACTGCCTCTCTGGAGGAGTGCATTGTGTTCCCTAAAACAAGTAAACAACAGAGCTACAGAGCCAAGGGCACTTCCAGTCTAGGGAATATACCTGGGAAAAACTGAAAATCAATAAGACAGAGCCACCCCAAAATTTAGGGCTTCACTGCTTACAAGGACCTCAACTTGGGTACACCTTAAATATCCCAGGAAATATAAAATTGGTTCAAAAAATTGTGGTACTTACGTACGATGGAATATCCCTCAGCCATGAAATCAATGTCATAAGACCAGTAGCAGCAAAATGGGTGGATTCAGGTACGATGATTTTAAGTGAAATAAGTCACACAGAAAAAGAAACTTATCATAAGATATCACTTATGAAGATCCTGTAAACATGGCTACACTTGAACTGAGTTAGGAAAGAGAACAGTGTCTCACATTTAGAAAACACTCTTATGCCTGCTTAAGGGGGAAGGAGAGGTGGGGTGATGCATAAAACCAGAGTTTGATATAAGCACAGGTACCGTTCCAAAAACCAACTATGGAATAGACAAGACCTACACCTTCCTCAGTGAAAGGGACTCAAAACCCCATATTTCCCGCAGAGGAATATATCTGACTAGTAAGAATCTTAAAACCTATGTATTGATATGTCTCCGTAAGGGAATCAAGTGTGTCTAGACTGGGATAAATATGGCAGCGAGAATCAGCTCAAACCCACTATAAAAAGGAATTTCAAAAATAAAACAAAAAAACTGGGAAATTCTTTACAATTCCTTCAGGGTCTCTGATGAAACCTGAAATGACCCTATCTACAAGGACAGCTGGATGTGGCATAAGGCTGGACACTTGGGACTGAGAGGATTGGTGAGATTGGGTGAGCAAATGCAGACCCTTTAAAGCAATAATGCATGGCACACATTCCATGGGTCCCAACTCTCCAGGTTGAAGGGAATATTACTACAGATATAACATGTACGGGAATCCTAGAGAACGGACACACTGTGAATACGAAAGGTTTCTAAAACTCAACGAATAGTCCCTCTCCTGGTGCTCCGGTTTGACTTTCCATCTGCTTTATTATCAACCTCCCAACTTGGAGAGACAGCCCCTTTAACCTCCTGGTTCGCACAGGTTTCCAATTTGGCAGAGGATGAAAGGGAAGAGGGAGAACCAATGAGAGAGTAGCTGTTAGGCATTTGGACGGGCACATATCACTGTAATTTCCCGGCAGGAAGAAGAATTAACCAAAGTCTCAGCCACCCACCGGGAATCAGTATAGATCCTGAACCAAAATTTTGGACTTGCGGTCAGCTCACCAAAAACGAGTTGAAAAATGGAGCTCAGGGGCACAGCAATTCACAAACTGGCCGAGTAATAAAGGACAACTATCGTCCAAAAATCTGTTGAGGGAAGGCAACGAGGTGGACTTGAAAGCGAGGCAGAATAGCACGAAACAGATTTCAAGAGGTACGTTGGAATCGCCTTTAAAGCACAGGAAGAGGGGCACAACTTCGGCAATGATGCACGTGGCCAAAAAGGGCGTATGCGTTTTCTCCTGAATATATTCAGGAGAAAACGCATACGCCCTTTTTGGCCAAGCAAGCAAGCGAGCAATGCAATTCTGCACTACAAAGAAGTATCACTTCCCACCGGTCAAAAGGGACATCCACAAAATGTGTAAAAACCAGAAAGGCAAGACAGGCCCTAGAGAACAGGGAGCCTTGTTATGCTGATGGGCGGGATGTAAATTGCCAACTGCCTCTCTGGAGGAGTGCATTGTGTTCCCTAAAACAAGTAAACAACAGAGCTACAGAGCCAAGGGCACTTCCAGTCTAGGGAATATACCTTGGGAAAACTGAAAATCAAAAAGACACAGCCACCCCAAAATTTAGGGCTGCACTGCTTACAAGGACCTCAACTTGGGTACACCTTAAATATCCCAGGAAATATAAAATTGGTTCAAAAAATTGTGGTACTTACGTACGATGGAATATCCGTCAGCCATGAAATCAATGTCATAAGACCAGTAGCAGCAAAATGGGTGGATTCAGGTACGATGATTCTAAGTGAAATAAGTCACACAGAAAAAGAAACTTATCATAAGATATCACTTATGAAGATCCTGTAAACATGGCTACACTTGAACTGAGTTAGGAAAGAGAACAGTGTCTCACATTTAGAAAACACTCTTATGCCTGCTTAAGGGGGAAGGAGAGGTGGGGTGATGCATAAAACCAGAGTTTGATATAAGCACAGGTACCGTTCCAAAAACCAACTATGGAATAGACAAGACCTACACCTTCCTCAGTGAAAGGGACTCAAAACCCCATATTTCCCGCAGAGGAATATATCTGACTAGTAAGAATCTTAAAACCTATGTATTGATATGTCTCCGTAAGGGAATCAAGTTTGTCTAGACTGGGATAAATATGGCAGCGAGAATCAGCTCAAACCCACTATAAAAAGGAATTTCAAAAATAAAACAAAAAAACTGGGAAATTCTTTACAATTCCTTCAGGGTCTCTGATGAAACCTGAAATGACCCTATCTAAAAGGACAGCTGGATGTGGCATAAGGCTGGACACTTGGGACTGAGAGGATTGGTGAGATTGGGTGAGCAAATGCAGACCCTTTAAAGCAATAATGCATGGCACACATTCCATGGGTCCCAACTCTCCAGGTTGAAGGGAATATTACTACAGATATAACATGTACGGGAATCCTAGAGAACAGACACACTGTGAATACGAAAGGTTTCTAAAACTCAACGAATAGTCCCTCTCCTGGTGCTCCGGTTTGACTTTCCATCTGCTTTATTATCAACCTCCCAACTTGGAGAGACAGCCCCTTTAACCTCCTGGTTCGCACAGGTTTCCAATTTGGCAGAGGATGAAAGGGAAGAGGGAGAACCAATGAGAGAGTAGCTGTTAGGCATTTGGACGGGCACATATCACTGTAATTTCCCGGCAGGAAGAAGAATTAACCAAAGTCTCAGCCACCCACCGGGAATCAGTATAGATCCTGAACCAAAATTTTGGACTTGCGGTCAGCTCACCAAAAACGAGTTGAAAAATGGAGCTCAGGGGCACAGCAATTCACAAACTGGCCGAGTAATAAAGGACAACTATCGTCCAAAAATCTGTTGAGGGAAGGCAACGAGGCGGACTTGAAAGCGTGGCAGAATAGCAGGAAACAGATTTCAAGAGGTACGTTGGAATCGCCTTTAAAGCACAGGAAGAGGGGCACAACTTCGACAATGATGCACTTGGCCAAAAAGGGCGTATGCGTTTTCTCGTGAATATATTCAGGAGAAAACGCATACGCCCTTTTTGGCCAAGCAAGCAAGCGGGCAATGCAAATCTGCACTACAAAGAAGTATCACTTCCCACCGGTCAAAAGGGACATCCACAAAATGTGTAAAAACCAGAAAGGCAAGACAGGCCCTGGAGAACAGGGTGCCTTGTTATGCTGATGGGCGGGATGTAAATTGCCAACTGCCTCTCTGGAGGAGTGCATTGTGTTCCCTAAAACAAGTAAACAACAGAGCTACAGAGCCAAGGGCACTACCAGTCTAGGGAATATACCTTGGGAAAACTGAAAATCAAAAAGACACAGCCACCCCAAAATTTAGGGCTGCACTGCTTACAAGGACCTCAACTTGGGTACACCTTAAATATCCCAGGAAATATAAAAATGGTTCAAAAAATTGTGGTACTTACGTACGATGGAATATCCCTCAGCCATGAAATCAATGTCATAAGACCAGTAGCAGCCAAATGGGTGGATTCAGGTACGATGATTCTAAGTGAAATAAGTCACACAGAAAAAGAAACTTATCATAAGATATCACTTATGAAGATCCTGTAAACATGGCTACACTTGAACTGAGTTAGGAAAGAGAACAGTGTCTCACATTTAGAAAACACTCTTATGCCTGCTTAAGGGGGAAGGAGAGGTGGGGTGATGCATAAAACCAGAGTTTGATATAAGCACAGGTACCGTTCCAAAAACCAACTATGGAATAGACAAGACCTACACCTTCCTCAGTGAAAGGGACTCAAAACCCCATATTTCCCGCAGAGGAATATATCTGACTAGTAAGAATCTTAAAACCTATGTATTGATATGTCTCCGTAAGGGAATCAAGTGTGTCTAGACTGGGATAAATATGGCAGCGAGAATCAGCTCAAACCCACTATAAAAAGGAATTTCAAAAATAAAACAAAAAAACTGGGAAATTCTTTACAATTCCTTCAGGGTCTCTGATGAAACCTGAAATGACCCTATCTACAATGACAGCTGGATGTGGCATAAGGCTGGACACTTGGGACTGAGAGGATTGGTGAGATTGGGTGAGCAAATGCAGACCCTTTAAAGCAATAATGCATGGCACACATTCCATGGGTCCCAACTCTCCAGGTTGAAGGGAATGTTACTACAGATATAACATGTACGGGAATCCTAGAGAACGGACACACTGTGAATACGAAAGGTTTCTAAAACTCAACGAATAGTCCCTCTCCTGGTGCTCCGGTTTGACTTTCCATCTGCTTTATTATCAACCTCCCAACCTTGGAGAGACAGCCCCTTTAACCTCCTGGTTCGCACAGGTTGCCAATTTGGCAGAGGATGAAAGGGAAGAGGGAGAACCAATGAGAGAGTAGCTGTTAGGCATTTGGACGGGCACATATCACTGTAATTTCCCGACAGGAAGAAGAATTAACCAAAGTCTCAGCCACCCACCGGGAATCAGTATAGATCCTGAACCAAAATTTTGGACTTGCGGTCAGCTCACCAAAAACGAGTTGAAAAATGGAGCTCAGGGGCACAGCAATTCACAAACTGGCCGAGTAATAAAGGACAACTATCGTCCAAAAATCTGTTGAGGGAAGGCAACAAGGCGGACTTGAAAGCGTGGCAGAATAGCAGGAAACAGATTTCAAGAGGTACGTTGGAATCGCCTTTAAAGCACAGGAAGAGGGGCACAACTTCGACAATGATGCACTTGGCCAAAAAGGGCGTATGCGTTTTCTCCTGAATATATTCAGGAGAAAACGCATACGCCCTTTTTGGCCAAGCAAGCAAGCGGGCAATGCAAATCTGCACTACAAAGAAGTATCACTTCCCACCGGTCAAAAGGGACATCCACAAAATGTGTAAAAACCAGAAAGGCAAGACAGGCCCTGGAGAACAGGGTGCCTTGTTATGCTGATGGGCGGGAGGTAAATTGCCAACTGCCTCTCTGGAGGAGTGCATTCTGTTCCCTAAAACAAGTAAACAACAGAGCTACAGAGCCAAGGGCTCTTCCAGTCTAGGGAATATACCTTGGGAAAACTGAAAATCAAAAAGACACAGCCACCCCAAAATTTAGGGCTGCACTGCTTACAAGGACCTCAACTTGGGTACACCTTAAATATCCCAGGAAATATAAAAATGGTTCAAAAAATTGTGGTACTTACGTACGAAGGAATATCCCTCAGCCATGAAATCAATGTCATAAGACCAGTAGCAGCAAAATGGGTGGATTCAGGTACGATGATTCTAAGTGAAATAAGTCACACAGAAAAAGAAACTTATCATAAGATATCACTTATGAAGATCCTGTAAACATGGCTACACTTGAACTGAGTTAGGAAAGAGAACAGTGTCTCACATTTAGAAAACACTCTTATGCCTGCTTAAGGGGGAAGGAGAGGTGGGGTGATGCATAAAACCAGAGTTTGATATAAGCACAGGTACCGTTCCAAAAACCAACTATGGAATAGACAAGACCTACACCTTCCTCAGTGAAAGGGACTCAAAACCCCATATTTCCCGCAGAGGAATATATCTGACTAGTAAGAATCTTAAAACCTATGTATTGATATGTCTCCGTAAGGGAATCAAGTGTGTCTAGACTGGGATAAATATGGCAACGAGAATCAGCTCAAACCCACTATAAAAAGGAATTTCAAAAATAAAACAAAAAAACTGGGAAATTCTTTACAATTCCTTCAGGGTCTCTGATGAAACCTGAAATGACCCTATCTACAATGACAGCTGGATGTGGCATAAGGCTGGACACTTGGGACTGAGAGGATTGGTGAGATTGGGTGAGCAAATGCAGACCCTTTAAAGCAATAATGCATGGCACACATTCCATGGGTCCCAACTCTCCAGGTTGAAGGGAATATTACTACAGATATAACATGTACGGGAATCCTAGAGAACGGACACACTGTGAATACGAAAGGTTTCTAAAACTCAACGAATAGTCCCTCTCCTGGTGCTCCGGTTTGACTTTCCATCTGCTTTATTATCAACCTCCCAACTTGGAGAGACAGCCCCTTTAACCTCCTGGTTCGCACAGGTTGCCAATTTGGCAGAGGATGAAAGGGAAGAGGGAGAACCAATGAGAGAGTAGCTGTTAGGCATTTGGACGGGCACATATCACTGTAATTTCCCGGCAGGAAGAAGAATTAACCAAAGTCTCAGCCACCCACCGGGAATCAGTATAGATCCTGAACCAAAATTTTGGACTTGCGGTCAGCTCACCAAAAACGAGTTGAAAAATGGAGCTCAGGGGCACAGCAATTCACAAACTGGCCGAGTAATAAAGGACAACTATCGTCCAAAAATCTGTTGAGGGAAGGCAACGAGGCGGACTTGAAAGCGTGGCAGAATAGCAGGAAACAGATTTCAAGAGGTACGTTGGAATCGCCTTTAAAGCACAGGAAGAGGGGCACAACTTCGACAATGATGCACTTGGCAAAAAAGGGCGTATGCGTTTTCTCCTGAATATATTCAGGAGAAAACGCATACGCCCTTTTTGGCCAAGCAAGCAAGCGGGCAATGCAAATCTGCACTACAAAGAAGTATCACTTCCCACCGGTCAAAAGGGACATCCACAAAATGTGTAAAAACCAGAAAGGCAAGACAGGCCCTGGAGAACAGGGTGCCTTGTTATGCTGATGGGCGGGATGTAAATTGCCAACTGCCTCTCTGGAGGAGTGCATTGTGTTCCCTAAAACAAGTAAACAACAGAGCTACAGAGCCAAGGGCACTTCCAGTCTAGGGAATATACCTTGGGAAAACTGAAAATCAAAAAGACACAGCCACCCCAAAATTTAGGGCTGCACTGCTTACAAGGACCTCAACTTGGGTACACCTTAAATATCCCAGGAAATATAAAAATGGTTCAAAAAATTGTGGTACTTACGTACGATGGAATATCCCTCAGCCATGAAATCAATGTCATAAGACCAGTAGCAGCAAAATGGGTGGATTCAGGTACGATGATTCTAAGTGAAATAAGTCACACAGAAAAAGAAACTTATCATAAGATATCACTTATGAAGATCCTGTAAACATGGCTACACTTGAACTGAGTTAGGAAAGAGAACAGTGTCTCACATTTAGAAAACACTCTTATGCCTGCTTAAGGGGGAAGGAGAGGTGGGGTGATGCATAAAACCAGAGTTTGATATAAGCACAGGTACCGTTCCAAAAACCAACTATGGAATAGACAAGACCTACACCTTCCTCAGTGAAAGGGACTCAAAATCCCATATTTCCCGCAGAGGAATATATCTGACTAGTAAGAATCTTAAAACCTATGTATTGATATGTCTCCGTAAGGGAATCAAGTGTGTCTAGACTGGGATAAATATGGCAGCGAGAATCAGCTCAAACCCACTATAAAAAGGAATTTCAAAAATAAAACAAAAAAACTGGGCAATTCTTTACAATTCCTTCAGGGTCTCTGATGAAACCTGAAATGACCCTATCTACAATGACAGCTGGATGTGGCATAAGGCTGGACACTTGGGACTGAGAGGATTGGTGAGATTGGGTGAGCAAATGCAGACCCTTTAAAGCAATAATGCATGGCACACATTCCATGGGTCCCAACTCTCCAGGTTGAAGGGAATATTACTACAGATATAACATGTACGGGAATCCTAGAGAACGGACACACTGTGAATACGAAAGGTTTCTAAAACTCAACGAATAGTCCCTCTCCTGGTGCTCCGGTTTGACTTTCCATCTGCTTTATTATCAACCTCCCAACTTGGAGAGACAGCCCCTTTAACCTCCTGGTTCGCACAGGTTGCCAATTTGGCAGAGGATGAAAGGGAAGAGGGAGAACCAATGAGAGAGTAGCTGTTAGGCATTTGGACGGGCACATATCACTGTAATTTCCCGGCAGGAAGAAGAATTAACCAAAGTCTCAGCCACCCACCGGGAATCAGTATAGATCCTGAACCAAAATTTTGGACTTGCGGTCAGCTCACCAAAAACGAGTTGAAAAATGGAGCTCAGGGGCACAGCAATTCACAAACTGGCCGAGTAATAAAGGACAACTATCGTCCAAAAATCTGTTGAGGGAAGGCAACAAGGCGGACTTGAAAGCGTGGCAGAATAGCAGGAAACAGATTTCAAGAGGTACGTTGGAATCGCCTTTAAAGCACAGGAAGAGGGGCACAACTTCGACAATGATGCACTTGGCCAAAAAGGGCGTATGCGTTTTCTCCTGAATATATTCCGGAGAAAACGCATACGCCCTTTTTGGCCAAGCAAGCAAGCGGGCAATGCAAATCTGCACTACAAAGAAGTATCACTTCCCACCGGTCAAAAGGGACATCCACAAAATGTGTAAAAACCAGAAAGGCAAGACAGGCCCTGGAGAACAGGGAGCCTTGTTATGCTGATGGGCGGGATGTAAATTGCCAACTGCCTCTCTGGAGGAGTGCATTGTGTTCCCTAAAACAAGTAAACAACAGAGCTACAGAGCCAAGGGCACTTCCAGTCTAGGGAATATACCTTGGGAAAACTGAAAATCAAAAAGACACAGCCACCCCAAAATTTAGGGCTGCACTGCTTACAAGGACCTCAACTTGGGTACACCTTAAATATCCCAGGAAATATAAAAATGGTTCAAAAAATTGTGGTACTTACGTACGAAGGAATATCCCTCAGCCATGAAATCAATGTCATAAGACCAGTAGCAGCAAAATGGGTGGTTTCAGGTACGATGATTCTAAGTGAAATAAGTCACACAGAAAAAGAAACTTATCATAAGATATCACTTATGAAGATCCTGTAAACATGGATACACTTGAACTGAGTTAGGAAAGAGAACAGAGTCTCACATTTAGAAAACACTCTTATGCCTGCTTAAGGGGGAAGGAGAGGTGGGGTGATGCATAAAACCAGAGTTTGATATAAGCACAGGTACCGTTCCAAAAACCAACTATGGAATAGACAAGACCTACACCTTCCTCAGTGAAAGGGACTCAAAACCCCATATTTCCCGCAGAGGAATATATCTGACTAGTAAGAATCTTAAAACCTATGTATTGATATGTCTCCGTAAGGGAATCAAGTGTGTCTAGACTGGGATAAATATGCCAGCGAGAATCAGCTCAAACCCACTATAAAAAGGAATTTCAAAAATAAAACAAAAAAACTGGGAAATTCTTTACAATTCCTTCAGGGTCTCTGATGAAACCTGAAATGACCCTATCTACAATGACAGCTGGATGTGGCATAAGGCTGGACACTTGGGACTGAGAGGATTGGTGAGACTGGGTGAGCAAATGCAGACCCTTTAAAGCAATAATGCATGGCACACATTCCATGGGTCCCAACTCTCCAGGTTGAAGGGAATATTACTACAGATATAACAGGTACGGGAATCCTAGAGAACGGACACACTGTGAATACGAAAGGTTTCTAAAACTCAACGAATAGTCCCTCTCCTGGTGCTCCGGTTTGACTTTCCATCTGCTTTATTATCAACCTCCCAACTTGGAGAGACAGCCCCTTTAACCTCCTGGTTCGCACAGGTTGCCAATTTGGCAGAGGATGAAAGGGAAGAGGGAGAACCAATGAGAGAGTAGCTGTTAGGCATTTGGACGGGCACATATCACTGTAATTTCCCGGCAGGAAGAAGAATTAACCAAAGTCTCAGCCACCCACCGGAATCAGTAAAAATCCTGAACCAAAATTTTGGACTTGCGGTCAGCTCACCAAAAACGAGTTGAAAAATGGAGCTCAGGGGCACAGCAATTCACAAACTGGCCGAGTAATAAAGGACAACTATCGTCCAAAAATCTGTTGAGGGAAGGCAACGAGGCGGACTTGAAAGCGAGGCAGAATAGCAGGAAACAGATTTCAAGAGGTACGTTGGAATCGCCTTTAAAGCACAGGAAGAGGGGCACAACTTCGACAATGATGCACTTGGCCAAAAAGGGCGTATGCGTTTTCTCCTGAATATATTCAGGAGAAAACGCATACGCCCTTTTTGGCCAAGCAAGCAAGCGGGCAATGCAAATCTGCACTACAATGAAGTATCACTTCCCACCGGTCAAAAGGGACATCCACAAAATGTGTAAAAACCAGAAAGGCAAGACAGGCCCTGGAGAACAGGGAGCCTTGTTATGCTGATGGGCGGGATGTAAATTGCCTACTGCCTCTCTGAAGGAGTGCATTGTGTTCCCTAAAACAAGTAAACAACAGAGCTACAGAGCCAAGGGCACTTCCAGTCTAGGGAATATACCTTGGGAAAACTGAAAATCAAAAAGACACAGCCACCCCAAAATTTAGGGCTGCACTGCTTACAAGGACCTCAACTTGGGTACACCTTAAATATCCCAGGAAATATAAAAATGGTTCAAAAAATTGTGGTACTTACGTACGAAGGAATATCCCTCAGCCATGAAATCAATGTCATAAGACCAGTAGCAGCAAAATGGGTGGTTTCAGGTACGATGATTCTAAGTGAAATAAGTCACACAGAAAAAGAAACTTATCATAAGATATCACTTATGAAGATCCTGTAAACATGGCTACACTTGAACTGAGTTAGGAAAGAGAACAGTGTCTCACATTTAGAAAACACTCTTATGCCTGCTTAAGGGGGAAGGAGAGGTGGGGTGATGCATAAAACCAGAGTTTGATATAAGCACAGGTACCGTTCCAAAAACCAACTATGGAATAGACAAGACCTACACCTTCCTCAGTGAAAGGGACTCAAAATCCCATATTTCCCGCAGAGGAATATATCTGACTAGTAAGAATCTTAAAACCTATGTATTGATATGTCTCCGTAAGGGAATCAAGTGTGTCTAGACTGGGATAAATATGGCAGCGAGAATCAGCTCAAACCCACTATAAAAAGGAATTTCAAAAATAAAACAAAAAAACTGGGAAATTCTTTACAATTCCTTCAGGGTCTCTGATGAAACCTGAAATGACCCTATCTACAAGGACAGCTGGATGTGGCATAAGGCTGGACACTTGGGACTGAGAGGATTGGTGAGATTGGGTGAGCAAATGCAGACCCTTTAAAGCAATAATGCATGGCACACATTCCATGGGTCCCAACTCTCCAGGTTGAAGGGAATATTACTACAGATATAACATGTACGGGAATCCTAGAGAACGGACACACTGTGAATACGAAAGGTTTCTAAAACTCAACGAATAGTCCCTCTCCTGGTGCTCCGGTTTGACTTTCCATCTGCTTTATTATCAACCTCCCAACTTGGAGAGACAGCCCCTTTAACCTCCTGGTTCGCACAGGTTTCCAATTTGGCAGAGGATGAAAGGGAAGAGGGAGAACCAATGAGAGAGTAGCTGTTAGGCATTTGGACGGGCACATATCACTGTAATTTCCCGGCAGGAAGAAGAATTAACCAAAGTCTCAGCCACCCACCGGGAATCAGTATAGATCCTGAACCAAAATTTTGGACTTGCGGTCAGCTCACCAAAAACGAGTTGAAAAATGGAGCTCAGGGGCACAGCAATTCACAAATTGGCCGAGTAATAAAGGACAACTATCGTCCAAAAATCTGTTGAGGGAAGGCAACGAGGCGGACTTCAATGCGTGGCAGAATAGCAGGAAACAGATTTCAAGAGGTACGTTGGAATCGCCTTTAAAGCACAGGAAGAGGGGCACAACTTCGACAATGATGCACTTGGCCAAAAAGGGCGTATGCGTTTTCTCCTGAATATATTCAGGAGAAAACGCATACGCCCTTTTTGGCCAAGCAAGCAAGCGGGCAATGCAAATCTGCACTACAAAGAAGTATCACTTCCCACCGGTCAAAAGGGACATCCACAAAATGTGTAAAAACCAGAAAGGCAAGACAGGCCCTGGAGAAAAGGGTGCCTTGTTATGCTGATGGGCGGGATGTAAATTGCCAACTGCCTCTCTGGAGGAGTGCATTGTGTTCCCTAAAACAAGTAAACAACAGAGCTACAGAGCCAAGGGCACTTCCAGTCTAGGGAATATACCTTGGGAAAACTGAAAATCAAAAAGACACAGCCACCCCAAAATTTAGGGCTGCACCGCTTACAAGGACCTCAACTTGGGTACACCTTAAATATCCCAGGAAATATAAAAATGGTTCAAAAAATTGTGGTACTTACGTACGATGGAATATCCCTCAGCCATGAAATCAATGTCATAAGACCAGTAGCAGCAAAATGGGTGGATTCAGGTACGATGATTCTAAGTGAAATAAGTCACACAGAAAAAGAAACTTATCATAAGATATCACTTATGAAGATCCTGTAAACATGGCTACACTTGAACTGAGTTAGGAAAGAGAACAGTGTCTCACATTTAGAAAACACTCTTATGCCTGCTTAAGGGGGAAGGAGAGGTGGGGTGATGCATAAAACCAGAGTTTGATATAAGCACAGGTACCGTTCCAAAAACCAACTATGGAATAGACAAGACCTACACCTTCCTCAGTGAAAGGGACTCAAAACCCCATATTTCCCGCAGAGGAATATATCTGACTAGTAAGAATCTTAAAACCTATGTATTGATATGTCTCCGTAAGGGAATCAAGTGTGTCTAGACTGGGATAAATATGGCAGCGAGAATCAGCTCAAACCCACTATAAAAAGGAATTTCAAAAATAAAACAAAAAAACTGGGCAATTCTTTACAATTCCTTCAGGGTCTCTGATGAAACCTGAAATGACCCTATCTACAAGGACAGCTGGATGTGGCATAAGGCTGGACACTTGGGACTGAGAGGATTGGTGAGATTGGGTGAGCAAATGCAGACCCTTTAAAGCAATAATGCATGGCACACATTCCATGGGTCCCAACTCTCCAGGTTGAAGGGAATATTACTACAGATATAACAGGTACGGGAATCCTAGAGAACGGACACACTGTGAATACGAAAGGTTTCTAAAACTCAACGAATAGTCCCTCTCCTGGTGCTCCGGTTTGACTTTCCATCTGCTTTATTATCAACCTCCCAACTTGGAGAGACAGCCCCTTTAACCTCCTGGTTCGCACAGGTTGCCAATTTGGCAGAGGATGAAAGGGAAGAGGGAGAACCAATGAGAGAGTAGCTGTTAGGCATTTGGACGGGCACATATCACTGTAATTTCCCGGCAGGAAGAAGAATTAACCAAAGTCTCAGCCACCCACCGGGAATCAGTATAGATCCTGAACCAAAATTTTGGACTTGCGGTCAGCTCACCAAAAACGAGTTGAAAAATGGAGCTCAGGGGCACAGCAATTCACAAACTGGCCGAGTAATAAAGGACAACTATCGTCCAAAAATCTGTTGAGGGAAGGCAACGAGGCGGACTTGAAAGCGAGGCAGAATAGCAGGAAACAGATTTCAAGAGGTACGTTGGAATTGCCTTTAAAGCACAGGAAGAGGGGCACAACTTCGACAATGATGCACTTGGCCAAAAAGGGCGTATGCGTTTTCTCCTGAATATATTCAGGAGAAAACGCATACGCCCTTTTTGGCCAAGCAAGCAAGCGGGCAATGCAAATCTGCACTACAAAGAAGTATCACTTCCCACCGGTCAAAAGGGACATCCACAAAATGTGTAAAAACCAGAAAGGCAAGACAGGCCCTGGAGAACAGGGTGCCTTGTTATGCTGATGGGCGGGATGTAAATTGCCAACTGCCTTTCTGGAGGAGTGCATTGTGTTCCCTAAAACAAGTAAACAACAGAGCTACAGAGCCAAGGGCACTTCCAGTCTAGGGAATATACCTTGGGAAAACTGAAAATCAAAAAGACACAGCCACCCCAAAATTTAGGGCTGCACTGCTTACAAGGACCTCAACTTGGGTACACCTTAAATATCCCAGGAAATATAAAAATGGTTCAAAAAATTGTGGTACTTACGTACGATGGAATATCCCTCAGCCATGAAATCAATGTCATAAGACCAGTAGCAGCAAAATGGGTGGATTCAGGTACGATGATTCTAAGTGAAATAAGTCACACAGAAAAAGAAACTTATCATAAGATATCACTTATGAAGATCCTGTAAACATGGCTACACTTGAACTGAGTTAGGAAAGAGAACAGTGTCTCACATTTAGAAAACACTCTTATGCCTGCTTAAGGGGGAAGGAGAGGTGGGGTGATGCATAAAACCAGAGTTTGATATAAGCACAGGTACCGTTCCAAAAACCAACTATGGAATAGACAAGACCTACACCTTCCTCAGTGAAAGGGACTCAAAATCCCATATTTCCCGCAGAGGAATATATCTGACTAGTAAGAATCTTAAAACCTATGTATTGATATGTCTCCGTAAGGGAATCAAGTGTGTCTAGACTGGGATAAATATGGCAGCGAGAATCAGCTCAAACCCACTATAAAAAGGAATTTCAAAAATAAAACAAAAAAACTGGGCAATTCTTTACAATTCCTTCAGGGTCTCTGATGAAACCTGAAATGACCCTATCTACAAGGACAGCTGGATGTGGCATAAGGCTGGACACTTGGGACTGAGAGGATTGGTGAGATTGGGTGAGCAAATGCAGACCCTTTAAAGCAATAATGCATGGCACACATTCCATGGGTCCCAACTCTCCAGGTTGAAGGGAATATTACTACAGATATAACATGTACGGGAATCCTAGAGAACGGACACACTGTGAATACGAAAGGTTTCTAAAACTCAACGAATAGTCCCTCTCCTGGTGCTCCGGTTTGACTTTCCATCTGCTTTATTATCAACCTCCCAACTTGGAGAGACAGCCCCTTTAACCTCCTGGTTCGCACAGGTTTCCAATTTGGCAGAGGATGAAAGGGAAGAGGGAGAACCAATGAGAGAGTAGCTGTTAGGCATTTGGACGGGCACATATCACTGTAATTTCCCGGCAGGAAGAAGAATTAACCAAAGTCTCAGCCACCCACCGGGAATCAGTATAGATCCTGAACCAAAATTTTGGACTTGCGGTCAGCTCACCAAAAACGAGTTGAAAAATGGAGCTCAGGGGCACAGCAATTCACAAATTGGCCGAGTAATAAAGGACAACTATCGTCCAAAAATCTGTTGAGGGAAGGCAACGAGGCGGACTTCAATGCGTGGCAGAATAGCAGGAAACAGATTTCAAGAGGTACGTTGGAATCGCCTTTAAAGCACAGGAAGAGGGGCACAACTTCGACAATGATGCACTTGGCCAAAAAGGGCGTATGCGTTTTCTCCTGAATATATTCAGGAGAAAACGCATACGCCCTTTTTGGCCAAGCAAGCAAGCGGGCAATGCAAATCTGCACTACAAAGAAGTATCACTTCCCACCGGTCAAAAGGGACATCCACATAATGTGTAAAAACCAGAAAGGCAAGACAGGCCCTGGAGAAAAGGGTGCCTTGTTATGCTGATGGGCGGGATGTAAATTGCCAACTGCCTCTCTGGAGGAGTGCATTGTGTTCCCTAAAACAAGTAAACAACAGAGCTACAGAGCCAAGGGCACTTCCAGTCTAGGGAATATACCTTGGGAAAACTGAAAATCAAAAAGACACAGCCACCCCAAAATTTAGGGCTGCACCTCTTACAAGGACCTCAACTTGGGTACACCTTAAATATCCCAGGAAATATAAAAATGGTTCAAAAAATTGTGGTACTTACGTACGATGGAATATCCCTCAGCCATGAAATCAATGTCATAAGACCAGTAGCAGCAAAATGGGTGGATTCAGGTACGATGATTCTAAGTGAAATAAGTCACACAGAAAAAGAAACTTATCATAAGATATCACTTATGAAGATCCTGTAAACATGGCTACACTTGAACTGAGTTAGGAAAGAGAACAGTGTCTCACATTTAGAAAACACTCTTATGCCTGCTTAAGGGGGAAGGAGAGGTGGGGTGATGCATAAAACCAGAGTTTGATATAAGCACAGGTACCGTTCCAAAAACCAACTATGGAATAGACAAGACCTACACCTTCCTCAGTGAAAGGGACTCAAAACCCCATATTTCCCGCAGAGGAATATATCTGACTAGTAAGAATCTTAAAACCTATGTATTGATATGTCTCCGTAAGGGAATCAAGTGTGTCTAGACTGGGATAAATATGGCAGCGAGAATCAGCTCAAACCCACTATAAAAAGGAATTTCAAAAATAAAACAAAAAAACTGGGAAATTCTTTACAATTCCTTCAGGGTCTCTGATGAAACCTGAAATGACCCTATCTACAAGGACAGCTGGATGTGGCATAAGGCTGGACACTTGGGACTGAGAGGATTGGTGAGATTGGGTGAGCAAATGCAGACCCTTTAAAGCAATAATGCATGGCACACATTCCATGGGTCCCAACTCTCCAGGTTGAAGGGAATATTACTACAGATATAACATGTACGGGAATCCTAGAGAATGGACACACTGTGAATACGAAAGGTTTCTAAAACTCAACGAATAGTCCCTCTTCTGGTGCTCCGGTTTGACTTTCCATCTGCTTTATTATCAACCTCCCAACTTGGAGAGACAGCCCCTTTAACCTCCTGGTTCGCACAGGTTGCCAATTTGGCAGAGGATGAAAGGGAAGAGGGAGAACCAATGAGAGAGTAGCTGTTAGGCATTTGGACGGGCACATATCAATGTAATTTCCCGGCAGGAAGAAGAATTAACCAAAGTCTCAGCCACCCACCGGGAATCAGTATAGATCCTGAACCAAAATTTTGGACTTGCGGTCAGCTCACCAAAAACGAGTTGAAAAATGGAGCTCAGGGGCACAGCAATTCACAAACTGGCCGAGTAATAAAGGACAACTATCGTCCAAAAATCTGTTGAGGGAAGGCAACGAGGCGGACTTGAAAGCGAGGCAGAATAGCAGGAAACAGATTTCAAGAGGTACGTTGGAATTGCCTTTAAAGCACAGGAAGAGGGGCACAACTTCGACAATGATGCACTTGGCCAAATAGGGCGTATGCGTTTTCTCCTGAATATATTCAGGAGAAAACGCATACACCCTTTTTGGCCAAGCAAGCAAGCGGGCAATGCAAATCTGCACTACAAAGAAGTATCACTTCCCACCGGTCAAAAGGGACATCCACAAAATGTGTAAAAACCAGAAAGGCAAGACAGGCCCTGGAGAACAGGGTGCCTTGTTATGCTGATGGGCGGGATGTAAATTGCCAACTGCCTCTCTGGAGGAGTGCATTGTGTTCCCTAAAACAAGTAAACAACAGAGCTACAGAGCCAAGGGCACTTCCAGTCCAGGGAATATACCTTGGGAAAACTGAAAATCAAAAAGACACAGCCACCCCAAAATTTAGGGCTGCACTGCGTACAAGGACCTCAACTTGGGTACACCTTAAATATCCCAGGAAATATAAAAATGGTTCAAAAAATTTTGGTACTTACGTACGATGGAATATCCCTCAGCCATGAAATCAATGTCATAAGACCAGTAGCAGCAAAATGGGTGGATTCAGGTACGATGATTCTAAGTGAAATAAGTCACACAGAAAAAGAAACTTATCATAAGATATCACTTATGAAGATCCTGTAAACATGGCTACACTTGAACTGAGTTAGGAAAGAGAACAGTGTCTCACATTTAGAAAACACTCTTATGCCTGCTTAAGGGGGAAGGAGAGGTGGGGTGATGCATAAAACCAGAGTTTGATATAAGCACAGGTACCGTTCCAAAAACCAACTATGGAATAGACAAGACCTACACCTTCCTCAGTGAAAGGGACTCAAAACCCCATATTTCCCGCAGAGGAATATATCTGACTAGTAAGAATCTTAAAACCTATGTATTGATATGTCTCCGTAAGGGAATCAAGTGTGTCTAGACTGGGATAAATATGGCAGCGAGAATCAGCTCAAACCCACTATAAAAAGGAATTTCAAAAATAAAACAAAAAAACTGGGAAATTCTTTACAATTCCTTCAGGGTCTCTGATGAAACCTGAAATGACCCTATCTACAATGACAGCTGGATGTGGCATAAGGCTGGACACTTGGGACTGAGAGGATTGGTGAGATTGGGTGAGCAAATGCAGACCCTTTAAAGCAATAATGCATGGCACACATTCCATGGGTCCCAACTCTCCAGGTTGAAGGGAATATTACTACAGATATAACATGTACGGGAATCCTAGAGAACGGACACACTGTGAATACGAAAGGTTTCTAAAACTCAACGAATAGTCCCTCTCCTGGTGCTCCGGTTTGACTTTCCATCTGCTTTATTATCAACCTCCCAACTTGGAGAGACAGCCCCTTTAACCTCCTGGTTCGCACAGGTTGCCAATTTGGCAGAGGATGAAAGGGAAGAGGGAGAACCAATGAGAGAGTAGCTGTTAGGCATTTGGACGGGCACATATCACTGTAATTTCCCGGCAGGAAGAAGAATTAACCAAAGTCTCAGCCACCCACCGGGAATCAGTATAGATCCTGAACCAAAATTTTGGACTTGCGGTCAGCTCACCAAAAATGAGTTGAAAAATGGAGCTCAGGGGCACAGCAATTCACAAACTGGCCGAGTAATAAAGGACAACTATCGTCCAAAAATCTGTTGAGGGAAGGCAACGAGGCGGACTTGAAAGCGAGGCAGAATAGCAGGAAACAGATTTCAAGAGGTACGTTGGAATCGCCTTTAAAGCACAGGAAGAGGGGCACAACTTCGACAATGATGCACTTGGCCAAAAAGGGCGTATGCGTTTTCTCCTGAATATATTCAGGAGAAAACGCATACGCCCTTTTTGGCCAAGCAAGCAAGCGGGCAATGCAAATCTGCACTACAAAGAAGTATCACTTCCCACCGGTCAAAAGGGACATCCACAAAATGTGTAAAAACCAGAAAGGCAAGACAGGCCCTGGAGAACAGGGAGCCTTGTTATGCTGATGGGCGGGATGTAAATTGCCAACTGCCTCTCTGGAGGAGTGCATTGTGTTCCCTAAAACAAGTAAACAACAGAGCTACAGAGCCAAGGGCACTTCCAGTCTAGGGAATATACCTGGGGAAAACTGAAAATCAAAAAGACACAGCCACCCCAAAATTTAGGGCTGCACTGCTTACAAGGACCTCAACTTGGGTACACCTTAAATATCCCAGGAAATATAAAATTGGTTCAAAAAATTGTGGTACTTACGTACGATGGAATATCCCTCAGCCATGAAATCAATGTCATAAGACCAGTAGCAGCAAAATGGGTGGATTCAGGTACGATGATTTTAAGTGAAATAAGTCACAGAGAAAAAGAAACTTATCATAAGTTATCACTTATGAAGATCCTGTAAACATGGCTACACTTGAACTGAGTTAGGAAAGAGAACAGTGTCTCACATTTAGAAAACACTCTTATGCCTGCTTAAGGGGGAAGGAGAGGTGGGGTGATGCATAAAACCAGAGTTTGATATAAGCACAGGTACCGTTCCAAAAACCAACTATGGAATAGACAAGACCTACACCTTCCTCAGTGAAAGGGACTCAAAACCCCATATTTCCAGGAGAAGAATATATCTGACTAGTAAGAATCTTAAAACCTATGTATTGATATGTCTCCGTAAGGGAATCAAGTGTGTCTAGACTGGCACAAACATGGCAGCGAGAATCAGCTCAAACCCACTATAAAAAAGAATTTCAAAAACAAAACAAAAAAAACTGGGAAATTCTTAACAATTCCTTCAGGGTCTCTGATGAAACCTGAAATGACCCTATCTACAATGACAGCTGGATGTGGCATAAGGCTGGACACTTGGGACTGAGAGGATTGGTGAGATTGGGTGAGCAAATGCAGACCCTTTAAAGCAATAATGCATGACACACATTCCATGGGTCCCAACTCTCCAGGTTGAAGGGAATATTACTACAGATATAACATGTACGGGAATCCTAGAGAACGGACACACTGTGAATACGAAAGGTTTCTAAAACTCAACGAATAGTCCCTCTCCTGGTGCTCCGGTTTGACTTTCCATCTGCTTTATTATCAACCTCCCAACTTGGAGAGACAGCCCCTTTAACCTCCTGGTTCGCACAGGTTGCCAATTTGGCAGAGGATGAAAGGGAAGAGGGAGAACCAATGAGAGAGTAGCTGTTAGGCATTTGGACGGGCACATATCACTGTAATTTCCCGGCAGGAAGAAGAATTAACCAAAGTCTCAGCCACCCACCGGGAATCAGTATAGATCCTGAACCAAAATTTTGGACTTGCGGTCAGCTCACCAAAAACGAGTTGAAAAATGGAGCTCAGGGGCACAGCAATTCACAAACTGGCCGAGTAATAAAGGACAACTATCGTCCAAAAATCTGTTGAGGGAAGGCAACGAGGCGGACTTGAAAGCGTGGCAGAATAGCAGGAAACAGATTTCAAGAGGTACGTTGGAATCGCCTTTAAAGCACAGGAAGAGGGGCACAACTTCGACAATGATGCACTTGGCCAAAAAGGGCGTATGCGTTTTCTCCTGAATATATTCAGGAGAAAACGCATACGCCCTTTTTGGCCAAGCAAGCAAGCGGGCAATGCAAATCTGCACTACAAAGAAGTATCACTTCCCACCGGTCAAAAGGGACATCCACAAAATGTGTAAAAACCAGAAAGGCAAGACAGGCCCGGGAGAACAGGGTGCCTTGTTATGCTGATGGGCGGGATGTAAATTGACAACTGCCTCTCTGGAGGAGTGCATTGTGTTCCCTAAAACAAGTAAACAACAGAGCTACAGAGCCAAGGGCACTTCCAGTCTAGGGAATATACCTGGGGAAAACTGAAAATCAAAAAGACACAGCCACCCCAAAATTTAGGGCTGCACTGCTTACAAGGACCTCAACTTGGGTACACCTTAAATATCCCAGGAAATATAAAAATGGTTCAAAAAATTGTGGTACTTACGTACGATGGAATATCCCTCAGCCATGAAATCAATGTCATAAGACCAGTAGCAGCAAAATGGGTGGATTCAGGTACGATGATTCTAAGTGAAATAAGTCACACAGAAAAAGAAACTTATCATAAGATATCACTTATGAAGATCCTGTAAACATGGCTACACTTGAACTGAGTTAGGAAAGAGAACAGTGTCTCACATTTAGAAAACACTCTTATGCCTGCTTAAGGGGGAAGGAGAGGTGGGGTGATGCATAAAACCAGAGTTTGATATAAGCACAGGTACCGTTCCAAAAACCAACTATGGAATAGACAAGACCTACACCTTCCTCAGTGAAAGGGACTCATAACCCCATATTTCCCGCAGAGGAATATATCTGACTAGTAAGAATCTTAAAACCTATGTATTGATATGTCTCCGTAAGGGAATCAAGTGTGTCTAGACTGGGATAAATATGGCAGCGAGAATCAGCTCAAACCCACTATAAAAAGGAATTTCAAAAATAAAACAAAAAAACTGGGAAATTCTTTACAATTCCTTCAGGGTCTCTGATGAAACCTGAAATGACCCTATCTACAATGACAGCTGGATGTGGCATAAGGCTGGACACTTGGGACTGAGAGGATTGGTGAGATTGGGTGAGCAAATGCAGACCCTTTAAAGCAATAATGCATGGCACACATTCCATGGGTCCCAACTCTCCAGGTTGAAGGGAATGTTACTACAGATATAACATGTACGGGAATCCTAGAGAACGGACACACTGTGAATACGAAAGGTTTCTAAAACTCAACGAATAGTCCCTCTCCTGGTGCTCCGGTTTGACTTTCCATCTGCTTTATTATCAACCTCCCAACTTGGAGAGACAGCCCCTTTAACCTCCTGGTTCGCACAGGTTGCCAATTTGGCAGAGGATGAAAGGGAAGAGGGAGAACAAATGAGAGAGTAGCTGTTAGGCATTTGGACGGGCACATATCACTGTAATTTCCCGGCAGGAAGAAGAATTAACCAAAGTCTCAGCCACCCACCGGGAATCAGTATAGAACCTGAACCAAAATTTTGGACTTGCGGTCAGCTCACCAAAAACGAGTTGAAAAATGGAGCTCAGGGGCACAGCAATTCACAAACTGGCCGAGTAATAAAGGACAACTATCGTCCAAAAATCTGTTGAGGGAAGGCAACGAGGCGGACTTGAAAGCGAGGCAGAATAGCAGGAAACAGATTTCAAGAGGTACGTTGGAATCGCCTTTAAAGCACAGGAAGAGGGGCACAACTTCGACAATGATGCACTTGGCCAAAAAGGGCGTATGCGTTTTCTCCTGAATATATTCAGGAGAAAACGCATACGCCCTTTTTGGCCAAGCAAGCAAGCGGGCAATGCAAATCTGCACTACAAAGAAGTATCACTTCCCACCGGTCAAAAGGGACATCCACAAAATGTGTAAAAACCACAAAGACAAGACAGGCCCTGGAGAACAGGGAGCCTTGTTATTCTGATGGGCGGGATGTAAATTGCCAACTGCCTCTCTGGAGGAGTGCATTGTGTTCGCTAAAACAAGTAAACAACAGAGCTACAGAGCCAAGGGCACTTCCAGTCTAGGGAATATTCCTTGGGAAAACTGAAAATCAAAAAGACACAGCCACCACAAAATTTAGGGCTGCACTTCTTACAAGGACCTCAACTTGGGTACACCTTAAATATCCCAGGAAATATAAAAATGGTTCAAAAAATTGTGGTACTTACGTACGATGGAATATCCCTCAGCCATGAAATCAATGTCATAAGACCAGTAGCAGCAAAATGGGTGGATTCAGGTACGATGATTCTAAGTGAAATAAGTCACACAGAAAAAGAAACTTATCATAAGATATCACTTATGAAGATCCTGTAAACATGGCTACACTTGAACTGAGTTAGGAAAGAGAACAGTGTCTCACATTTAGAAAACACTCTTATGCCTGCTTAAGGGGGAAGGAGAGGTGGGGTGATGCATAAAACCAGAGTTTGATATAAGCACAGGTACCGTTCCAAAAACCAACTATGGAATAGACAAGACCTACACCTTCCTCAGTGAAAGGGACTCAAAATCCCATATTTCCCGCAGAGGAATATATCTGACTAGTAAGAATCTTAAAACCTATGTATTGATATGTCTCCGTAAGGGAACCAAGTGTGTCTAGACTGGGATAAATATGGCAGCGAGAATCAGCTCAAACCCACTATAAAAAGGAATTTCAAAAATAAAACAAAAAAACTGGGCAATTCTTTACAATTCCTTCAGGGTCTCTGATGAAACCTGAAATGACCCTATCTACAATGACAGCTGGATGTGGCATAAGGCTGGACACTTGGGACTGAGAGGATTGGTGAGATTGGGTGAGCAAATGCAGACCCTTTAAAGCAATAATGCATGGCACACATTCCATGGGTCCCAACTCTCCAGGTTGAAGGGAATATTACTACAGATATAACATGTACGGGAATCCTAGAGAACGGACACACTGTGAATACGAAAGGTTTCTAAAACTCAACGAATAGTCCCTCTCCTGGTGCTCCGGTTTGACTTTCCATCTGCTTTATTATCAACCTCCCAACTTGGAGAGACAGCCCCTTTAACCTCCTGGTTCGCACAGGTTGCCAATTTGGCAGAGGATGAAAGGGAAGAGGGAGAACCAATGAGAGAGTAGCTGTTAGGCATTTGGACGGGCACATATCACTGTAATTTCCCGGCAGGAAGAAGAATTAACCAAAGTCTCAGCCACCCACCGGGAATCAGTATAGATCCTGAACCAAAATTTTGGACTTGCGGTCAGCTCACCAAAAACGAGTTGAAAAATGGAGCTCAGGGGCACAGCAATTCACAAACTGGCCGAGTAATAAAGGACAACTATCGTCCAAAAATCTGTTGAGGGAAGGGAACGAGGCGGACTTGAAAGCGAGGCAGAATAGCAGGAAACAGATTTCAAGAGGTACGTTGGAATCGCCTTTAAAGCACAGGAAGAGGGGCACAACTTCGACAATGATGCACTTGGCCAAAAAGGGCGTATGCGTTTTCTCCTGAATATATTCAGGAGAAAACGCATACGCCCTTTTTGGCCAAGCAAGCAAGCGGGCAATGCAAATCTGCACTACAAAGAAGTATCACTTCCCACCGGTCAAAAGGGACATCCACAAAATGTGTAAAAACCAGAAAGGCAAGACAGGCCCGGGAGAACAGGGTGCATTGTTATGCTGATGGGCGGGATGTAAATTGCCAACTGCCTCTCTGGAGGAGTGCATTGTGTTCCCTAAAACAAGTAAACAACAGAGCTACAGAGCCAAGGGCACTTCCAGTCTAGGGAATATACCTTGGGAAAACTGAAAATCAAAAAGACACAGCCACCCCAAAATTTAGGGCTGCACTGCTTACAAGGACCTCAACTTGGGTACACCTTAAATATCCCAGGAAATATAAAAATGGTTCAAAAAATTGTGGTACTTACGTACGATGGAATATCCCTCAGCCATGAAATCAATGTCATAAGACCAGTAGCAGCAAAATGGGTGGATTCAGGTACGATGATTCTAAGTGAAATAAGTCACACAGAAAAAGAAACTTATCATAAGATATCACTTATGAAGATCCTGTAAACATGGCTACACTTGAACTGAGTTAGGAAAGAGAACAGTGTCTCACATTTAGAAAACACTCTTATGCCTGCTTAAGGGGGAAGGAGAGGTGGGGTGATGCATAAAACCAGAGTTTGATATAAGCACAGGTACCGTTCCAAAAACCAACTATGGAATAGACAAGACCTACACCTTCCTCAGTGAAAGGGACTCAAAACCCCATATTTCCCGCAGAGGAATATATCTGACTAGTAAGAATCTTAAAACCTATGTATTGATATGTCTCCGTAAGGGAATCAAGTGTGTCTAGACTGGGATAAATATGGCAGCGAGAATCAGCTCAAACCCACTATAAAAAGGAATTTCAAAAATAAAACAAAAAAACTGGGAAATTCTTTACAATTCCTTCAGGGTCTCTGATGAAACCTGAAATGACCCTATCTACAATGACAGCTGGATGTGGCATAAGGCTGGACACTTGGGACTGAGAGAATTGGTGAGATTGGGTGAGCAAATGCAGACCCTTTAAAGCAATAATGCATGGCACACATTCCATGGGTCCCAACTCTCCAGGTTGAAGGGAATGTTACTACAGATATAACATGTACGGGAATCCTAGAGAACGGACACACTGTGAATACGAAAGGTTTCTAAAACTCAACGAATAGTCCCTCTCCTGGTGCTCCGGTTTGACTTTCCATCTGCTTTATTATCAACCTCCCAACTTGGAGAGACAGCCCCTTTAACCTCCTGGTTCGCACAGGTTGCCAATTTGGCAGAGGATGAAAGGGAAGAGGGAGAACCAATGAGAGAGTAGCTGTTAGGCATTTGGACGGGCACATATCACTGTAATTTCCCGGCAGGAAGAAGAATTAACCAAAGTCTCAGCCACCCACCGGGAATCAGTATAGATCCTGAACCAAAATTTTGGACTTGCGGTCAGCTCACCAAAAACGAGTTGAAAAATGGAGCTCAGGGGCACAGCAATTCACAAACTGGCCGAGTAATAAAGGACAACTATCGTCCAAAAATCTGTTGAGGGAAGGCAACGAGGCGGACTTGAAAGCGAGGCAGAATAGCAGGAAACAGATTTCAAGAGGTACGTTGGAATCGCCTTTAAAGCACAGGAAGAGGGGCACAACTTCGACAATGATGCACTTGGCCAAAAAGGGCGTATGCGTTTTCTCCTGAATATATTCAGGAGAAAACGCATACGCCCTTTTTGGCCAAGCAAGCAAGCGGCCAATGCAAATCTGCACTACAAAGAAGTATCACTTCCCACCGGTCAAAAGGGACATCCACAAAATGTGTAAAAACCAGAAAGGCAAGACAGGCCCTGGAGAACAGGGAGCCTTGTTATGCTGATGGGCGGGATGTAAATTGCCAACTGCCTCTCTGGAGGAGTGCATTGTGTTCCCTAAAACAAGTAAACAACAGAGCTACAGAGCCAAGGGCACTTCCAGTCTAGGGAATATACCTTGGGAAAACTGAAAATCAAAAAGACACAGCCACCCCAAAATTTAGGGCTGCACTGCTTACAAGGACCTCAACTTGGGTACACCTTAAATATCCCAGGAAATATAAAAATGGTTCAAAAAATTGTGGTACTTACGTACGATGGAATATCCCTCAGCCATGAAATCAATGTCATAAGACCAGTAGCAGCAAAATGGGTGGATTCAGGTACGATGATTCTAAGTGAAATAAGTCACACAGAAAAAGAAACTTATCATAAGATATCACTTATGAAGATCCTGTAAACATGGCTACACTTGAACTGAGTTAGGAAAGAGAACAGTGTCTCACATTTAGAAAACACTCTTATGCCTGCTTAAGGGGGAAGGAGAGGTGGGGTGATGCATAAAACCAGAGTTTGATATAAGCACAGGTACCGTTCCAAAAACCAACTATGGAATAGACAAGACCTACACCTTCCTCAGTGAAAGGGACTCAAAATCCCATATTTCCCGCAGAGGAATATATCTGACTAGTAAGAATCTTAAAACCTATGTATTGATATGTCTCCGTAAGGGAATCAAGTGTGTCTAGACTGGGATAAATATGGCAGCGAGAGTCAGCTCAAACCCACTATAAAAAGGAATTTCAAAAATAAAACAAAAAAACTGGGAAATTCTTTACAATTCCTTCAGGGTCTCTGATGAAACCTGAAATGACCCTATCTACAAGGACAGCTGGATGTGGCATAAGGCTGGACACTTGGGACTGAGAGGATTGGTGAGATTGGGTGAGCAAATGCAGACCCTTTAAAGCAATAATGCATGGCACACATTCCATGGGTCCCAACTCTCCAGGTTGAAGGGAATATTACTACAGATATAACATGTACGGGAATCCTAGAGAACGGACACACTGTGAATACGAAAGGTTTCTAAAACTCAACGAATAGTCCCTCTCCTGGTGCTCCGGTTTGACTTTCCATCTGCTTTATTATCAACCTCCCAACTTGGAGAGACAGCCCCTTTAACCTCCTGGTTCGCACAGGTTGCCAATTTGGCAGAGGATGAAAGGGAAGAGGGAGAACCAATGAGAGAGTAGCTGTTAGGCATTTGGACGGGCACATATCAATGTAATTTCCCGGCAGGAAGAAGAATTAACCAAAGTCTCAGCCACCCACCGGGAATCAGTATAGATCCTGAACCAAAATTTTGGACTTGCGGTCAGCTCACCAAAAACGAGTTGAAAAATGGAGCTCAGGGGCACAGCAATTCACAAACTGGCCGAGTAATAAAGGACAACTATCGTCCAAACATCTGTTGAGGGAAGGCAACGAGGCGGACTTGAAAGCGTGGCAGAATAGCAGGAAACAGATTTCCAGAGGTACGTTGGAATCGCCTTTAAAGCACAGGAAGAGGGGCACAACTTCGACAATGATGCACTTGGCCAAAAAGGGCGTATGCGTTTTCTCCTGAATATATTCAGGAGAAAACGCATACGCCCTTTTGGGCCAAGCAAGCAAGCGGGCAATGCAAATCTGCACTACAAAGAAGTATCACTTCCCACCGGTCAAAAGGGACATCCACAAAATGTGTAAAAACCAGAAAGGCAAGACAGGCCCTGGAGAACAGGGAGCCTTGTTATGCTGATGGGCGGGATGTAAATTGCCAACTGCCTCTCTGGAGGAGTGCATTGTGTTCCCTAAAACAAGTAAACAACAGAGCTACAGAGCCAAGGGCACTTCCAGTCTAGGGAATATACCTTGGGAAAACTGAAAATCAAAAAGACACAGCCACCCCAAAATTTAGGGCTGCACTGTTTACAAGGACCTCAACTTGGGTACACCTTAAATATCCCAGGAAATATAAAAATGGTTCAAAAAATTGTGGTACTTACGTACGATGGAATATCCCTCAGCCATGAAATCAATGTCATAAGACCAGTAGCAGCAAAATGGGTGGATTCAGGTACGATGATTCTAAGTGAAATAAGTCACACAGAAAAAGAAACTTATCATAAGATATCACTTATGAAGATCCTGTAAACATGGCTACACTTGAACTGAGTTAGGAAAGAGAACAGTGTCTCACATTTAGAAAACACTCTTATGCCTGCTTAAGGGGGAAGGAGAGGTGGGGTGATGCATAAAACCAGAGTTTGATATAAGCACAGGTACCGTTCCAAAAACCAACTATGGAATAGACAAGACCTACACCTTCCTCAGTGAAAGGGACTCAAAACCCCATATTTCCCGCAGAGGAATATATCTGACTAGTAAGAATCTTAAAACCTATGTATTGATATGTCTCCGTAAGGGAATCAAGTGTGTCTAGACTGGGATAAATATGGCAGCGAGAATCAGCTCAAACCCACTATAAAAAGGAATTTCAAAAATAAAACAAAAAAACTGGGAAATTCTTTACAATTCCTTCAGGGTCTCTGATGAAACCTGAAATGACCCTATCTACAATGACAGCTGGATGTGGCATAAGGCTGGACACTTGGGACTGAGAGGATGGGTGAGATTGGGTGAGCAAATGCAGACCCTTTAAAGCAATAATGCATGGCACACATTCCATGGGTCCCAACTCTCCAGGTTGAAGGGAATATTACTACAGATATAACATGTACGGGAATCCTAGAGAACGGACACACTGTGAATACGAAAGGTTTCTAAAACTCAACGAATAGTCCCTCTCCTGGTGCTCCGGTTTGACTTTCCATCTGCTTTATTATCAACCTCCCAACTTGGAGAGACAGCCCCTTTAACCTCCTGGTTCGCACAGGTTGCCAATTTGGCAGAGGATGAAAGGGAAGAGGGAGAACCAATGAGAGAGTAGCTGTTAGGCATTTGGACGGGCACATATCACTGTAATTTCCCGGCAGGAAGAAGAATTAACCAAAGTCTCAGCCACCCACCGGGAATCAGTATAGATCCTGAACCAAAATTTTGGACTTGCGGTCAGCTCACCAAAAACGAGTTGAAAAATGGAGCTCAGGGGCACAGCAATTCACAAACTGGCCGAGTAATAAAGGACAACTATCGTCCAAAAATCTGTTGAGGGAAGGCAACGAGGCGGACTTGAAAGCGAGGCAGAATAGCAGGAAACAGATTTCCAGAGGTACGTTGGAATCGCCTTTAAAGCACAGGAAGAGGGGCACAACTTCGACAATGATGCACTTGGCCAAAAAGGGCGTATGCGTTTTCTCCTGAATATATTCAGGAGAAAACGCATACGCCCTTTTTGGCCAAGCAAGCAAGCGGGCAATGCAAATCTGCACTACAAAGAAGTATCACTTCCCACCGGTCAAAAGGGACATCCACAAAATGTGTAAAAACCAGAAAGGCAAGACAGGCCCTGGAGAACAGGGAGCCTTGTTATGCTGATGGGCGGGATGTAAATTGCCAACTGCCTCTCTGGAGGAGTGCATTGTGTTCCCTAAAACAAGTAAACAACAGAGCTACAGAGCCAAGGGCACTTCCAGTCTAGGGAATATACCTTGGGAAAACTGAAAATCAAAAAGTCACAGCCACCCCAAAATTTAGGGCTGCACTGCTTACAAGGACCTCAACTTGGGTACACCTTAAATATCCCAGGAAATATAAAAATGGTTCAAAAAATTGTGGTACTTACGTACGATGGAATATCCCTCAGCCATGAAATCAATGTCATAAGACCAGTAGCAGCAAAATGGGTGGATTCAGGTACGATGATTCTAAGTGAAATAAGTCACACAGAAAAAGAAACTTATCATAAGATATCACTTATGAAGATCCTGTAAAGATGGCTACACTTGAACTGAGTTAGGAAAGAGAACAGTGTCTCACATTTAGAAAACACTCTTATGCCTGCTTAAGGGGGAAGGAGAGGTGGGGTGATGCATAAAACCAGAGTTTGATATAAGCACAGGTACCGTTCCAAAAACCAACTATGGAATAGACAAGACCTACACCTTCCTCAGTGAAAGGGACTCAAAATCCCATATTTCCCGCAGAGGAATATATCTGACTAGTAAGAATCTTAAAACCTATGTATTGATATGTCTCCGTAAGGGAATCAAGTGTGTCTAGACTGGGATAAATATGGCAGCGAGAATCAGCTCAAACCCACTATAAAAAGGAATTTCAAAAATAAAACAAAAAAACTGGGAAATTCTTTACAATTCCTTCAGGGTCTCTGATGAAACCTGAAATGACCCTATCTACAAGGACAGCTGGATGTGGCATAAGGCTGGACACTTGGGACTGAGAGGATTGGTGAGATTGGGTGAGCAAATGCAGACCCTTTAAAGCAATAATGCATGGCACACATTCCATGGGTCCCAACTCTCCAGGTTGAAGGGAATATTACTACAGATATAACATGTACGGGAATCCTAGAGAACGGACACACTGTGAATACGAAAGGTTTCTAAAACTCAACGAATAGTCCCTCTCCTGGTGCTCCGGTTTGACTTTCCATCTGCTTTATTATCAACCTCCCAACTTGGAGAGACAGCCCCTTTAACCTCCTGGTTCGCACAGGTTGCCAATTAGGCAGAGGATGAAAGGGAAGAGGGAGAACCAATGAGAGAGTAGCTGTTAGGCATTTGGACGGGCACATATCACTGTAATTTCCCGGCAGGAAGAAGAATTAACCAAAGTCTCAGCCACCCACCGGGAATCAGTATAGATCCTGAACCAAAATTTTGGACTTGCGGTCAGCTCACCAAAAACGAGTTGAAAAATGGAGCTCAGGGGCACAGCAATTCACAAACTGGCCGAGTAATAAAGGACAACTATCGTCCAAACATCTGTTGAGGGAAGGCAACGAGGCGGACTTGAAAGCGAGGCAGAATAGCAGGAAACAGATTTCAAGAGGTACGTTGGAATCGCCTTTAAAGCACAGGAAGAGGGGCACAACTTCGACAATGATGCACTTGGCCAAAAAGGGCGTATGTGTTTTCTCCTGAATATATTCAGGAGAAAACGCATACGCCCTTTTTGGCCAAGCAAGCAAGCGGGCAATGCAAATCTGCACTACAAAGAAGTATCACTTCCCACCGGTCAAAAGGGACATCCACAAAATGTGTAAAAACCAGAAAGGCAAGACAGGCCCTGGAGAACAGGGAGCCTTGTTATGCTGATGGGCGGGATGTAAATTGCCAACTGCCTCTCTGGAGGAGTGCATTGTGTTCCCTAAAACAAGTAAACAACAGAGCTACAGAGCCAAGGGCACTTCCAGTCTAGGGAATATCCTTGGGAAAACTGAAAATCAAAAAGACACAGCCACCCCAAAATTTAGGGCTGCACTGCTTACAAGGACCTCAACTTGGGTACACCTTAAATATCCCAGGAAATATAAAAATGGTTCAAAAAATTGTGGTACTTACGTACGATGGAATATCCCTCAGCCATGAAATCAATGTCATAAGACCAGTAGCAGCAAAATGGGTGGATTCAGGTACGATGATTCTAAGTGAAATAAGTCACACAGAAAAAGAAACTTATCATAAGATATCACTTATGAAGATCCTGTAAACATGGCTACACTTGAACTGAGTTAGGAAAGAGAACAGAGTCTCACATTTAGAAAACACTCTTATGCCTGCTTAAGGGGGAAGGAGAGGTGGGGTGATGCATAAAACCAGAGTTTGATATAAGCACAGGTACCGTTCCAAAAACCAACTATGGAATAGACAAGACCTACACCTTCCTCAGTGAAAGGGACTCAAAATCCCATATTTCCCGCAGAGGAATATATCTGACTAGTAAGAATCTTAAAACCTATGTATTGATATGTCTCCGTAAGGGAACCAAGTGTGTCTAGACAGGGATAAATATGGCAGCGAGAATCAGCTCAAACCCACTATAAAAAGGAATTTCAAAAATAAAACAAAAAAACTGGGAAATTCTTTACAATTCCTTCAGGGTCTCTGATGAAACCTGAAATGACCCTATCTACAAGGACAGCTGGATGTGGCATAAGGCTGGACACTTGGGACTGAGAGGATTGGTGAGATTGGGTGAGCAAATGCAGACCCTTTAAAGCAATAATGCATGGCACACATTCCATGGGTCCCAACTCTCCAGGTTGAAGGGAATATTACTACAGATATAACATGTACGGGAATCCTAGAGAACGGACACACTGTGAATACGAAAGGTTTCTAAAACTCAACGAATAGTCCCTCTCCTGGTGCTCCGGTTTGACTTTCCATCTGCTTTATTATCAACCTCCCAACTTGGAGAGACAGCCCCTTTAACCTCCTGGTTCGCACAGGTTGCCAATTTGGCAGAGGATGAAAGGGAAGAGGGAGAACCAATGAGAGAGTAGCTGTTAGGCATTTGGACGGGCACATATCAATGTAATTTCCCGGCAGGAAGAAGAATTAACCAAAGTCTCAGCCCCCCACCGGGAATCAGTATAGATCCTGAACCAAAATTTTGGACTTGCGGTCAGCTCACTAAAAACGAGTTGAAAAATGGAGCTCAGGGGCACAGCAATTCACAAACTGGCCGAGTAATAAAGGACAACTATCGTCCAAAAATCTGTTGAGGGAAGGCAACGAGGCGGACTTGAAAGCGAGGCAGAATAGCAGGAAACAGATTTCCAGAGGTACGTTGGAATCGCCTTTAAAGCACAGGAAGAGGGGCACAACTTCGACAATGATGCACTTGGCCAAAAAGGGCGTATGCGTTTTCTCCTGAATATATTCAGGAGAAAACGCATACGCCCTTTTTGGCCAAGCAAGCAAGCGGGCAATGCAAATCTGCACTACAAAGAAGTATCACTTCCCACCGGTCAAAAGGGACATCCACAAAATGTGTAAAAACCAGAAAGGCAAGACAGGCCCTGGAGAACAGGGAGCCTTGTTATGCTGATGGGCGGGATGTAAATTGCCAACTGCCTCTCTGGAGGAGTGCATTGTGTTCCCTAAAACAAGTAAACAACAGAGCTACAGAGCCAAGGGCACTTCCAGTCTAGGGAATATACCTGGGGAAAACTGAAAATCAAAAAGACACAGCCACCCCAAAATTTAGGGCTGCACTGCTTACAAGGACCTCAACTTGGGTACACCTTAAATATCCCAGGAAATATAAAAATGGTTCAAAAAATTGTGGTACTTACGTACGATGGAATATCCCTCAGCCATGAAATCAATGTCATAAGACCAGTAGCAGCAAAATGGGTGGATTCAGGTACGGTGATTCTAAGTGAAATAAGTCACACAGAAAAAGAAACTTATCATAAGATATCACTTATGAAGATCCTGTAAACATGGCTACACTTGAACTGAGTTAGGAAAGAGAACAGAGTCTCACATTTAGAAAACACTCTTATGCCTGCTTAAGGGGGAAGGAGAGGTGGGGTGATGCATAAAACCAGAGTTTGATATAAGCACAGGTACCGTTCCAAAAACCAACTATGGAATAGACAAGACCTACACCTTCCTCAGTGAAAGGGACTCAAAATCCCATATTTCCCGCAGAGGAATATATCTGACTAGTAAGAATCTTAAAACCTATGTATTGATATGTCTCCGTAAGGGAATCAAGTGTGTCTAGACTGGGATAAATATGGCAGCGAGAATCAGCTCAAACCCACTATAAAAAGGAATTTCAAAAATAAAACAAAAAAACTGGGAAATTCTTTACAATTCCTTCAGGGTCTCTGATGAAACCTGAAATGACCCTATCTACAAGGACAGCTGGATGTGGCATAAGGCTGGACACTTGGGACTGAGAGGATTGGTGAGATTGGGTGAGCAAATGCAGACCCTTTAAAGCAATAATGCATGGCACACATTCCATGGGTCCCAACTCTCCAGGTTGAAGGGAATATTACTACAGATATAACATGTACGGGAATCCTAGAGAACGGACACACTGTGAATACGAAAGGTTTCTAAAACTCAACGAATAGTCCCTCTCCTGGTGCTCCGGTTTGACTTTCCATCTGCTTTATTATCAACCTCCCAACTTGGAGAGACAGCCCCTTTAACCTCCTGGTTCGCACAGGTTGCCAATTTGGCAGAGGATGAAAGGGAAGAGGGAGAACCAATGAGAGAGTAGCTGTTAGGCATTTGGACGGGCACATATCAATGTAATTTCCCGGCAGGAAGAAGAATTAACCAAAGTCTCAGCCACCCACCGGGAATCAGTATAGATCCTGAACCAAAATTTTGGACTTGCGGTCAGCTCACCAAAAACGAGTTGAAAAATGGAGCTCAGGGGCACAGCAATTCACAAACTGGCCGAGTAATAAAGGACAACTATCGTCCAAACATCTGTTGAGGGAAGGCAACGAGGCGGACTTGAAAGCGAGGCAGAATAGCAGGAAACAGATTTCCAGAGGTACGTTGGAATCGCCTTTAAAGCACAGGAAGAGGGGCACAACTTCGACAATGATGCACTTGGCCAAAAAGGGCGTATGCGTTTTCTCCTGAATATATTCAGGAGAAAACGCATACGCCCTTTTTGGCCAAGCAAGCAAGCGGGCAATGCAAATCTGCACTACAAAGAAGTATCACTTCCCACCGGTCAAAAGGGACATCCACAAAATGTGTAAAAACCAGAAAGGCAAGACAGGCCCTGGAGAACAGGGAGCCTTGTTATGCTGATGGGCGGGATGTAAATTGCCAACTGCCTCTCTGGAGGAGTGCATTGTGTTCCCTAAAACAAGTAAACAACAGAGCTACAGAGCCAAGGGCACTTCCAGTCTAGGGAATATACCTTGGGAAAACTGAAAATCAAAAAGACACAGCCACCCCAAAATTTAGGGCTGCACTGTTTACAAGGACCTCAACTTGGGTACACCTTAAATATCCCAGGAAATATAAAAATGGTTCAAAAAATTGTGGTACTTACGTACGATGGAATATCCCTCAGCCATGAAATCAATGTCATAAGACCAGTAGCAGCAAAATGGGTGGATTCAGGTACGATGATTCTAAGTGAAATAAGTCACACAGAAAAAGAAACTTATCATAAGATATCACTTATGAAGATCCTGTAAACATGGCTACACTTGAACTGAGTTAGGAAAGAGAACAGTGTCTCACATTTAGAAAACACTCTTATGCCTGCTTAAGGGGGAAGGAGAGGTGGGGTGATGCATAAAACCAGAGTTTGATATAAGCACAGGTACTGTTCCAAAAACCAACTATGGAATAGACAAGACCTACACCTTCCTCAGTGAAAGGGACTCAAAACCCCATATTTCCCGCAGAGGAATATATCTGACTAGTAAGAATCTTAAAACCTATGTATTGATATGTCTCCGTAAGGGAATCAAGTGTGTCTAGACTGGGATAAATATGGCAGCGAGAATCAGCTCAAACCCACTATAAAAAGGAATTTCAAAAATAAAACAAAAAAACTGGGAAATTCTTTACAATTCCTTCAGGGTCTCTGATGAAACCTGAAATGACCCTATCTACAATGACAGCTGGATGTGGCATAAGGCTGGACACTTGGGACTGAGAGGATTGGTGAGATTGGGTGAGCAAATGCAGACCCTTTAAAGCAATAATGCATGGCACACATTCCATGGGTCCCAACTCTCCAGGTTGAAGGGAATATTACTACAGATATAACATGTACGGGAATCCTAGAGAACGGACACACTGTGAATACGAAAGGTTTCTAAAACTCAACGAATAGTCCCTCTCCTGGTGCTCCGGTTTGACTTTCCATCTGCTTTATTATCAACCTCCCAACTTGGAGAGACAGCCCCTTTAACCTCCTGGTTCGCACAGGTTGCCAATTTGGCAGAGGATGAAAGGGAAGAGGGAGAACCAATGAGAGAGTAGCTGTTAGGCATTTGGACGGGCACATATCACTGTAATTTCCCGGCAGGAAGAAGAATTAACCAAAGTCTCAGCCACCCACCGGGAATCAGTATAGATCCTGAACCAAAATTTTGGACTTGCGGTCAGCTCACCAAAAACGAGTTGAAAAATGGAGCTCAGGGGCACAGCAATTCACAAACTGGCCGAGTAATAAAGGACAACTATCGTCCAAAAATCTGTTGAGGGAAGGCAACGAGGCGGACTTGAAAGCGAGGCAGAATAGCAGGAAACAGATTTCCAGAGGTACGTTGGAATCGCCTTTAAAGCACAGGAAGAGGGGCACAACTTCGACAATGATGCACTTGGCCAAAAAGGGCGTATGCGTTTTCTCCTGAATATATTCAGGAGAAAACGCATACGCCCTTTTTGGCCAAGCAAGCAAGCGGGCAATGCAAATCTGCACTACAAAGAAGTATCACTTCCCACCGGTCAAAAGGGACATCCACAAAATGTGTAAAAACCAGAAAGGCAAGACAGGCCCTGGAGAACAGGGAGCCTTGTTATGCTGATGGGCGGGATGTAAATTGCCAACTGCCTCTCTGGAGGAGTGCATTGTGTTCCCTAAAACAAGTAAACAACAGAGCTACAGAGCCAAGGGCACTTCCAGTCTAGGGAATATACCTTGGGAAAACTGAAAATCAAAAAGTCACAGCCACCCCAAAATTTAGGGCTGCACTGCTTACAAGGACCTCAACTTGGGTACACCTTAAATATCCCAGGAAATATAAAAATGGTTCAAAAAATTGTGGTACTTACGTACGATGGAATATCCCTCAGCCATGAAATCAATGTCATAAGACCAGTAGCAGCAAAATGGGTGGATTCAGGTACGATGATTCTAAGTGAAATAAGTCACACAGAAAAAGAAACTTATCATAAGATATCACTTATGAAGATCCTGTAAAGATGGCTACACTTGAACTGAGTTAGGAAAGAGAACAGTGTCTCACATTTAGAAAACACTCTTATGCCTGCTTAAGGGGGAAGGAGAGGTGGGGTGATGCATAAAACCGGAGTTTGATATAAGCACAGGTACCGTTCCAAAAACCAACTATGGAATAGACAAGACCTACACCTTCCTCAGTGAAAGGGACTCAAAACCCCATATTTCCCGCAGAGGAATATATCTGACTAGTAAGAATCTTAAAACCTATGTATTGATATGTCTCCATAAGGGAACAAGTGTATCTAGACTGGGATAAATATGGCAGCGAGAATCAGCTCAAACCCACTATAAAAAGGAATTTCAAAAATAAAACAAAAAAACTGGGAAATTCTTTACAATTCCTTCAGGGTCTCTGATGAAACCTGAAATGACCCTATCTACAATGACAAATGGATGTGGCATAAGGCTGGACACTTGGGACTGAGAAGATTGGTGAGATTGGGTGAGCAAATACAGACCCTTTAAAGCAATAATGCATGGCACACATTCCATGGGTCCCAACTCTCTAGGTTGAAGGGAATATTACTACAGATATAACATGTACGGGAATCCTAGAGAACGGACACACTGTGAATACGAAAGGTTTCTAAAACTCAACGAATAGTCCCTCTCCTGGTGCTCCAGTTTGACTTTCCATCTGCTTTATTATCAACCTCCCAACTTGGAGAGACAGCCCCTTTAACCTCCTGGTTCGCACAGGTTGCCAATTAGGCAGAGGATGAAAGGGAAGAGGGAGAACCAATGAGAGAGTAGCTGTTAGGCATTTGGACGGGCACATATCACTGTAATTTCCCGGCAGGAAGAAGAATTAACCAAAGTCTCAGCCACCCACCGGGAATCAGTATAGATCCTGAACCAAAATTTTGGACTTGCGGTCAGCTCACCAAAAACGAGTTGAAAAATGGAGCTCAGGGGCACAGCAATTCACAAACTGGCCGAGTAATAAAGGACAACTATCGTCCAAACATCTGTTGAGGGAAGGCAACGAGGCGGACTTGAAAGCGAGGCAGAATAGCAGGAAACAGATTTCCAGAGGTACGTTGGAATCGCCTTTAAAGCACAGGAAGAGGGGCACAACTTCGACAATGATGCACTTGGCCAAAAAGGGCGTATGCGTTTTCTCCTGAATATATTCAGGAGAAAACACATACGCCCTTTTTGGCCAAGCAAGCAAGCGGGCAATGCAAATCTGCACTACAAAGAAGTATCACTTCCCACCGGTCAAAAGGGACATCCACAAAATGTGTAAAAACCAGAAAGGCAAGACAGGCCCTGGAGAACAGGGAGCCTTGTTATGCTGATGGGCGGGATGTAAATTGCCAACTGCCTCTCTGGAGGAGTGCATTGTGTTCCCTAAAACAAGTAAACAACAGAGCTACAGAGCCAAGGGCACTTCCAGTCTAGGGAATATACCTTGGGAAAACTGAAAATCAAAAAGACACAGCCACCCCAAAATTTAGGGCTGCACTGTTTACAAGGACCTCAACTTGGGTACACCTTAAATATCCCAGGAAATATAAAAATGGTTCAAAAAATTGTGGTACTTACGTACGATGGAATATCCCTCAGCCATGAAATCAATGTCATAAGACCAGTAGCAGCAAAATGGGTGGATTCAGGTACGATGATTCTAAGTGAAATAAGTCACACAGAAAAAGAAACTTATCATAAGATATCACTTATGAAGATCCTGTAAACATGGCTACACTTGAACTGAGTTAGGAAAGAGAACAGTGTCTCACATTTAGAAAACACTCTTATGCCTGCTTAAGGGGGAAGGAGAGGTGGGGTGATGCATAAAACCAGAGTTTGATATAAGCACAGGTACCGTTCCAAAAACCAACTATGGAATAGACAAGGCCTACACCTTCCTCAGTGAAAGGGACTCAAAACCCCATATTTCCCGCAGAGGAATATATCTGACTAGTAAGAATCTTAAAACCTATGTATTGATATGTCTCCGTAAGGGAATCAAGTGTGTCTAGACTGGGATAAATATGGCAGCGAGAATCAGCTCAAACCCACTATAAAAAGGAATTTCAAAAATAAAACAAAAAAACTGGGAAATTCTTTACAATTCCTTCAGGGTCTCTGATGAAACCTGAAATGACCCTATCTACAATGACAGCTGGATGTGGCATAAGGCTGGACACTTGGGACTGAGAGGATTGGTGAGATTGGGTGAGCAAATGCAGACCCTTTAAAGCAATAATGCATGGCACACATTCCATGGGTCCCAACTCTCCAGGTTGAAGGGAATATTACTACAGATATAACATGTACGGGAATCCTAGAGAACGGACACACTGTGAATACGAAAGGTTTCTAAAACTCAACGAATAGTCCCTCTCCTGGTGCTCCGGTTTGACTTTCCATCTGCTTTATTATCAACCTCCCAACTTGGAGAGACAGCCCCTTTAACCTCCTGGTTCGCACAGGTTGCCAATTTGGCAGAGGATGAAAGGGAAGAGGGAGAACCAATGAGAGAGTAGCTGTTAGGCATTTGGACGGGCACATATCACTGTAATTTCCCGGCAGGAAGAAGAATTAACCAAAGTCTCAGCCACCCACCGGGAATCAGTATAGATCCTGAACCAAAATTTTGGACTTGCAGTCAGCTCACCAAAAACGAGTTGAAAAATGGAGCTCAGGGGCACAGCAATTCACAAACTGGCCGAGTAATAAAGGACAACTATCGTCCAAAAATCTGTTGAGGGAAGGCAACCAGGTGGACTTGAAAGCGAGGCAGAATAGCAGGAAACAGATTTCAAGAGGTACGTTGGAATCGCCTTTAAAGCACAGGAAGAGGGGCACAACTTCGACAATGACGCACTTGGCCAAAAAGGGCGTATGCGTTTTCTCCTGAATATATTCAGGAGAAAACGCATACGCCCTTTTTGGCCAAGCAAGCAAGCGGGCAATGCAAATCTGCACTACAAAGAAGTATCACTTCCCACCGGTCAAATGGGACATCCACAAAATGTGTAAAAACCAGAAAGGCAAGACAGGCCCTGGAGAACAGGGAGCCTTGTTATGCTGATGGGCGGGATGTAAATTGCCAACTGCCTCTCTGGAGGAGTGCATTGTGTTCCCTAAAACAAGTAAACAACAGAGCTACAGAGCCAAGGGCACTTCCAGTCTAGGGAATATACCTTGGGAAAACTGAAAATCAAAAAGACACAGCCACCCCAAAATTTAGGGCTGCACTGCTTACAAGGACCTCAACTTGGGTAAACCTTAAATATCCCAGGAAATATAAAAATGGTTCAAAAAATTGTGGTACTTACGTACGATGGAATATCCCTCAGCCATGAAATCAATGTCATAAGACCAGTAGCAGCAAAATGGGTGGATTCAGGTACGATGATTCTAAGTGAAATAAGTCACACAGAAAAAGAAACTTATCATAAGATATCACTTATGAAGATCCTGTAAGCATGGCTACACTTGAACTGAGTTAGGAAAGAGAACAGTGTCTCACATTTAGAAAACACTCTTATGCCTGCTTAAGGGGGAAGGAGAGGTGGGGTGATGCATAAAACCAGAGTTTGATATAAGCACAGGTACCGTTCCAAAAACCAACTATGGAATAGACAAGACCTACACCTTCCTCAGTGAAAGGGACTCAAAACCCCATATTTCCCGCAGAGGAATATATCTGAGTAGTAAGAATCTTAAAACCTATGTATTGATATGTCTCCGTAAGGGAATCAAGTGTGTCTAGACTGGAATAAATATGGCAGCGAGAATCAGCTCAAACCCACTATAAAAAGGAATTTCAAAAATAAAACAAAAAAAAACTGGGAAATTCTTTACAATTCCTTCAGGGTCTCTGATGAAACCTGAAATGACCCTATCTACAATGACAGCTGGATGTGGCATAAGGCTGGACACTTGGGACTGAGAGGATTGGTGAGACTGGGTGAGCAAATGCAGACCCTTTAAAGCAATAATGCATGGCACACATTCCATGGGTCCCAACTCTCCAGGTTGAAGGGAATATTACTACAGATATAACATGTACGGGAATCCTAGAGAACGGACACACTGTGAATACGAAAGGTTTCTAAAACTCAACGAATAGTCCCTCTCCTGGTGCTCCGGTTTGACTTTCCATCTGCTTTATTATCAACCTCCCAACTTGGAGAGACAGCCCCTTTAACCTCCTGGTTCGCACAGGTTGCCAATTTGGCAGAGGATGAAAGGGAAGAGGGAGAACCAATGAGAGAGTAGCTGTTAGGCATTTGGACGGGCACATATCACTGTAATTTCCCGGCAGGAAGAAGAATTAACCAAAGTCTCAGCCACCCACCGGGAATCAGTATAGATCCTGAACCAAAATTTTGGACTTGCGGTCAGCTCACCAAAAACGAGTTGAAAAATGGAGCTCAGGGGCACAGCAATTCACAAACTGGCCGAGTAATAAAGGACAAGTATCGTCCAAAAATCTGTTGAGGGAAGGCAACGAGGCGGACTTGAAAGCGAGGCAGAATAGCAGGAAACAGATTTCCAGAGGTACGTTGGAATCGCCTTTAAAGCACAGGAAGAGGGGCACAACTTCGACAATGATGCACTTGGCCAAAAAGGGCGTATGCGTTTTCTCCTGAATATATTCAGGAGAAAACGCATACGCCCTTTTTGGCCAAGCAAGCAAGCGGGCAATGCAAATCTGCACTACAAAGAAGTGTCACTTCCCACCGGTCAAAAGGGACATCCACAAAATGTGTAAAAACCAGAAAGGCAAGACAGGCCCTGGAGAACAGGGAGCCTTGTTATGCTGATGGGCGGGATGTAAATTGCCAGCTGCCTCTCTGGAGGAGTGCATTGTGTTCCCTAAAACCAGTAAACAACAGAGCTACAGAGCCAAGGGCACTTCCAGTCTAGGGAATATACCTTGGGAAAACTGAAAATCAAAAAGACACAGCCACCCCAAAATTTAGGGCTGCACTGCTTACAAGGACCTCAACTTGGGTACACCTTAAATATCCCAGGAAATATAAAAATGGTTCAAAAAATTGTGGTACTTACGTACGATGGAATATCCCTCAGCCATGAAATCAATGTCATAAGACCAGTAGCAGCAAAATGGGTGGATTCAGGTACGATGATTCTAAGTGAAATAAGTCACACAGAAAAAGAAACTTATCATAAGATATCACTTATGAAGATCCTGTAAGCATGGCTACACTTGAACTGAGTTAGGAAAGAGAACAGTGTCTCACATTTAGAAAACACTCTTATGCCTGCTTAAGGGGGAAGGAGAGGTGGGGTGATGCATAAAACCAGAGTTTGATATAAGCACAGGTACCGTTCCAAAAACCAACTATGGAATAGACAAGACCTACACCTTCCTCAGTGAAAGGGACTCAAAACCCCATATTTCCCGCAGAGGAATATATCTGACTAGTAAGAATCTTAAAACCTATGTATTGATATGTCTCTGTAAGGGAATCAAGTGTGTCTAGACCGGGATAAATATGGCAGCGAGAATCAGCTCAAACCCACTATAAAAAGGAATTTCAAAAATAAAACAAAAAAACTGGGAAATTCTTTACAATTCCTTCAGGGTCTCTGATGAAACCTGAAATGACCCTATCTACAATGACAGCTGGATGTGGCATAAGGCTGGACACTTGGGACTGAGAGGATTGGTGAGACTGGGTGAGCAAATGCAGACCCTTTAAAGCAATAATGCATGGCACACATTCCATGGGTCCCAACTCTCCAGGTTGAAGGGAATATTACTACAGATATAACATGTACGGGAATCCTAGAGAACGGACACACTGTGAATACGAAAGGTTTCTAAAACTCAACGAATAGTCCCTCTCCTGGTGCTCCGGTTTGACTTTCCATCTGCTTTATTATCAACCTCCCAACTTGGAGAGACAGCCCCTTTAACCTCCTGGTTCGCACAGGTTGCCAATTTGGCAGAGGATGAAAGGGAAGAGGGAGAACCAATGAGAGAGTAGCTGTTAGGCATTTGGACGGGCACATATCACTGTAATTTCCCGGCAGGAAGAAGAATTAACCAAAGTCTCAGCCACCCACCGGGAATCAGTATAGATCCTGAACCAAAATTTTGGACTTGCGGTCAGCTCACCAAAAACGAGTTGAAAAATGGAGCTCAGGGGCACAGCAATTCACAAACTGGCCGAGTAATAAAGGACAACTATCGTCCAAAAATCTGTTGAGGGAAGGCAACGAGGCGGACTTGAAAGCGAGGCAGAATAGCAGGAAACAGATTTCCAGAGGTACGTTGGAATCGCCTTTAAAGCACAGGAAGAGGGGCACAACTTCGACAATGATGCACTTGGCCAAAAAGGGCGTATGCGTTTTCTCCTGAATATATTCAGGAGAAAACGCATACGCCCTTTTTGGCCAAGCAAGCAAGCGGGCAATGCAAATCTGCACTACAAAGAAGTATCACTTCCCACCGGTCAAAAGGGACATCCACAAAATGTGTAAAAACCAGAAAGGCAAGACAGGCCCTGGAGAACAGGGAGCCTTGTTATGCTGATGGGCGGGATGTAAATTGCCAACTGCCTCTCTGGAGGAGTGCATTGTGTTCCCTAAAACAAGTAAACAACAGAGCTACAGAGCCAAGGGCACTTCCAGTCTAGGGAATATACCTTGGGAAAACTGAAAATCAAAAAGACACAGCCACCCCAAAATTTAGGGCTGCACTGCTTACAAGGACCTCAACTTGGGTACACCTTAAATATCCCAGGAAATATAAAAATGGTTCAAAAAATTGTGGTACTTACGTACGATGGAATATCCCTCAGCCATGAAATCAATGTCATAAGACCAGTAGCAGCAAAATGGGTGGATTCAGGTACGATGATTCTAAGTGAAATAAGTCACACAGAAAAAGAAACTTATCATAAGATATCACTTATGAAGATCCTGTAAACATGGCTACACTTGAACTGAGTTAGGAAAGAGAACAGTGTCTCACATTTAGAAAACACTCTTATGCCTGCTTAAGGGGGAAGGAGAGGTGGGGTGATGCATAAAACCAGAGTTTGATATAAGCACAGGTACCGTTCCAAAAACCAACTATGGAATAGACAAGACCTACGCCTTCCTCAGTGAAAGGGACTCAAAACCCCATATTTCCCGCAGAGGAATATATCTGACTAGTAAGAATCTTAAAACCTATGTATTGATATGTCTCCGTAAGGGAATCAAGTGTGTCTAGACTGGGATAAATATGGCAGCGAGAATCAGCTCAAACCCACTATAAAACGGAATTTCAAAAATAAAACAAAAAAAAACTGGGAAATTCTTTACAATTCCTTCAGGGTCTCTGATGAAACCTGAAATGACCCTATCTACAATGACAGCTGGATGTGGCATAAGGCTGGACACTTGGGACTGAGAGGATTGGTGAGATTGGGTGAGCAAATGCAGACCCTTTAAAGCAATAATGCATGGCACACATTCCATGGGTCCCAGCTCTCCAGGTTGAAGGGAATATTACTACAGATATAACATGTACGGGAATCCTAGAGAACGGACACACTGTGAATACGAAAGGTTTCTAAAACTCAACGAATAGTCCCTCTCCTGGTGCTCCGGTTTGACTTTCCATCTGCTTTATTATCAACCTCCCAACTTGGAGAGACAGCCCCTTTAACCTCCTGGTTCGCACAGGTTGCCAATTTGGCAGAGGATGAAAGGGAAGAGGGAGAACCAATGAGAGAGTAGCTGTTAGGCATTTGGACGGGCACATATCACTGTAATTTCCCGGCAGGAAGAAGAATTAACCAAAGTCTCAGCCACCCACCGGGAATCAGTATAGATCCTGAACCAAAATTTTGGACTTGCGGTCAGCTCACCAAAAACGAGTTGAAAAATGGAGCTCAGGGGCACAGCAATTCACAAACTGGCCGAGTAATAAAGGACAAGTATCGTCCAAAAATCTGTTGAGGGAAGGCAACGGGGCGGACTTGAAAGCGAGGCAGAATAGCAGGAAACAGATTTCAAGAGGTACGTTGGAATCGCCTTTAAAGCACAGGAAGAGGGGCACAACTTCGACAATGATGAACTTGGCCCAAAAGGGCGTATGCGTTTTCTCCTGAATATATTCAGGAGAAAACGCATACGCCCTTTTTGGCCAAGCAAGCAAGCGGGCAATGCAAATCTGCACTACAAAGAAGTATCACTTCCCACCGGTCAAAAGGGACATCCACAAAATGTGTAAAAACCAGAAAGGCAAGACAGGCCCTGGAGAACAGGGAGCCTTGTTATGCTGATGGGCGGGATGTAAATTGCCAGCTGCCTCTCTGGAGGAGTGCATTGTGTTCCCTAAAACCAGTAAACAACAGAGCTACAGAGCCAAGGGCACTTCCAGTCTAGGGAATATACCTTGGGAAAACTGAAAATCAAAAAGACACAGCCACCCCAAAATTTAGGGCTGCACTGCTTACAAGGACCTCAACTTGGGTACACCTTAAATATCCCAGGAAATATAAAAATGGTTCAAAAAATTGTGGTACTTACGTACGATGGAATATCCCTCAGCCATGAAATCAATGTCATAAGACCAGTAGCAGCAAAATGGGTGGATTCAGGTACGATGATTCTAAGTGAAATAAGTCACACAGAAAAAGAAACTTATCATAAGATATCACTTATGAAGATCCTGTAAACATGGCTACACTTGAACTGAGTTAGGAAAGAGAACAGTGTCTCACATTTAGAAAACACTCTTATGCCTGCTTAAGGGGGAAGGAGAGGTGGGGTGATGCATAAAACCAGAGTTTGATATAAGCACAGGTACCGTTCCAAAAACCAACTATGGAATAGACAAGACCTACACCTTCCTCAGTGAAAGGGACTCAAAACCCCATATTTCCCGCAGAGGAATATATCTGACTAGTAAGAATCTTAAAACCTATGTATTGATATGTCTCCGTAAGGGAATCAAGTGTGTCTAGACTGGGATAAATATGGCAGTGAGAATCAGCTCAAACCCACTATAAAAAGGAATTTCAAAAATAAAACAAAAAAACTGGGAAATTCTTTACAATTCCTTCAGGGTCTCTGATGAAACCTGAAATGACCCTATCTACAATGACAGCTGGATGTGGCATAAGGCTGGACACTTGGGACTGAGAGGATTGGTGAGATTGGGTGAGCAAATGCAGACCCTTTAAAGCAATAATGCATGGCACACATTGCATGGGTCCCAACTCTCCAGGTTGAAGGGAATATTACTACAGATATAACATGTACGGGAATCCTAGAGAACGGACACACTGTGAATACGAAAGGTTTCTAAAACTCAAAGAATAGTCCCTCTCCTGGTGCTCCGGTTTGACTTTCCATCTGCTTTATTATCAACCTCCCAACTTGGAGAGACAGCCCCTTTAACCTCCTGGTACGCACAGGTTGCCAATTTGGCAGAGGATGAAAGGGAAGAGGGAGAACCAATGAGAGAGTAGCTGTTAGGCATTTGGACGGGCACATATCACTGTAATTTCCCGGCAGGAAGAAGAATTAACCAAAGTCTCAGCCACCCACCGGGAATCAGTATAGACCCTGAACCAAAATTTTGGACTTGCGGTCAGCTCACCAAAAACGAGTTGAAAAATGGAGCTCAGGGGCACAGCAATTCACAAACTGGCCGAGTAATAAAGGACAACTATCGTCCAAAAATCTGTTGAGGGAAGGCAACGAGGCGGACTTGAAAGCGAGGCAGAATAGCAGGAAACAGATTTCCAGAGGTACGTTGGAATCGCCTTTAAAGCACAGGAAGAGGGGCACAACTTCGAAAATGATGCACTTGGCCAAAAAGGGCGTATGCGTTTTCCCCTGAATATATTCAGGAGAAAACGCATACGCCCTTTTTGGCCAAGCAAGCAAGCGGGCAATGCAAATCTGCACTACAAAGAAGTATCACTTCCCACCGGTCAAAAGGGACATCCACAAAATGTGTAAAAACCAGAAAGGCAAGACAGGCCCTGGAGAACAGGGAGCCTTGTTATGCTGATGGGCGGGATGTAAATTGCCAGCTGCCTCTCTGGAGGAGTGCATTGTGTTCCCTAAAACCAGTAAACAACAGAGCTACAGAGCCAAGGGCACTTCCAGTCTAGGGAATATACCTTGGGAAAACTGAAAATCAAAAAGACACAGCCACCCCAAAATTTAGGGCTGCACTGCTTACAAGGACCTCAACTTGGGTACACCTTAAATATCCCAGGAAATATAAAAATGGTTCAAAAAATTGTGGTACTTACGTACGATGGAATATCCCTCAGCCATGAAATCAATGTCATAAGACCAGTAGCAGCAAAATGGGTGGATTCAGGTACGATGATTCTAAGTGAAATAAGTCACACAGAAAAAGAAACTTATCATAAGATATCACTTATGAAGATCCTGTAAACATGGCTACACTTGAACTGAGTTAGGAAAGAGAACAGTGTCTCACATTTAGAAAACACTCTTATGCCTGCTTAAGGGGGAAGGAGAGGTGGGGTGATGCATAAAACCAGAGTTTGATATAAGCACAGGTACCGTTCCAAAAACCAACTATGGAATAGACAAGACCTACACCTTCCTCAGTGAAAGGGACTCAAAACCCCATATTTCCCGCAGAGGAATATATCTGACTAGTAAGAATCTTAAAACCTATGTATTGATATGTCTCCGTAAGGGAATCAAGTGTGTCTAGACTGGGATAAATATGGCAGCGAGAATCAGCTCAAACCCACTATAAAAAGGAATTTCAAAAATAAAACAAAAAAAAACTGGGAAATTCTTTACAATTCCTTCAGGGTCTCTGATGAAACCTGAAATGACCCTATCTACAATGACAGCTGGATGTGGCATAAGGCTGGACACTTGGGACTGAGAGGATTGGTGAGATTGGGTGAGCAAATGCAGACCCTTTAAAGCAATAATGCATGGCACACATTCCATGGGTCCCAGCTCTCCAGGTTGAAGGGAATATTACTACAGATATAACATGTACGGGAATCCTAGAGAACGGACACACTGTGAATACGAAAGGTTTCTAAAACTCAACGAATAGTCCCTCTCCTGGTGCTCCGGTTTGACTTTCCATCTGCTTTATTATCAACCTCCCAACTTGGAGAGACAGCCCCTTTAACCTCCTGGTTCGCACAGGTTGCCAATTTGGCAGAGGATGAAAGGGAAGAGGGAGAACCAATGAGAGAGTAGCTGTTAGGCATTTGGACGGGCACATATCACTGTAATTTCCCGGCAGGAAGAAGAATTAACCAAAGTCTCAGCCACCCACCGGGAATCAGTATAGATCCTGAACCAAAATTTTGGACTTGCGGTCAGCTCACCAAAAACGAGTTGAAAAATGGAGCTCAGGGGCACAGCAATTCACAAACTGGCCGAGTAATAAAGGACAACTATCGTCCAAAAATCTGTTGAGGGAAGGCAACGAGGCGGACTTGAAAGCGAGGCAGAATAGCAGGAAACAGATTTCCAGAGGTACGTTGGAATCGCCTTTAAAGCACAGGAAGAGGGGCACAACTTCGACAATGATGCACTTGGCCAAAAAGGGTGTATGCGTTTTCTCCTGAATATATTCAGGAGAAAACGCATACGCCCTTTTTGGCCAAGCAAGCAAGCGGGCAATGCAAATCTGCACTACAAAGAAGTATCACTTCCCACCTGTCAAAAGGGACATCCACAAAATGTGTAAAAACCAGAAAGGCAAGACAGGCCCTGGAGAACAGGGAGCCTTGTTATGCTGATGGGCGGGATGTAAATTGCCAACTGCCTCTCTGGAGGAGTGCATTGTGTTCCCTAAAACAAGTAAACAACAGAGCTACAGAGCCAAGGGCACTTCCAGTCTAGGGAATATACCTGGGAATAACTGAAAATCAATAAGACAGAGCCACCCCAAAATTTAGGGCTGCACCGCTTACAATGACCTCAACTTGGGTACACCTTAAATATCCCAGGAAATATAAAATTGGTTCAAAAAATTGTGGTACTTACGTACGATGGAATATCCCTCAGCCATGAAATCAATGTCATAAGACCAGTAGCAGCAAAATGGGTGGATTCAGGTACGATGATTCTAAGTGAAATAAGTCATAGAGAAAAAGAAACTTATCATAAGTTATCACTTATGAAGATCCTGTAAACATGGCTACACTTGAACTGAGTTAGGAAAGAGAACAGTGTCTCACATTTAGAAAACACTCTTATGCCTGCTTAAGGGGGAAGGAGAGGTGGGTTGATGCATAAAACCAGAGTTTGATATAAGCACAGGTACCGTTCCAAAAACCAACTATGGAATAGACAAGACCTACACCTTCCTCAGTGAAAGGGACTCAAAACCCCATATTTCCCGCAGAGGAATATATCTGACTAGTAAGAATCTTAAAACCTATGTATTGATATGTCTCCGTAAGGGAATCAAGTGTTTCTAGACTGGCATAAACATGGCAGCGAGAATCAGCTCAAACCCACTATAAAAAGGAATTTCAAAAATAAAACAAAAAAACTGGGAAATTCTTTACAATTCCTTCAGGGTCTCTGATGAAACCTGAAATGACCCTATCTACAATGACAGCTGGATGCGGCATAAGCCTGGACACTTGGGACTGAGAGGATTGGTGAGATTGGGTGAGCAAATGCAGACCCTTTAAAGCAATAATGCATGGCACACATTCCATGTGTCCCAACTCTCCAGGTTGAAGGGAATATTACTACAGATATAACATGTACGGGAATCCTAGAGAACGGACACACTGTGAATACGAAAGGTTTCTAAAACTCAACGAATAGTCCCTCTCCTGGTGCTCCGGTTTGACTTTCCATCTGCTTTATTATCAACCTCCCAACTTGGAGAGACAGCCCCTTTAACCTCCTGGTTCGCACAGGTTGCCAATTTGGCAGAGGATGAAAGGGAAGAGGGAGAACCAATGAGAGAGTAGCTGTTAGGCATTTGGACGGGCACATATCACTGTAATTTCCCGGCAGGAAGAAGAATTAACCAAAGTCTCAGCCACCCACCGGGAATCAGTATAGATCCTGAACCAAAATTTTGGACTTGCGGTCAGCTCACCAAAAACGAGTTGAAAAATGGAGCTCAGGGGCACAGCAATTCACAAACTGGCCGAGTAATAAAGGACAACTATCGTCCAAAAATCTGTTGAGGGAAGGCAACGAGGCGGACTTGAAAGCGTGGCAGAATAGCAGGAAACAGATTTCAAGAGGTACGTTGGAATCGCCTTTAAAGCACAGGAAGAGGGGCACAACTTCGACAATGATGCACTTGGCCAAAAAGGGCGTATGTGTTTTCTCCTGAATATATTCAGGAGAAAACGCATACGCCCTTTTTGGCCAAGCAAGCAAGCGGGCAATGCAAATCTGCACTACAAAGTAGTATCACTTCCCATCAGTCAAAAGGGACATCCACAAAATGTGTAAAAACCAGAAAGGCAAGACAGGCCCTGGAGAACAGGGTGCCTTGTTATGCTGATGGGCGGGATGTAAATTGCCAACTGCCTCTCTGGAGGAGTGCATTGTGTTCCCTAAAACAAGTAAACAACAGAGCTACAGAGCCAAGGGCACTTCCAGTCTAGGGAATATACCTTGGGAAAACTGAAAATCAAAAAGACACAGCCACCCCAAAATTTAGGGCTGCACTGCTTACAAGGACCTCAACTTGGGTACACCTTAAATATCCCAGGAAATATAAAAATGGTTCAAAAAATTGTGGTACTTACGTACGATGGAATATCCCTCAGCCATGAAATCAATGTCATAAGACCAGTAGCAGCAAAATGGGTGGATTCAGGTACGATGATTCTAAGTGAAATAAGGCACACAGAAAAAGAAACTTATCATAAGATATCACTTATGAAGATCCTGTAAACATGGCTACACTTGAACTGAGTTAGGAAAGAGAACAGTGTCTCACATTTAGAAAACACTCTTATGCCTGCTTAAGGGGGAAGGAGAGGTGGGGTGATGCATAAAACCAGAGTTTGATATAAGCACAGGTACCGTTCCAAAAACCAACTATGGAATAGACAAAACCTACACCTTCCTCAGTGAAAGGGACTCAAAACACCATATTTCCCGCAGAGGAATATATCTGACTAGTAAGAATCTTAAAATCTATGTATTGGTATGTCTCCGTAAGGGAATCAAGTGTGTCTAGACTGGGATAAATATGGCAGCGAGAATCAGCTCAAACCCACTATAAAAAGGAATTTCAAAAATAAAACAAAAAAACTGGGAAATTCTTTACAATTCCTTCAGGGTCTCTGATGAAACCTGAAATGACCCTATCTACAATGACAGCTGGATGTGGCATAAGGCTGGACACTTTGGACTGAGAGGATTGGTGAGATTGGGTGAGCAAATGCAGACCCTTTAAAGCAATAATGCATGGCACACATTCCATGGGTCCCAACTCTCCAGGTTGAAGGGAATATTACTACAGATATAACATGTACGGGAATCCTAGAGAACGGACACACTGTGAATACGAAAGGTTTCTAAAACTCAACGAATAGTCCCTCTCCTGGTGCTCCGGTTTGACTTTCCATCTGCTTTATTATCAACCTCCCAACTTGGAGAGACAGCCCCTTTAACCTCCTGGTTCGCACAGGTTGCCAATTTGGCAGAGCATGAAAGGGAAGAGGGAGAACCAATGAGAGAGTAGCTGTTAGGCATTTGGACAGGCACATATCACTGTAATTTCCCGGCAGGAAGAAGAATTAACCAAAGTCTCAGCCACCCACCGGGAATCAGTATAGATCCTGAACCAAAATTTTGGACTTGCGGTCAGCTCACCAAAAACGAGTTGAAAAATGGAGCTCAGGGGCACAGCAATTCACAAACTGGCCGAGTAATAAAGGACAACTATCGTCCAAAAATCTGTTGAGGGAAGGCAACGAGGCGGACTTGAAAGCGAGGCAGAATAGCAGGAAACAGATTTCAAGAGGTACGTTGGAATCGCCTTTAAAGCACAGGAAGAGGGCCACAACTTCGACAATGATGCACTTGGCCAAAAAGGGCGTATGCGTTTTCTCCTGAATATATTCAGGAGAAAACGCATACGCCCTTTTTGGCCAAGCAAGCAAGCGGGCAATGCAAATCTGCACTACAAAGAAGTATCACTTCCCACCGGTCAAAAGGGACATCCACAAAATGTGTAAAAACCAGAAAGGCAAGACAGGCCCTGGAGAACAGGGAGCCTTGTTATGCTGATGGGCGGGATTTAAATTGCCAACTGCCTCTCTGGAGGAGTGCATTGTGTTCCCTAAAACAAGTAAACAACAGAGGTACAGAGCCAAGGGCACTTCCAGTCTAGGGAATATACCTTGGGAAAACTGAAAATCAAAAAGACACAGCCACCCCAAAATTTAGGGCTGCACTGCTTACAAGGACCTCAACTTGGGTACACCTTAAATATCCCAGGAAATATAAAAATGGTTCAAAAAATTGTGGTACTTACGTACGATGGAATATCCCTCAGCCATGAAATCAATGTCATAAGACCAGTAGCAGCAAAATGGGTGGATTCAGGTACGATGATTCTAAGTGAAATAAGGCACACAGAAAAAGAAACTTATCATAAGATATCACTTATGAAGATCCTGTAAACATGGCTACACTTGAACTGAGTTAGGAAAGAGAACAGTGTCTCACATTTAGAAAACACTCTTATGCCTGCTTAAGGGGGAAGGAGAGGTGGGGTGATGCATAAAACCAGAGTTTGATATAAGCACAGGTACCGTTCCAAAAACCAACTATGGAATAGACAAGACCTACACCTTCCTCAGTGAAAGGGACTCAAAACCCCATATTTCCCGCAGAGGAATATATCTGACTAGTAAGAATCTTAAAATCTATGTATTGGTATGTCTCCATAAGGGAATCAAGTGTGTCTAGACTGGGATAAATATGGCAGCGAGAATCAGCTCAAACCCACTATAAAAAGGAATTTCAAAAATAAAACAAAAAAACTGGGAAATTCTTTACAATTCCTTCAGGGTCTCTGATGAAACCTGAAATGACCCTATCTACAATGACAGCTGGATGTGGCATAAGGCTGGACACTTGGGACTGAGAGGATTGGTGAGATTGGGTGAGCAAATGCAGACCCTTTAAAGCAATAATGCATGGCACACATTCCATGGGTCCCAACTCTCCAGGTTTAAGGGAATATTACTACAGATATAATATGTACGGGAATCCTAGAGAATGGACACACTGTGAATACGAAAGGTTTCTAAATCTCAACGAATAGTACCTCTCCTGGTGCTCCGGTTTGACTTTCCATCTGCTTTATTATCAACCTCCCAACTTGGAGAGACAGCCTCTTTAACCTACTGGTTCGCACAGGTTGCCAATTTGGCAGAGGATGAAAGGGAAGAGGGAGAACCAATGAGAGAGTAGCTGTTAGGCATTTGGACGGGCACATATCACTGTAATTTCCCGGCAGGAAGAAGAATTAACCAAAGTCTCAGCCACCCACCGGGAATCAGTATAGATCCTGAACCAAAATTTTGGACTTGCGGTCAGCTCACCAAAAACTAGTTGAAAAATGGAGCTCAGGGGCACAGCAATTCACAAACTGGCCGAGTAATAAAGGACAACTATCGTCCAAAAATCTGTTGAGGGAAGGCAACGAGGCGGACTTGAAAGCGAGGCAGAATAGCAGGAAACAGATTTCAAGAGGTACGTTGGAATCGCCTTTAAAGCACAGGAAGAGGGGCACAACTTCGACAATGATGCACTTGGCCAAAAAGGGCGTATGCGTTTTCTCCTGAATATATTCAGGAGAAAACGCATACGCCCTTTTTGGCCAAGCAAGCAAGCGGGCAATGCAAATCTGCACTACAAAGAAGTATCACTTCCCACCGGTCAAAAGGGACATCCACAAAATGTGTAAAAACCAGAAAGGCAAGACAGGCCTTGGAGAACAGGGCGCCTTGTTATGCTGATGGGCGGGATGTAAATTGCCAACTGCCTCTCTGGAGGAGTGCATTGTGTTCCCTAAAACAAGTAAACAACAGAGCTACAGAGCCAAGGGCACTTCCAGTCTAGGGAATATACCTGGGAAAAACTGAAAATCAATAAGACAGAGCCACCCCAAAATTTAGGGCTGCACTGCTTACAAGGACATCAACTTGGGTACACCTTAAATATCCCAGGAAATATAAAATTGGTTCAAAAAATTGTGGTACTTACGTACGATGGAATATCCCTCAGCCATGAAATCAATGCCATAAGACCAGTAGCAGCAAAATGGGTGGATTCAGGTATGATGATTCTAAGTGAAATAAGTCACAGAGAAAAAGAAACTTATCATAAGTTATCACTTATGAAGATCCTGTAAACATGGTTACACTTGAACTGAGTTAGGAAAGAGAACAGTGTCTCACATTTAGAAAACACTCTTATGCCTGCTTAAGGGGGAAGGAGAGGTGGGGTGATGCATAAAACCAGAGTTTGATATAAGCACAGGTACCGTTCCAAAAACCAACTATGGAATAGACAAGACCTACACCTTCCTCAGTGAAAGGGACTCAAAACCCCATATTTCCCGCAGAGGAATATATCTGACTAGTAAGAATCTTAAAACCTATGTATTGATATGTCTCCGTACGGGAATCAAGTGTGTCTAGACTGGCATAAACATGGCAGCGAGAATCAGCTCAAACCCACTATAAAAAGGAATTTCAAAAACAAAACAAAAAAAACTGGGAAATTCTTTACAATTCCTTCAGGGTCTCTGATGAAACCTGAAATGACCCTATCTACAATGACAGCTGGATGTGGCATAAGGCTGGACACTTGGGACTGAGAGGATTGGTGAGATTGGGTGAGCAAATGCAGACCATTTAAAGCAATAATGCATGGCACACATTCCATGGGTCCCAACTCTCCAGGTTGAAGGGAATATTACTACAGATATAACATGTACGGGAATCCTAGAGAACGGACACACTGTGAATACGAAAGGTTTCTAAAACTCAACGAATAGTCCCTCTCCTGGTGCTCCGGTTTGACTTTTCATCTGCTTTATTATCAACCTACCAACTTGGAGAGACAGCCCCTTTAACCTCCTGGTTCGCACAGGTTGCCAATTTGGCAGAGGATGAAAGGGAAGAGGGAGAACCAATGAGAGTGTAGCTGTTAGGCATTTGGACGGGCACATATCACTGTAATTTCCCGGCAGGAAGAAGAATTAACCAAAGTCTCAGCCACCCACCGGGAATCAGTATTGATCCTGAACCAAAATTTTGGACTTGCGGTCAGCTCACCAAAAACGAGTTGAAAAATGGAGCTCAGGGGCACAGCAATTCACAAACTGGCCGAGTAATAAAGGACAACTATCGTCCAAGAATTTGTTGAGGGAAGGCAATGAGGCGGACTTGAAAGCGTGGCAGAATAGCAGGAAACAGATTTCAGAGGTACGTTGGAATCGCCTTTAAAGCACAGGAAGAGGGGCACAACTTCGACAATGATGCACTTGGCCAAAAAGGGCGTATGTGTTTTCTCCTGAATATATTCAGGAGAAAACGCATACGCCCTTTTTGGCCAAGCAAGCAAGCGGGCAATGCAAATCTGCACTACAAAGAAGTATCACTTCCCACCGGTCAAAAGGGACATCCACAAAATGTGTAAAAACCAGAAAGGCAAGACAGGCCCTGGAGAACAGGGAGCCTTGTTATGCTGATGGGCGGGATGTAAATTGCCAACTGCCTCTCTGGAGGAGTGCATTGTGTTCCCTAAAACAAGTAAACAACAGAGCTACAGAGCCAAGGGCACTTCCAGTCTAGCGAATATACCTTGGGAAAACTGAAAATCAAAAAGACACAGCCACCCCAAAATTTAGGGCTGCACTGCTTACAAGGACCTCAACTTGGGTACACCTTAAATATCCCAGGAAATATAAAAATGGTTCAAAAAATTGTGGTACTTACGTACGATGGAATATCCCTCAGCCATGAAATCAATGTCATAAGACCAGTAGCAGTAAAATGGGTGGATTCAGGTACGATGATTCTAAGTGAAATAAGGCACACAGAAAAAGAAACTTATCATAAGATATCACTTATGAAGATCCTGTAAACATGGCTACACTTGAACTGAGTTAGGAAAGAGAACAGTGTCTCACATTTAGAAAACACTCTTATGCCTGCTTAAGGGGGAAGGAGAGGTGGGGTGATGCATAAAACCAGAGTTTGATATAAGCACAGGTACCGTTCCAAAAACCAACTATGGAATAGACAAGACCTACACCTTCCTCAGTGAAAGGGACTCAAAACCCCATATTTCCCGCAGAGGAATATATCTGACTAGTAAGAATCTTAAAATCTATGTATTGGTATGTCTCCGTAAGGGAATCAAGTGTGTCTAGACTGGGATAAATATGGCAGCGAGAATCAGCTCAAACCCACTATAAAAAGGAATTTCAAAAATAAAACAAAAAAACTGGGAAATTCTTTACAATTCCTTCAGGGTCTCTGATGAAACCTGAAATGACCCTATCTACAATGACAGCTGGATGTGGCATAAGGCTGGACACTTGGGACTGAGAGGATTGGTGAGATTGGGTGAGCAAATGCAGACCCTTTAAAGCAATAATGCATGGCACACATTCCATGGGTCCCAACTCTCCAGGTTGAAGGGAATATTACTACAGATATAACATGTACGGGAATCCTAGAGAACGGACACACTGTGAATACGAAAGGTTTCTAAAACTCAACGAATAGTCCCTCTCCTGGTGCTCCGGTTTGACTTTCCATCTGCTTTATTATCAACCTCCCAACTTGGAGAGACAGCCCCTTTAACCTCCTGGTTCGCACAGGTTGCCAATTTGGCAGAGGATGAAAGGGAAGAGGGAGAACCAATGAGAGAGTAGCTGTTAGGCATTTGGACAGGCACATATCACTGTAATTTCCCGGCAGGAAGAAGAATTAACCAAAGTCTCAGCCACCCACCGGGAATCAGTATAGATCCTGAACCAAAATTTTGGACATGCGGTCAGCTCACCAAAAACGAGTTGAAAAATGGAGCTCAGGGGCACAGCAATTCACAAACTGGCCGAGTAATAAAGGACAACTATCGTCCAAAAATCTGTTGAGGGAAGGCAACGAGGCGGACTTGAAAGCGAGGCAGAATAGCAGGAAACAGATTTCAAGAGGTACGTTGGAATCGCCTTTAAAGCACAGGAAGAGGGGCACAACTTCGACAATGATGCACTTGGCCAAAAAGGGCGTATGCGTTTTCTCCTGAATATATTCAGGAGAAAACGCATACGCCCTTTTTGGCCAAGCAAGCAAGCGGGCAATGCAAATCTGCACTACAAAGAAGTATCACTTCCCACCGGTCAAAAGGGACATCCACAAAATGTGTAAAAACCAGAAAGGCAAGACAGGCCCTGGAGAACAGGGAGCCTTGTTATGCTGATGGGCGGGATGTAAATTGCCAACTGCCTCTCTGGAGGAGTGCATTGTGTTCCCTAAAACAAGTAAACAACAGAGCTACAGAGCCAAGGGCACTTCCAGTCTAGGGAATATACCTTGGGAAAACTGAAAATCAAAAAGACACAGCCACCCCAAAATTTAGGGCTGCACTGCTTACAAGGACCTCAACTTGGGTACACCTTAAATATCCCAGGAAATATAAAAATGGTTCAAAAAATTGTGGTACTTACGTACGATGGAATATCCCTCAGCCATGAAATCAATGTCATAAGACCAGTAGCAGCAAAATGGGTGGATTCAGGTACGATGATTCTAAGTGAAATAAGTCACACAGAAAAAGAAACTTATCATAAGATATCACTTATGAAGATCCTGTAAACATGGCTACACTTGAACTGAGTTAGGAAAGAGAACAGTGTCTCACATTTAGAAAACACTCTTATGCCTGCTTAAGGGGGAAGGAGAGGTGGGGTGATGCATAAAACCAGAGTTTGATATAAGCACAGGTACCGTTCCAAAAACCAACTATGGAATAGACAAGACCTACACCTTCCTCAGTGAAAGGGACTCAAAACCCCATATTTCCCGCAGAGGAATATATCTGACTAGTAAGAATCTTAAAACCTATGTATTGGTATGTCTCCGTAAGGGAATCAAGTGTGTCTAGACTGGGATAAATATGGCAGCGAGAATCAGCTCAAACCCACTATAAAAAGGAATTTCAAAAATAAAACAAAAAAACTGGGAAATTCTTTACAATTCCTTCAGGGTCTCTGATGAAACCTGAAGTGACCCTATCTACAAGGACAGCTGGATGTGGCATAAGGCTGGACACTTGGGACTGAGAGGATTGGTGAGATTGGGTGAGCAAATGCAGACCCTTTAAAGCAATAATGCATGGCACACATTCCATGGGTCCCAACTCTCCAGGTTGAAGGGAATATTACTACAGATATAACATGTACGGGAATCCTAGAGAACGGACACACTGTGAATACGAAAGGTTTCTAAAACTCAACGAATAGTCCCTCTCCTGGTGCTCCGGTTTGACTTTCCATCTGCTTTATTATCAACCTCCCAACTTGGAGAGACAGCCCCTTTAACCTCCTGGTTCGCACAGGTTGCCAATTTGGCAGAGGATGAAAGGGAAGAGGGAGAACCAATGAGAGAGTAGCTGTTAGGCATTTGGACAGGCACATATCACTGTAATTTCCCGGCAGGAAGAAGAATTAACCAAAGTCTCAGCCACCCACCGGGAATCAGTATAGATCCTGAACCAAAATTTTGGACATGCGGTCAGCTCACCAAAAACGAGTTGAAAAATGGAGCTCAGGGGCACAGCAATTCACAAACTGGCCGAGTAATAAAGGACAACTATCGTCCAAAAATCTGTTGAGGGAAGGCAACGAGGCGGACTTGAAAGCGAGGCAGAATAGCAGGAAACAGATTTCAAGAGGTACGTTGGAATCGCCTTTAAAGCACAGGAAGAGGGGCACAACTTCGACAATGATGCACTTGGCCAAAAAGGGCGTATGCGTTTTCTCCTGAATATATTCAGGAGAAAACGCATACGCCCTTTTTGGCCAAGCAAGCAAGCGGGCAATGCAAATCTGCACTACAAAGAAGTATCACTTCCCACCGGTCAAAAGGGACATCCACAAAATGTGTAAAAACCAGAAAGGCAAGACAGGCCCTGGAGAACAGGGAGCCTTGTTATGCTGATGGGCGGGATGTAAATTGCCAACTGCCTCTCTGGAGGAGTGCATTGTGTTCCCTAAAACAAGTAAACAACAGAGCTACAGAGCCAAGGGCACTTCCAGTCTAGGGAATATACCTTGGGAAAACTGAAAATCAAAAAGACACAGCCACCCCAAAATTTAGGGCTGCACTGCTTACAAGGACCTCAACTTGGGTACACCTTAAATATCCCAGGAAATATAAAAATGGTTCAAAAAATTGTGGTACTTACGTACGATGGAATATCCCTCAGCCATGAAATCAATGTCATAAGACCAGTAGCAGCAAAATGGGTGGATTCAGGTACGATGATTCTAAGTGAAATAAGTCACACAGAAAAAGAAACTTATCATAAGATATCACTTATGAAGATCCTGTAAACATGGCTACACTTGAACTGAGTTAGGAAAGAGAACAGTGTCTCACATTTAGAAAACACTCTTATGCCTGCTTAAGGGGGAAGGAGAGGTGGGGTGATGCATAAAACCAGAGTTTGATATAAGCACAGGTACCGTTCCAAAAACCAACTATGGAATAGACAAGACCTACACCTTCCTCAGTGAAAGGGACTCAAAACCCCATATTTCCCGCAGAGGAATATATCTGACTAGTAAGAATCTTAAAACCTATGTATTGGTATGTCTCCGTAAGGGAATCAAGTGTGTCTAGACTGGGATAAATATGGCAGCGAGAATCAGCTCAAACCCACTATAAAAAGGAATTTCAAAAATAAAACAAAAAAACTGGGAAATTCTTTACAATTCCTTCAGGGTCTCTGATGAAACCTGAAATGACCCTATCTACAATGACAGCTGGATGTGGCATAAGGCTGGACACTTGGGACTGAGAGGATTGGTGAGATTGGGTGAGCAAATGCAGACCCTTTAAAGCAATAATGCATGGCACACATTCCATGGGTCCCAACTCTCCAGGTTGAAGGGAATATTACTACAGATATAACATGTACGGGAATCCTAGAGAACGGACACACTTTGAATACGAAAGGTTTCTAAAACTCAACGAATAGTCCCTCTCCTGGTGCTCCGGTTTGACTTTCCATCTGCTTTATTATCAACCTCCCAACTTGGAGAGACAGCCCCTTTAACCTCCTGGTTCGCACAATTTGCCAATTTGGCAGAGGATGAAAGGGAAGAGGGAGAACCAATGAGAGAGTAGCTGTTAGGCATTTGGACGGGCACATATCACTGTAATTTCCCGGCAGGAAGAAGAATTAACCAAAGTTTCAGCCACCCACCGGGAATCAGTATAGATCCTGAACCAAAATTTTGGACTTGCGGTCAGCTCACCAAAAACGAGTTGAAAAATGGAGCTCAGGGGCACAGCAATTCACAAACTGGCCGAGTAATAAAGGACAACTATCGTCCAAAAATCTGTTGAGGGAAGGCAACGAGGCGGACTTGAAAGCGAGGCAGAATAGCAGGAAACAGATTTCAAGAGGTACGTTGGAATCGCCTTTAAAGCACAGGAAGAGGGGCACAACTTCGAAAATGATGCACTTGGCCAAAAAGGGCGTATGCGTTTTCTCCTGAATATATTCAGGAGAAAACGCATACGCCCTTTTTGGCCAAGCAAGCAAGCGGGCAATGCAAATCTGCACTACAAAGAAGTATCACTTCCCACCGGTCAAAAGGGACATCCACAAAATGTGTAAAAACCAGAAAGGCAAGACAGGCCCTGGAGAACAGGGCGCCTTGTTATGCTGATGGGCGGGATGTAAATTGCCAACTGCCTCTCTGGAGGAGTGCATTGTGTTCCCTAAAACAAGTAAACAACAGAGCTACAGGGCCAAGGGCACTTCCAGTCTAGGGAATATACCTGGGAAAAACTGAAAATCAATAAGACAGAGCCACCCCAAAATTTAGGGCTGCACTGCTTACAAGGACCTCAACTTGGGTACACCTTAAATATCCCAGGAAATATAAAATTGGTTCAAAAAATTGTGGTACTTACGTACGATGGAATATCCCTCAGCCATGAAATCAATGTCATAAGACCAGTAGCAGCAAAATGGGTGGATTCAGGTACGATGATTCTAAGTGAAATAAGTCACACAGAAAAAGAAACTTATCATAAGTTATCACTTATGAAGATCCTGTAAACATGGTTACACTTGAACTGAGTTAGGAAAGAGAACAGTGTCTCACATTTAGAAAACACTCTTATGCCTGCTTAAGGGGGAAGGAGAGGTGGGGTGATGCATAAAACCAGAGTTTGATATAAGCACAGGTACCGTTCCAAAAACCAACTATGGAATAGACAAGACCTACACCTTCCTCAGTGAAAGGGACTCAAAACCCCATATTTCCCGCAGAGGAATATATCTGACTAGTAAGAATCTTAAAACCTATGTATTGGTATGTCTCCGTAAGGGAATCAAGTGTGTCTAGACTGGGATAAATATGGCAGCGAGAATCAGCTCAAACCCACTATAAAAAGGAATTTCAAAAATAAAACAAAAAAACTGGGAAATTCTTTACAATTCCTTCAGGGTCTCTGATGAAACCTGAAATGACCCTATCTACAATGACAGCTGGATGTGGCATAAGGCTGGACACTTGGGACTGAGAGGATTGGTGAGATTGGGTGAGCAAATGCAGACCCTTTAAAGCAATAATGCATGGCACACATTCCATGGGTCCCAACTCTCCAGGTTGAAAGGAATATTACTACAGATATAACATGTACGGGAATCCTAGAGAACGGACACACTGTGAATACGAAAGGTTTCTAAAACTCAACGAACAGTCCCTCTCCTGGTGCTCCGGTTTGACTTTCCATCTGCTTTATTATCAACCTCCCAACTTGGAGAGACAGCCCCTTTAACCTCCTGTTTCGCACAGGTTGCCAATTTGGCAGAGGATGAAAGGGAAGAGGGAGAACCAATGAGAGAGTAGCTGTTAGGCATTTGGACAGGCACATATCACTGTAATTTCCCGGCAGGAAGAAGAATTAACCAAAGTCTCAGCCACCCACCGGGAATCAGTATAGATCCTGAACCAAAATTTTGGACATGCGGTCAGCTCACCAAAAACGAGTTGAAAAATGGGGCTCAGGGGCACAGCAATTCACAAACTGGCCGAGTAATAAAGGACAACTATCGTCCAAAAATCTGTTGAGGGAAGGCAACGAGGCGGACTTGAAAGCGAGGCAGAATAGCAGGAAACAGATTTCAAGAGGTACGTTGGAATCGCCTTTAAAGCACAGGAAGAGGGGCACAACTTCGACAATGATGCACTTGGCCAAAAAGGGCGTATGCGTTTTCTCCTGAATATATTCAGGAGAAAACGCATACACCCTTTTTGGCCAAGCAAGCAAGCGGGCAATGCAAATCTGCACTACAAAGAAGTATCACTTCCCACCGGTCAAAAGGGACATCCACAAAATGTGTAAAAACCAGAAAGGCAAGACAGGCCCTGGAGAACAGGGAGCCTTGTTATGCTGATGGGCGGGATGTAAATTGCCAACTGCCTCTCTGGAGGAGTGCATTGTGTTCCCTAAAACAAGTAAACAACAGAGCTACAGAGCCAAGGGCACTTCCAGTCTAGGGAATATACCTTGGGAAAACTGAAAATCAAAAAGACACAGCCACCACAAAATTTAGGGCTGCACTGCTTACAAGGACCTCAACTTGGGTACACCTTAAATATCCCAGGAAATATAAAAATGGTTCAAAAAATTGTGGTACTTACGTACGATGGAATATCCCTCAGCCATGAAATCAATGTCATAAGACCAGTAGCAGCAAAATTGGTGGATTCAGGTACGATGATTCTAAGTGAAATAAGTCACACAGAAAAAGAAACTTATCATAAGATATCACTTATGAAGATCCTGTAAACATGGCTACACTTGAACTGAGTTAGGAAAGAGAACAGTGTCTCACATTTAGAAAACACTCTTATGCCTGCTTAAGGGGGAAGGAGAGGTGGGGTGATGCATAAAACCAGAGTTTGATATAAGCAGAGGTACCGTTCCAAAAACCAACTATGGAATAGACAAGACCTACACCTTCCTCAGTGAAAGGGAGTCAAAACCCCATATTTCCCGCAGAGGAATATATCTGACTAGTAAGAATCTTAAAACCTATGTATTGGTATGTCTCCGTAAGGGAATCAAGTGTGTCTAGACTGGGATAAATATGGCAGCGAGAATCAGCTCAAACCCACTATAAAAAGGAATTTCAAAAATAAAACAAAAAAACTGGGAAATTCTTTACAATTCCTTCAGGGTCTCTGATGAAACCTGAAATGACCCTATCTACAATGACAGCTGGATGTGGCATAAGGCTAGACACTTGGGACTGAGAGGATTGGTGAGATTGGGTGAGCAAATGCAGACCCTTTAAAGCAATAATGCATGGCACACATTCCATGGGTCCCAACTCTCCAGGTTGAAGGGAATATTGCTACAGATATAACATGTACGGGAATCCTAGAGAACGGACACACTGTGAATACGAAAGGTTTCTAAAACTCAACGAATAGTCCCTCTCCTGGTGCTCCGGTTTGACTTTCCATCTGCTTTATTATCAACCTCCCAACTTGGAGAGACAGCCCCTTTAACCTCCTGGTTCGCACAGGTTGCCAATTTGGCAGAGGATGAAAGGGAAGAGGGAGAACCAATGAGAGAGTAGCTGTTAGGCATTTGGACGGGCACATATCACTGTAATTTCCCGGCAGGAAGAAGAATTAACCAAAGTCTCAGCGACCCACCGGGAATCAGTATAGATCCTGAACCAAAATTTTGGACTTGCGGTCAGCTCACCAAAAACGAGTTGAAAAATGGAGCTCAGGGGCACAGCAATTCACAAACTGGCCGAGTAATAAAGGACAACTATCGTCCAAAAATCTGTTGAGGGAAGGCAATGAGGCGGACTTGAAAGCGTGGCAGAATAGCAGGAAACAGATTTCAAGAGGTACGTTGGAATCGCCTTTAAAGCACAGGAAGAGGGGCACAACTTCGACAATGATGCACTTGGCCAAAAAGGGCGTATGTGCTTTCTCCTGAATATATTCAGGAGAAAACGCATACGCCCTTTTTGGCCAAGCAAGCAAGCGGGCAATGCAAATCTGCACTACAAAGAAGTATCACTTCCCACTAGTCAAAAGGGACATCCACAAAATGTGTAAAAACCAGAAAGGCAAGACAGGACCTGGAGAACAGGGTGCCTTGTTATGCTGATGGGCGGGATGTAAATTGCCAACTGCCTCTCTGGAGGAGTGCATTGTGTTCCCTAAAACAAGTAAACAACAGAGCTACAGAGCCAAGGGCACTTCCAGTCTAGGGAATATACCTTGGGAAAACTGAAAATCAAAAAGACACAGCCACCCCAAAATTTAGGGCTGCACTGTTTACAAGGACCTCAACTTGGGTACACCTTAAATATCCCAGGAAATATAAAAATGGTTCAAAAAATTGTGGTACTTACGTACGATGGAATATCCCTCAGCCATGAAATCAATGTCATAAGACCAGTAGCAGCAAAATGGGTGGATTCAGGTACGATGATTCTAAGTGAAATAAGTCACACAGAAAAAGAAACTTATCATAAGATATCACTTATGAAGATCCTGTAAACATGGCTACACTTGAACTGAGTTAGGAAAGAGAACAGTGTCTCACATTTAGAAAACACTCTTATGCCTGCTTAAGGGGGAAGGAGAGGTGGGGTGATGCATAAAACCAGAGTTTGATATAAGCACAGGTACCGTTCCAAAAACCAACTATGGAATAGACAAGACCTACACCTTCCTCAGTGAAAGGGACTCAAAACCCCATATTTCCCGCAGAGGAATATATCTGACTAGTAAAGTAAGAATCTTAAAACCTATGTATTGATATGTCTCCGTAAGTGAATCAATTGTGTCTAGACTGGGATAAATATGGCAGCGAGAATCAGCTCAAACCCACTATAAAAAGGAATTTCAAAAATAAAACAAAAAAACTGGGAAATTCTTTACAATTCCTTCAGGGTCTCTGATGAAACCTGAAATGACCCTATCTACAATGACAGCTGGATGTGGCATAAGGCTGGACACTTGGGACTGAGAGGATTGGTGAGATTGGGTGAGCAAATGCAGACCCTTTAAAGCAATAGTGCATGGCACACATTCCATGGGTCCCAACTCTCCAGGTTGAAGGGAATATTACTACAGATATAACATGTACGGGAATCCTAGAGAACGGACACACTGTGAATACGAAAGGTTTCTAAAACTCAACGAATAGTCCCTCTCCTGGTGCTCCGGTTTGACTTTCCCTCTGCTTTATTATCAACCTCCCAACTTGGAGAGACAGCCCCTTTAACCTCCTGGTTCGCACAGGTTGCCAATTTGGCAGAGGATGAAAGGGAAGAGGGAGAACCAATGAGAGAGTAGCTGTTAGGCATTTGGACGGGCACATATCACTGTAATTTCCCGGCAGGAAGAAGAATTAACCAAAGTCTCAGCCACCCACCGGGAATCAGTATAGATCCTGAACCAAAATTTTGGACTTGCGGTCAGCTCACCAAAAACGAGTTGAAAAATGGAGCTCAGGGGCACAGCAATTCACAAACTGGCCGAGTAATAAAGGACAACTATCGTCCAAAAATCTGTTGAGGGAAGGCAACCAGGTGGACTTGAAAGCGAGGCAGAATAGCAGGAAACAGATTTCAAGAGGTACGTTGGAATCGCCTTTAAAGCACAGGAAGAGGGGCACAACTTCGACAATGATGCACTTGGCCAAAAAGGGCGTATGCGTTTTCTCCTGAATATATTCAGGAGAAAATGCATACGCCCTTTTTGGCCAAGCAAGCAAGCGGGCAATGCAAATCTGCACGAAAAAGAAGTATCACTTCCCACCGGTCAAAAGGGACATCCACAAAATGTGTAAAAACCAGAAAGGCAAGACAGGCCCTGGAGAACAGGGAGCCTTGTTATGCTGAATGGCGGGATGTAAATTGCCAACTGCCTCTCTGGAGGAGTGCATTGTGTTCCCTAAAACCAGTAAACAACAGAGCTACAGAGCCAAGGGCACTTCCAGTCTAGGGAATATACCTTGGGAAAACTGAAAATCAAAAAGACACAGCCACCCCAAAATTTAGGGCTGCACTGCTTACAAGGACCTCAACTTGGGTACACCTTAAATATCCCAGGAAATATAAAAATGGTTCAAAAAATTGTGGTACTTACGTACGATGGAATATCCCTCAGCCATGAAATCAATGTCATAAGACCAGTAGCAGCAAAATGGGTGGATTCAGGTACGATGATTCTAAGTGAAATAAGTCACACAGAAAAAGAAACTTATCATAAGATATCACTTATGAAGATCCTGTAAACATGGCTACACTTGAACTGAGTTAGGAAAGAGAACAGTGTCTCACATTTAGAAAACACTCTTATGCCTGCTTAAGGGGGAAGGAGAGGTGGGGTGATGCATAAAACCAGAGTTTGATATAAGCACAGGTACCGTTCCAAAAACCAACTATGGAATAGACAAGACCTACACCTTCCTCAGTGAAAGGGACTCAAAACCCCATATTTCCCGCAGAGGAATATATCTGACTAGTAAGAATCTTAAAACCTATGTATTGATATGTCTCCGTAAGGGAATCAAGTGTGTCTAGAATGGCATAAACATGGCAGCGAGAATCAGCTCAAACCCACTATAAAAAGGAATTTCAAAAACAAAACAAAAAAGCTGGGAAATTCTTTACAATTCCTTCAGGGTCTCTGATGAAACCAGGAATGACCCTATCTACAACGACAGCTGGATGTGGCATAAGGCTGGACACTTTGGACTGAGAGGATTGGTGAGATTGGGTGAACAAATGCAGACCATTTAAAGCAATAATGCATGGCACACATTCCATGGGTCCCAACTCTCCAGGTTGAAGGGAATATTACTACAGTTATAACATGTACGGGAAACCTAGAGAACGGACACACTGTGAATACGAAAGGTTTCTAAAACTCAACGAATAGTCCCTCTCCTGGTGTTCCGTTTTGACTTTCCACCTGCTTTACTATCAACCTCCCAACTTGGAGAGACAGCCCCTTTAACCTCCTGGTTCGCACAGGTTGCCAATTTGGCAGAGGATGAAAGGGAAGAGGGAGAACCAATGAGAGAGTAGCTGTTAGGCATTTGGACGGGCACATATCACTGTAATTTCCCAGCAGGAAGAAGAATTAACCAAAGTCTCAGCCCCCCACCGGGAACCAGTATAGGTCCTGAACCAAAATTTTGGACTTGCGGTCAGCTCACCTAACACGAGTTGAAAAATGAGGCTCAGGGGCACAGCAATTCACAAACTGGCCGAGTAATAAAGGACAACTATCGTCCAAATATCTGTTGAGGGAAGGCCACGAGGCGGACTTGAAAGCGAGGCAGAATAGCAGGAAACAGATTTCAAGAGGTACGTTGGAATCGCCTTTAAAGCACAGGAAGAGGGGCACAACTTCGACAATGATGCACTTGGCCAAAAAGGGCGTATGCGTTTTCTCCTGAATATATTCAGGAGAAAACGCATACGCCCTTTTTGGCCAAGCAAGCAAGCAGGCAATGCAAATCTGCACTACAAAGAAGTATCACTTCCCACCGGTCAAAAGGGACATCCACAAAATGTGTAAAAACCAGAAAGGCAAGACAGGCCCTGGAGAACAGGGAGCCTTGTTATGCTGATGGGCGGGATGTAAATTGCCAACTGCCTCTCTGGAGGAGTGCATTGTGTTCCCTAAAACAAGTAAACAACAGAGCTACAGAGCCAAGGGCACTTCCAGTCTAGGGAATATACCTTGGGAAAACTGAAAATCAAAAAGACACAGCCACCCCAAAATTTAGGGCTGCACTGCTTACAAGGACCTCAACTTGGGTACACCTTAAATATCCCAGGAAATATAAAATTGGTTCAAAAAATTGTGGTACTTACGTACGATGGAATATCCCTCAGCCATGAAATCAATGTCATAAGACCAGTAGCAGCAAAATGGGTGGATTCAGGTACGATGATTTTAAGTGAAATAAGTCACAGAGAAAAAGAAACTTATCATAAGTTATCACTTATGAAGATCCTGTAAACATGGCTACACTTGAACTGAGTTAGGAAAGAGAACAGTGTCTCACATTTAGAAAACACTCTTATGCCTGCTTAAGGGGGAAGGAGAGGTGGGGTGATGCATAAAACCAGAGTTTGATATAAGCACAGGTACCGTTCCAAAAACCAACTATGGAATAGACAAGACCTACACCTTCCTCAGTGAAAGGGACTCAAAACCCCATATTTCCCGCAGAGGAATATATCTGACTAGTAAGAATCTTAAAACCTATGTATTGATATGTCTCCGTAAGGGAATCAAGTGTGTCTAGAATGGCATAAATATGGCAGCGAGAATCAGCTCAAACCCACTATAAAAAGGAATTTCAAAAATAAAACAAAAAAACTGGGAAATTCTTTACAATTCCTTCAGGGTCTCTGATGAAACCTGAAATGACCCTATCTACAATGACAGCTGGATGTGGCATAAGGCTGGACACTTGGGACTGAGAGGATTGGTGAGATTGGGTGAGCAAATGCAGACCCTTTAAAGCAATAATGCATGGCACACATTCCATGGGTCCCAACTCTCCAGGTTGAAGGGAATATTACTACAGATATAACATGTACGGGAATCCTAGAGAACGGACACACTGTGAATACGAAAGGTTTCTAAAACTCAACGAATAGTCCCTCTCCTGGTGCTCCGGTTTGACTTTCCATCTGCTTTATTATCAACCTCCCAACTTGGAGAGACAGCCCCTTTAACCTACTGGTTCGCACAGGTTGCCAATTTGGCAGAGGATGAAAGGGAAGAGGGAGAACCAATGAGAGAGTAGCTGTTAGGCATTTGGACGGGCACATATCACTGTAATTTCCCGGCAGGAAGAAGAATTAACCAAAGTCTCAGCCACCCACCGGGAATCAGTATAGATCCTGAACCAAAATTTTGGACTTGCGGTCAGCTCACCAAAAACGAGTTGAAAAATGGAGCTCAGGGGCACAGCAATTCACAAACTGGCCGAGTAATAAAGGACAACTATCGTCCAAAAATCTGTTGAGGGAAGGCAACGAGGCGGACTTGAAAGCGAGGCAGAATAGCAGGAAACAGATTTCAAGAGGTACGTTGGAATCACCTTTAAAGCACAGGAAGAGGGGCACAACTTCGACAATGATGCACTTGGCCAAAAAGGGCGTATGCGTTTTCTCCTGAATATATTCAGGAGAAAACGCATACGCCCTTTTTGGCCAAGCAAGCAAGTGGGCAATGGAAATCTGCACTACAAAGAAGTATCACTTCCCACCGGTCAAAAGGGACATCCACAAAATGTGTAAAAACCAGAAAGGCAAGACAGGCCCTGGAGAACAGGGAGCCTTGTTATGCTGATGGGCGGGATGTAAATTGCCAACTGCCTCTCTGGAGGAGTGCATTGTGTTCCCTAAAACAAGTAAACAACAGAGCTACAGAGCCAAGGGCACTTCCAGTCTAGGGAATATACCTGGGAAAAACTGAAAATCAATAAGACAGAGCCACCCCAAAATTTAGGGCTGCACTGCTTACAAGGACCTCAACTTGGGTACACCTTAAATATCCCATGAAATATAAAATTGGTTCAAAAAATTGTGGTACTTACGTACGATGGAATATCCCTCAGCCATGAAATCAATGTCATAAGACCAGTAGCAGCAAAATGGGTGGATTCAGGTACGATGATTTTAAGTGAAATAAGTCACAGAGAAAAAGAAACGTATCATAAGTTATCACTTATGAAGATCCTGTAAACATGGCTACACTTGAACTGAGTTAGGAAAGAGAACAGTGTCTCACATTTAGAAAACACTCTTATGCCTGCTTAAGGGGGAAGGAGAGGTGGGGTGATGCATAAAACCAGAGTTTGATATAAGCACAGGTACCGTTCCAAAAACCAACTATGGAATAGACAAGACCTACACCTTCCTCAGTGAAAGGGACTCAAAACCCCATATTTCCAGGAGAAGAATATATCTTACTAGTAAGAATCTTAAAACCTATGTATTGATATGTCTCCGTAAGGGAAACAAGTGTGTCTAGACTGGCACAAACATGGCAGCGAGAATCAGCTCAAACCCACTATAAAAAGGAATTTCAAAAACAAAACAAAAAAAACAGGGAAATTCTTTACAATTCCTTCAGGGTCTCTGATGAAACCTGAAATGACCCTATCTACAATGACAGCTGGATGTGGCATAAGGCTGGACACTTGGGACTGAGAGGATTGGTGAGATTGGGTGAGCAAATGCAGACCCTTTAAAGCAATAATGCATGGCACACATTCCATGGGTCCCAACTCTCCAGGTTGAAGGGAATATTACTACAGATATAACATGTACGGGAATCCTAGAGAACGGACACACTTTGAATACGAAAGGTTTCTAAAACTCAACGAATAGTCCCTCTCCTGGTGCTCCGGTTTGACTTTCCATCTGCTTTATTATCAACCTCCCAACTTGGAGAGAGAACCCGTTTAACCTCCTGGTTCGCACAGGTTGCCAATTTGGCAGAGGATGAAAGGGAAGAGGGAGAACCAATGAGAGAGTAGCTGTTAGGCATTTGGACGGGCACATATCACTGTAATTTCCCGGCAGGAAGAAGAATTAACCAAAGTCTCAGCCACCCACCGGGAATCAGTATAGATCCTCAACCAAAATTTTGGACTTGCGGTCAGCTCACCAAAAACGAGTTGAAAAATGGAGCTCAGGGGCACAGCAATTCACAAACTGGCCGAGTAATAAAGGACAACTATCGTCCAAAAATCTGTTGAGGGAAGGCAACGAGGCGGACTTGAAAGCGTGGCAGAATAGCAGGAAACAGATTTCAAGAGGTACGTTGGAATCGCCTTTAAAGCACAGGAAGAGGGGCACAACTTCGACAATGATGCACTTGGCCAAAAAGGGCGTATGTGTTTTCTCCTGAATATATTCAGGAGAAAACGCATACGCCCTTTTTGGCCAAGCAAGCAAGCGGGCAATGCAAATCTGCACTACAAAGAAGTATCACTTCCCACCGGTCAAAAGGGACATCCACAAAATGTGTAAAAACCAGAAAGGCAAGACAGGCCCTGGAGAACAGGGTGCCTTGTTATGCTGATGGGCGGGATGTAAATTGCCAACTGCCTCTCTGGAGGAGTGCATTGTGTTCCCTAAAACAAGTAAACAACAGAGCTACAGAGCCAAGGGCACTTCCAGTCTAGGGAATATACCTTGGGAAAACTGAAAATCAAAAAGACACAGCCACCCCAAAATTTAGGGCTGCACTGCTTACAAGGACCTCAACTTGGGTACACCTTAAATATCCCAGGAAATATAAAAATGGTTCAAAAAATTGTGGTACTTACGTACGATGGAATATCCCTCAGCCATGAAATCAATGTCATAAGACCAGTAGCAGCAAAATGGGTGGATTCAGGTACAATGATTCTAAGTGAAATAAGTCACACAGAAAAAGAAACTTATCATAAGATATCACTTATGAAGATCCTGTAAACATGGCTACACTTGAACTGAGTTAGGAAAGAGAACAGTGTCTCACATTTAGAAAACACTCTTATGCCTGCTTAAGGGGGAAGGAGAGGTGGGGTGATGCATAAAACCAGAGTTTGATATAAGCACAGGTACCGTTCCAAAAGCCAACTATGGAATAGACAAGACCTACACCTTCCTCAGTGAAAGGGACTCAAAACCCCATATTTCCCGCAGAGGAATATATCTGACTAGTAAGAATCTTAAAACCTATGTATTGATATGTCTCCATAAGGGAATCAAGTGTGTCTAGACTGGCATAAACATGGCAGCGAAAATCAGCTCAAACTCACTATGAAAAGGAATTTCAAAAAGAAAACAAAAAAACTGGGAAATTCTTTACAATTCCTTCAGGGTCTCTGATGAAACCTGGAATGACCCTATCTACAATGACAGCTGGATGTGTCATAAGGAGGGACACTTGGGACTGAGACGATTGGTGAGATTGGGTGAGCAAATGCAGACCCTTTAAAGCACAAATGCCTGGCACCCATTCCATGGGTCCCAACTCTCCAGGTTGAAGGGAATATTACTAGAGCTATAACATGTAGGGGAAACATAGAGAATGGACACACTGTGAATACGAAAGGTTTCTAAAACTCAACGAATAGTCCCTCTCCTGGTGCTCCGGTTTGACTTTCCATCTGCTTTACTATCAACCTCCCAACTTGGAGAGACAGCCCCTTTAACCTCCTGGTTCGCACAGGTTGCCAATTTGGCAGAGGATGAAAGGGAAGAGGGAGAACCAATGAGAGAGTAGCTGTTAGGCATTTGAACGGGCACATATCACTGTAATTTCCCGGCAGGAAGAAGAATAACCAAAGTCTCAGCCTCCCACAGGGAACCAGCATAGGTCCTGAACCAAAATGTTGGACTTGCGGTCAGCTCACCAAAAACGAGTTGAAAAATGGAGCTCAGGGGCACAGCAATTCACAAATTGGCCGAGTAATAAAGGACAACTATCGTCCAAAAATCTGTTGAGGGAAGACTATGAGGCGGACTTGAAAGCGAGGCAGAATAGCAGGAAACAGATTTCAAGAGGTTCGTTGGAATCGCCTTTAAAGCACAGGAAGAGGGGCACAACTTCAAAAATGATGCACTTGGCCAAAAAGGGCATATGCGTTTTCTCCTGAATATATTCAGGAGAAAACGCATATGTCCTTTTTGGCCAAGCAAGCAAGCGGGCAATGCAAATCTGCACTACAAAGAAGTATCACTTCCCACCGGTCAAAAGGGACATCCACAAAATGTGTAAAAACCAGAAAGGCAAGACAGGCCCTGGAGAACAGGGAGCCTTGTTATGCTGATGGGCGGGATGTAAATTGCCAACTGCCTCTCTGGAGGAGTGCATTGTGTTCCCTAAAACAAGTAAACAACAGAGCTACAGAGCCAAGTGCACTTCCAGTCTAGGGAATATTCCTTGGGAAAACTGAAAATCAATAAGACAGAGCCACCCCAAAATTTAGGGCTGCACTGCTTACAAGGACCTCAACTTGGGTACACCTTAAATATCCCAGGAAATATAAAAATGGTTCAAAAAATTGTGGTACTTACGTACGATGGAATATCCCTCAGCCATGAAATCAATGTCATAAGACCAGTAGCAGCAAAATGGGTGGATTCACGTACGATGATTCTAAGTGAAATAAGTCACACAGAAATAGAAACTTATCATAAGATATCACTTATGAAGATCCTGTAAACATGGCTACACTTGAACTGAGTTAGGAAAGAGAACAGTGTCTCACATTTAGAAAACACTCTTTTTGGTACATGTCTCTTTTTGAATTATGGTTTTCTCAGGGTATATGCCCAGTAGTGGGATTGCAGGGTCATATGGTAGTTCTATTTGTAGTTTTTTAAGGAACCTCCATACCGTTCTCCATAGTGGCTGTACCAATTCACATTCCCACCAGCAGTGCAAGAGTGTTCCCTTTTTTCCACACCCTCTCCAGCATTTATTGTTTCTAGATTTTTTGATGATGGCCATTCTGACTGGTGTGAGATGATATCTCATTGTAGTTTTGATTTGCATTTCTCTAATTAGTAAAGATGTTGAGCATCCTTTCATGTGTTTGTTGGCAGTCTGTATATCTTCTGTGGAGAAATGTCTATTACTCAGCCATAAAAAGAAATGAAATTGAACTATTTGTAATGAGGTGGATGGACCTAGAGTCTGTCATACAGAGTGAAGTAAGTCAGAAAGAGAAAGACAAATACTGTATGCTGACACATATATATGGAATTTAAGAAAAAAAAAGGTCATGAAGAACATAGGGGTAAGACAGGAATAAAGACACAGACCTACTAGAGAATGGACTTGAGGATATGGGGAGGGGGAAGGGTAAGCTGTGACAAAGTGAAAGAGCGGCATGGACATATATACACTACCAAACGTAAGGTAGATAGCTAGTGGGAAGCAGCCGCTTAGCACAGGGAGATCAGCTCGGTGCTTTGTGACCGCCTGGAGGGGTGGGATAGGGAGGGTGGGAGGGAGACGCAAAAGGGAGGGGATATGGGAACATATGTATACATATAACTGATTAAATTTGTGATAAAGCAAAAAATAAAAATAAAAAAAAAAAAAAAAAGAAAACACTCTTATGCCTGCTTAAGGGGGAAGGAGAGGTGGGGTGATGCATAACACAAGAATTTGATATAAGCACAGGTACCGTTCCAAAAACCAACTATGGAATAGACGAGACCTACACCTTCCTCAGTGAAAGGGACTCAAAACCACATATTTCGCGCAGAGGAATATATCTGACTAGTAAGTATCTTAAAACCTATGTATTGATATGTCTCCGTAAGGGAATCAAGTGTGTCTAGACTGGCATAAACATGGCAGCGAGAATCAGCTCAAACCCACTATAAAAAGGAATTTCAAAAACAAAACAAAAAAACTGGGAAATTCTTTACAATTCCTTCAGGGTCTCTGATGAAACCTGGAATGACCCTATCTACAAGGACAGCTGGATGTGGCATAAGGCTGGACACTAGGGACTGAGAGGATTGGTGAGATTGGGTGAGCAAATGCAGACCCTTTAAAGCAATAATGCATGGCACCCATTCCATGTGTCCCAACTCTCCAGGTTGAAGGGAATATTACTACAGTTATAACATGTACAGGAAACCTAGAGAACGGACACACTGTGAATACGAAAGGTTTCTAAAACTCAACGAATAGTCCCTCTCCTGGTGCTGCGGTTTGACTTTCCATCTGCTTTACTATCAACCTCCCAACTTGGAGAGACAGCCCCTTTAACCTCCTGGTTCACACAGGTTTCCAATTTGGCAGAGGATGAAAGGGAAGAGGGAGAACCAATGAGAGAGTAGCTGTTAGGCATTTGGACGGGCACATATCACTCTAACTTCCCGGCAGGAAGAAGAATTAACCATAGTCTCAGCCCCCCACAGGGAACCAGAATACTTCCTGAACCAAAATTTTGGACTTGCGGTCAGCTCACCAAAAACGAGTTGAAAAATGGAGCTCAGGGGCACAGCAATTCACAAACTGGCCGAGTAATAAAGGACACCTATCGTCCAAAAATCTGTTGAGGGAAGGCAACGAGGCGGACTTGAAAGCGAGGCAGAATAGCAGGAAACAGATTTCAAGAGGTTCGTTGGAATCGCCTTTAAAGCACAGGAAGAGGGGCACAACTTCAACAATGATGCACTTGGCCAAAAAGGGCATATGCGTTTTCTCCTGAATATATTCAGGAGAAAACGCATATGCCCTTTTTGGCCAAGCAAGCAAGCGCGCAATGCAAATCTGCACTACAAAGAAGTATCACTTCCCACTGGTCAAAAGGGACATCCACAAAATGTGTAAAAACCAGAAAGGCAAGACAGGCCCTGGAGAACAGGGAGCCTTGTTATGCTGATGGGTGGGATGTAAATTGCCAACTGTCTCTCTGGAGGAGTGCATTGTGTTCCCTAAAACAAGTAAACAACAGAGCTACAGAGCCAAGGGCACTTCCAGTCTAGGGAATATTCCTTGGGAAAACTGAAAATCAATAAGACACAGCCACCCCAAAATTTAGGGCTGCACTGCTTACAAGGACCTCAACTTGGGTACACCTTAAATATCCCAGGAAATATAAAAATGGTTCAAAAAATTGTGGTACTTACGTACGATGGAATATCCCTCAGCCATGAAATCAATGTCATAAGACCAGTAGCAGCAAAATGGGTGGATTCAGGTACGATGATTCTAAGTGAAATAAGTCACACAGAAAAAGAAACTTATCATAAGATATCACTTATGAAGATCCTGGAAACATGGCTACACTTGAACTGAGTTAGGAAAGAGAACAGTGTCTCACATTTAGAAAACACTCTTATGCCTGCTTAAGCGGGAAGGAGAGGTGGGGTGATGCATAAAACCAGAGTTTGATATAAGCACAGGTACCGTTCCAAAAACCAACTATGGAATAGACAAGACCTCCACCTTCCTCACTGAAAGGGACTCAAAATCCCATATTTTTGGCAGAGAAATATATCTGACTGTTAAGAATCTTAAAACCTATGTATTGATATGTCTCCATAAGGGAATCAAGTGTGTCTAGACTGGCATAAACATGGCAGCGAGAATCAGCTCAAACTCACTATGAAAAGGAATTTCAAAAACAAAACAAAAAAACTGGGAAATTCTTTACAATTCCTTCAGGGTCTCTGATGAAACCTGGAATGACCCTATCTACAATGACAGCTGGATGTGTCATAAGGAGGGACACTTGGGACTGAGACGATTGGTGAGATTGGGTGAGCAAATGCAGACCCTTTAAAGCACAAATGCCTGGCACCCATTCCATGGGTGCCAACTCTCCAGGTTGAAGGGAATATTACTACAGCTATAACATGTACGGGAAACATAGAGAACGGACACACTGTGAATACGAAAGGTTTCTAAAACTCAACGAATAGTCCCTCTCCTGGTGCTCCGGTTTGACTTTCCATCTGCTTTACTATCAACCTCCGAACTTGGAGAGACAGCCCCTTTAACCTCCTGGTTCGCACAGGTTGCCAATTTGGCAGAGGATGAAAGGGAAGAGGGAGAACCAATGAGAGAGTAGCTGTTAGGCATTTGAACGGGCACATATCACTTTAATTTCCCAGCAGGAAGAAGAATTAACCAAAGTCTCAGCCTCCCACAGGGAACCAGCATAGGTCCTGAACCAAAATGTTGGACTTGCGGTCAGCTCACCAAAAACGAGTTGAAAAATGGAGCTCAGGGGCACAGCAATTCACAAACTGGCCGAGTAATAAAGGACAACTATCGTCCAAAAATCTGTTGAGGGAAGGCAATGAGGCGGACTTGAAAGCGAGGCAGAATAGCAGGAAACAGATTTCAAGAGGTACGTTGGAATCGCCTTTAAAGCACAGGAAGAGGGGCACAACTTCGACAATGATGCACTTGGCCAAAAAGGGCATATGCGTTTTCTCCTGAATATATTCAGGAGAAAACGCATATGCCCTTTTTGGCCAAGCAAGCAAGCGGGCAATGCAAATCTGCACTACAAAGAAGTATCACTTCCTACCAGTCAAAAGGGACATCCACAAAATGTGTAAAAACCAGAAAGGCAAGACAGGCCCTGGAGAACAGGGAGCCTTGTTATGCTGATGGGCGGGATGTAAATTGCCAACTGCCTCTCTGGAGGAGTGCATTGTGTTCCCTAAAACAAGTAAACAACAGAGCTACAGAGCCAAGGGCACTTCCAGTCTAGGGAATATTCCTTGGGAAAACTGAAAATCAATAAGACACAGCCACCCCAAAATTTAGGGCTGCACTGCTTACAAGGACCTCAAGTTGGGTACACCTTAAATATCCCAGGAAATATAAAAATGGTTCAAAAAATTGTGGTACTTACGTACGATGGAATATCCCTCAGCCATGAAATCAATGTCATAAGACCAGTAGCAGCAAAATGGGTGGATTCAGGTACGATGATTCTAAGTGAAATAAGGCACACAGAAAAAGAAACTTATCATAAGATATCACTTATGAAGATCCTGTAAACATGGCTACACTTGAACTGAGTTAGGAAAGAGAACAGTGTCTAACATTTAGAAAACACTCTTATGCCTGCTTAAGGGGGAAGGAGAGGTGGGGTGATGCATAAAACCAGAGTTTGATATAAGCACAGGTACCGTTCCAAAAACCAACTATGGAATAGACAAGACCTCCACCTTCCTCACTGAAAGGGACTCAAAATCCCATATTTTTGGCAGAGGAATATATGTGACTGTTAAGAATCTTAAAACCTATGTATTGATAAGTCTCCATAAGGGAATCAAGTGTGTCTAGACTGGCATAAGCATGGCAGCGAGAATCAGCTCAAACTCACTATGAAAAGGAATTTCAAAAACAAAACAAAAAAACTGGGAAATTCTTTACAATTCCTTCAGGGTCTCTGATGAAACCTGGAATGACCCTATCTACAATGACAGCTGGATGTGTCATAAGGAGGGACACTTGGGACTGAGACGATTGGTGAGATTGGGTGAGCAAATGCAGACCCTTTAAAGCACAAGTGCCTGGCACCCATTCCATGGGTCCCAACTCTCCAGGTTGAAGGGAATATTACTACAGATATAACATGTACGGGAATCCTAGAGAACGGACACACTGTGAATACGAAAGGTTTCTAAAACTCAACGAATAGTCCCTCTCCTGGTCCTCCGGTTTGACTTTCCATCTGCTTTATTATCAACCTCCCAACTTGGAGAGACAGCCCCTTTAACCTGCTGGTTCGCACAGGTTGCCAATATGGCAGAGGATGAAAGGGAAGAGGGAGAACCAAAGAGAGAGTAGCTGTTAGGCATTTGGACGGGCACATATCACTGTAATTTCCCGGCAGGAAGAAGAATTAACCAAAGTCTCAGCCACCCACCGGGAATCAGTATAGATCCTGAACCAAAATTTTGAACTTGCGGTCAGCTCACCAAAAACGAGTTGAAAAATGGAGCTCAGGGGCACAGCAATTCACAAACTGGCCGAGTAATAAAGGACAACTATCGTCCAAAAATCTGTTGAGGGAAGGCAACGAGGCGGACTTGAAACCGAGGCAGAATAGCAGGAAACAGATTTCAAGAGGTACGTTGGAATCGCCTTTAAAGCACAGGAAGAGGGGCACAACTTCGACAATGATGCACTTGGCCAAAAAGGGCGTATGCGTTTTCTCCTGAATATATTCAGGAGAAAACGCATACGCCCTTTTTGGCCAAGCAAGCAAGCGGGCAATGCAAATCTCCACTACAAAGAAGTATCACTTCCCACCGGTCAAAAGGGACCTCCACAAAATGTGTAAAAACCAGAAAGGCAAGACTGGTCCTGGAGAACAGGGAGCCTTGTTATGCTGATGGGCGGGATGTAAATTGCCAACTGCCTATCTGGAGGAGTGCATTGTGTTCCCTAAAACAAGTAAACAACAGAGCTACAGAGCCAAGGGCACTTCCAGTCTAGGGAATATACCTGGGAAAAACTGAAAATCAATAAGACAGAGCCACCCCAAAATTTTGGGCTGCATTGCTTACAAGGACTTCAACTTGGGTACACCTTAAAAATCCCAGGAAATATAAAATTGGTTCAAAAAATTGTGGTACTTACGTACGATGGAATATCCCTCAGCCATGAAATCAATGTCATAAGACCAGTAGCAGCAAAATGGGTGGATTCAGGTACGATGATTCTAAGTGAAATAAGTCACAGAGAAAAAGAAACTTATCATAAGTTATCACTTATGAAGATCCTGTAAACATGGCTACACTTGAACTGAGTTAGGAAAGAGAACAGTGTCTCACATTTAGAAAACACTCTTATGCCTGCTTAAGGGGGAAGGAGAGGTGGGGTGATGCATAAAACCAGAGTTTGATATAAGCACAGGTACCGTTCCAAAAACCAACTATGGAATAGACAAGACCTACACCTTCCTCAGTGAAAGGGACTCAAAACCCCATATTGCCCGCAGAGGAATATATCTGACTAGTAAGAATCTTAAAACCTATGTATTGATATGTCTCCGTAAGGGAATCAAGTGTGTCTAGACTGGCATAAACATGGCAGCGAGAAGCAGCTCAAACCCACTATAAAAAGGAATTTCAAAAACAAAACAAAAAAACTGGGAAATTCTTTACAATTCCTTCAGGGTCTCTGATGAAACCTGAAATGACCCTATCTACAATGACAGCTGGATGTGGCATAAGATTGGACACTTGGGACTGAGAGGATTGGTGAGATTGGGTGAGCAAATGCAGACCCTTTAAAACAATAATGCATGGCACACATTCCATGGGTCCCAACTCTCCAGGTTGAAGGGAATATTACTACAGATATAACATGTACGGGAATCCTAGAGAACGGACACACTGTGAATACGAAAGGTTTCTAAAACTCAATGAATAGTCCCTCTCCTGGTGCTCCGGTTTGACTTTCCATCTGCTTTATTATCAACCTCCCAACTTGGAGAGACAGCCCCTTTAACCTCCTGGTTCGCACAGGTTGCCAATTTGGCAGAGGATGAAAGGGAAGAGGAAGAACCAATGAGAGAGTAGCTGTTAGGCATTTGGACGGGCACATATCACTGTAATTTCCTGGCAGGAAGAAGAATTAACCAAAGTCTCAGCCACCCACCGGGAATCAGTATAGATCCTGAACCAAAATTTTGGACTTGCGGTCAGCTCACCAAAAACGAGTTGAAAAATGGAGCTCAGGGGCACAGCAATTCACAAACTGGCCGAGTAATAAAGGACAACTATCGTCCAAAAATCTGTTGAGGGAAGGCAATGAGGCGGACTTGAAAGCGTGGCAGAATAGCAGGAAACAGATTTCAAGAGGTACGTTGGAATCGCCTTTAAAGCACAGGAAGAGGGGCACAACTTTGATAATGATGCACTTGGCCAAAAAGGGCTTATGCGTTTTCTCCTGAATATATTCAGGAGAAAACGCATACGCCCATTTTGGCCAAGCAAGCAAGCGGGCAATGCAAATCTGCACTACAAAGAAGTATCACTTCCCACCAGTCAAAAGGGACATCCACAAAATGTGTAAAAACCAGAAAGGCAAGACAGGCCCTGGAGAACAGGGTGCCTTGTTATGCTGATGGGCGGGATGTAAATTGCCAACTGCCTCTCTGGAGGAGTGCATTGTGTTCCCTAAAACAAGTAAACAACAGAGCTACAGAGCCAAGGGCACTTCCAGTCTAGGGAATATACCTTGGGAAAACTGAAAATCAAAAAGACACAGCCACCCCAAAATTTAGGGCTGCACTGCTTACAAGGACCTCAACTTGGGTACACCTTAAATATCCCAGGAAATATAAAAATGGTTCAAAAAATTGTGGTACTTACGTACGATGGAATATCCCTCAGCCATGAAATCAATGTCATAAGACCAGTAGCAGCAAAATGGGTGGATTCAGGTACGATGATTCTAAGTGAAATAAGGCACACAGAAAAAGAAACTTATCATAAGATATCACTTATGAAGATCCTGTAAACATGGCTACACTTGAACTGAGTTAGGAAAGAGAACAGTGTCTCACATTTAGAAAACACTCTTATGCCTGCTTAAGGGGGAAGGAGAGGTGGGGTGATGCATAAAACCAGAGTTTGATATAAGCACAGGTACCGTTCCAAAAACCAACTATGGAATAGACAAGACCTACACCTTCCTCAGTGAAAGGGACTCAAAACCCCATATTTCCCGCAGAGGAATATATCTGACTAGTAAGAATCTTAAAATCTATGTATTGGTATGTCTCCGTAAGGGAATCAAGTGTGTCTAGACTGGGATAAATATGGCAGCGAGAATCAGCTCAAACCCACTATAAAAAGGAATTTCAAAAATAAAACAAAAAAACTGCGAAATTCTTTACAATTCCTTCAGGGTCTCTGATGAAACCTGAAATGACCCTATCTACAATGACAGCTGGATGTGGCATAAGGCTGGACACTTGGGACTGAGAGGATTGGTGAGATTGGGTGAGCAAATGCAGACCCTTTAAAGCAATAATGCATGGCACACATTCCATGGGTCCCAACTCTCCAGGTTGAAGGGAATATTACTACAGATATAATATGTACGGGAATCCTAGAGAATGGACACACTGTGAATACGAAAGGTTTCTAAAACTCAACGAATAGTCCCTCTCCTGGTGCTCCGGTTTGACTTTCCATCTGCTTTATTATCAACCTCCCAACTTGGAGAGACAGCCCCTTTAACCTACTGGTTCGCACAGGTTGCCAATTTGGCAGAGGATGAAAGGGAAGAGGGAGAACCAATGAGAGAGTAGCTGTTAGGCATTTGGACGGGCACATATCACTGTAATTTCCCGGCAGGAAGAAGAATTAACCAAAGTCTCAGCCACCCACCGGGAATCAGTATAGATCCTGAACCAAAATTTTGGACTTGCGGTCAGCTCACCAAAAACGAGTTGAAAAATGGAGCTCAGGGGCACAGCAATTCACAAACTGGCCGAGTAATAAAGGACAACTATCGTCCAAAAATCTGTTGAGGGAAGGCAACGAGGCAGACTTGAAAGCGAGGCAGAATAGCAGGAAACAGATTTCAAGAGGTACGTTGGAATCGCCTTTAAAGCACAGGAAGAGGGGCACAACTTCGACAATGATGCACTTGGCCAAAAAGGGCGTATGCGTTTTCTCCTGAATATATTCAGGAGAAAACGCATACGCCCTTTTTGGCCAAGCAAGAAAACGGGCAATGCAAATCTGCACTACAAAGAAGTATCACTTCCCACCGGTCAAAAGGGACATCCACAAAATGTGTAAAAACCAGAAAGGCAAGACAGGCCCTGGAGAACAGGGAGCCTTGTTATGCTGATGGGCGGGATGTAAATTGCCAACTGCCTCTCTGGGGGAGTGCATTGTGTTCCCCAAAACAAGTAAACAACAGAGCTACAGAGCCAAGGGCACTTCCCGTCTAGGGAATATACCTGGGAAAAACTGAAAATCAATAAGACAGAGCCACGCCAAAATTTAGGGCTGCACCGCTTACAATGACCTCAACTTGGATACAACTTAAATATCCCAGGAAATATAAAATTGGTTCAAAAAATTGTGGTACTTACGTACGATGGAATATCCCTCAGCCATGAAATCAATGCCATAAGACCAGTAGCAGCAAAATGGGTGGATTCAGGTATGATGATTCTAAGTGAAATAAGTCACAGAGAAAAAGAAACTTATCATAAGTTATCACTTATGAAGATCCTGTAAACATGGTTACACTTGAACTGAGTTAGGAAAGAGAACAGTGTCTCACATTTAGAAAACACTCTTATGCCTGCTTAAGGGGGAAGGAGAGGTGGGGTGATGCATAAAACCAGAGTTTGATATAAGCACAGGTACCGTTCCAAAAACCAACTATGGAATAGACAAGACCTACACCTTCCTCAGTGAAAGGGACTCAAAACCCCATATTTCCCGCAGAGGAATATATCTGACTAGTAAGAATCTTAAAACCTATGTATTGATATGTCTCCGTACGGGAATCAAGTGTGTCTAGACTGGCATAAACATGGCAGCGAGAATCAGCTCAAACCCACTATAAAAAGGAATTTCAAAAACAAAACAAAAAAAACTGGGAAATTCTTTACAATTCCTTCAGGGTCTCTGATGAAACCTGAAATGACCCTATCTACAATGACAGCTGGATGTGGCATAAGGCTGGACACTTGGGACTGAGAGGATTGGTGAGATTGGGTGAGCAAATGCAGACCATTTAAAGCAATAATGCATGGCACACATTCCATGGGTCCCAACTCTCCAGGTTGAAGGGAATATTACTACAGATATAACATGTACGGGAATCCTAGAGAACGGACACACTGTGAATACGAAAGGTTTCTAAAACTCAACGAATAGTCCCTCTCCTGGTGCTCCGGTTTGACTTTTCATCTGCTTTATTATCAACCTACCAACTTGGAGAGACAGCCCCTTTAACCTCCTGGTTCGCACAGGTTGCCAATTTGGCAGAGGATGAAAGGGAAGAGGGAGAACCAATGAGAGTGTAGCTGTTAGGCATTTGGACGGGCACATATCACTGTAATTTCCCGGCAGGAAGAAGAATTAACCAAAGTCTCAGCCACCCACCGGGAATCAGTATTGATCCTGAACCAAAATTTTGGACTTGCGGTCAGCTCACCAAAAACGAGTTGAAAAATGGAGCTCAGGGGCACAGCAATTCACAAACTGGCCGAGTAATAAAGGACAACTATCGTCCAAGAATTTGTTGAGGGAAGGCAATGAGGCGGACTTGAAAGCGTGGCAGAATAGCAGGAAACAGATTTCAGAGGTACGTTGGAATCGCCTTTAAAGCACAGGAAGAGGGGCACAACTTCGACAATGATGCACTTGGCCAAAAAGGGCGTATGTGTTTTCTCCTGAATATATTCAGGAGAAAACGCATACGCCCTTTTTGGCCAAGCAAGCAAGCGGGCAATGCAAATCTGCACTACAAAGAAGTATCACTTCCCACCGGTCAAAAGGGACATCCACAAAATGTGTAAAAACCAGAAAGGCAAGACAGGCCCTGGAGAACAGGGAGCCTTGTTATGCTGATGGGCGGGATGTAAATTGCCAACTGCCTCTCTGGAGGAGTGCATTGTGTTCCCTAAAACAAGTAAACAACAGAGCTACAGAGCCAAGGGCACTTCCAGTCTAGCGAATATACCTTGGGAAAACTGAAAATCAAAAAGACACAGCCACCCCAAAATTTAGGGCTGCACTGCTTACAAGGACCTCAACTTGGGTACACCTTAAATATCCCAGGAAATATAAAAATGGTTCAAAAAATTGTGGTACTTACGTACGATGGAATATCCCTCAGCCATGAAATCAATGTCATAAGACCAGTAGCAGTAAAATGGGTGGATTCAGGTACGATGATTCTAAGTGAAATAAGGCACACAGAAAAAGAAACTTATCATAAGATATCACTTATGAAGATCCTGTAAACATGGCTACACTTGAACTGAGTTAGGAAAGAGAACAGTGTCTCACATTTAGAAAACACTCTTATGCCTGCTTAAGGGGGAAGGAGAGGTGGGGTGATGCATAAAACCAGAGTTTGATATAAGCACAGGTACCGTTCCAAAAACCAACTATGGAATAGACAAGACCTACACCTTCCTCAGTGAAAGGGACTCAAAACCCCATATTTCCCGCAGAGGAATATATCTGACTAGTAAGAATCTTAAAATCTATGTATTGGTATGTCTCCGTAAGGGAATCAAGTGTGTCTAGACTGGGATAAATATGGCAGCGAGAATCAGCTCAAACCCACTATAAAAAGGAATTTCAAAAATAAAACAAAAAAACTGGGAAATTCTTTACAATTCCTTCAGGGTCTCTGATGAAACCTGAAATGACCCTATCTACAATGACAGCTGGATGTGGCATAAGGCTGGACACTTGGGACTGAGAGGATTGGTGAGATTGGGTGAGCAAATGCAGACCCTTTAAAGCAATAATGCATGGCACACATTCCATGGGTCCCAACTCTCCAGGTTGAAGGGAATATTACTACAGATATAACATGTACGGGAATCCTAGAGAACGGACACACTGTGAATACGAAAGGTTTCTAAAACTCAACGAATAGTCCCTCTCCTGGTGCTCCGGTTTGACTTTCCATCTGCTTTATTATCAACCTCCCAACTTGGAGAGACAGCCCCTTTAACCTCCTGGTTCGCACAGGTTGCCAATTTGGCAGAGGATGAAAGGGAAGAGGGAGAACCAATGAGAGAGTAGCTGTTAGGCATTTGGACAGGCACATATCACTGTAATTTCCCGGCAGGAAGAAGAATTAACCAAAGTCTCAGCCACCCACCGGGAATCAGTATAGATCCTGAACCAAAATTTTGGACATGCGGTCAGCTCACCAAAAACGAGTTGAAAAATGGAGCTCAGGGGCACAGCAATTCACAAACTGGCCGAGTAATAAAGGACAACTATCGTCCAAAAATCTGTTGAGGGAAGGCAACGAGGCGGACTTGAAAGCGAGGCAGAATAGCAGGAAACAGATTTCAAGAGGTACGTTGGAATCGCCTTTAAAGCACAGGAAGAGGGGCACAACTTCGACAATGATGCACTTGGCCAAAAAGGGCGTATGCGTTTTCTCCTGAATATATTCAGGAGAAAACGCATACGCCCTTTTTGGCCAAGCAAGCAAGCGGGCAATGCAAATCTGCACTACAAAGAAGTATCACTTCCCACCGGTCAAAAGGGACATCCACAAAATGTGTAAAAACCAGAAAGGCAAGACAGGCCCTGGAGAACAGGGAGCCTTGTTATGCTGATGGGCGGGATGTAAATTGCCAACTGCCTCTCTGGAGGAGTGCATTGTGTTCCCTAAAACAAGTAAACAACAGAGCTACAGAGCCAAGGGCACTTCCAGTCTAGGGAATATACCTTGGGAAAACTGAAAATCAAAAAGACACAGCCACCCCAAAATTTAGGGCTGCACTGCTTACAAGGACCTCAACTTGGGTACACCTTAAATATCCCAGGAAATATAAAAATGGTTCAAAAAATTGTGGTACTTACGTACGATGGAATATCCCTCAGCCATGAAATCAATGTCATAAGACCAGTAGCAGCAAAATGGGTGGATTCAGGTACGATGATTCTAAGTGAAATAAGTCACACAGAAAAAGAAACTTATCATAAGATATCACTTATGAAGATCCTGTAAACATGGCTACACTTGAACTGAGTTAGGAAAGAGAACAGTGTCTCACATTTAGAAAACACTCTTATGCCTGCTTAAGGGGGAAGGAGAGGTGGGGTGATGCATAAAACCAGAGTTTGATATAAGCACAGGTACCGTTCCAAAAACCAACTATGGAATAGACAAGACCTACACCTTCCTCAGTGAAAGGGACTCAAAACCCCATATTTCCCGTAGAGGAATATATCTGACTAGTAAGAATCTTAAAACCTATGTATTGGTATGTCTCCGTAAGGGAATCAAGTGTGTCTAGACTGGGATAAATATGGCAGCGAGAATCAGCTCAAACCCACTATAAAAAGGAATTTCAAAAATAAAACAAAAAAACTGGGAAATTCTTTACAATTCCTTCAGGGTCTCTGATGAAACCTGAAGTGACCCTATCTACAATGACAGCTGGATGTGGCATAAGGCTGGACACTTGGGACTGAGAGGATTGGTGAGATTGGGTGAGCAAATGCAGACCCTTTAAAGCAATAATGCATGGCACACATTCCATGGGTCCCAACTCTCCAGGTTGAAGGGAATATTACTACAGATATAACATGTACGGGAATCCTAGAGAACGGACACACTGTGAATACGAAAGGTTTCTAAAACTCAACGAATAGTCCCTCTCCTGGTGCTCCGGTTTGACTTTCCATCTGCTTTATTATCAACCTCCCAACTTGGAGAGACAGCCCCTTTAACCTCCTGGTTCGCACAGGTTGCCAATTTGGCAGAGGATGAAAGGGAAGAGGGAGAACCAATGAGAGAGTAGCTGTTAGGCATTTGGACAGGCACATATCACTGTAATTTCCCGGCAGGAAGAAGAATTAACCAAAGTCTCAGCCACCCACCGGGAATCAGTATAGATCCTGAACCAAAATTTTGGACATGCGGTCAGCTCACCAAAAACGAGTTGAAAAATGGAGCTCAGGGGCACAGCAATTCACAAACTGGCCGAGTAATAAAGGACAACTATCGTCCAAAAATCTGTTGAGGGAAGGCAACGAGGCGGACTTGAAAGCGAGGCAGAATAGCAGGAAACAGATTTCAAGAGGTACGTTGGAATCGCCTTTAAAGCACAGGAAGAGGGGCACAACTTCGACAATGATGCACTTGGCCAAAAAGGGCGTATGCGTTTTCTCCTGAATATATTCAGGAGAAAACGCATACGCCCTTTTTGGCCAAGCAAGCAAGCGGGCAATGCAAATCTGCACTACAAAGAAGTATCACTTCCCACCGGTCAAAAGGGACATCCACAAAATGTGTAAAAACCAGAAAGGCAAGACAGGCCCTGGAGAACAGGGAGCCTTGTTATGCTGATGGGCGGGATGTAAATTGCCAACTGCCTCTCTGGAGGAGTGCATTGTGTTCCCTAAAACAAGTAAACAACAGAGCTACAGAGCCAAGGGCACTTCCAGTCTAGGGAATATACCTTGGGAAAACTGAAAATCAAAAAGACACAGCCACCCCAAAATTTAGGGCTGCACTGCTTACAAGGACCTCAACTTGGGTACACCTTAAATATCCCAGGAAATATAAAAATGGTTCAAAAAATTGTGGTACTTACGTACGATGGAATATCCCTCAGCCATGAAATCAATGTCATAAGACCAGTAGCAGCAAAATGGGTGGATTCAGGTACGATGATTCTAAGTGAAATAAGTCACACAGAAAAAGAAACTTATCATAAGATATCACTTATGAAGATCCTGTAAACATGGCTACACTTGAACTGAGTTAGGAAAGAGAACAGTGTCTCACATTTAGAAAACACTCTTATGCCTGCTTAAGGGGGAAGGAGAGGTGGGGTGATGCATAAAACCAGAGTTTGATATAAGCACAGGTACCGTTCCAAAAACCAACTATGGAATAGACAAGACCTACACCTTCCTCAGTGAAAGGGACTCAAAACCCCATATTTCCCGCAGAGGAATATATCTGACTAGTAAGAATCTTAAAACCTATGTATTGGTATGTCTCCGTAAGGGAATCAAGTGTGTCTAGACTGGGATAAATATGGCAGCGAGAATCAGCTCAAACCCACTATAAAAAGGAATTTCAAAAATAAAACAAAAAAACTGGGAAATTCTTTACAATTCCTTCAGGGTCTCTGATGAAACCTGAAATGACCCTATCTACAATGACAGCTGGATGTGGCATAAGGCTGGACACTTGGGACTGAGAGGATTGGTGAGATTGGGTGAGCAAATGCAGACCCTTTAAAGCAATAATGCATGGCACACATTCCATGGGTCCCAACTCTCCAGGTTGAAGGGAATATTACTACAGATATAACATGTACGGGAATCCTAGAGAATGGACACACTTTGAATACGAAAGGTTTCTAAAACTCAACGAATAGTCCCTCTCCTGGTGCTCCGGTTTGACTTTCCATCTGCTTTATTATCAACCTCCCAACTTGGAGAGACAGCCCCTTTAACCTCCTGGTTCGCACAGGTTGCCAATTTGGCAGAGGATGAAAGGGAAGAGGGAGAACCAATGAGAGAGTAGCTGTTAGGCATTTGGACGGGCACATATCACTGTAATTTCCCGGCAGGAAGAAGAATTAACCAAAGTTTCAGCCACCCACCGGGAATCAGTATAGATCCTGAACCAAAATTTTGGACTTGCGGTCAGCTCACCAAAAACGAGTTGAAAAATGGAGCTCAGGGGCACAGCAATTCACAAACTGGCCGAGTAATAAAGGACAACTATCGTCCAAAAATCTGTTGAGGGAAGGCAACGAGGCGGACTTGAAAGCGAGGCAGAATAGCAGGAAACAGATTTCAAGAGGTACGTTGGAATCGCCTTTAAAGCACAGGAAGAGGGGCACAACTTCGAAAATGATGCACTTGGCCAAAAAGGGCGTATGCGTTTTCTCCTGAATATATTCAGGAGAAAACGCATACGCCCTTTTTGGCCAAGCAAGCAAGCGGGCAATGCAAATCTGCACTACAAAGAAGTATCACTTCCCACCGGTCAAAAGGGACATCCACAAAATGTGTAAAAACCAGAAAGGCAAGACAGGCCCTGGAGAACAGGGCGCCTTGTTATGCTGATGGGCGGGATGTAAATTGCCAACTGCCTCTCTGGAGGAGTGCATTGTGTTCCCTAAAACAAGTAAACAACAGAGCTACAGGGCCAAGGGCACTTCCAGTCTAGGGAATATACCTGGGAAAAACTGAAAATCAATAAGACAGAGCCACCCCAAAATTTAGGGCTGCACTGCTTACAAGGACCTCAACTTGGGTACACCTTAAATATCCCAGGAAATATAAAATTGGTTCAAAAAATTGTGGTACTTACGTACGATGGAATATCCCTCAGCCATGAAATCAATGTCATAAGACCAGTAGCAGCAAAATGGGTGGATTCAGGTACGATGATTCTAAGTGAAATAAGTCACACAGAAAAAGAAACTTATCATAAGTTATCACTTATGAAGATCCTGTAAACATGGTTACACTTGAACTGAGTTAGGAAAGAGAACAGTGTCTCACATTTAGAAAACACTCTTATGCCTGCTTAAGGGGGAAGGAGAGGTGGGGTGATGCATAAAACCAGAGTTTGATATAAGCACAGGTAACGTTCCAAAAACCAACTATGGAATAGACAAGACCTACACCTTCCTCAGTGAAAGGGACTCAAAACCCCATATTTCCCGCAGAGGAATATATCTGACTAGTAAGAATCTTAAAACCTATGTATTGGTATGTCTCCGTAAGGGAATCAAGTGTGTCTAGACTGGGATAAATATGGCAGCGAGAATCAGCTCAAACCCACTATAAAAAGGAATTTCAAAAATAAAACAAAAAAACTGGGAAATTCTTTACAATTCCTTCAGGGTCTCTGATGAAACCTGAAATGACCCTATCTACAATGACAGCTGGATGTGGCATAAGGCTGGACACTTGGGACTGAGAGGATTGGTGAGATTGGGTGAGCAAATGCAGACCCTTTAAAGCAATAATGCATGGCACACATTCCATGGGTCCCAACTCTCCAGGTTGAAGGGAATATTACTACAGATATAACATGTACGGGAATCCTAGAGAACGGACACACTGTGAATACGAAAGGTTTCTAAAACTCAACGAACAGTCCCTCTCCTGGTGCTCCGGTTTGACTTTCCATCTGCTTTATTATCAACCTCCCAACTTGGAGAGACAGCCCCTTTAACCTCCTGTTTCGCACAGGTTGCCAATTTGGCAGAGGATGAAAGGGAAGAGGGAGAACCAATGAGAGAGTAGCTGTTAGGCATTTGGACAGGCACATATCACTGTAATTTCCCGGCAGGAAGAAGAATTAACCAAAGTCTCAGCCACCCACCGGGAATCAGTATAGATCCTGAACCAAAATTTTGGACATGCGGTCAGCTCACCAAAAACGAGTTGAAAAATGGGGCTCAGGGGCACAGCAATTCACAAACTGGCCGAGTAATAAAGGACAACTATCGTCCAAAAATCTGTTGAGGGAAGGCAACGAGGCGGACTTGAAAGCGAGGCAGAATAGCAGGAAACAGATTTCAAGAGGTACGTTGGAATCGCCTTTAAAGCACAGGAAGAGGGGCACAACTTCGACAATGATGCACTTGGCCAAAAAGGGCGTATGCGTTTTCTCCTGAATATATTCAGGAGAAAACGCATACACCCTTTTTGGCCAAGCAAGCAAGCGGGCAATGCAAATCTGCACTACAAAGAAGTATCACTTCCCACCGGTCAAAAGGGACATCCACAAAATGTGTAAAAACCAGAAAGGCAAGACAGGCCCTGGAGAACAGGGAGCCTTGTTATGCTGATGGGCGGGATGTAAATTGCCAACTGCCTCTCTGGAGGAGTGCATTGTGTTCCCTAAAACAAGTAAACAACAGAGCTACAGAGCCAAGGGCACTTCCAGTCTAGGGAATATACCTTGGGAAAACTGAAAATCAAAAAGACACAGCCACCACAAAATTTAGGGCTGCACTGCTTACAAGGACCTCAACTTGGGTACACCTTAAATATCCCAGGAAATATAAAAATGGTTCAAAAAATTGTGGTACTTACGTACGATGGAATATCCCTCAGCCATGAAATCAATGTCATAAGACCAGTAGCAGCAAAATTGGTGGATTCAGGTACGATGATTCTAAGTGAAATAAGTCACACAGAAAAAGAAACTTATCATAAGATATCACTTATGAAGATCCTGTAAACATGGCTACACTTGAACTGAGTTAGGAAAGAGAACAGTGTCTCACATTTAGAAAACACTCTTATGCCTGCTTAAGGGGGAAGGAGAGGTGGGGTGATGCATAAAACCAGAGTTTGATATAAGCAGAGGTACCGTTCCAAAAACCAACTATGGAATAGACAAGACCTACACCTTCCTCAGTGAAAGGGACTCAAAACCCCATATTTCCCGCAGAGGAATATATCTGACTAGTAAGAATCTTAAAACCTATGTATTGGTATGTCTCCGTAAGGGAATCAAGTGTGTCTAGACTGGGATAAATATGGCAGCGAGAATCAGCTCAAACCCACTATAAAAAGGAATTTCAAAAATAAAACAAAAAAACTGGGAAATTCTTTACAATTCCTTCAGGGTCTCTGATGAAACCTGAAATGACCCTATCTACAATGACAGCTGGATGTGGCATAAGGCTAGACACTTGGGACTGAGAGGATTGGTGAGATTGGGTGAGCAAATGCAGACCCTTTAAAGCAATAATGCATGGCACACATTCCATGGGTCCCAACTCTCCAGGTTGAAGGGAATATTGCTACAGATATAACATGTACGGGAATCCTAGAGAACGGACACACTGTGAATACGAAAGGTTTCTAAAACTCAACGAATAGTCCCTCTCCTGGTGCTCCGGTTTGACTTTCCATCTGCTTTATTATCAACCTCCCAACTTGGAGAGACAGCCCCTTTAACCTCCTGGTTCGCACAGGTTGCCAATTTGGCAGAGGATGAAAGGGAAGAGGGAGAACCAATGAGAGAGTAGCTGTTAGGCATTTGGACGGGCACATATCACTGTAATTTCCCGGCAGGAAGAAGAATTAACCAAAGTCTCAGCGACCCACCGGGAATCAGTATAGATCCTGAACCAAAATTTTGGACTTGCGGTCAGCTCACCAAAAACGAGTTGAAAAATGGAGCTCAGGGGCACAGCAATTCACAAACTGGCCGAGTAATAAAGGACAACTATCGTCCAAAAATCTGTTGAGGGAAGGCAATGAGGCGGACTTGAAAGCGTGGCAGAATAGCAGGAAACAGATTTCAAGAGGTACGTTGGAATCGCCTTTAAAGCACAGGAAGAGGGGCACAACTTCGACAATGATGCACTTGGCCAAAAAGGGCGTATGTGCTTTCTCCTGAATATATTCAGGAGAAAACGCATACGCCCTTTTTGGCCAAGCAAGCAAGCGGGCAATGCAAATCTGCACTACAAAGAAGTATCACTTCCCACTAGTCAAAAGGGACATCCACAAAATGTGTAAAAACCAGAAAGGCAAGACAGGACCTGGAGAACAGGGTGCCTTGTTATGCTGATGGGCGGGATGTAAATTGCCAACTGCCTCTCTGGAGGAGTGCATTGTGTTCCCTAAAACAAGTAAACAACAGAGCTACAGAGCCAAGGGCACTTCCAGTCTAGGGAATATACCTTGGGAAAACTGAAAATCAAAAAGACACAGCCACCCCAAAATTTAGGGCTGCACTGTTTACAAGGACCTCAACTTGGGTACACCTTAAATATCCCAGGAAATATAAAAATGGTTCAAAAAATTGTGGTACTTACGTACGATGGAATATCCCTCAGCCATGAAATCAATGTCATAAGACCAGTAGCAGCAAAATGGGTGGATTCAGGTACGATGATTCTAAGTGAAATAAGTCACACAGAAAAAGAAACTTATCATAAGATATCACTTATGAAGATCCTGTAAACATGGCTACACTTGAACTGAGTTAGGAAAGAGAACAGTGTCTCACATTTAGAAAACACTCTTATGCCTGCTTAAGGGGGAAGGAGAGGTGGGGTGATGCATAAAACCAGAGTTTGATATAAGCACAGGTACCGTTCCAAAAACCAACTATGGAATAGACAAGACCTACACCTTCCTCAGTGAAAGGGACTCAAAACCCCATATTTCCCGCAGAGGAATATATCTGACTAGTAAAGTAAGAATCTTAAAACCTATGTATTGATATGTCTCCGTAAGTGAATCAATTGTGTCTAGACTGGGATAAATATGGCAGCGAGAATCAGCTCAAACCCACTATAAAAAGGAATTTCAAAAATAAAACAAAAAAACTGGGAAATTCTTTACAATTCCTTCAGGGTCTCTGATGAAACCTGAAATGACCCTATCTACAATGACAGCTGGATGTGGCATAAGGCTGGACACTTGGGACTGAGAGGATTGGTGAGATTGGGTGAGCAAATGCAGACCCTTTAAAGCAATAGTGCATGGCACACATTCCATGGGTCCCAACTCTCCAGGTTGAAGGGAATATTACTACAGATATAACATGTACGGGAATCCTAGAGAACGGACACACTGTGAATACGAAAGGTTTCTAAAACTCAACGAATAGTCCCTCTCCTGGTGCTCCGGTTTGACTTTCCCTCTGCTTTATTATCAACCTCCCAACTTGGAGAGACAGCCCCTTTAACCTCCTGGTTCGCACAGGTTGCCAATTTGGCAGAGGATGAAAGGGAAGAGGGAGAACCAATGAGAGAGTAGCTGTTAGGCATTTGGACGGGCACATATCACTGTAATTTCCCGGCAGGAAGAAGAATTAACCAAAGTCTCAGCCACCCACCGGGAATCAGTATAGATCCTGAACCAAAATTTTGGACTTGCGGTCAGCTCACCAAAAACGAGTTGAAAAATGGAGCTCAGGGGCACAGCAATTCACAAACTGGCCGAGTAATAAAGGACAACTATCGTCCAAAAATCTGTTGAGGGAAGGCAACCAGGTGGACTTGAAAGCGAGGCAGAATAGCAGGAAACAGATTTCAAGAGGTACGTTGGAATCGCCTTTAAAGCACAGGAAGAGGGGCACAACTTCGACAATGATGCACTTGGCCAAAAAGGGCGTATGCGTTTTCTCCTGAATATATTCAGGAGAAAATGCATACGCCCTTTTTGGCCAAGCAAGCAAGCGGGCAATGCAAATCTGCACGAAAAAGAAGTATCACTTCCCACCGGTCAAAAGGGACATCCACAAAATGTGTAAAAACCAGAAAGGCAAGACAGGCCCTGGAGAACAGGGAGCCTTGTTATGCTGAATGGCGGGATGTAAATTGCCAACTGCCTCTCTGGAGGAGTGCATTGTGTTCCCTAAAACCAGTAAACAACAGAGCTACAGAGCCAAGGGCACTTCCAGTCTAGGGAATATACCTTGGGAAAACTGAAAATCAAAAAGACACAGCCACCCCAAAATTTAGGGCTGCACTGCTTACAAGGACCTCAACTTGGGTACACCTTAAATATCCCAGGAAATATAAAAATGGTTCAAAAAATTGTGGTACTTACGTACGATGGAATATCCCTCAGCCATGAAATCAATGTCATAAGACCAGTAGCAGCAAAATGGGTGGATTCAGGTACGATGATTCTAAGTGAAATAAGTCACACAGAAAAAGAAACTTATCATAAGATATCACTTATGAAGATCCTGTAAACATGGCTACACTTGAACTGAGTTAGGAAAGAGAACAGTGTCTCACATTTAGAAAACACTCTTATGCCTGCTTAAGGGGGAAGGAGAGGTGGGGTGATGCATAAAACCAGAGTTTGATATAAGCACAGGTACCGTTCCAAAAACCAACTATGGAATAGACAAGACCTACACCTTCCTCAGTGAAAGGGACTCAAAACCCCATATTTCCCGCAGAGGAATATATCTGACTAGTAAGAATCTTAAAACCTATGTATTGATATGTCTCCGTAAGGGAATCAAGTGTGTCTAGAATGGCATAAACATGGCAGCGAGAATCAGCTCAAACCCACTATAAAAAGGAATTTCAAAAACAAAACAAAAAAGCTGGGAAATTCTTTACAATTCCTTCAGGGTCTCTGATGAAACCAGGAATGACCCTATCTACAACGACAGCTGGATGTGGCATAAGGCTGGACACTTTGGACTGAGAGGATTGGTGAGATTGGGTGAACAAATGCAGACCATTTAAAGCAATAATGCATGGCACACATTCCATGGGTCCCAACTCTCCAGGTTGAAGGGAATATTACTACAGTTATAACATGTACGGGAAACCTAGAGAACGGACACACTGTGAATACGAAAGGTTTCTAAAACTCAACGAATAGTCCCTCTCCTGGTGCTCCGGTTTGACTTTCCATCTGCTTTACTATCAACCTCCCAACTTGGAGAGACAGCCCCTTTAACCTCCTGGTTCGCACAGGTTGCCAATTTGGCAGAGGATGAAAGGGAAGAGGGAGAACCAATGAGAGAGTAGCTGTTAGGCATTTGGACGGGCACATATCACTGTAATTTCCCAGCAGGAAGAAGAATTAACCAAAGTCTCAGCCCCCCACCGGGAACCAGTATAGGTCCTGAACCAAAATTTTGGACTTGCGGTCAGCTCACCTAACACGAGTTGAAAAATGAGGCTCAGGGGCACAGCAATTCACAAACTGGCCGAGTAATAAAGGACAACTATCGTCCAAATATCTGTTGAGGGAAGGCCACGAGGCGGACTTGAAAGCGAGGCAGAATAGCAGGAAACAGATTTCAAGAGGTACGTTGGAATCGCCTTTAAAGCACAGGAAGAGGGGCACAACTTCGACAATGATGCACTTGGCCAAAAAGGGCGTATGCGTTTTCTCCTGAATATATTCAGGAGAAAACGCATACGCCCTTTTTGGCCAAGCAAGCAAGCAGGCAATGCAAATCTGCACTACAAAGAAGTATCACTTCCCACCGGTCAAAAGGGACATCCACAAAATGTGTAAAAACCAGAAAGGCAAGACAGGCCCTGGAGAACAGGGAGCCTTGTTATGCTGATGGGCGGGATGTAAATTGCCAACTGCCTCTCTGGAGGAGTGCATTGTGTTCCCTAAAACAAGTAAACAACAGAGCTACAGAGCCAAGGGCACTTCCAGTCTAGGGAATATACCTTGGGAAAACTGAAAATCAAAAAGACACAGCCACCCCAAAATTTAGGGCTGCACTGCTTACAAGGACCTCAACTTGGGTACACCTTAAATATCCCAGGAAATTTAAAAATGGTTCAAAAAATTTTGGTACTTACATACGATGGAATATCCCTCAGCCATGAAATCAATGTCATAAGACCAGTAGCAGCAAAATGGGTGGATTCAGGTACGATGATTCTAAGTGAAATAAGTCACAGAGAAAAAGAAACTTATCATAAGATATCACTTATGAAGATCCTGTAAACATGGCTACACTTGAACTGAGTTAGGAAAGAGAACAGTGTCTCACGTTTAGAAAACACTCTTATGCCTGCTTAAGGGGGAAGGAGAGGTGGGGTGATGCATAAAACCAGAGTTTGATATAAGCTGAGGTACCGTTCCAAAAACCAACTATGGAATAAGCAAGACCTACACCTTCCTCAGTGAAAGGGACTCAAAACCCCATATTTCCCGCAGAGGAATATATCTGACTAGTAAGAATCTTAAAACCTATGTATTGATATGTATCCGTAAGGGAACCAAGTGTGTCTAGACTGGGATAAATATGGCAGCGAGAATCAGCTCAAACCCACTATAAAAAGGAATTTCAAAAACAAAACAAAAAACTGGGAAATTCTTTACAATTCATTCAGAGTCTCTGATGAAACCTGGACTGACCCTATCTACAACGACAGCTGGATGTGGCATAAGGCGGGACACTTGGACTGAGAGGATTGGTGAGATTGGGTGAACAAATGCAGAACCTTTAAAGCATTAATGCATGGCACCCATTCCATGGGTCCCAACTCTCCAGGTTGAAGGGAATATTACTACAGTTATAACATGTACGGGAAACCTAGAGAACGGACACACTGTGAATACAAAAGGTTTCTAAAACTCAACGAATAGTCCCTCACCTGGTGTTCCGTTTTGACTTTCCACCTGCTTTACTATCAACCTCCCAACTTGGAGAGACAGCCCCTTTAACCTCCTGGTTCGCACAGGTTGACAATTTGGCAGAGGATGAAAGGGAAGAGGGAGAACCAATGAGAGAGTAGCTGTTATGCATTTGGACGGGCACATATCACTCTAATTTCCCGGCAGAAAGAAGAATTAACCAAAGTCTCAGCCCCCCACCGGGAACCAGCATAGGTCCTGAACCAAAATGTTGGACTTGCGGTCAGCTCACCAAAAACGAGTTGAAAAATGGAGCTCAGGGGCACAGCAATTCACAAATTGGCCGAGTAATAAAGGACAACTATCGTCCAAAAATCTGTTGAGGGAAGACTATGAGGCGGACTTGAATGCGAGGCAGAATAGCAGGAAACAGATTTCAAGAGGTTCGTTGGAATCGCCTTTAAAGCACAGGAAGAGGGGCACAACTTCAAAAATGATGCACTTGGCCAAAAAGGGCATATGCGTTTTCTCCTGAATATATTCAGGAGAAAACGCATATGTCCTTTTTGGCCAAGCAAGCAAGGGGGCAATGCAAATCTGCACTACAAAGAAGTATCACTTCCCACCGGTCAAAAGGGACATCCACAAAATGTGTAAAAACCAGAAAGGCAAGACAGGCCCTGGAGAACAGGGAGCCTTGTTATGCTGATGGGCGGGATGTAAATTGCCAACTGCCTCTCTGGAGGAGTGCATTGTGTTCCTTAAAACAAGTAAACAACAGAGCTACAGAGCCAAGGGCACTTCCAGTCTAGGGAATATTCCTTGGGAAAACTGAAAATCAATAAGACAGAGCCACCCCAAAATTTAGGGCTGCACTGCTTACAAGGACCTCAACTTGGGTACACCTTAAATATCCCAGGAAATATAAAAATGGTTCAAAAAATTGTGGTACTTACGTACGATGGAATATCCCTCAGCCATGAAATCAATGTCATAAGACCAGTAGCAGCAAAATGGGTGGATTCACGTACGATGATTCTAAGTGAAATAAGTCACACAGAAATAGAAACTTATCATAAGATATCACTTATGAAGATCCTGTAAACATGGCTACACTTGAACTGAGTTAGGAAAGAGAACAGTGTCTCACATTTAGAAAACACTCTTTTTGGTACATGTCTCTTTTTGAATTATGGTTTTCTCAGGGTATATGCCCAGTAGTGGGATTGCAGGGTCATATGGTAGTTCTATTTGTAGTTTTTTAAGGAACCTCCATACCGTTCTCCATAGTGGCTGTACCAATTCACATTCCCACCAGCAGTGCAAGAGTGTTCCCTTTTTTCCACACCCTCTCCAGCATTTATTGTTTCTAGATTTTTTGATGATGGCCATTCTGACTGGTGTGAGATGATATCTCATTGTAGTTTTGATTTGCATTTCTCTAATTAGTAAAGATGTTGAGCATCCTTTCATGTGTTTGTTGGCAGTCTGTATATCTTCTGTGGAGAAATGTCTATTACTCAGCCATAAAAAGAAATGAAATTGAACTATTTGTAATGAGGTGGATGGACCTAGAGTCTGTCATACAGAGTGAAGTAAGTCAGAAAGAGAAAGACAAATACTGTATGCTGACACATATATATGGAATTTAAGAAAAAAAAAGGTCATGAAGAACATAGGGGTAAGACAGGAATAAAGACACAGACCTACTAGAGAATGGACTTGAGGATATGGGGAGGGGGAAGGGTAAGCTGTGACAAAGTGAAAGAGCGGCATGGACATATATACACTACCAAACGTAAGGTAGATAGCTAGTGGGAAGCAGCCGCTTAGCACAGGGAGATCAGCTCGGTGCTTTGTGACCGCCTGGAGGGGTGGGATAGGGAGGGTGGGAGGGAGACGCAAAAGGGAGGGGATATGGGAACATATGTATACATATAACTGATTAAATTTGTGATAAAGCAAAAAATAAAAATAAAAAAAAAAAAAAAAAGAAAACACTCTTATGCCTGCTTAAGGGGGAAGGAGAGGTGGGGTGATGCATAACACAAGAATTTGATATAAGCACAGGTACCGTTCCAAAAACCAACTATGGAATAGACGAGACCTACACCTTCCTCAGTGAAAGGGACTCAAAACCACATATTTCGCGCAGAGGAATATATCTGACTAGTAAGTATCTTAAAACCTATGTATTGATATGTCTCCGTAAGGGAATCAAGTGTGTCTAGACTGGCATAAACATGGCAGCGAGAATCAGCTCAAACCCACTATAAAAAGGAATTTCAAAAACAAAACAAAAAAACTGGGAAATTCTTTACAATTCCTTCAGGGTCTCTGATGAAACCTGGAATGACCCTATCTACAAGGACAGCTGGATGTGGCATAAGGCTGGACACTAGGGACTGAGAGGATTGGTGAGATTGGGTGAGCAAATGCAGACCCTTTAAAGCAATAATGCATGGCACCCATTCCATGTGTCCCAACTCTCCAGGTTGAAGGGAATATTACTACAGTTATAACATGTACAGGAAACCTAGAGAACGGACACACTGTGAATACGAAAGGTTTCTAAAACTCAACGAATAGTCCCTCTCCTGGTGCTGCGGTTTGACTTTCCATCTGCTTTACTATCAACCTCCCAACTTGGAGAGACAGCCCCTTTAACCTCCTGGTTCACACAGGTTTCCAATTTGGCAGAGGATGAAAGGGAAGAGGGAGAACCAATGAGAGAGTAGCTGTTAGGCATTTGGACGGGCACATATCACTCTAACTTCCCGGCAGGAAGAAGAATTAACCATAGTCTCAGCCCCCCACAGGGAACCAGAATACTTCCTGAACCAAAATTTTGGACTTGCGGTCAGCTCACCAAAAACGAGTTGAAAAATGGAGCTCAGGGGCACAGCAATTCACAAACTGGCCGAGTAATAAAGGACACCTATCGTCCAAAAATCTGTTGAGGGAAGGCAACGAGGCGGACTTGAAAGCGAGGCAGAATAGCAGGAAACAGATTTCAAGAGGTTCGTTGGAATCGCCTTTAAAGCACAGGAAGAGGGGCACAACTTCAACAATGATGCACTTGGCCAAAAAGGGCATATGCGTTTTCTCCTGAATATATTCAGGAGAAAACGCATATGCCCTTTTTGGCCAAGGAAGCAAGCGCGCAATGCAAATCTGCACTACAAAGAAGTATCACTTCCCACTGGTCAAAAGGGACATCCACAAAATGTGTAAAAACCAGAAAGGCAAGACAGGCCCTGGAGAACAGGGAGCCTTGTTATGCTGATGGGTGGGATGTAAATTGCCAACTGTCTCTCTGGAGGAGTGCATTGTGTTCCCTAAAACAAGTAAACAACAGAGCTACAGAGCCAAGGGCACTTCCAGTCTAGGGAATATTCCTTGGGAAAACTGAAAATCAATAAGACACAGCCACCCCAAAATTTAGGGCTGCACTGCTTACAAGGACCTCAACTTGGGTACACCTTAAATATCCCAGGAAATATAAAAATGGTTCAAAAAATTGTGGTACTTACGTACGATGGAATATCCCTCAGCCATGAAATCAATGTCATAAGACCAGTAGCAGCAAAATGGGTGGATTCAGGTACGATGATTCTAAGTGAAATAAGTCACACAGAAAAAGAAACTTATCATAAGATATCACTTATGAAGATCCTGGAAACATGGCTACACTTGAACTGAGTTAGGAAAGAGAACAGTGTCTCACATTTAGAAAACACTCTTATGCCTGCTTAAGCGGGAAGGAGAGGTGGGGTGATGCATAAAACCAGAGTTTGATATAAGCACAGGTACCGTTCCAAAAACCAACTATGGAATAGACAAGACCTCCACCTTCCTCACTGAAAGGGACTCAAAATCCCATATTTTTGGCAGAGAAATATATCTGACTGTTAAGAATCTTAAAACCTATGTATTGATATGTCTCCATAAGGGAATCAAGTGTGTCTAGACTGGCATAAACATGGCAGCGAGAATCAGCTCAAACTCACTATGAAAAGGAATTTCAAAAACAAAACAAAAAAACTGGGAAATTCTTTACAATTCCTTCAGGGTCTCTGATGAAACCTGGAATGACCCTATCTACAATGACAGCTGGATGTGTCATAAGGAGGGACACTTGGGACTGAGACGATTGGTGAGATTGGGTGAGCAAATGCAGACCCTTTAAAGCACAAATGCCTGGCACCCATTCCATGGGTGCCAACTCTCCAGGTTGAAGGGAATATTACTACAGCTATAACATGTACGGGAAACATAGAGAACGGACACACTGTGAATACGAAAGGTTTCTAAAACTCAACGAATAGTCCCTCTCCTGGTGCTCCGGTTTGACTTTCCATCTGCTTTACTATCAACCTCCGAACTTGGAGAGACAGCCCCTTTAACCTCCTGGTTCGCACAGGTTGCCAATTTGGCAGAGGATGAAAGGGAAGAGGGAGAACCAATGAGAGAGTAGCTGTTAGGCATTTGAACGGGCACATATCACTTTAATTTCCCAGCAGGAAGAAGAATTAACCAAAGTCTCAGCCTCCCACAGGGAACCAGCATAGGTCCTGAACCAAAATGTTGGACTTGCGGTCAGCTCACCAAAAACGAGTTGAAAAATGGAGCTCAGGGGCACAGCAATTCACAAACTGGCCGAGTAATAAAGGACAACTATCGTCCAAAAATCTGTTGAGGGAAGGCAATGAGGCGGACTTGAAAGCGAGGCAGAATAGCAGGAAACAGATTTCAAGAGGTACGTTGGAATCGCCTTTAAAGCACAGGAAGAGGGGCACAACTTCGACAATGATGCACTTGGCCAAAAAGGGCATATGCGTTTTCTCCTGAATATATTCAGGAGAAAACGCATATGCCCTTTTTGGCCAAGCAAGCAAGCGGGCAATGCAAATCTGCACTACAAAGAAGTATCACTTCCTACCAGTCAAAAGGGACATCCACAAAATGTGTAAAAACCAGAAAGGCAAGACAGGCCCTGGAGAACAGGGAGCCTTGTTATGCTGATGGGCGGGATGTAAATTGCCAACTGCCTCTCTGGAGGAGTGCATTGTGTTCCCTAAAACAAGTAAACAACAGAGCTACAGAGCCAAGGGCACTTCCAGTCTAGGGAATATTCCTTGGGAAAACTGAAAATCAATAAGACACAGCCACCCCAAAATTTAGGGCTGCACTGCTTACAAGGACCTCAAGTTGGGTACACCTTAAATATCCCAGGAAATATAAAAATGGTTCAAAAAATTGTGGTACTTACGTACGATGGAATATCCCTCAGCCATGAAATCAATGTCATAAGACCAGTAGCAGCAAAATGGGTGGATTCAGGTACGATGATTCTAAGTGAAATAAGGCACACAGAAAAAGAAACTTATCATAAGATATCACTTATGAAGATCCTGTAAACATGGCTACACTTGAACTGAGTTAGGAAAGAGAACAGTGTCTAACATTTAGAAAACACTCTTATGCCTGCTTAAGGGGGAAGGAGAGGTGGGGTGATGCATAAAACCAGAGTTTGATATAAGCACAGGTACCGTTCCAAAAACCAACTATGGAATAGACAAGACCTCCACCTTCCTCACTGAAAGGGACTCAAAATCCCATATTTTTGGCAGAGGAATATATGTGACTGTTAAGAATCTTAAAACCTATGTATTGATAAGTCTCCATAAGGGAATCAAGTGTGTCTAGACTGGCATAAGCATGGCAGCGAGAATCAGCTCAAACTCACTATGAAAAGGAATTTCAAAAACAAAACAAAAAAACTGGGAAATTCTTTACAATTCCTTCAGGGTCTCTGATGAAACCTGGAATGACCCTATCTACAATGACAGCTGGATGTGTCATAAGGAGGGACACTTGGGACTGAGACGATTGGTGAGATTGGGTGAGCAAATGCAGACCCTTTAAAGCACAAGTGCCTGGCACCCATTCCATGGGTCCCAACTCTCCAGGTTGAAGGGAATATTACTACAGATATAACATGTACGGGAATCCTAGAGAACGGACACACTGTGAATACGAAAGGTTTCTAAAACTCAACGAATAGTCCCTCTCCTGGTGCTCCGGTTTGACTTTCCATCTGCTTTATTATCAACCTCCCAACTTGGAGAGACAGCCCCTTTAACCTGCTGGTTCGCACAGGTTGCCAATATGGCAGAGGATGAAAGGGAAGAGGGAGAACCAAAGAGAGAGTAGCTGTTAGGCATTTGGACGGGCACATATCACTGTAATTTCCCGGCAGGAAGAAGAATTAACCAAAGTCTCAGCCACCCACCGGGAATCAGTATAGATCCTGAACCAAAATTTTGAACTTGCGGTCAGCTCACCAAAAACGAGTTGAAAAATGGAGCTCAGGGGCACAGCAATTCACAAACTGGCCGAGTAATAAAGGACAACTATCGTCCAAAAATCTGTTGAGGGAAGGCAACGAGGCGGACTTGAAACCGAGGCAGAATAGCAGGAAACAGATTTCAAGAGGTACGTTGGAATCGCCTTTAAAGCACAGGAAGAGGGGCACAACTTCGACAATGATGCACTTGGCCAAAAAGGGCGTATGCGTTTTCTCCTGAATATATTCAGGAGAAAACGCATACGCCCTTTTTGGCCAAGCAAGCAAGCGGGCAATGCAAATCTCCACTACAAAGAAGTATCACTTCCCACCGGTCAAAAGGGACCTCCACAAAATGTGTAAAAACCAGAAAGGCAAGACTGGTCCTGGAGAACAGGGAGCCTTGTTATGCTGATGGGCGGGATGTAAATTGCCAACTGCCTATCTGGAGGAGTGCATTGTGTTCCCTAAAACAAGTAAACAACAGAGCTACAGAGCCAAGGGCACTTCCAGTCTAGGGAATATACCTGGGAAAAACTGAAAATCAATAAGACAGAGCCACCCCAAAATTTTGGGCTGCATTGCTTACAAGGACTTCAACTTGGGTACACCTTAAATATCCCAGGAAATATAAAAATGGTTCAAAAAATTGTGGTACTTACGTACGATGGAATATCCCTCAGCCATGAAATCAATGTCATAAGACCAGTAGCAGCAAAATGGGTGGATTCAGGTACGATGATTCTAAGTGAAATAAGTCACAGAGAAAAAGAAACTTATCATAAGTTATCACTTATGAAGATCCTGTAAACATGGCTACACTTGAACTGAGTTAGGAAAGAGAACAGTGTCTCACATTTAGAAAACACTCTTATGCCTGCTTAAGGGGGAAGGAGAGGTGGGGTGATGCATAAAACCAGAGTTTGATATAAGCACAGGTACCGTTCCAAAAACCAACTATGGAATAGACAAGACCTACACCTTCCTCAGTGAAAGGGACTCAAAACCCCATATTTCCCGCAGAGGAATATATCTGACTAGTAAGAATCTTAAAACCTATGTATTGATATGTCTCCGTAAGGGAATCAAGTGTGTCTAGAATGGCATAAATATGGCAGCGAGAATCAGCTCAAACCCACTATAAAAAGGAATTTCAAAAATAAAACAAAAAAACTGGGAAATTCTTTACAATTCCTTCAGGGTCTCTGATGAAACCTGAAATGACCCTATCTACAATGACAGCTGGATGTGGCATAAGGCTGGACACTTGGGACTGAGAGGATTGGTGAGATTGGGTGAGCAAATGCAGACCCTTTAAAGCAATAATGCATGGCACACATTCCATGGGTCCCAACTCTCCAGGTTGAAGGGAATATTACTACAGATATAATATGTACGGGAATCCTAGAGAATGGACACACTGTGAATACGAAAGGTTTCTAAAACTCAACGAATAGTCCCTCTCCTGGTGCTCCGGTTTGACTTTCCTTCTGCTTTATTATCAACCTCCCAACTTGGAGAGACAGCCCCTTTAACCTCCTGGTTCGCACAGGTTGCCAATTTGGCAGAGGATGAAAGGGAAGAGGGAGAACCAATGAGAGAGTAGCTGTTAGGCATTTGGACGGGCACATATCACTGTAATTTCCCGGCAGGAAGAAGAATTAACCAAAGTCTCAGCCACACACCGGGAATCAGTATAGATCCTGAACCAAAATTTTGGACTTGCGGTCAGCTCACCAAAAACGAGTTGAAAAATGGAGCTCAGGGGCACAGCAATTCACAAACTGGCCGAGTAATAAAGGACAATTATCGTCCAAAAATCTGTTGAGGGAAGGCAACGAGGCGGACTTGAAAGCGAGGCAGAATAGCAGGAAACAGATTTCAAGAGGTACGTTGGAATCGCCTTTAAAGCACAGGAAGAGGGGCACAACTTCGACAATGATGCACTTGGCCAAAAAGGGCGTATGCGTTTTCTCCTGAATATATTCAGGAGAAAACGCATACGCCCTTTTTGGCCAAGCAAGCAAACGGGCAATGCAAATCTGCACTACAAAGAAGTATCACTTCCCACCGGTCAAAAGGGACATCCACAAAATGTGTAAAAACCAGAAAGGCAAGACAGGCCCTGGAGAACAGGGAGCCTTGTTATGCTGATGGGCGGGATGTAAATTGCCAACTGCCTCTCTGGGGGAGTGCATTGTGTTCCCCAAAACAAGTAAACAACAGAGCTACAGAGCCAAGGGCACTTCCCGTCTAGGGAATATACCTGGGAAAAACTGAAAATCAATAAGACAGAGCCACGCCAAAATTTAGGGCTGCACCGCTTACAATGACCTCAACTTGGGTACACCTTAAAAATCCCAGGAAATATAAAATTGGTTCAAAAAATTGTGGTACTTACGTACGATGGAATATCCCTCAGCCATGAAATCAATGTCATAAGACCAGTAGCAGCAAAATGGGTGGATTCAGGTACGATGATTCTAAGTGAAATAAGTCACAGAGAAAAAGAAACTTATCATAAGTTATCACTTATGAAGATCCTGTAAACATGGCTACACTTGAACTGAGTTAGGAAAGAGAACAGTGTCTCACATTTAGAAAACACTCTTATGCCTGCTTAAGGGGGAAGGAGAGGTGGGGTGATGCATAAAACCAGAGTTTGATATAAGCACAGGTACCGTTCCAAAAACCAACTATGGAATAGACAAGACCTACACCTTCCTCAGTGAAAGGGACTCAAAACCCCATATTGCCCGCAGAGGAATATATCTGACTAGTAAGAATCTTAAAACCTATGTATTGATATGTCTCCGTAAGGGAATCAAGAGTGTCTAGACTGGCATAAACATGGCAGCGAGAAGCAGCTCAAACCCACTATAAAAAGGAATTTCAAAAACAAAACAAAAAAACTGGGAAATTCTTTACAATTCCTTCAGGGTCTCTGATGAAACCTGAAATGACCCTATCTACAATGACAGCTGGATGTGGCATAAGATTGGACACTTGGGACTGAGAGGATTGGTGAGATTGGGTGAGCAAATGCAGACCCTTTAAAACAATAATGCATGGCACACATTCCATGGGTCCCAACTCTCCAGGTTGAAGGGAATATTACTACAGATATAACATGTACGGGAATCCTAGAGAACGGACACACTGTGAATACGAAAGGTTTCTAAAACTCAATGAATAGTCCCTCTCCTGGTGCTCCGGTTTGACTTTCCATCTGCTTTATTATCAACCTCCCAACTTGGAGAGACAGCCCCTTTAACCTCCTGGTTCGCACAGGTTGCCAATTTGGCAGAGGATGAAAGGGAAGAGGAAGAACCAATGAGAGAGTAGCTGTTAGGCATTTGGACGGGCACATATCACTGTAATTTCCTGGCAGGAAGAAGAATTAACCAAAGTCTCAGCCACCCACCGGGAATCAGTATAGATCCTGAACCAAAATTTTGGACTTGCGGTCAGCTCACCAAAAACGAGTTGAAAAATGGAGCTCAGGGGCACAGCAATTCACAAACTGGCCGAGTAATAAAGGACAACTATCGTCCAAAAATCTGTTGAGGGAAGGCAATGAGGCGGACTTGAAAGCGTGGCAGAATAGCAGGAAACAGATTTCAAGAGGTACGTTGGAATCGCCTTTAAAGCACAGGAAGAGGGGCACAACTTTGATAATGATGCACTTGGCCAAAAAGGGCTTATGCGTTTTCTCCTGAATATATTCAGGAGAAAACGCATACGCCCATTTTGGCCAAGCAAGCAAGCGGGCAATGCAAATCTGCACTACAAAGAAGTATCACTTCCCACCAGTCAAAAGGGACATCCACAAAATGTGTAAAAACCAGAAAGGCAAGACAGGCCCTGGAGAACAGGGTGCCTTGTTATGCTGATGGGCGGGATGTAAATTGCCAACTGCCTCTCTGGAGGAGTGCATTGTGTTCCCTAAAACAAGTAAACAACAGAGCTACAGAGCCAAGGGCACTTCCAGTCTAGGGAATATACCTTGGGAAAACTGAAAATCAAAAAGACACAGCCACCCCAAAATTTAGGGCTGCACTGCTTACAAGGACCTCAACTTGGGTACACCTTAAATATCCCAGGAAATATAAAAATGGTTCAAAAAATTGTGGTACTTACGTACGATGGAATATCCCTCAGCCATGAAATCAATGTCATAAGACCAGTAGCAGCAAAATGGGTGGATTCAGGTACGATGATTCTAAGTGAAATAAGGCACACAGAAAAAGAAACTTATCATAAGATATCACTTATGAAGATCCTGTAAACATGGCTACACTTGAACTGAGTTAGGAAAGAGAACAGTGTCTCACATTTAGAAAACACTCTTATGCCTGCTTAAGGGGGAAGGAGAGGTGGGGTGATGCATAAAACCAGAGTTTGATATAAGCACAGGTACCGTTCCAAAAACCAACTATGGAATAGACAAGACCTACACCTTCCTCAGTGAAAGGGACTCAAAACCCCATATTTCCCGCAGAGGAATATATCTGACTAGTAAGAATCTTAAAATCTATGTATTGGTATGTCTCCGTAAGGGAATCAAGTGTGTCTAGACTGGGATAAATATGGCAGCGAGAATCAGCTCAAACCCACTATAAAAAGGAATTTCAAAAATAAATCAAAAAAACTGGGAAATTCTTTACAATTCCTTCAGGGTCTCTGATGAAACCAGAAATGACCCTATCTACAATGACAGCTGGATGTGGCATAAGGCTGGACACTTGGGACTGAGAGGATTGGTGAGATTGGGTGAGCAAATGCAGACCCTTTAAAGCAATAATGCATGGCACACATTCCATGGGTCCCAAAACTCCAGGTTGAAGGGAATATTACTACAGATATAACATGTACGGGAATCCTAGAGAACGGACACACTGTGAATACGAAAGGTTTCTAAAACTCAACGAATAGTCCCTCTCCTGGTGCTCCGGTTTGACTTTCCATCTGCTTTATTATCAACCTCCCAACTTGGAGAGACAGCCCCTTTAACCTCCTGGTTCGCACAGGTTGCCAATTTGGCAGAGGATGAAAGGGAAGAGGGAGAACCAATGAGAGAGTAGCTGTTAGGCATTTGGACAGGCACATATCACTGTAATTTCCCGGCAGGAAGAAGAATTAACCAAAGTCTCAGCCACCCACCAGGAATCAGTATAGATCCTGAACCAAAATTTTGAACTTGCGGTCAGCTCACCAAAAACGAGTTGAAAAATGGAGCTCAGGGGCACAGCAATTCACAAACTGGCCGAGTAATAAAGGACAACTATCGTCCAAAAATCTGTTGAGGGAAGGCAACGAGGCGGACTTGAAAGCGAGGCAGAATAGCAGGAAACAGATTTCAAGAGGTACGTTGGAATCGCCTTTAAAGCACAGGAAGAGGGGCACAACTTCGACAATGATGCACTTGGCCAAAAAGGGCGTATGCGTTTTCTCCTGAATATATTCAGGAGAAAACGCATACGCCCTTTTTGGCCAAGCAAGCAAGCGGGCAATGCAAATCTCCACTACAAAGAAGTATCACTTCCCACCGGTCAAAAGGGACATCCACAAAATGTGTAAAAACCAGAAAGGCAAGACTGGTCCTGGAGAACAGGGAGCCTTGTTATGCTGATGGACGGGATGTAAATTGCCAACTGCCTCTCTGGAGGAGTGCATTGTGTTCCCTAAAACAAGTAAACAACAGAGCTACAGAGCCAAGGGCACTTCCAGTCTAGGGAATATACCTGGGAAAAACTGAAAATCAATAAGACAGAGCCACCCCAATATTTTGGGCTGCACTGCTTACAAGGACCTCAACTTGGGTACACCTTAAATATCCCAGGAAATATAAAAATGGTTCAAAAAATTGTGGTACTTACGTACGATGGAATATCCCTCAGCCATGAAATCAATGTCATAAGACCAGTAGCAGCAAAATGGGTGGATTCAGGTACGATGATTCTAAGTGAAATAAGTCACAGAGAAAAAGAAACTTATCATAAGTTATCACTTATGAAGATCCTGTAAACATGGCTACACTTGAACTGACTTAGGAAAGAGAACAGTGTCTCACATTTAGAAAACACTCTTATGCCTGCTTAAGGGGGAAGGAGAGGTGGGGTGATGCATAAAACCAGAGTTTGATATAAGCACAGGTACCGTTCCAAAAACCAACTATGGAATAGACAAGACCTACACCTTCCTCAGTGAAAGGGACTCAAAACCCCATATTTCCCGCAGAGGAATATATCTGACTAGTAAGAATCTTAAAACCTATGTATTGATATGTCTCCGTAAGGGAATCAAGTGTGTCTAGAATGGCATAAATATGGCAGCGAGAATCAGCTCAAACCCACTATAAAAAGGAATTTCAAAAATAAAACAAAAAAACTGGGAAATTCTTTACAATTCCTTCAGGGTCTCTGATGAAACCTGAAATGACCCTATCTACAATGACAGCTGGATGTGGCATAAGGCTGGACACTTGGGACTGAGAGGATTGGTGAGATTGGGTGAGCAAATGCAGACCCTTTAAAGCAATAATGCATGGCACACATTCCATGGGTCCCAACTCTCCAGGTTGAAGGGAATATTACTACAGATATAATATGTACGGGAATCCTAGAGAATGGACACACTGTGAATACGAAAGGTTTCTAAAACTCAACGAATAGTCCCTCTCCTGGTGCTCCGGTTTGACTTTCCATCTGCTTTATTATCAACCTCCCAACTTGGAGAGACAGCCCCTTTAACCTACTGGTTCGCACAGGTTGCCAATTTGGCAGAGGATGAAAGGGAAGAGGGAGAACCAATGAGAGAGTAGCTGTTAGGCATTTGGACGGGCACATATCACTGTAATTTCCCGGCAGGAAGAAGAATTAACCAAAGTCTCAGCCACCCACCGGGAATCAGTATAGATCCTGAACCAAAATTTTGGACTTGCGGTCAGCTCACCAAAAACGAGTTGAAAAATGGAGCTCAGGGGCACAGCAATTCACAAACTGGCCGAGTAATAAAGGACAACTATCGTCCAAAAATCTGTTGAGGGAAGGCAACGAGGCGGACTTGAAAGCGAGGCAGAATAGCAGGAAACAGATTTCAAGAGGTACGTTGGAATCGCCTTTAAAGCACAGGAAGAGGGGCACAACTTCGACAATGATGCACTTGGCCAAAAAGGGCGTATGCGTTTTCTCCTGAATATATTCAGGAGAAAACGCATACGCCCTTTTTGGCCAAGCAAGCAAGCGGGCAATGCAAATCTGCACTACAAAGAAGTATCACTTCCCACCGGTCAAAAGGGACATCCACAAAATGTGTAAAAACCAGAAAGGCAAGACAGGCCCTGGAGAACAGGGTGCCTTGTTATGCTGATGGGCGGGATGTAAATTGCCAACTGCCTCTCTGGAGGAGTGCATTGTGTTCCCTAAAACAAGTAAAGAACAGAGCTACAGAGCCAAGGGCACTTCCAGTCTAGGGAATATACCTGGGAAAAACTGAAAATCAATAAGACAGAGCCACCCCAAAATTTAGGGCTGCACCGCTTACAATGACCTCAACTTGGGTACACCTTAAATATCCCAGGAAATATAAAATTGGTTCAAAAAATTGTGGTACTTACGTACGATGGAATATCCCTCAGCCATGAAATCAATGTCATAAGACCAGTAGCAGCAAAATGGGTGGATTCAGGTACGATGATTCTAAGTGAAATAAGTCACAGAGAAAAAGAAACTTATCATAAGTTATCACTTATGAAGATCCTGTAAACATGGCTACACTTGAACTGAGTTAGGAAAGAGAACAGTGTCTCACATTTAGAAAACACTCTTATGCCTGCTTAAGGGGGAAGGAGAGGTGGGGTGATGCATAAAACCAGAGTTTGATATAAGCACAGGTACCGTTCCAAAAACCAACTATGGAATAGACAAGACCTACACCTTCCTCAGTGAAAGGGACTCAATACCCCATATTTCCTGCAGAGGAATATATCTGACTAGTAAGAATCTTAAAACCTATGTATTGATATGTCTCCGTAAGGGAATCAAGTGTGTCTAGACTGGGATAAATATGGCAGCGAGAATCAGCTCAAACCCACTATAAAAAGGAATTTCAAAAATAAAACAAAAAAACTGGGAAATTCTTTACAATTCCTTCAGGGTCTCTGATGAAACCTGAAATGACCCTATCTACAATGACAGCTGGATGTGGCATAAGGCTGGACACTTGGGACTGAGAGGATTGGTGAGATTGGGTGAGCAAATGCAGACCCTTTAAAGCAATAATGCATGGCACACATTCCATGGGTCCCAACTCTCCAGGTTGAAGGGAATATTACTACAGATATAACATGTACGGGAATCCTAGAGAACGGACACACTGTGAATACGAAAGGTTTCTAAAACTCAACGAATAGTCCCTCTCCTGGTGCTCCGGTTTGACTTTCCATCTGCTTTATTATCAACCTCCCAACTTGGAGAGACAGCCCCTTTAACCTCCTGGTTCGCACAGGTTTCCAATTTGGCAGAGGATGAAAGGGAAGAGGGAGAACCAATGAGAGAGTAGCTGTTAGGCATTTGGACGGGCACATATCACTGTAATTTCCCGGCAGGAAGAAGAATTAACCAAAGTCTCAGCCACCCACCGGGAATCAGTATAGATCCTGAACCAAAATTTTGGACTTGCGGTCAGCTCACCAAAAACGAGTTGAAAAATGGAGCTCAGGGGCACAGCAATTCACAAACTGGCCGAGTAATAAAGGACAACTATCGTCCAAAAATCTGTTGAGGGAAGGCAACGAGGTGGACTTGAAAGCGAGGGAGAATAGCAGGAAACAGATTTCAAGAGGTACGTTGGAATCGCCTTTAAAGCACAGGAAGAGGGGCACAACTTCGACAATGATGCACTTGGCCAAAAAGGGCGTATGTGTTTTCTCCTGAATATATTCAGGAGAAAACGCATACGCCCTTTTTGGCCAAGCAAGCAAGCAGGCAATGCAAATCTGCACTACAAAGAAGTATCACTTCCCACCAGTCAAAAGGGACATCCACAAAATGTGTAAAAACCAGAAAGGCAAGACAGGCCCTGGAGAACAGGGTGCCTTGTTATGCTGATGGGCGGGATGTAAATTGCCAACTGCCTCTCTGGAGGAGTGCATTGTGTTCCCTAAAACAAGTAAACAACAGAGCTACAGAGCCAAGGGCACTTCCAGTCTAGGGAATATACCTTGGGAAAACTGAAAATCAAAAAGACACAGCCACCCCAAAATTTAGGGCTGCACTGTTTACAAGGACCTCAACTTGGGTACACCTTAAATATCCCAGGAAATATAAAAATGGTTCAAAAAATTGCGGTACTTACGTACGATGGAATATCCCTCAGCCATGAAATCAATGTCATAAGACCAGTAGCAGCAAAATGGGTGGATTCAGGTACGATGATTCTAAGTGAAATAAGTCACACAGAAAAAGAAACTTATCATAAGATATCACTTATGAAGATCCTGTAAACATGGCTACACTTGAACTGAGTTAGGAAAGAGAACAGTGTCTCACATTTAGAAAACACTCTTATGCCTGCTTAAGGGGGAAGGAGAGGTGGGGTGATGCATAAAACCAGAGTTTGATATAAGCACAGGTACCGTTCCAAAAACCAACTATGGAATAGACAAGACCTACACCTTCCTCAGTGAAAGGGACTCAAAACCCCATATTTCCCGCAGAGGAATATATCTGACTAGTAAGAATCTTAAAACCTATGTATTGATATGTCTCCGTAAGGGAATCAAGTGTGTCTAGACTGGCATAAACATGGCAGCGAGAATCAGCTCAAACCCACTATAAAAAGGAATTTCAAAAACAAAACAAAAAAACTGGGAAATTCTTTACAATTCCTTCAGGGTATCTGATGAAACCTGGAATGACCCTATCTACAATGACAGCTGGATGTGGCATAAGGCTGGACACTTTGGACTGAGAGGATTGGTGAGATTGGGTGAACAAATGCAGACCATTTAAAGCAATAATGCATGGCACACATTCCATGGGTCCCAACTCTCCAGGTTGAAGGGAATATTACTACAGATATAACATGTACGGGAATCCTAGAGAACGGACACACTGTGAATACGAAAGGTTTCTAAAACTCAACGAATAGTCCCTCTCCTGGTGCTCCGGTTTGACTTTCCATCTGCTTTATTATCAACCTCCCAACTTGGACAGACAGCCCCTTTAACCTCCTGGTTCGCACAGGTTGCCAATTTGGCAGAGGATGAAAGGGAAGAGGGAGAACCAATGAGAGAGTAGCTGTTAGGCATTTGGACGGGCACATATCACTGTAATTTCCCGGCAGGAAGAAGAATTAACCAAAGTCTCAGCCACCCACTGGGAATCAGTATAGATCCTGAACCAAAATTTTGGACTTGCGGTCAGCTCACCAAAAACGAGTTGAAAAATGGAGCTCAGGGGCACAGCAATTCACAAACTGGCCGAGTAATAAAGGACAACTATCGACCAAAAATCTGTTGAGGGAAGGCAACGAGGCGGACTTGAGAGCGAGGCAGAATAGCAGGAAACAGATTTCAAGAGGTACGTTGGAATCGCCTTTAAAGCACAGGAAGAGGGGCACAACTTCGACAATGATGCACTTGGCCAAAAAGGGCGTATGCGTTTTCTCCTGAATATATTCAGGAGAAAACGCATACGCCCTTTTTGGCCAAGCAAGCAAGCGGGCAATGCAAATCTGCACTACAAAGAAGTATCACTTCCAACCGGTCAAAAGGGACATCCACAAAATGTGTAAAAACCAGAAAGGCAAGACAGGCCCTGGAGAACAGGGAGCCTTGTTATGCTGATGGGCGGGATGTAAATTGCCAACTGCCTATCTGGAGGAGTGCATTGTGTTCCCTAAAACAAGTAAACAACAGAGCTACAGAGCCAAGGGCACTTCCAGTCTAGGGAATATACCTGGGAAAAACTGAAAATCAATAAGACAGAGCCACCCCAAAATTTAGGGCTGCACTGCTTACAAGGACCTCAACTTGGGTACACCTTAAATATCCCAGGAAATATAAAATTGGTTCAAAAAATTGTGGTACTTACGTACGATGGAATATCCCTCAGCCATGAAATCAATGTCATAAGACCAGTAGCAGCAAAATGGGTGGATTCAGGTACGATGATTTTAAGTGAAATAAGTCACAGAGAAAAAGAAACTTATCATAAGTTATCACTTATGAAGATCCTGTAAACATGGCTACACTTGAACTGAGTTAGGAAAGAGAACAGTGTCTCACATTTAGAAAACACTCTTATGCCTGCTTAAGGGGGAAGGAGAGGTGGGGTGATGCATAAAACCAGAGTTTGATATAAGCACAGGTACCGTTCCAAAAACCAACTATGGAATAGACAAGACCTACACCTTCCTCAGTGAAAGGGACTCAAAACCCCATATTTCCAGGAGAAGAATATATCTTACTAGTAAGAATCTTAAAACCTATGTATTGATATGTCTCAGTAAGGGAATCAAGTGTGTCTAGACTGGCACAAACATGGCAGCGAGAATCAGCTCAAACCCACTATAAAAAGGAATTTCAAAAACAAAACAAAAAAAACTGGGAAATTCTTTACAATTCCTTCAGGGTCTCTGATGAAACCTGAAATGACCCTATCTACAATGACAGCTGGATGTGGCATAAGGCTGGACACTTGGGACTGAGAGGATTGGTGAGATTGGGTGAGCAAATGCAGACCCTTTAAAGCAATAATGCATGGCACACATTCCATGGGTCCCAACTCTCCAGGTTGAAGGGAATATTACTACAGTTATAACATGTACGGGAATCCTAGAGAACGGACACACTGTGAATACGAAAGGTTTCTAAAACTCAACGAATAGTCCCTCTCCTGGTGCTCCGGTTTGACTTTCCATCTGCTTTATTATCAACCTCCCAACTTGGAGAGACAGCCCCTTTAACCTCCTGGTTCGCACAGGTTGCCAATTTGGCAGAGGATGAAAGGGAAGAGGGAGAACCAATGAGAGAGTAGCTGTTAGGCATTTGGACGGGCACATATCACTGTAATTTCCCGGCAGGAAGAAGAATTAACCAAAGTCTCAGCCACCCACCGGGAATCAGTATAGATCCTGAACCAAAATTTTGGACTTGCGGTCAGCTCACCAAAAACGAGTTGAAAAATGGAGCTCAGGGGCACAGCAATTCACAAACTGGCCGAGTAATAAAGGACAACTATCGTCCAAAAATCTGTTGAGGGAAGGCAACGAGGTGGACTTGAAAGCGAGGCAGAATAGCAGGAAACAGATTTCAAGAGGTACGTTGGAATCGCCTTTAAAGCACAGGAAGAGGGGCACAACTTCGACAATGATGCACTTGGCCAAAAAGGGCGTATGCGTTTTCTCCTGAATATATTCAGGAGAAAACGCATACGCCCTTTTTGGCCAAGCAAGCAAGCAGGCAATGCAAATCTGCATTACAAAGAAGTATCACTTCCCACCGGTCAAAAGGGACATCCACAAAATGTGTAAAAACCAGAAAGGCAAGACAGGCCCTGGAGAACAGGGAGCCTTGTTATGCTGATGGGCGGGATGTAAATTGCCAACTGCCTCTCTGGAGGAGTGCATTGTGTTCCCTAAAACAAGTAAACAACAGAGCTACAGAGCCAAGGGCACTTCCAGTCTAGGGAATATACCTTGGGAAAACTGAAAATCAAAAAGACACAGCCACCCCAAAATTTAGGGCTGCACTGCTTACAAGGACCTCAACTTGGGTACACCTTAAATATCCCAGGAAATATAAAAATGGTTCAAAAAATTTTGGTACTTACATACGATGGAATATCCCTCAGCCATGAAATCAATGTCATAAGACCAGTAGCAGCAAAATGGGTGGATTCAGGTACGATGATTCTAAGTGAAATAAGTCACAGAGAAAAAGAAACTTATCATAAGATATCACTTATGAAGATCCTGTAAACATGGCTACACTTGAACTGAGTTAGGAAAGAGAACAGTGTCTCACATTTAGAAAACACTCTTATGCCTGCTTAAGGGGGAAGGAGAGGTGGGGTGATGCATAAAACCAGAGTTTGATATAAGCAGAGGTACCGTTCCAAAAACCAACTATGGAATAAGCAAGACCTACACCTTCCTCAGTGAAAGGGACTCAAAACCCCATATTTCCCGCAGAGGAATATATCTGACTAGTAAGAATCTTAAAACCTATGTATTGATATGTCTCCGTAAGGGAACCAAGTGTGTCTAGACTGGCATAAACATGGCAGCGAGAATCAGCTCAAACCCACTATAAAAAGGAATTTCAAAAACAAAACAAAAAACTGGGAAATTCTTTACAATTCATTCAGAGTCTCTGATGAAACCTGGACTGACCCTATCTACAACGACAGCTGGATGTGGCATAAGGCGGGAAACTTGGACTGAGAGGATTGGTGAGATTGGGTGAACAAATGCAGAACCTTTAAAGCATTAATGCATGGCACCCATTCCATGGGTCCCAACTCTCCAGGTTGAAGGGAATATTACTACAGTTATAACATGTACGGGAAACCTAGAGAACGGACACACTGTGAATACAAAAGGTTTCTAAAACTCAACGAATAGTCCCTCTCCTGGTGCTCCGGTTTGACTTTCCACCTGCTTTACTATCAACCTCCCAACTTGGAGAGACAGCCCCTTTAACCTCTTGGTTCGCACAGGTTGCCAATTTGGCAGAGGATGAAAGGGAAGAGGGAGAACCAATGAGAGAGTAGCTGTTACGCATTTGGACGGGCACATATCACTCTAATTTCCCGGCAGAAAGAAGAATTAACCAAAGTCTCAGCCCCCCACCGGGAACCAGCATAGATCCTGAACCAAAATTTTGGACCTGCGGTCAGCTCACCAAAAACGAGTTGAAAAATGGAGCTCAGGGGCACAGCAATTCACAAACTGGCCGAGTAATAAAGGACAACTATCGTCCAAAAATCTGTTGAGGGAAGGCAACGAGGTGGACTTGAAAGCGAAGCAGAATAGCAGGAAACAGATTTCAAGAGGTACGTTGGAATCACCTTTAAAGCACTGGATGAGGGGCACAACTTCGGCAATGATGCACGTGGCCAAAAAGGGCGTATGCGTTTTCTCCTGAATATATTCAGGAGAAAACGCATACGCCCTTTTTGGCCAAGCAAGCAATCGGGCAATGCAAATCTGCATTACAAAGAAGTATCACTTACCACCGGTCAAAAGGGACATCCACAAAATGTGTAAAAACCAGAAAGGCAAGACAGGCACTGGAGAACAGGGAGCCTTGTTATGCTGATGGGCGGATGTAAATTGCCAACTGCCTCTCTGGAGGAGTACATTGTGTTCCCTAAAACAAGTAAAGAACAGAGCTACAGAGCCAAGGGCACTTCCAGTCTAAGGAATATACCTTTGGAAAACTGAAAATCAAAAAGACACAGCCACCCCAAAATTTAGGGCTGCACTGCTTACAAGGACCTCAACTTGGGTACACCTTAAATATCCCAGGAAATATAAAAATGGTTCAAAAAATTGTGGTACTTACGTACGATGGAATATCCCTCAGCCATGAAATCAATGTCATAAGACCAGTAGCAGCAAAATGGGTGGATTCAGGTACGATGATTCTAAGTGAAATAAGTCACAGAGAAAAAGAAACTTATCATAAGATATCACTTATGAAGATCCTGTAAACATGGCTACACTTGAACTGAGTTAGGAAAGAGAACAGTGTCTCACATTTAGAAAACACTCTTATGCCTGCTTAAGGGGGAAGGAGAGGTGGGGTGATGCATAAAACCAGAGTTTGATATAAGCACAGGTACCGTTCCAAAAACCAACTATGGAATAGACAAGACCTACACCTTCCTCAGTGAAAGGGACTCAAAACCCCATATTTCCCGCAGAGGAATATATCTGACTAGTAAGAATCTTAAAACCTATGTATTGATATGTCTCCGTAAGGGAATCAAGTGTGTCTAGACTGGCATAAACATGGCAGCGAGAATCAGCTCAAACCCACTATAAAAAGGAATTTCAAAAACAAAACAAAAAAACTGGGAAATTCTTTACAATTCCTTCAGGGTCTCTGATGAAACCTGGAATGACCCTATCTACAATGACAGCTGGATGTGGCATAAGGCTGGACACTTTGGACTGAGAGGATTGGTGAGATTGGGTGAACAAATGCAGACCATTTAAAGCAATAATGCATGGCACACATTCCATGGGTCCCAACTCTCCAGGTTGAAGGGAATATTACTACAGATATAACATGTACGGGAATCCTAGAGAACGGACACACTGTGAATACGAAAGGTTTCTAAAACTCAACGAATAGTCCCTCTCCTGGTGCTCCTGTTTGACTTTCCATCTGCTTTATTATCAACCTCCCAACTTGGAGAGACAGCCCCTTTAACCTCCTGGTTCGCACAGGTTGCCAATTTGGCAGAGGATGAAAGGGAAGAGGGAGAACCAATGAGAGAGTAGCTGTTAGGCATTTGGACGGGCACATATCACTGTAATTTCCCGGCAGGAAGAAGAATTAACCAAAGTCTCAGCCACCCACCGGGAATCAGTATAGATCCTGAAGCAAAATTTTGGACTTGCGGTCAGCTCACCAAAAACGAGTTGAAAAATGGAGCTCAGGGGCACAGCAATTCACAAACTGGCCGAGTAATAAAGGACAACTATCGACCAAAAATCTGTTGAGGGAAGGCAACGAGGCGGACTTGAAAGCGAGGCAGAATAGCAGGAAACAGATTTCAAGAGGTACGTTGGAATCGCCTTTAAAGCACAGGAAGAGGGGCACAACTTCGACAATGATGCACTTGGCCAAAAAGGGCGTATGCGTTTTCTCCTGAATATATTCAGGAGAAAACGCATACGCCCTTTTTGGCCAAGCAAGAAAGCGGGCAATGCAAATCTGCACTACAAAGAAGTATCACTTCCAACCGGTCAAAAGGGACATCCACAAAATGTGTAAAAACCAGAAAGGCAAGACAGGCCCTGGAGAACAGGGAGCCTTGTTATGCTGATGGGCGGGATGTAAATTGCCAACTGCCTCTCTGGAGGAGTGCATTGTGTTCCCTAAAACAAGTAAACAACAGAGCTACAGAGCCAAGGGCACTTCCAGTCTAGGGAATATACCTGGGAAAAACTGAAAATCAATAAGACAGAGCCACCCCAAAATTTAGGGCTGCACTGCTTACAAGGACCTCAACTTGGGTACACCTTAAATATCCCAGGAAATATAAAATTGGTTCAAAAAATTGTGGTACTTACGTACGATGGAATATCCCTCAGCCATGAAATCAATGTCATAAGACCAGTAGCAGCAAAATGGGTGGATTCAGGTACGATGATTTTAAGTGAAATAAGTCACAAAGAAAAAGAAACTTATCATAAGTTATCACTTATGAAGATCCTGTAAACATGGCTACACTTGAACTGAGTTAGGAAAGAGAACAGTGTCTCACATTTAGAAAACACTCTTATGCCTGCTTAAGGGGGAAGGAGAGGTGGGGTGATGCATAAAACCAGAGTTTGATATAAGCACAGGTACCGTTCCAAAAACCAACTATGGAATAGACAAGACCTACACCTTCCTCAGTGAAAGGGACTCAAAACCCCATATTTCCAGGAGAAGAATATATCTTACTAGTAAGAATCTTAAAACCTATGTATTGATATGTCTCCGTAAGGGAATCAAGTGTGTCTAGACTGGCACAAACATGGCAGCGAGAATCAGCTCAAACCCACTATAAAAAGGAATTTCAAAAACAAAACAAAAAAAACTGGGAAATTCTTTACAATTCCTTCAGGGTCTCTGATGAAACCTGAAATGACCCTATCTACAATGACAGCTGGATGTGGCATAAGGCTGGACACTTGGGACTGAGAGGATTGGTGAGATTGGGTGAGCAAATGCAGACCCTTTAAAGCAATAATTCATGGCACACATTCCATGGGTCCCAACTCTCCAGGTTGAAGGGAATATTACTACAGATATAACATGTACGGGAATCCTAGAGAACGGACACACTGTGAATATGAAAGGTTTCTAAAACTCAACGAATAGTCCCTCTCCTGGTGCTCCAGTTTGACTTTCCATCTGCTTTATTATCAACCTCCCAACTTGGAGAGACAGCCCCTTTAACCTCCTGGTTCGCACAGGTTGCCAATTTGTCAGAGGATGAAAGGGAAGAGGGAGAACTAATGAGAGAGTAGCTGTTAGGCATTTGGACGGCACATATCACTGTAATTTCCCGGCAGGAAGAAGAATTAACCAAAGTCTCAGCCACCCACCGGGAATCAGTATAGATCCTGAACCAAAATTTTGGACTTGCGGTCAGCTCACCAAAAACGAGTTGAAAAATGGAGCTCAGGGGCACAGCAATTCACAAACTGGCCGAGTAATAAAGGACAACTATCGTCCAAAAATCTGTTGAGGGAAGGCAACGAGGTGGACTTGAAAGCGTGGCAGAATAGCAGGAAACAGATTTCAAGAGGTACGTTGGAATCGCCTTTAAAGCACAGGAAGAGGGGCACAACTTCGACAATGATGAACTTGGCCCAAAAGTGCGTATGCGTTTTCTCCTGAATATATTCAGGAGAAAACGCATACGCACTTTTTGGCCAAGCAAGCAAGCGGGCAATGCAAATCTGCACTACAAAGAAGTATCACTTCCCACCGGTCAAAAGGGACATCCACAAAATGTGTAAATACCAGAAAGGCAAGACAGGCCCTGGAGAACAGGGAGCCTTGTTATGCTGATGGGCGGGATGTAAATTGCCAACTGCCTATCTGGAGGAGTGCATTGTGTTCCCTAAAACAAGTAAACAACAGAGCTACAGAGCCAAGGGCACTTCCAGTCTAGGGAATATACCTGGGAAAAACTGAAAATCAATAAGACAGAGCCACCCCAAAATTTATGGCTGCACTGCTTACAAGGACCTCAACTTGGGTACACCTTAAATATCCCAGGAAATATAAAATTGGTTCAAAAAATTGTGGTACTTACGTACGATGGAATATCCCTCAGCCATGAAATCGATGTCATAAGACCAGTAGCAGCAAAATGGGTGGATTCAGGTACGATGATTCTAAGTGAAATAAGTCACAGAGAAAAAGAAACTTATCATAAGTTATCACTTATGAAGATCCTGTAAACATGGCTACACTAGAACTGAGTTAGGAAAGAGAACAGTGTCTCACATTTAGAAAACACTCTTATGCCTGCTTAAGGGGGAAGGAGAGGTGGGGTGATGCATAAAACCAGAGTTTGATATAAGCACAGGTACCGTTCCAAAAACCAACTATGGAATAGACAAGACCTACACCTTCCTCAGTGAAAGGGACTCAAAACCCCATATTTCCCGCAGAGGAATATATCTGACTAGTAAGAATCTTAAAACCTATGTATTGATATGTCTCCGTAAGGGAATCAAGTGTGTCTATACTGGCACAAACATGGCAGCGAGAATCAGCTCAAACCCACTATAAAAAGGAATTTCAAAAACAAAACAAAAAAAACTGGGAAATTCTTTACAATTCCTTCAGGGTCTCTGATGAAACCTGAAATGACCCTATCTACAATGACAGCTGGATGTGGCATAAGGCTGGACACTTGGGACTGAGAGGATTGGTGAGATTGGGTGAGCAAATGCAGACCCTTTAAAGCAATAATGCATGGCACACATTCCATGGGTCCCAACTCTCCAGGTTGAAGGGAATATTACTACAGTTATAACATGTACGGGAATCCTAGAGAACGGACACACTGTGAATACGAAAGGTTTCTAAAACTCAACGAATAGTCCCTCTCCTGGTGCTCCGGTTTGACTTTCCATCTGCTTTATTATCAACCTCCCAACTTGGAGAGACAGCCCCTTTAACCTCCTGGTTCGCACAGGTTGCCAATTTGGCAGAGGATGAAAGGGAAGAGGGAGAACCAATGAGAGAGTAGCTGTTAGGCATTTGGACGGGCACATATCACTGTAATTTCCCGGCAGGAAGAAGAATTAACCAAAGTCTCAGCCACCCACCGGGAATCAGTATAGATCCTGAACCAAAATTTTGGACTTGCGGTCAGCTCACCAAAAACGAGTTGAAAAATGGAGCTCAGGGGCACAGCAATTCACAAACTGGCCGAGTAATAAAGGACAACTATCGTCCAAAAATCTGTTGAGGGAAGGCAACGAGGTGGACTTGAAAGCGAGGGAGAATAGCAGGAAACAGATTTCAAGAGGTACGTTGGAATCGCCTTTAAAGCACAGGAAGAGGGGCACAACTTCGACAATGATGCACTTGGCCAAAAAGGGCGTATGCGTTTTCTCCTGAATATATTCAGGAGAAAACGCATACGCCCTTTTTGGCCAAGCAAGCAAGCGGGCAATGCAAATCTGCACTACAAAGAAGTATCACTTCCCACCAGTCAAAAGGGACATCCACAAAATGTGTAAAAACCAGAAAGGCAAGACAGGCCCTGGAGAACAGGGAGCCTTGTTATGCTGATGGGCGGGATGTAAATTGCCAACTGCCTCTCTGGAGGAGTGCATTGTGTTCCCTAAAACAAGTAAACAACAGAGCTACAGAGCCAAGGGCACTTCCAGTCTAGGGAATATACCTGGGAAAAACTGAAAATCAATAAGACAGAGCCACCCCAAAATTTTGGGCTGCACTGCTTACAAGGACCTCAACTTGGGTACACCTTAAATATCCCAGGAAATATAAAAATGGTTCAAAAAATTGTGGTACTTACGTACGATGGAATATCCCTCAGCCATGAAATCAATGTCATAAGACCAGTAGCAGCAAAATGGGTGGATTCAGGTACGATGATTCTAAGTGAGATAAGTCACAGAGAAAAAGAAACTTATCATAAGTTATCACTTATGAAGATCCTGTAAACATGGCTACACTTGAACTGAGTTAGGAAAGAGAACAGTGTCTCACATTTAGAAAACACTCTTATGCCTGCTTAAGGGGGAAGGAGAGGTGGGGTGATGCATAAAACCAGAGTTTGATATAAGCACAGGTACCGTTCCAAAAACCAACTATGGAATAGACAAGACCTACACCTTCCTCAGTGAAAGGGACTCAAAACCCCATATTTCCCGCAGAGGAATATATCTGACTAGTAAGAATCTTAAAACCTATGTATTGATATGTCTCCGTAAGGGAATCAAGTGTGTCTAGACTGGCATAAACATGGCAGCGAGAAACAGCTCAAACCCACTATAAAAAGGAATTTCAAAAACAAAACAAAAAACTGGGAAATTCTTTACAATTCATTCAGAGTCTCTGATGAAACCTGGACTGACCCTTTCTACAACGACAGCTGGATGTGGCATAAGGCGGGACACTTGGACTGAGAGGATTTGTGAGATTGGATGAACAAATGCAGAACCTTTAAAGCGTTAATGCATGGCACCCATTCCATGGATCCCAACTCTCCAGGTTGAAGGGAATATTACTACAGTTATAACATGTACGGGAAACCTAGAGAACGGACACACTGTGAATACGAAAGGTTTCTAAAACTCAACGAATAGTCCCTCTCCTGGTGCTCCGGTTTGACTTTCCATCTGCTTTATTATCAACCTCCCAACTTGGAGAGACAGCCCCTTTAACCTCCTTGTTCGCACAGGTTGCCAATTTGGCAGAGGATGAAAGGGAAGAGGGAGAACCAATGAGAGAGTAGCTGTTAGGCATTTGGACGGGCACATATCACTGTAATTTCCCGGCAGGAAGAAGAATTAACCAAAGTCTCAGCCACCCACCGGGAATCAGTATAGATCCTGAACCAAAATTTTGGACTTGCGGTCAGCTCACCAAAAACGAGTTGAAAAATGGAGCTCAGGGGCACAGCAATTCACAAACTGGCCGAGTAATAAAGGACAACTATCGTCCAAAAATCTGCTGAGGGAAGGCAACGAGGTGGACTTGAAAGCGAGGCAGAGTAGCAGGAAACAGATTTCAAGAGGTACGTTGGAATCGCCTTTAAAGCACAGGAAGAGGGGCACAACTTCGACAATGATGCACTTGGCCAAAAAGGGCGTATGCGTTTTCTCCTGAATATATTCAGGAGAAAACGCATACGCCCTTTTTGGCCAAGCAAGCAAGCGGGCAATGCAAATCTGCACTACAAAGAAGTATCACTTCCCACCGGTCAAAAGGGACATCCACAAAATGTGTAAAAACCAGAAAGGCAAGACAGGCCCTGGAGAACAGGGAGCCTTGTTATGCTGATGGGCGGGATGTAAATTGCCAACTGCCTCTCTGGAGGAGTGCATTGTGTTCCCTAAAACAAGTAAACAACAGAGCTACAGAGCCAAGGGCACTTCCAGTCTAGGGAATATACCTTGGGAAAACTGAAAATCAAAAAGACACAGCCACCCCAAAATTTAGGGCTGCACTGCTTTCAAGGACCTCAACTTGGGTACACCTTAATTATCCCAGGAAATATAAAAATGGTTCAAAAAATTGTGGTACTTACGTACGATGGAATATCCCTCAGCCATGAAATCAATGTCATAAGACCAGTAGCAGCAAAATGGGTGGATTCAGGTACGATGATTCTAAGTGAAATAAGTCACACAGAAAAAGAAACTTATCATAAGATATCACTTATGAAGATCCTGTAAACATGGCTACACTTGAACTGAGTTAGGAAAGAGAACAGTGTCTCACATTTAGAAAACACTCTTATGCCTGCTTAAGGGGGAAGGAGAGGTGGGGTGATGCATAAAACCAGAGTTTGATATAAGCACAGGTACCGTTCCAAAAACCAACTATGGAATAGACAAGACCTACACCTTCCTCAGTGAAAGGGACTCAAAACCCCATATTTCCCGCAGAGGAATATATCTGACTAGTAAGAATCTTAAAACCTATGTATTGATATGTCTCCGTAAGGGAATCAAGTGTGTCTAGACTGGGATAAATATGGCAGCGAGAATCAGCTCAAACCCACTATAAAAAGGAATTTCAAAAATAAAACAAAAAAACTGGGAAATTCTTTACAATTCCTTCAGGGTCTCTGATGAAACCTGAAATGACCCTATCTACAATGACAGCTGGATGTGGCATAAGGCTGGACACTTGGGACTGAGAGGATTGGTGAGATTGGGTGAGCAAATGCAGACCCTTTAAAGCAATAATGCATGGCACACATTCCATGGGTCCCAACTCTCCAGGTTGAAGGGAATATTACTACAGATATAACATGTACGGGAATCCTAGAGAACGGACACACTGTGAATACGAAAGGTTTCTAAAACTCAACGAATAGTCCCTCTCCTGGTGCTCCGGTTTGACTTTCCATCTGCTTTATTATCAACCTCCCAACTTGGAGAGACAGCCCCTTTAACCTCCTGGTTCGCACAGGTTTCCAATTTGGCAGAGGATGAAAGGGAAGAGGGAGAACCAATGAGAGAGTAGCTGTTAGGCATTTGGACGGGCACATATCACTGTAATTTCCCGGCAGGAAGAAGAATTAACCAAAGTCTCAGCCACCCACCGGGAATCAGTATAGATCCTGAACCAAAATTTTGGACTTGCGGTCAGCTCACCAAAAACGAGTTGAAAAATGGAGCTCAGGGGCACAGCAATTCACAAACTGGCCGAGTAATAAAGGACAACTATCGTCCAAAAATCTGTTGAGGGAAGGCAACGAGGCGGACTTGAAAGCGTGGCAGAATAGCAGGAAACAGATTTCAAGAGGTACGTTGGAATCGCCTTTAAAGCACAGGAAGAGGGGCACAACTTCGACAATGATGCACTTGGCCAAAAAGGGCGTATGCGTTTTCTCCTGAATATATTCAGGAGAAAACGCATACGCCCTTTTTGGCCAAGCAAGCAAGCGGGCAATGCAAATCTGCACTACAAAGAAGTATCACTTCCCACCGGTCAAAAGGGACATCCACAAAATGTGTAAAAACCAGAAAGGCAAGACAGGCCCTGGAGAACAGGGTGCCTTGTTATGCTGATGGGCGGGATGTAAATTGCCAACTGCCTCTCTGGAGGAGTGCATTGTGTTCCCTAAAACAAGTAAACAACAGAGCTACAGAGCCAAGGGCACTTCCAGTCTAGGGAATATACCTTGGGAAAACTGAAAATCAAAAAGACACAGCCACCCCAAAATTTAGGGCTGCACTGCTTACAAGGACCTCAACTTGGGTACACCTTAAATATCCCAGGAAATATAAAAATGGTTCAAAAAATTGTGGTACTTACGTACGATGGAATATCCCTCAGCCATGAAATCAATGTCATAAGACCAGTAGCAGCAAAATGGGTGGATTCAGGTACGATGATTCTAAGTGAAATAAGTCACACAGAAAAAGAAACTTATCATAAGATATCACTTATGAAGATCCTGTAAACATGGCTACACTTGAACTGAGTTAGGAAAGAGAACAGTGTCTCACATTTAGAAAACACTCTTATGCCTGCTTAAGGGGGAAGGAGAGGTGGGGTGATGCATAAAACCAGAGTTTGATATAAGCACAGGTACCGTTCCAAAAACCAACTATGGAATAGACAAGACCTACACCTTCCTCAGTGAAAGGGACTCAAAACCCCATATTTCCCGCAGAGGAATATATCTGACTAGTAAGAATCTTAAAACCTATGTATTGATATGTCTCCGTAAGGGAATCAAGTGTGTCTAGACTGGGATAAATATGGCAGCGAGAATCAGCTCAAACCCACTATAAAAAGGAATTTCAAAAATAAAACAAAAAAACTGGGAAATTCTTTACAATTCCTTCAGGGTCTCTGATGAAACCTGAAATGACCCTATCTACAATGACAGCTGGATGTGGCATAAGGCTGGACACTTGGGACTGAGAGGATTGGTGAGATTGGGTGAGCAAATGCAGACCCTTTAAAGCAATAATGCATGGCACACATTCCATGGGTCCCAACTCTCCAGGTTGAAGGGAATGTTACTACAGATATAACATGTACGGGAATCCTAGAGAAAGGACACACTGTGAATACGAAAGGTTTCTAAAACTCAACGAATAGTCCCTCTCCTGGTGCTCCGGTTTGACTTTCCATCTGCTTTATTATCAACCTCCCAACTTGGAGAGACAGCCCCTTTAACCTCCTGGTTCGCACAGGTTTCCAATTTGGCAGAGGATGAAAGGGAAGAGGGAGAACCAATGAGAGAGTAGCTGTTAGGCATTTGGACGGGCACATATCACTGTAATTTCCCGGCAGGAAGAAGAATTAACCAAAGTCTCAGCCACCCACCGGGAATCAGTATAGATCCTGAACCAAAATTTTGGACTTGCGGTCAGCTCACCAAAAACGAGTTGAAAAATGGAGCTCAGGGGCACAGCAATTCACAAACTGGCCGAGTAATAAAGGACAACTATCGTCCAAAAATCTGTTGAGGGAAGGCAACGAGGTGGACTTGAAAGCGAGGCAGAATAGCACGAAACAGATTTCAAGAGGTACGTTGGAATCGCCTTTAAAGCACAGGAAGAGGGGCACAACTTCAACAATGATGCACTTGGCCAAAAAGGGCGTATTCGTTTTCTCCTGAATATATTCAGGAGAAAACGCATACGCCCTTTTTGGCCAAGCAAGCAAGCGAGCAATGCAATTCTGCACTACAAAGAAGTATCACTTCCCACCGGTCAAAAGGGACATCCACAAAATGTGTAAAAACCAGAAAGGCAAGACAGGCCCTAGAGAACAGGGAGCCTTGTTATGCTGATGGGCGGGATGTAAATTGCCACCTGCCTCTCTGGAGGAGTGCATTGTGTTCCCTAAAACAAGTAAACAACAGAGCTACAGAGCCAAGGGCACTTCCAGTCTAGGGAATATACCTTGGGAAAACTGAAAATCAAAAAGACACAGCCACCCCAAAATTTAGGGCTGCACTGCTTACAAGGACCTCAACTTCGGTACACCTTAAATATCCTAGGAAATATAAAATTGGTTCAAAAAATTGTGGTACTTACGTACGATGGAATATCCCTCAGCCATGAAATCAATGTCATAAGACCAGTAGCAGCAAAATGGGTGGATTCAGGTACGATGATTCTAAGTGAAATAAGTCACACAGAAAAAGAAACTTATCATAAGATATCACTTATGAAGATCCTGTAAACATGGCTACACTTGAACTGAGTTAGGAAAGAGAACAGTGTCTCACATTTAGAAAACACTCTTATGCCTGCTTAAGGGGGAAGGAGAGGTGGGGTGATGCATAAAACCAGAGTTTGATATAAGCACAGGTACCGTTCCAAAAACCAACTATGGAATAGACAAGACCTACACCTTCCTCAGTGAAAGGGACTCAAAACCCCATATTTCGCGCAGAGGAATATATCTGACTAGTAAGAATCTTAAAACCTATGTATTGATATGTCTCCGTAAGGGAATCAAGTGTGTCTAGACTGGGATAAATATGCCAGCGAGAATCAGCTCAAACCCACTATAAAAAGGAATTTCAAAAATAAAACAAAAAAACTGGGAAATTCTTTACAATTCCTTCAGGGTCTTTGATGAAACCTGAAATGACCCTATCTACAAGGACAGCTGGATGTGGCATAAGGCTGGACACTTGGGACTGAGAGGATTGGTGAGATTGGGTGAGCAAATGCAGACCCTTTAAAGCAATAATGCATGGCACACATTCCATGGGTCCCAACTCTCCAGGTTGAAGGGAATGTTACTACAGATATAACATGTACGGGAATCCTAGAGAACGGACACACTGTGAATACGAAAGGTTTCTAAAACTCAACGAATAGTCCCTCTCCTGGTGCTCAGGTTTGACTTTCCATCTGCTTTATTATCAACCTCCCAACTTGGAGAGACAGCCCCTTTAACCTCCTGGTTCGCACAGGTTTCCAATTTGGCAGAGGATGAAAGGGAAGAGGGAGAACCAATGAGAGAGTAGCTGTTAGGCATTTGGACGGGCACATATCACTGTAATTTCCCGGCAGGAAGAAGAATTAACCAAAGTCTCAGCCACCCACCGGGAATCAGTATAGATCCTGAACCAAAATTTTGGACTTGCGGTCAGCTCACCAAAAACGAGTTGAAAAATGGAGCTCAGGGGCACAGCAATTCACAAACTGGCCGAGTAATAAAGGACAACTATCGTCCAAAAATCTGTTGAGGGAAGGCAACGAGGTGGACTTGAAAGCGAGGCAGAGTAGCAGTAAACAGATTTCAAGAGGTACGTTGGAATCGCCTTTAAAGCACAGGAAGAGGGGCACAACTTCGACAATGATGCACTTGGCCAAAAAGGGCGTATGCGTTTTCTCCTGAATATATTCAGGAGAAAACGCATACGCCCTTTTTGGCCAAGCAAGCAAGCGGGCAATGCAAATCTGCACTACAAAGAAGTATCACTTCCCACCGGTCAAAAGGGACATCCACAAAATGTGTAAAAACCAGAAAGGCAAGACAGGCCCTGGAGAACAGGGAGCCTTGTTATGCTGATGGGCGGGATGTAAATTGCCAACTGCCTCTCTGGAGGAGTGCATTGTGTTCCCTAAAACAAGTAAACAACAGAGCTACAGAGCCAAGGGCACTTCCAGTCTAGGGAATATACCTTGGGAAAACTGAAAATCAAAAAGACACAGCCACCCCAAAATTTAGGGCTGCACTGCTTTCAAGGACCTCAACTTGGGTACACCTTAATTATCCCAGGAAATATAAAAATGGTTCAAAAAATTGTGGTACTTATGTACGATGGAATATCCCTCAGCCATGAAATCAATGTCATAAGACCAGTAGCAGCAAAATGGGTGGATTCAGGTACGATGATTCTAAGTGAAATAAGTCACACAGAAAAAGAAACTTATCATAAGATATCACTTATGAAGATCCTGTAAACATGGCTACACTTGAACTGAGTTAGGAAAGAGAACAGTGTCTCACATTTAGAAAACACTCTTATGCCTGCTTAAGGGGGAAGGAGAGGTGGGGTGATGCATAAAACCAGAGTTTGATATAAGCACAGGTACCGTTCCAAAAACCAACTATGGAATAGACAAGACCTACACCTTCCTCAGTGAAAGGGACTCAAAACCCCATATTTCCAGGAGAAGAATATATCTGACTAGTAAGAATCTTAAAACCTATGTATTGATATGTCTCCGTAAGGGAATCAAGTGTGTCTAGACTGGCACAAACATGGCAGCGAGAATCAGCTCAAACCCAGTATAAAAAAGAATTTCAAAAACAAAACAAAAAAAACTGGGAAATTCTTTACAATTCCTTCAGGGTCTCTGATGAAACCTGAAATGACCCTATCTACAATGACAGCTGGATGTGGCATAAGGCTGGACACTTGGGACTGAGAGGATTGGTGAGATTGGGTGAGCAAATGCAGACCCTTTAAAGCAATAATGCATGACACACATTCCATGGGTCCCAACTCTCCAGGTTGAAGGGAATATTACTACAGATATAACATGTACGGGAATCCTAGAGAACGGACACACTGTGATTACGAAAGGTTTCTAAAACTCAACGAATAGTCCCTCTCCTGGTGCTCCAGTTTGACTTTCCATCTGCTTTATTATCAACCTCCCAACTTGGAGAGACAGCCCCTTTAACCTCCTGGTTCGCACAGGTTGCCAATTTGGCAGAGGATGAAAGGGAAGAGGGAGAACCAATGAGAGAGTAGCTGTTAGGCATTTGGACGGGCACATATCACTGTAATTTCCCGGCAGGAAGAAGAATTAACCAAAGTCTCAGCCACCCACCGGGAATCAGTATAGATCCTGAACCAAAATTTTGGACTTGCGATCAGCTCACCAAAAACGAGTTGAAAAATGGAGCTCAGGGGCACAGCAATTCACAAACTGGCCGAGTAATAAAGGACAACTATCGTCCAAAAATCTGTTGAGGGAAGGCAACGAGGCGGACTTGAAAGCGTGGCAGAATAGCAGGAAACAGATTTCAAGAGGTACGTTGGAATCGCCTTTAAAGCACAGGAAGAGGGGCACAACTTCGACAATGATGCACTTGGCCAAAAAGGGCGTATGCGTTTTCTCCTGAATATATTCAGGAGAAAACGCATACGCCCTTTTTGGCCAAGCAAGCAAGTGGGCAATGCAAATCTGCACTACAAAGAAGTATCACTTCCCACCGGTCAAAAGGGACATCCACAAAATGTGTAAAAACCAGAAAGGCAAGACAGGCCCTGGAGAACAGGGAGCCTTGTTATGCTGATGGGCAGGATGTAAATTGCCAACTGCCTCTCTGGAGGAGTGCATTGTGTTCCCTAAAACAAGTAAACAACAGAGCTACAGAGCCAAGGGCACTTCCAGTCTAGGGAATATACCTGGGAAAAATTGAAAATCAATAAGACAGAGCCACCCCAAAATTTAGGGCTGCACTGCTTTCAAGGACCTCAACTTGGGTACACCTTAAATATCCCAGGAAATATAAAATTGGTTCAAAAAATTGTGGTACTTACGTACGATGGAATATCCCTCAGCCATGAAATCAATGTCATAAGACCAGTAGCAGCAAAATGGGTGGATTCAGGTACGATGATTCTAAGTGAAATAAGTCACACAGAAAAAGAAACTTATCATAAGATATCACTTATGAAGATCCTGTAAACATGGCTACACTTGAACTGAGTTAGGAAAGAGAACAGAGTCTCACATTTAGAAAACACTCTTATGCCTGCTTAAGGGGGAAGGAGAGGTGGGGTGATGCATAAAACCAGAGTTTGATATAAGCAGAGGTACCGTTCCAAAAACCAACTATGGAATAGACAAGACCTACACCTTCCTCAGTGAAAGGGACTCAAAATCCCATATTTCCCGCAGAGGAATATATCTGACTAGTAAGAATCTTAAAACCTATGTATTGATATGTCTCCGTAAGGGAATCAAGTGTGTCTAGACTGGCACAAACATGGCAGCGAGAATCAGCTCAAACCCACTATAAAAAGGAATTTCAAAAACAAAACAAAAAAAACTGGGAAATTCTTTACAATTCCTTCAGGGTCTCTGATGAAACCTGAAATGACCCTATCTACAATGACAGCTGGATGTGGCATAAGGCTGGACACTTGGGACTGAGAGGATTGGTGAGATTGGGTGAGCAAATGCAGACCCTCTAAAGCAATAATGCATGGCACACATTCCATGGGTCCCAACTCTCCAGGTTGAAGGGAATATTACTACAGATATAACATGTACGGGGATCCTAGAGAACGGACACACTGTGAATACGAAAGGTTTCTAAAACTCAACGAATAGTCCCTCTCCTGGTGCTCCAGTTTGACTTTCCTTCTGCTTTATTATCAACCTCCCAACTTGGAGAGACAGCCCCTTTAACCTCCTGGTTCGCACAGGTTGCCAATTTGGCAGAGGATGAAAGGGAAGAGGGAGAACCAATGAGAGAGTAGCTGTTAGGCATTTGGACGGGCACATATCACTGTAATTTCCCGGCAGGAAGAAGAATTAACCAAAGTCTCAGCCACCCACCGGGAATCAGTATAGATCCTGAACCCAAATTTTGGACTTGCGGTCAGCTCACCAAAAACGAGTTGAAAAATGGAGCTCAGGGGCACAGCAATTCACAAACTGGCCGAGTAATAAAGGACAACTATCGTCCAAAAATCTGTTGAGGGAAGGCAACAAGGCGGACTTGAAAGCGTGGCAGAATAGCAGGAAACAGATTTCAAGAGGTACGTTGGAATCGCCTTTAAAGCACAGGAAGAGGGGCACAACTTCGACAATGATGCACTTGGCCAAAAAGGGTGTATGCGTTTTCTCCTGAATATATTCAGGAGAAAACGCATACGCCCTTTTTGGCCAAGCAAGCAAGCGGGCAATGCAAATCTGCACTACAAAGAAGTATCACTTCCCACCGGTCAAAAGGGACATCCACAAAATGTGTAAAAACCAGAAAGGCAAGACAGGCCCTGGAGAACAGGGTGCCTTGTTATGCTGATGGGCGGATGTAAATTGCCAACTGCCTCTCTGGAGGAGTGCATTGTGTTCCCTAAAACAAGTAAACAACAGAGCTACAGAGCCAAGGGCTCTTCCAGTCTAGGGAATATACCTTGGGAAAACTGAAAATCAAAAAGACACAGCCACCCCAAAATTTAGGGCTGCACTGCTTACAAGGACCTCAACTTGGGTACACCTTAAATATCCCAGGAAATATAAAATTGGTTCAAAAAATTGTGGTACTTACGTACGAAGGAATATCCCTCAGCCATGAAATCAATGTCATAAGACCAGTAGCAGCAAAATGGGTGGATTCAGGTACGATGATTCTAAGTGAAATAAGTCACACAGAAAAAGAAACTTATCATAAGATATCACTTATGAAGATCCTGTAAACATGGCTACACTTGAACTGAGTTAGGAAAGAGAACAGTGTCTCACATTTAGAAAACACTCTTATGCCTGCTTAAGGGGGAAGGAGAGGTGGGGTGATGCATAAAACCAGAGTTTGATATAAGCACAGGTACCGTTCCAAAAACCAACTATGGAATAGACAAGACCTACACCTTCCTCAGTGAAAGGGACTCAAAATCCCATATTTCCCGCAGAGGAATATATCTGACTAGTAAGAATCTTAAAACCTATGTATTGATATGTCTCCGTAAGGGAATCAAGTGTGTCTAGACTGGGATAAATATGGCAGCGAGAATCAGCTCAAACCCACTATAAAAAGGAATTTCAAAAATAAAACAAAAAAACTGGGCAATTCTTTACAATTCCTTCAGGGTCTCTGATGAAACCTGAAATGACCCTATCTACAAGGACAGCTGGATGTGGCATAAGGCTGGACACTTGGGACTGAGAGGATTGGTGAGATTGGGTGAGCAAATGCAGACCCTTTAAAGCAATAATGCATGGCACACATTCCATGGGTCCCAACTCTCCAGGTTGAAGGGAATATTACTACAGATATAACATGTACGGGAATCCTAGAGAACGGACACACTGTGAATACGAAAGGTTTCTAAAACTCAACGAATAGTCCCTCTCCTGGTGCTCCGGTTTGACTTTCCATCTGCTTTATTATCAACCTCCCAACTTGGAGAGACAGCCACTTTAACCACCTGGTTCGCACAGGTTGCCAATTTGGCAGAGGATGAAAGGGAAGAAGGAGAACCAATGAGAGAGTAGCTGTTAGGCATTTGGACGGGCACATATCACTGTAATTTCCCGGCAGGAAGAAGAATTAACCAAAGTCTCAGCCACCCACCGGGAATCAGTATAGATCCTGAACCAAAATTTTGGACTTGCGGTCAGCTCACCAAAAACGAGTTGAAAAATGGAGCTCAGGGGCACAGCAATTCACAAACTGGCCGAGTAATAAAGGACAACTATCGTCCAAAAATCTGTTGAGGGAAGGCAACGAGGCGGACTTGAAAGCGTGGCAGAATAGCAGGAAACAGATTTCAAGAGGTACGTTGGAATCGCCTTTAAAGCACAGGAAGAGGGGCACAACTTCGACAATGATGCACTTGGCCAAAAAGGGCGTATGCGTTTTCTCCTGAATATATTCAGGAGAAAACGCATACGCCCTTTTTGGCCAAGCAAGCAAGCGGGCAATGCAAATCTGCACTACAAAGAAGTATCACTTCCCACCGGTCAAAAGGGACATCCACAAAATGTGTAAAAACCAGAAAGGCAAGACAGGCCCTGGAGAACAGGGTGCCTTGTTATGCTGATGGGCGGGATGTAAATTGCCAACTGCCTCTCTGGAGGAGTGCATTGTGTTCCCTAAAACAAGTAAACAACAGAGCTACAGAGCCAAGGGCACTTCCAGTCTAGGGAATATACCTTGGGAAAACTGAAAATCAAAAAGACACAGCCACCCCAAAATTTAGGGCTGCACTGCTTACAAGGACCTCAACTTGGGTACACCTTAAATATCCCAGGAAATATAAAAATGGTTCAAAAAATTGTGGTACTTACGTACGAAGGAATATCCCTCAGCCATGAAATCAATGTCATAAGACCAGTAGCAGCAAAATGGGTGGATTCAGGTACGATGATTCTAAGTGAAATAAGTCACACAGAAAAAGAAACTTATCATAAGATATCACTTATGAAGATCCTGTAAACATGGCTACACTTGAACTGAGTTAGGAAAGAAAACAGAGTCTCACATTTAGAAAACACTCTTATGCCTGCTTAAGGGGGAAGGAGAGGTGGGGTGATGCATAAAACCAGAGTTTGATATAAGCACAGGTACCGTTCCAAAAACCAACTATGGAATAGACAAGACCTACACCTTCCTCAGTGAAAGGGACTCAAAATCCCATATTTCCCGCAGAGGAATATATCTGACTAGTAAGAATCTTAAAACCTATGTATTGATATGTCTCCGTAAGGGAATCAAGTGTGTCTAGACTGGGATAAATATGGCAGCGAGAATCAGCTCAAACCCACTATAAAAAGGAATTTCAAAAATAAAACAAAAAAACTGGGAAATTCTTTACAATTCCTTCAGGGTCTCTGATGAAACCTGAAATGACCCTATCTACAAGGACAGCTGGATGTGGCATAAGGCTGGACACTTGGGACTGAGAGGATTGGTGAGATTGGGTGAGCAAATGCAGACCGTTTAAAGCAATAATGCATGGCACACATTCCATGGGTCCCAACTCTCCAGGTTGAAGGGAATATTACTACAGATATAACAGGTACGGGAATCCTAGAGAACGGACACACTGTGAATACGAAAGGTTTCTAAAACTCAACGAATAGTCCCTCTCCTGGTGCTCCGGTTTGACTTTCCATCTGCTTTATTATCAACCTCCCAACTTGGAGAGACAGCCCCTTTAACCTCCTGGTTCGCACAGGTTGCCAATTTGGCAGAGGATGAAAGGGAAGAGGGAGAACCAATGAGAGAGTAGCTGTTAGGCATTTGGACGGGCACATATCACTGTAATTTCCCGGCAGGAAGAAGAATTAACCAAAGTCTCAGCCACCCACCGGGAATCAGTATAGATCCTGAACCAAAATTTTGGACTTGCGGTCAGCTCACCAAAAACGAGTTGAAAAATGGAGCTCAGGGGCACAGCAATTCACAAACTGGCCGAGTAATAAAGGACAACTATCGTCCAAAAATCTGTTGAGGGAAGGCAACGAGGCAGACTTGAAAGCGTGGCAGAATAGCAGGAAACAGATTTCAAGAGGTACGTTGGAATCGCCTTTAAAGCACAGGAAGAGGGGCACAACTTCGACAATGATGCACTTGGCCAAAAAGGGCGTATGCGTTTTCTCCTGAATATATTCAGGAGAAAACGCATACGCCCTTTTTGGCCAAGCAAGCAAGCGGGCAATGCAAATCTGCACTACAAAGAAGTATCACTTCCCACCGGTCAAAAGGGACATCCACAAAATGTGTAAAAACCAGAAAGGCAAGACAGGCCCTGGAGAACAGGGTGCCTTGTTATGCTGATGGGCGGGATGTAAATTGCCAACTGCCTCTCTGGAGGAGTGCATTGTGTTCCCTAAAACAAGTAAACAACAGAGCTACAGAGCCAAGGGCACTTCCAGTCTAGGGAATATACCTTGGGAAAACTGAAAATCAAAAAGACACAGCCACCCCAAAATTTAGGGCTGCACTGCTTACAAGGACCTCAACTTGGGTACACCTTAAATATCCCAGGAAATATAAAAATGGTTCAAAAAATTGTGGTACTTACGTACGAAGGAATATCCCTCAGCCATGAAATCAATGTCATAAGACCAGTAGCAGCAAAATGGGTGGATTCAGGTACGATGATTCTAAGTGAAATAAGTCACACAGAAAAAGAAACTTATCATAAGATATCACTTATGAAGATCCTGTAAACATGGCTACACTTGAACTGAGTTAGGAAAGAGAACAGAGTCTCACATTTAGAAAACACTCTTATGCCTGCTTAAGGGGGAAGGAGAGGTGGGGTGATGCATAAAACCAGAGTTTGATATAAGCACAGGTACCGTTCCAAAAACCAACTATGGAATAGACAAGACCTACACCTTCCTCAGTGAAAGGGACTCAAAATCCCATATTTCCCGCAGAGGAATATATCTGACTAGTAAGAATCTTAAAACCTATGTATTGATATGTCTCCGTAAGGGAATCAAGTGTGTCTAGACTGGGATAAATATGGCAGCGAGAATCAGCTCAAACCCACTATAAAAAGGAATTTCAAAAATAAAACAAAAAAACTGGGAAATTCTTTACAATTCCTTCAGGGTCTCTGATGAAACCTGAAATGACCCTATCTACAAGGACAGCTGGATGTGGCATAAGGCTGGACACTTGGGACTGAGAGGATTGGTGAGATTGGGTGAGCAAATGCAGACCCTTTAAAGCAATAATGCATGGCACACATTCCATGGGTCCCAACTCTCCAGGTTGAAGGGAATATTACTACAGATATAACATGTACGGGAATCCTAGAGAACGGACACACTGTGAATACGAAAGGTTTCTAAAACTCAACGAATAGTCCCTCTCCTGGTGCTCCGGTTTGACTTTCCATCTGCTTTATTATCAACCTCCCAACTTGGAGAGACAGCCCCTTTAACCTCCTGGTTCGCACAGGTTGCCAATTTGGCAGAGGATGAAATGGAAGAGGGAGAACCAATGAGAGAGTAGCTGTTAGGCATTTGGACGGGCACATATCACTGTAATTTCCCGGCAGGAAGAAGAATTAACCAAAGTCTCAGCCACCCACCGGGAATCAGTATAGATCCTGAACCAAAATTTTGGACTTGCGGTCAGCTCACCAAAAACGAGTTGAAAAATGGAGCTCAGGGGCACAGCAATTCACAAACTGGCCGAGTAATAAAGGACAACTATCGTCCAAAAATCTGTTGAGGGAAGGCAACGAGGCGGACTTGAAAGCGAGGCAGAATAGCAGGAAACAGATTTCAAGAGGTACGTTGCAATCGCCTTTAGAGCACAGGAAGAGGGGCACAACTTCGACAATGATGCACTTGGCCAAAAAGGGCGTATGTGTTTTCTCCTGAATATATTCAGGAGAAAACGCATACGCCCTTTTTGGCCAAGCAAGCAAGCGGGCAATGCAAATCTGCACTACAAAGATGTATCACTTCCCACCGGTCAAAAGGGACATCCACAAAATGTGTAAAAACCAGAAAGGCAAGACAGGCCCTGGAGAACAGGGAGCCTTGTTATGCTGATGGGCGGGATGTAAATTGCCAACTGCCTCTCTGGAGGAGTGCATTGTGTTCCCCAAAACAAGTAAACAACAGAGCTACAGAGCCAAGGGCACTTCCAGTCTAGGGAATATACCTTGGGAAAACTGAAAATCAAAAAGACACAGCCACCCCAAAATTTAGGGCTGCACTGCTTACAAGGACCTCAACTTGGGTACACCTTAAATATCCCAGGAAATATAAAAATGGTTCAAAAAATTGTGGTACTTACGTACGAAGGAATATCCCTCAGCCATGAAATCAATGTCATAAGACCAGTAGCAGCAAAATGGGTGGATTCAGGTACGATGATTCTAAGTGAAATAAGTCACACAGAAAAAGAAACTTATCATAAGATATCACTTATGAAGATCCTGTAAACATGGCTACACTTGAACTGAGTTAGGAAAGAGAACAGTGTCTCACATTTAGAAAACACTCTTATGCCTGCTTAAGGGGGAAGGAGAGGTGGGGTGATGCATAAAACCAGAGTTTGATATAAGCACAGGTACCGTTCCAAAAACCAACTATGGAATAGACAAGACCTACACCTTCCTCAGTGAAAGGGACTCAAAACCCCATATTTCCCGCAGAGGAATATATCTGACTAGTAAGAATCTTAAAACCTATGTATTGATATGTCTCCGTAAGGGAATCAAGTGTGTCTAGACTGGGATAAATATGGCAGCGAGAATCAGCTCAAACCCACTATAAAAAGGAATTTCAAAAATAAAACAAAAAAACTGGGAAATTCTTTACAATTCCTTCAGGGTCTCTGATGAAACCTGAAATGACCCTATCTACAATTACAGCTGGATGTGGCATAAGGCTGGACACTTGGGACTGAGAGGATTGGTGAGATTGGGTGAGCAAATGCAGACCCTTTAAAGCAATAATGCATGGCACACATTCCATGGGTCCCAACTCTCCAGGTTGAAGGGAATATTACTACAGATATAACATGTACGGGAATCCTAGAGAACGGACACACTGTGAATACGAAAGGTTTCTAAAACTCAACGAATAGTCCCTCTCCTGGTGCTCCGGTTTGACTTTCCATCTGCTTTATTATCAACCTCCCAACTTGGACAGACAGCCCCTTTAACCTCCTGGTTCGCACAGGTTGCCAATTTGGCAGAGGATGAAAGGGAAGAGGGAGAACCAATGAGAGAGTAGCTGTTAGGCATTTGGACGGGCACATATCACTGTAATTTCCCGGCAGGAAGAAGAATTAACCAAAGTCTCAGCCACCCACCGGGAATCAGTATAGATCCTGAACCAAAATTTTGGACTTGCGGTCAGCTCACCAAAAACGAGTTGAAAAATGGAGCTCAGGGGCACAGCAATTCACAAACTGGCCGAGTAATAAAGGACAACTATCGTCCAAAAATCTGTTGAGGGAAGGCAACGAGGCGGACTTGAAAGCGAGGCAGAATAGCAGGAAACAGATTTCAAGAGGTACGTTGCAATCGCCTTTAGAGCACAGGAAGAGGGGCACAACTTCGACAATGATGCACTTGGCCAAAAAGGGCGTATGCGTTTTCTCCTGAATATATTCAGGAGAAAACGCATACGCCCTTTTTGGCCAAGCAAGCAAGCGGGCAATGCAAATCTGCACTACAAAGAAGTATCACTTCCCACCGGTCAAAAGGGACATCCACAAAATGTGTAAAAACCAGAAAGGCAAGACAGGCCCTGGAGAACAGGGAGCCTTGTTATGCTGATGGGCGGGATGTAAATTGCCAACTGCCTCTCTGGAGGAGTGCATTGTGTTCCCCAAAACAAGTAAACAACAGAGCTACAGAGCCAAGGGCACTTCCAGTCTAGGGAATATACCTTGGGAAAACTGAAAATCAAAAAGACACAGCCACCCCAAAATTTAGGGCTGCACTGCTTACAAGGACCTCAACTTGGGTACACCTTAAATATCCCAGGAAATATAAAAATGGTTCAAAAAATTGTGGTACTTACGTACGAAGGAATATCCCTCAGCCATGAAATCAATGTCATAAGACCAGTAGCAGCAAAATGGGTGGATTCAGGTACGATGATTCTAAGTGAAATAAGTCACACAGAAAAAGAAACTTATCATAAGATATCACTTATGAAGATCCTGTAAACATGGCTACACTTGAACTGAGTTAGGAAAGAGAACAGAGTCTCACATTTAGAAAACACTCTTATGCCTGCTTAAGGGGGAAGGAGAGGTGGGGTGATGCATAAAACCAGAGTTTGATATAAGCACAGGTACCGTTCCAAAAACCAACTATGGAATAGACAAGACCTACACCTTCCTCAGTGAAAGGGACTCAAAATCCCATATTTCCCGCAGAGGAATATATCTGACTAGTAAGAATCTTAAAACCTATGTATTGATATGTCTCCGTAAGGGAATCAAGTGTGTCTAGACTGGGATAAATATGGCAGCGAGAATCAGCTCAAACCCACTATAAAAAGGAATTTCAAAAATAAAACAAAAAAACTGGGCAATTCTTTACAATTCCTTCAGGGTCTCTGATGAAACCTGAAATGACCCTATCTACAAGGACAGCTGGATGTGGCATAAGGCTGGACACTTGGGACTGAGAGGATTGGTGAGATTGGGTGAGCAAATGCAGACCCTTTAAAGCAATAATGCATGGCACACATTCCATGGGTCCCAACTCTCCAGGTTGAAGGGAATATTACTACAGATATAACATGTACGGGAATCCTAGAGAACGGACACACTGTGAATACGAAAGGTTTCTAAAACTCAACGAATAGTCCCTCTCCTGGTGCTCCGGTTTGACTTTCCATCTGCTTTATTATCAACCTCCCAACTTGGAGAGACAGCCCCTTTAACCTCCTGGTTCGCACAGGTTGCCAATTTGGCAGAGGATGAAAGGGAAGAGGGAGAACCAATGAGAGAGTAGCTGTTAGGCATTTGGACGGGCACATATCACTGTAATTTCCCGGCAGGAAGAAGAATTAACCAAAGTCTCAGCCACCCACCGGGAATCAGTATAGATCCTGAACCAAAATTTTGGACTTGCGGTCAGCTCACCAAAAACGAGTTGAAAAATGGAGCTCAGGGGCACAGCAATTCACAAACTGGCCGAGTAATAAAGGACAACTATCGTCCAAAAATCTGTTGAGGGAAGGCAACGAGGCGGACTTGAAAGCGTGGCAGAATAGCAGGAAACAGATTTCAAGAGGTACGTTGGAATCGCCTTTAAAGCACAGGAAGAGGGGCACAACTTCGACAATGATGCACTTGGCCAAAAAGGGCGTATGCGTTTTCTCCTGAATATATTCAGGAGAAAACGCATACGCCCTTTTTGGCCAAGCAAGCAAGCGGGCAATGCAAATCTGCACTACAAAGAAGTATCACTTCCCACCGGTCAAAAGGGACATCCACAAAATGTGTAAAAACCAGAAAGGCAAGACAGGCCCTGGAGAACAGGGTGCCTTGTTATGCTGATGGGCGGGATGTAAATTGCCAACTGCCTCTCTGGAGGAGTGCATTGTGTTCCCTAAAACAAGTAAACAACAGAGCTACAGAGCCAAGGGCACTTCCAGTCTAGGGAATATACCTTGGGAAAACTGAAAATCAAAAAGACACAGCCACCCCAAAATTTAGGGCTGCACTGCTTACAAGGACCTCAACTTGGGTACACCTTAAATATCCCAGGAAATATAAAAATGGTTCAAAAAATTGTGGTACTTACGTACGATGGAATATCCCTCAGCCATGAAATCAATGTCATAAGACCAGTAGCAGCAAAATGGGTGGATTCAGGTACGATGATTCTAAGTGAAATAAGTCACACAGAAAAAGAAACTTATCATAAGATATCACTTATGAAGATCCTGTAAACATGGCTACACTTGAACTGAGTTAGGAAAGAGAACAGTGTCTCACATTTAGAAAACACTCTTATGCCTGCTTAAGGGGGAAGGAGAGGTGGGGTGATGCATAAAACCAGAGTTTGATATAAGCACAGGTACCGTTCCAAAAACCAACTATGGAATAGACAAGACCTACACCTTCCTCAGTGAAAGGGACTCAAAACCCCATATTTCCCGCAGAGGAATATATCTGACTAGTAAGAATCTTAAAACCTATGTATTGATATGTCTCCATAAGGGAATCAAGTGTGTCTAGACTGGGATAAATATGGCAGCGAGAATCAGCTCAAACCCACTATAAAAAGGAATTTCAAAAATAAAACAAAAAAACTGGGAAATTCTTTACAATTCCTTCAGGGTCTCTGATGAAACCTGAAATGACCCTATCTACAATGACAGCTGGATGTGGCATAAGGCTGGACACTTGGGACTGAGAGGATTGGTGAGATTGGGTGAGCAAATGCAGACCCTTTAAAGCAATAATGCATGGCACACATTGCATGGGTCCCAACTCTCCAGGTTGAAGGGAATATTACTACAGATATAACATGTACGGGAATCCTAGAGAACGGACACACTGTGAATACGAAAGGTTTCTAAAACTCAACGAATAGTCCCTCTCCTGGTGCTCCGGTTTGACTTTCCATCTGCTTTATTATCAACCTCCCAACTTGGAGAGACAGCCCCTTTAACCTCCTGGTTCGCACAGGTTGCCAATTTGGCAGAGGATGAAAGGGAAGAGGGAGAACCAATGAGAGAGTAGCTGTTAGGCATTTGGACGGGCACATATCACTGTAATTTCCCGGCAGGAAGAAGAATTAACCAAAGTCTCAGCCACCCACCGGGAATCAGTATAGATCCTGAACCAAAATTTTGGACTTGCGGTCAGCTCACCAAAAACGAGTTGAAAAATGGAGCTCAGGGGCACAGCAATTCACAAACTGGCCGAGTAATAAAGGACAACTATCGTCCAAAAATCTGTTGAGGGAAGGCAACGAGGCGGACTTGAAAGCGAGGCAGAATAGCAGGAAACAGATTTCAAGAGGTACGTTGGAATCGCCTTTAAAGCACAGGAAGAGGGGCACAACTTCGACAATGATGCACTTGGCCAAAAAGGGCGTATGCGTTTTCTCCTGAATATATTCAGGAGAAAACGCATACGCCCTTTTTGGCCAAGCAAGCAAGCGGGCAATGCAAATCTGCACTACAAAGAAGTATCACTTCCCACCGGTCAAAAGGACATCCACAAAATGTGTAAAAACCAGAAAGGCAAGACAGGCCCTGGAGAACAGGGAGCCTTGTTATGCTGATGGGCGGGATGTAAATTGCCAACTGCCTCTCTGGAGGAGTGCATTGTGTTCCCTAAAACAAGTAAACAACAGAGCTACAGAGCCAAGGGCACTTCCAGTCTAGGGAATATACCTTGGGAAAACTGAAAATCAAAAAGACACAGCCACCCCAAAATTTAGGGCTGCACTGCTTACAAGGACCTCAACTTGGGTACACCTTAAATATCCCAGGAAATATAAAAATGGTTCAAAAAATTGTGGTACTTACGTACGAAGGAATATCCCTCAGCCATGAAATCAATGTCATAAGACCAGTAGCAGCAAAATGGGTGGATTCAGGTACGATGATTCTAAGTGAAATAAGTCACACAGAAAAAGAAACTTATCATAAGATATCACTTATGAAGATCCTGTAAACATGGCTACACTTGAACTGAGTTAGGAAAGAGAACAGAGTCTCACATTTAGAAAACACTCTTATGCCTGCTTAAGGGGGAAGGAGAGGTGGTGTGATGCATAAAACCAGAGTTTGATATAAGCACAGGTACCGTTCCAAAAACCAACTATGGAATAGACAAGACCTACACCTTCCTCAGTGAAAGGGACTCAAAATCCCATATTTCCCGCAGAGGAATATATCTGACTAGTAAGAATCTTAAAACCTATGTATTGATATGTCTCCGTAAGGGAATCAAGTGTGTCTAGACTGGGATAAATATGGCAGCGAGAATCAGCTCAAACCCACTATAAAAAGGAATTTCAAAAATAAAACAAAAAAACTGGGAAATTCTTTACAATTCCTTCAGGGTCTCTGATGAAACCTGAAATGACCCTATCTACAATGACAGCTAGATGTGGCATAAGGCTGGACACTTGGGACTGAGAGGATTGGTGAGATTGGGTGAGCAAATGCAGACCCTTTAAAGCAATAATGCATGGCACACATTCCATGGGTCCCAACTCTCCAGGTTGAAGGGAATATTACTACAGATATAACATGTACGGGAATCCTAGAGAACGGACACACTGTGAATACGAAAGGTTTCTAAAACTCAACGAATAGTCCCTCTTCTGGTGCTCCGGTTTGACTTTCCATCTGCTTTATTATCAACCTCCCAACTTGGAGAGACAGCCCCTTTAACCTCCTGGTTCGCACAGGTTGCCAATTTGGCAGAGGATGAAAGGGAAGAGGGAGAACCAATGAGAGAGTAGCTGTTAGGCATTTGGACGGGCACATATCAATGTAATTTCCCGGCAGGAAGAAGAATTAACCAAAGTCTCAGCCACCCACCGGGAATCAGTATAGATCCTGAACCAAAATTTTGGACTTGCGGTCAGCTCACCAAAAACGAGTTGAAAAATGGAGCTCAGGGGCACAGCAATTCACAAACTGGCCGAGTAATAAAGGACAACTATCGTCCAAAAATCTGTTGAGGGAAGGCAACGAGGCAGACTTGAAAGCGTGGCAGAATAGCAGGAAACAGATTTCAAGAGGTACGTTGGAATCGCCTTTAAAGCACAGGAAGAGGGGCACAACTTCGACAATGATGCACTTGGCCAAAAAGGGCGTATGCGTTTTCTCCTGAATATATTCAGGAGAAAACGCATACGCCCTTTTTGGCCAAGCAAGCAAGCGGGCAATGCAAATCTGCACTACAAAGAAGTATCACTTCCCACCGGTCAAAAGGGACATCCACAAAATGTGTAAAAACCAGAAAGGCAAGACAGGCCCTGGAGAACAGGGAGCCTTGTTATGCTGATGGGCGGGATGTAAATTGCCAACTGCCTCTCTGGAGGAGTGCATTGTGTTCCCCAAAACAAGTAAACAACAGAGCTACAGAGCCAAGGGCACTTCCAGTCTAGGGAATATACCTTGGGAAAACTGAAAATCAAAAAGACACAGCCACCCCAAAATTTAGGGCTGCACTGCTTACAAGGACCTCAACTTGGGTACACCTTAAATATCCCAGGAAATATAAAAATGGTTCAAAAAATTGTGGTACTTACGTACGAAGGAATATCCCTCAGCCATGAAATCAATGTCATAAGACCAGTAGCAGCAAAATGGGTGGATTCAGGTACGATGATTCTAAGTGAAATAAGTCACACAGAAAAAGAAACTTATCATAAGATATCACTTATGAAGATCCTGTAAACATGGCTACACTTGAACTGAGTTAGGAAAGAGAACAGAGTCTCACATTTAGAAAACACTCTTATGCCTGCTTAAGGGGGAAGGAGAGGTGGGGTGATGCATAAAACCAGAGTTTGATATAAGCACAGGTACCGTTCCAAAAACCAACTATGGAATAGACAAGACCTACACCTTCCTCAGTGAAAGGGACTCAAAATCCCATATTTCCCGCAGAGGAATATATCTGACTAGTAAGAATCTTAAAACCTATGTATTGATATGTCTCCGTAAGGGAATCAAGTGTGTCTAGACTGGGATAAATATGGCAGCGAGAATCAGCTCAAACCCACTATAAAAAGGAATTTCAAAAATAAAACAAAAAAACTGGGCAATTCTTTACAATTCCTTCAGGGTCTCTGATGAAACCTGAAATGACCCTATCTACAAGGACAGCTGGATGTGGCATAAGGCTGGACACTTGGGACTGAGAGGATTGGTGAGATTGGGTGAGCAAATGCAGACCCTTTAAAGCAATAATGCATGGCACACATTCCATGGGTCCCAACTCTCCAGGTTGAAGGGAATATTACTACAGATATAACATGTACGGGAATCCTAGAGAACGGACACACTGTGAATACGAAAGGTTTCTAAAACTCAACGAATAGTCCCTCTCCTGGTGCTCCGGTTTGACTTTCCATCTGCTTTATTATCAACCTCCCAACTTGGAGAGACAGCCCCTTTAACCTCCTGGTTCGCACAGGTTGCCAATTTGGCAGAGGATGAAAGGGAAGAGGGAGAACCAATGAGAGAGTAGCTGTTAGGCATTTGGACGGGCACATATCACTGTAATTTCCCGGCAGGAAGAAGAATTAACCAAAGTCTCAGCCACCCACCGGGAATCAGTATAGATCCTGAACCAAAATTTTGGACTTGCGGTCAGCTCACCAAAAACGAGTTGAAAAATGGAGCTCAGGGGCACAGCAATTCACAAACTGGCCGAGTAATAAAGGACAACTATCGTCCAAAAATCTGTTGAGGGAAGGCAACGAGGCGGACTTGAAAGCGTGGCAGAATAGCAGGAAACAGATTTCAAGAGGTACGTTGGAATCGCCTTTAAAGCACAGGAAGAGGGGCACAACTTCGACAATGATGCACTTGGCCAAAAAGGGCGTATGCGTTTTCTCCTGAATATATTCAGGAGAAAACGCATACGCCCTTTTTGGCCAAGCAAGCAAGCGGGCAATGCAAATCTGCACTACAAAGAAGTATCACTTCCCACCGGTCAAAAGGGACATCCACAAAATGTGTAAAAACCAGAAAGGCAAGACAGGCCCTGGAGAACAGGGTGCCTTGTTATGCTGATGGGCGGGATGTAAATTGCCAACTGCCTCTCTGGAGGAGTGCATTGTGTTCCCTAAAACAAGTAAACAACAGAGCTACAGAGCCAAGGGCACTTCCAGTCTAGGGAATATACCTTGGGAAAACTGAAAATCAAAAAGACACAGCCACCCCAAAATTTAGGGCTGCACTGCTTACAAGGACCTCAACTTGGGTACACCTTAAATATCCCAGGAAATATAAAAATGGTTCAAAAAATTGTGGTACTTACGTACGATGGAATATCCCTCAGCCATGAAATCAATGTCATAAGACCAGTAGCAGCAAAATGGGTGGATTCAGGTACGATGATTCTAAGTGAAATAAGTCACACAGAAAAAGAAACTTATCATAAGATATCACTTATGAAGATCCTGTAAACATGGCTACACTTGAACTGAGTTAGGAAAGAGAACAGTGTCTCACATTTAGAAAACACTCTTATGCCTGCTTAAGGGGGAAGGAGAGGTGGGGTGATGCATAAAACCAGAGTTTGATATAAGCACAGGTACCGTTCCAAAAACCAACTATGGAATAGACAAGACCTACACCTTCCTCAGTGAAAGGGACTCAAAACCCCATATTTCCCGCAGAGGAATATATCTGACTAGTAAGAATCTTAAAACCTATGTATTGATATGTCTCCATAAGGGAATCAAGTGTGTCTAGACTGGGATAAATATGGCAGCGAGAATCAGCTCAAACCCACTATAAAAAGGAATTTCAAAAATAAAACAAAAAAACTGGGAAATTCTTTACAATTCCTTCAGGGTCTCTGATGAAACCTGAAATGACCCTATCTACAATGACAGCTGGATGTGGCATAAGGCTGGACACTTGGGACTGAGAGGATTGGTGAGATTGGGTGAGCAAATGCAGACCCTTTAAAGCAATAATGCATGGCACACATTGCATGGGTCCCAACTCTCCAGGTTGAAGGGAATATTACTACAGATATAACATGTACGGGAATCCTAGAGAACGGACACACTGTGAATACGAAAGGTTTCTAAAACTCAACGAATAGTCCCTCTCCTGGTGCTCCGGTTTGACTTTCCATCTGCTTTATTATCAACCTCCCAACTTGGAGAGACAGCCCCTTTAACCTCCTGGTTCGCACAGGTTGCCAATTTGGCAGAGGATGAAAGGGAAGAGGGAGAACCAATGAGAGAGTAGCTGTTAGGCATTTGGACGGGCACATATCACTGTAATTTCCCGGCAGGAAGAAGAATTAACCAAAGTCTCAGCCACCCACCGGGAATCAGTATAGATCCTGAACCAAAATTTTGGACTTGCGGTCAGCTCACCAAAAACGAGTTGAAAAATGGAGCTCAGGGGCACAGCAATTCACAAACTGGCCGAGTAATAAAGGACAACTATCGTCCAAAAATCTGTTGAGGGAAGGCAACGAGGCGGACTTGAAAGCGAGGCAGAATAGCAGGAAACAGATTTCAAGAGGTACGTTGGAATCGCCTTTAAAGCACAGGAAGAGGGGCACAACTTCGACAATGATGCACTTGGCCAAAAAGGGCGTATGCGTTTTCTCCTGAATATATTCAGGAGAAAACGCATACGCCCTTTTTGGCCAAGCAAGCAAGCGGGCAATGCAAATCTGCACTACAAAGAAGTATCACTTCCCACCGGTCAAAAGGACATCCACAAAATGTGTAAAAACCAGAAAGGCAAGACAGGCCCTGGAGAACAGGGAGCCTTGTTATGCTGATGGGCGGGATGTAAATTGCCAACTGCCTCTCTGGAGGAGTGCATTGTGTTCCCTAAAACAAGTAAACAACAGAGCTACAGAGCCAAGGGCACTTCCAGTCTAGGGAATATACCTTGGGAAAACTGAAAATCAAAAAGACACAGCCACCCCAAAATTTAGGGCTGCACTGCTTACAAGGACCTCAACTTGGGTACACCTTAAATATCCCAGGAAATATAAAAATGGTTCAAAAAATTGTGGTACTTACGTACGAAGGAATATCCCTCAGCCATGAAATCAATGTCATAAGACCAGTAGCAGCAAAATGGGTGGATTCAGGTACGATGATTCTAAGTGAAATAAGTCACACAGAAAAAGAAACTTATCATAAGATATCACTTATGAAGATCCTGTAAACATGGCTACACTTGAACTGAGTTAGGAAAGAGAACAGAGTCTCACATTTAGAAAACACTCTTATGCCTGCTTAAGGGGGAAGGAGAGGTGGTGTGATGCATAAAACCAGAGTTTGATATAAGCACAGGTACCGTTCCAAAAACCAACTATGGAATAGACAAGACCTACACCTTCCTCAGTGAAAGGGACTCAAAATCCCATATTTCCCGCAGAGGAATATATCTGACTAGTAAGAATCTTAAAACCTATGTATTGATATGTCTCCGTAAGGGAATCAAGTGTGTCTAGACTGGGATAAATATGGCAGCGAGAATCAGCTCAAACCCACTATAAAAAGGAATTTCAAAAATAAAACAATAAAACTGGGCAATTCTTTACAATTCCTTCAGGGTCTCTGATGAAACCTGAAATGACCCTATCTACAAGGACAGCTGGATGTGGCATAAGGCTGGACACTTGGGACTGAGAGGATTGGTGAGATTGGGTGAGCAAATGCAGACCCTTTAAAGCAATAATGCATGGCACACATTCCATGGGTCCCAACTCTCCAGGTTGAAGGGAATATTACTACAGATATAACATGTACGGGAATCCTAGAGAACGGACACACTGTGAATACGAAAGGTTTCTAAAACTCAACGAATAGTCCCTCTCCTGGTGCTCCGGTTTGACTTTCCATCTGCTTTATTATCAACCTCCCAACTTGGAGAGACAGCCCCTTTAACCTCCTGGTTCGCACAGGTTGCCAATTTGGCAGAGGATGAAAGGGAAGAGGGAGAACCAATGAGAGAGTAGCTGTTAGGCATTTGGACGGGCACATATCACTGTAATTTCCCGGCAGGAAGAAGAATTAACCAAAGTCTCAGCCACCCACCGGGAATCAGTATAGATCCTGAACCAAAATTTTGGACTTGCGGTCAGCTCACCAAAAACGAGTTGAAAAATGGAGCTCAGGGGCACAGCAATTCACAAATTGGCCGAGTAATAAAGGACAACTATCGTCCAAAAATCTGTTGAGGGAAGGCAACGAGGCGGACTTGAATGCGTGGCAGAATAGCAGGAAACAGATTTCAAGAGGTACGTTGGAATCGCCTTTAAAGCACAGGAAGAGGGGCACAACTTCGACAATGATGCACTTGGCCAAAAAGGGCGTATGCGTTTTCTCCTGAATATATTCAGGAGAAAACGCATACGCCCTTTTTGGCCAAGCAAGCAAGCGGGCAATGCAAATCTGCACTACAAAGAAGTATCACTTCCCACCGGTCAAAAGGGACATCCACAAAATGTGTAAAAACCAGAAAGGCAAGACAGGACCTGGAGAAAAGGGTGCCTTGTTATGCTGATGGGTGGGATGTAAATTGCCAACTGCCTCTCTGGAGGAGTGCATTGTGTTCCCTAAAACAAGTAAACAACAGAGCTACAGAGCCAAGGGCACTTCCAGTCTAGGGAATATACCTTGGGAAAACTGAAAATCAAAAAGACACAGCCACCCCAAAATTTAGGGCTGCACCTCTTACAAGGACCTCAACTTGGGTACACCTTAAATATCCCAGGAAATATAAAAATGGTTCAAAAAATTGTGGTACTTACGTACGATGGAATATCCCTCAGCCATGAAATCAATGTCATAAGACCAGTAGCAGCAAAATGGGTGGATTCAGTTACGATGATTCTAAGTGAAATAAGTCACACAGAAAAAGAAACTTATCATAAGATATCACTTATGAAGATCCTGTAAACATGGCTACACTTGAACTGAGTTAGGAAAGAGAACAGTGTCTCACATTTAGAAAACACTCTTATGCCTGCTTAAGGGGGAAGGAGAGGTGGGGTGATGCATAAAACCAGAGTTTGATATAAGCACAGGTACCGTTCCAAAAACCAACTATGGAATAGACAAGACCTACACCTTCCTCAGTGAAAGGGACTCAAAACCCCATATTTCCCGCAGAGGAATATATCTGACTAGTAAGAATCTTAAAACCTATGTATTGATATGTCTCCGTAAGGGAATCAAGTGTGTCTAGACTGGGATAAATATGGCAGCGAGAATCAGCTCAAACCCACTATAAAAAGGAATTTCAAAAATAAAACAAAAAAACTGGGAAATTCTTTACAATTCCTTCAGGGTCTCTGATGAAACCTGAAATGACCCTATCTACAATGACAGCTAGATGTGGCATAAGGCTGGACACTTGGGACTGAGAGGATTGGTGAGATTGGGTGAGCAAATGCAGACCCTTTAAAGCAATAATGCATGGCACACATTCCATGGGTCCCAACTCTCCAGGTTGAAGGGAATATTACTACAGATATAACATGTACGGGAATCCTAGAGAACGGACACACTGTGAATACGAAAGGTTTCTAAAACTCAACGAATAGTCCCTCTTCTGGTGCTCCGGTTTGACTTTCCATCTGCTTTATTATCAACCTCCCAACTTGGAGAGACAGCCCCTTTAACCTCCTGGTTCGCACAGGTTGCCAATTTGGCAGAGGATGAAAGGGAAGAGGGAGAACCAATGAGAGAGTAGCTGTTAGGCATTTGGACGGGCACATATCAATGTAATTTCCCGGCAGGAAGAAGAATTAACCAAAGTCTCAGCCACCCACCGGGAATCAGTATAGATCCTGAACCAAAATTTTGGACTTGCGGTCAGCTCACCAAAAACGAGTTGAAAAATGGAGCTCAGGGGCACAGCAATTCACAAACTGGCCGAGTAATAAAGGACAACTATCGTCCAAAAATCTGTTGAGGGAAGGCAACGAGGCGGACTTGAAAGCGAGGCAGAATAGCAGGAAACAGATTTCAAGAGGTACGTTGGAATTGCCTTTAAAGCACAGGAAGAGGGGCACAACTTCGACAATGATGCACTTGGCCAAAAAGGGCGTATGCGTTTTCTCCTGAATATATTCAGGAGAAAACGCATACGCCCTTTTTGGCCAAGCAAGCAAGCGGGCAATGCAAATCTGCACTACAAAGAAGTATCACTTCCCACCGGTCAAAAGGGACATCCACAAAATGTGTAAAAACCAGAAAGGCAAGACAGGCCCTGGAGAACAGGGTGCCTTGTTATGCTGATGGGCGGGATGTAAATTGCCAACTGCCTCTCGGAGGAGTGCATTGTGTTCCCTAAAACAAGTAAACAACAGAGCTACAGAGCCAAGGGCACTTCCAGTCTAGGGAATATACCTTGGGAAAACTGAAAATCAAAAAGACACAGCCACCCCAAAATTTAGGGCTGCACTGCTTACAAGGACCTCAACTTGGGTACACCTTAAATATCCCAGGAAATATAAAAATGGTTCAAAAAATTGTGGTACTTACGTACGATGGAATATCCCTCAGCCATGAAATCAATGTCATAAGACCAGTAGCAGCAAAATGGGTGGATTCAGGTACGATGATTCTAAGTGAAATAAGTCACACAGAAAAAGAAACTTATCATAAGATATCACTTATGAAGATCCTGTAAACATGGCTACACTTGAACTGAGTTAGGAAAGAGAACAGTGTCTCACATTTAGAAAACACTCTTATGCCTGCTTAAGGGGGAAGGAGAGGTGGGGTGATGCATAAAACCAGAGTTTGATATAAGCACAGGTACCGTTCCAAAAACCAACTATGGAATAGACAAGACCTACACCTTCCTCAGTGAAAGGGACTCAAAACCCCATATTTCCCGCAGAGGAATATATCTGACTAGTAAGAATCTTAAAACCTATGTATTGATATGTCTCCGTAAGGGAATCAAGTGTGTCTAGACTGGGATAAATATGGCAGCGAGAATCAGCTCAAACCCACTATAAAAAGGAATTTCAAAAATAAAACAAAAAAACTGGGAAATTCTTTACAATTCCTTCAGGGTCTCTGATGAAACCTGAAATGACCCTATCTACAAGGACAGCTGGATGTGGCATAAGGCTGGACACTTGGGACTGAGAGGATTGGTGAGATTGGGTGAGCAAATGCAGACCCTTTAAAGCAATAATGCATGGCACACATTCCATGGGTCCCAACTCTCCAGGTTGAAGGGAATATTACTACAGATATAACATGTACGGGAATCCTAGAGAACGGACACACTGTGAATACGAAAGGTTTCTAAAACTCAACGAATAGTCCCTCTCCTGGTGCTCCGGTTTGACTTTCCATCTGCTTTATTATCAACCTCCCAACTTGGAGAGACAGCCCCTTTAACCTCCTGGTTCGCACAGGTTGCCAATTTGGCAGAGGATGAAAGGGAAGAGGGAGAACCAATGAGAGAGTAGCTGTTAGGCATTTGGACGGGCACATATCACTGTAATTTCCCGGCAGGAAGAAGAATTAACCAAAGTCTCAGCCACCCACCGGGAATCAGTATAGATCCTGAACCAAAATTTTGGACTTGCGGTCAGCTCACCAAAAACGAGTTGAAAAATGGAGCTCAGGGGCACAGGAATTCACAAATTGGCCGAGTAATAAAGGACAACTATCGTCCAAAAATCTGTTGAGGGAAGGCAACGAGGCGGACTTCAATGCGTGGCAGAATAGCAGGAAACAGATTTCAAGAGGTACGTTGGAATCGCCTTTAAAGCACAGGAAGAGGGGCACAACTTCGACAATGATGCACTTGGCCAAAAAGGGCGTATGCGTTTTCTCCTGAATATATTCAGGAGAAAACGCATACGCCCTTTTTGGCCAAGCAAGCAAGCGGGCAATGCAAATCTGCACTACAAAGAAGTATCACTTCCCACCAGTCAAAAGGGACATCCACAAAATGTGTAAAAACCAGAAAGGCAAGACAGGCCCTGGAGAAAAGGGTGCCTTGTTATGCTGATGGGCGGGATGTGAATTGCCAACTGCCTCTCTGGAGGAGTGCATTGTGTTCCCTAAAACAAGTAAACAACAGAGCTACAGAGCCAAGGGCACTTCCAGTCTAGGGAATATACCTTGGGAAAACTGAAAATCAAAAAGACACAGCCACCCCAAAATTTAGGGCTGCACTGCTTACAAGGACCTCAACTTGGGTACACCTTAAATATCCCAGGAAATATAAAAATGGTGCAAAAAATTGTGGTACTTACGTACGATGGAATATCCGTCAGCCATGAAATCAATGTCATAAGACCAGTAGCAGCAAAATGGGTGGATTCAGGTACGATGATTCTAAGTGAAATAAGTCACACAGAAAAAGAAACTTATCATAAGATATCACTTATGAAGATCCTGTAAACATGGCTACACTTGAACTGAGTTAGGAAAGAGAACAGTGTCTCACATTTAGAAAACACTCTTATGCCTGCTTAAGGGGGAAGGAGAGGTGGGGTGATGCATAAAACCAGAGTTTGATATAAGCACAGGTACCGTTCCAAAAACCAACTATGGAATAGACAAGACCTACACCTTCCTCAGTGAAAGGGACTCAAAACCCCATATTTCCCGCAGAGGAATATATCTGACTAGTAAGAATCTTAAAACCTATGTATTGATATGTCTCCGTAAGGGAATCAAGTGTGTCTAGACTGGGATAAATATGGCAGCGAGAATCAGCTCAAACCCACTATAAAAAGGAATTTCAAAAATAAAACAAAAAAACTGGGAAATTCTTTACAATTCCTTCAGGGTCTCTGATGAAACCTGAAATGACCCTATCTACAAGGACAGCTGGATGTGGCATAAGGCTGGACACTTGGGACTGAGAGGATTGGTGAGATTGGGTGAGCAAATGCAGACCCTTTAAAGCAATAATGCATGGCACACATTCCATGGGTCCCAACTCTCCAGGTTGAAGGGAATATTACTACAGATATAACATGTACGGGAATCCTAGAGAATGGACACACTGTGAATACGAAAGGTTTCTAAAACTCAACGAATAGTCCCTCTTCTGGTGCTCCGGTTTGACTTTCCATCTGCTTTATTATCAACCTCCCAACTTGGAGAGACAGCCCCTTTAACCTCCTGGTTCGCACAGGTTGCCAATTTGGCAGAGGATGAAAGGGAAGAGGGAGAACCAATGAGAGAGTAGCTGTTAGGCATTTGGACGGGCACATATCACTGTAATTTCCCGGCAGGAAGAAGAATTAACCAAAGTCTCAGCCACCCACCGGGAATCAGTATAGATCCTGAACCAAAATTTTGGACTTGCGGTCAGCTCACCAAAAACGAGTTGAAAAATGGAGCTCAGGGGCACAGCAATTCACAAACTGGCCGAGTAATAAAGGACAACTATCGTCCAAAAATCTGTTGAGGGAAGGCAACGAGGTGGACTTGAAAGCGAGGGAGAATAGCAGGAAACAGATTTCAAGAGGTACGTTGGAATCGCCTTTAAAGCACAGGAAGAGGGGCACAACTTCGACAATGATGCACTTGGCCAAAAAGGGCGTATGTGTTTTCTCCTGAATATATTCAGGAGAAAACGCATACGCCCTTTTTGGCCAAGCAAGCAAGCAGGCAATGCAAATCTGCACTACAAAGAAGTATCACTTCCCACCAGTCAAAAGGGACATCCACAAAATGTGTAAAAACCAGAAAGGCAAGACAGGCCCTGGAGAACAGGGTGCCTTGTTATGCTGATGGGCGGGATGTAAATTGCCAACTGCCTCTCTGGAGGAGTGCATTGTGTTCCCTAAAACAAGTAAACAACAGAGCTACAGAGCCAAGGGCACTTCCAGTCTAGGGAATATACCTTGGGAAAACTGAAAATCAAAAAGACACAGCCACCCCAAAATTTAGGGCTGCACTGTTTACAAGGACCTCAACTTGGGTACACCTTAAATATCCCAGGAAATATAAAAATGGTTCAAAAAATTGCGGTACTTACGTACGATGGAATATCCCTCAGCCATGAAATCAATGTCATAAGACCAGTAGCAGCAAAATGGGTGGATTCAGGTACGATGATTCTAAGTGAAATAAGTCACACAGAAAAAGAAACTTATCATAAGATATCACTTATGAAGATCCTGTAAACATGGCTACACTTGAACTGAGTTAGGAAAGAGAACAGTGTCTCACATTTAGAAAACACTCTTATGCCTGCTTAAGGGGGAAGGAGAGGTGGGGTGATGCATAAAACCAGAGTTTGATATAAGCACAGGTACCGTTCCAAAAACCAACTATGGAATAGACAAGACCTACACCTTCCTCAGTGAAAGGGACTCAAAACCCCATATTTCCCGCAGAGGAATATATCTGACTAGTAAGAATCTTAAAACCTATGTATTGATATGTCTCCGTAAGGGAATCAAGTGTGTCTAGACTGGCATAAACATGGCAGCGAGAATCAGCTCAAACCCACTATAAAAAGGAATTTCAAAAACAAAACAAAAAAACTGGGAAATTCTTTACAATTCCTTCAGGGTATCTGATGAAACCTGGAATGACCCTATCTACAATGACAGCTGGATGTGGCATAAGGCTGGACACTTTGGACTGAGAGGATTGGTGAGATTGGGTGAACAAATGCAGACCATTTAAAGCAATAATGCATGGCACACATTCCATGGGTCCCAACTCTCCAGGTTGAAGGGAATATTACTACAGATATAACATGTACGGGAATCCTAGAGAACGGACACACTGTGAATACGAAAGGTTTCTAAAACTCAACGAATAGTCCCTCTCCTGGTGCTCCGGTTTGACTTTCCATCTGCTTTATTATCAACCTCCCAACTTGGACAGACAGCCCCTTTAACCTCCTGGTTCGCACAGGTTGCCAATTTGGCAGAGGATGAAAGGGAAGAGGGAGAACCAATGAGAGAGTAGCTGTTAGGCATTTGGACGGGCACATATCACTGTAATTTCCCGGCAGGAAGAAGAATTAACCAAAGTCTCAGCCACCCACTGGGAATCAGTATAGATCCTGAACCAAAATTTTGGACTTGCGGTCAGCTCACCAAAAACGAGTTGAAAAATGGAGCTCAGGGGCACAGCAATTCACAAACTGGCCGAGTAATAAAGGACAACTATCGACCAAAAATCTGTTGAGGGAAGGCAACGAGGCGGACTTGAGAGCGAGGCAGAATAGCAGGAAACAGATTTCAAGAGGTACGTTGGAATCGCCTTTAAAGCACAGGAAGAGGGGCACAACTTCGACAATGATGCACTTGGCCAAAAAGGGCGTATGCGTTTTCTCCTGAATATATTCAGGAGAAAACGCATACGCCCTTTTTGGCCAAGCAAGCAAGCGGGCAATGCAAATCTGCACTACAAAGAAGTATCACTTCCAACCGGTCAAAAGGGACATCCACAAAATGTGTAAAAACCAGAAAGGCAAGACAGGCCCTGGAGAACAGGGAGCCTTGTTATGCTGATGGGCGGGATGTAAATTGCCAACTGCCTATCTGGAGGAGTGCATTGTGTTCCCTAAAACAAGTAAACAACAGAGCTACAGAGCCAAGGGCACTTCCAGTCTAGGGAATATACCTGGGAAAAACTGAAAATCAATAAGACAGAGCCACCCCAAAATTTAGGGCTGCACTGCTTACAAGGACCTCAACTTGGGTACACCTTAAATATCCCAGGAAATATAAAATTGGTTCAAAAAATTGTGGTACTTACGTACGATGGAATATCCCTCAGCCATGAAATCAATGTCATAAGACCAGTAGCAGCAAAATGGGTGGATTCAGGTACGATGATTTTAAGTGAAATAAGTCACAGAGAAAAAGAAACTTATCATAAGTTATCACTTATGAAGATCCTGTAAACATGGCTACACTTGAACTGAGTTAGGAAAGAGAACAGTGTCTCACATTTAGAAAACACTCTTATGCCTGCTTAAGGGGGAAGGAGAGGTGGGGTGATGCATAAAACCAGAGTTTGATATAAGCACAGGTACCGTTCCAAAAACCAACTATGGAATAGACAAGACCTACACCTTCCTCAGTGAAAGGGACTCAAAACCCCATATTTCCAGGAGAAGAATATATCTTACTAGTAAGAATCTTAAAACCTATGTATTGATATGTCTCCGTAAGGGAATCAAGTGTGTCTAGACTGGCACAAACATGGCAGCGAGAATCAGCTCAAACCCACTATAAAAAGGAATTTCAAAAACAAAACAAAAAAAACTGGGAAATTCTTTACAATTCCTTCAGGGTCTCTGATGAAACCTGAAATGACCCTATCTACAATGACAGCTGGATGTGGCATAAGGCTGGACACTTGGGACTGAGAGGATTGGTGAGATTGGGTGAGCAAATGCAGACCCTTTAAAGCAATAATGCATGGCACACATTCCATGGGTCCCAACTCTCCAGGTTGAAGGGAATATTACTACAGTTATAACATGTACGGGAATCCTAGAGAACGGACACACTGTGAATACGAAAGGTTTCTAAAACTCAACGAATAGTCCCTCTCCTGGTGCTCCGGTTTGACTTTCCATCTGCTTTATTATCAACCTCCCAACTTGGAGAGACAGCCCCTTTAACCTCCTGGTTCGCACAGGTTGCCAATTTGGCAGAGGATGAAAGGGAAGAGGGAGAACCAATGAGAGAGTAGCTGTTAGGCATTTGGACGGGCACATATCACTGTAATTTCCCGGCAGGAAGAAGAATTAACCAAAGTCTCAGCCACCCACCGGGAATCAGTATAGATCCTGAACCAAAATTTTGGACTTGCGGTCAGCTCACCAAAAACGAGTTGAAAAATGGAGCTCAGGGGCACAGCAATTCACAAACTGGCCGAGTAATAAAGGACAACTATCGTCCAAAAATCTGTTGAGGGAAGGCAACGAGGTGGACTTGAAAGCGAGGCAGAATAGCAGGAAACAGATTTCAAGAGGTACGTTGGAATCGCCTTTAAAGCACAGGAAGAGGGGCACAACTTCGACAATGATGCACTTGGCCAAAAAGGGCGTATGCGTTTTCTCCTGAATATATTCAGGAGAAAACGCATACGCCCTTTTTGGCCAAGCAAGCAAGCAGGCAATGCAAATCTGCATTACAAAGAAGTATCACTTCCCACCGGTCAAAAGGGACATCCACAAAATGTGTAAAAACCAGAAAGGCAAGACAGGCCCTGGAGAACAGGGAGCCTTGTTATGCTGATGGGCGGGATGTAAATTGCCAACTGCCTCTCTGGAGGAGTGCATTGTGTTCCCTAAAACAAGTAAACAACAGAGCTACAGAGCCAAGGGCACTTCCAGTCTAGGGAATATACCTTGGGAAAACTGAAAATCAAAAAGACACAGCCACCCCAAAATTTAGGGCTGCACTGCTTACAAGGACCTCAACTTGGGTACACCTTAAATATCCCAGGAAATATAAAAATGGTTCAAAAAATTTTGGTACTTACATACGATGGAATATCCCTCAGCCATGAAATCAATGTCATAAGACCAGTAGCAGCAAAATGGGTGGATTCAGGTACGATGATTCTAAGTGAAATAAGTCACAGAGAAAAAGAAACTTATCATAAGATATCACTTATGAAGATCCTGTAAACATGGCTACACTTGAACTGAGTTAGGAAAGAGAACAGTGTCTCACATTTAGAAAACACTCTTATGCCTGCTTAAGGGGGAAGGAGAGGTGGGGTGATGCATAAAACCAGAGTTTGATATAAGCAGAGGTACCGTTCCAAAAACCAACTATGGAATAAGCAAGACCTACACCTTCCTCAGTGAAAGGGACTCAAAACCCCATATTTCCCGCAGAGGAATATATCTGACTAGTAAGAATCTTAAAACCTATGTATTGATATGTCTCCGTAAGGGAACCAAGTGTGTCTAGACTGGCATAAACATGGCAGCGAGAATCAGCTCAAACCCACTATAAAAAGGAATTTCAAAAACAAAACAAAAAACTGGGAAATTCTTTACAATTCATTCAGAGTCTCTGATGAAACCTGGACTGACCCTATCTACAACGACAGCTGGATGTGGCATAAGGCGGGAAACTTGGACTGAGAGGATTGGTGAGATTGGGTGAGCAAATGCAGACCCTTTAAAGCAATAATTCATGGCACACATTCCATGGGTCCCAACTCTCCAGGTTGAAGGGAATATTACTACAGATATAACATGTACGGGAATCCTAGAGAACGGACACACTGTGAATATGAAAGGTTTCTAAAACTCAACGAATAGTCCCTCTCCTGGTGCTCCAGTTTGACTTTCCATCTGCTTTATTATCAACCTCCCAACTTGGAGAGACAGCCCCTTTAACCTCCTGGTTCGCACAGGTTGCCAATTTGTCAGAGGATGAAAGGGAAGAGGGAGAACTAATGAGAGAGTAGCTGTTAGGCATTTGGACGGCACATATCACTGTAATTTCCCGGCAGGAAGAAGAATTAACCAAAGTCTCAGCCACCCACCGGGAATCAGTATAGATCCTGAACCAAAATTTTGGACTTGCGGTCAGCTCACCAAAAACGAGTTGAAAAATGGAGCTCAGGGGCACAGCAATTCACAAACTGGCCGAGTAATAAAGGACAACTATCGTCCAAAAATCTGTTGAGGGAAGGCAACGAGGTGGACTTGAAAGCGTGGCAGAATAGCAGGAAACAGATTTCAAGAGGTACGTTGGAATCGCCTTTAAAGCACAGGAAGAGGGGCACAACTTCGACAATGATGAACTTGGCCCAAAAGTGCGTATGCGTTTTCTCCTGAATATATTCAGGAGAAAACGCATACGCACTTTTTGGCCAAGCAAGCAAGCGGGCAATGCAAATCTGCACTACAAAGAAGTATCACTTCCCACCGGTCAAAAGGGACATCCACAAAATGTGTAAAAACCAGAAAGGCAAGACAGGCCCTGGAGAACAGGGAGCCTTGTTATGCTGATGGGCGGGATGTAAATTGCCAACTGCCTATCTGGAGGAGTGCATTGTGTTCCCTAAAACAAGTAAACAACAGAGCTACAGAGCCAAGGGCACTTCCAGTCTAGGGAATATACCTGGGAAAAACTGAAAATCAATAAGACAGAGCCACCCCAAAATTTATGGCTGCACTGCTTACAAGGACCTCAACTTGGGTACACCTTAAATATCCCAGGAAATATAAAATTGGTTCAAAAAATTGTGGTACTTACGTACGATGGAATATCCCTCAGCCATGAAATCGATGTCATAAGACCAGTAGCAGCAAAATGGGTGGATTCAGGTACGATGATTCTAAGTGAAATAAGTCACAGAGAAAAAGAAACTTATCATAAGTTATCACTTATGAAGATCCTGTAAACATGGCTACACTAGAACTGAGTTAGGAAAGAGAACAGTGTCTCACATTTAGAAAACACTCTTATGCCTGCTTAAGGGGGAAGGAGAGGTGGGGTGATGCATAAAACCAGAGTTTGATATAAGCACAGGTACCGTTCCAAAAACCAACTATGGAATAGACAAGACCTACACCTTCCTCAGTGAAAGGGACTCAAAACCCCATATTTCCCGCAGAGGAATATATCTGACTAGTAAGAATCTTAAAACCTATGTATTGATATGTCTCCGTAAGGGAATCAAGTGTGTCTATACTGGCACAAACATGGCAGCGAGAATCAGCTCAAACCCACTATAAAAAGGAATTTCAAAAACAAAACAAAAAAAACTGGGAAATTCTTTACAATTCCTTCAGGGTCTCTGATGAAACCTGAAATGACCCTATCTACAATGACAGCTGGATGTGGCATAAGGCTGGACACTTGGGACTGAGAGGATTGGTGAGATTGGGTGAGCAAATGCAGACCCTTTAAAGCAATAATGCATGGCACACATTCCATGGGTCCCAACTCTCCAGGTTGAAGGGAATATTACTACAGTTATAACATGTACGGGAATCCTAGAGAACGGACACACTGTGAATACGAAAGGTTTCTAAAACTCAACGAATAGTCCCTCTCCTGGTGCTCCGGTTTGACTTTCCATCTGCTTTATTATCAACCTCCCAACTTGGAGAGACAGCCCCTTTAACCTCCTGGTTCGCACAGGTTGCCAATTTGGCAGAGGATGAAAGGGAAGAGGGAGAACCAATGAGAGAGTAGCTGTTAGGCATTTGGACGGGCACATATCACTGTAATTTCCCGGCAGGAAGAAGAATTAACCAAAGTCTCAGCCACCCACCGGGAATCAGTATAGATCCTGAACCAAAATTTTGGACTTGCGGTCAGCTCACCAAAAACGAGTTGAAAAATGGAGCTCAGGGGCACAGCAATTCACAAACTGGCCGAGTAATAAAGGACAACTATCGTCCAAAAATCTGTTGAGGGAAGGCAACGAGGTGGACTTGAAAGCGAGGGAGAATAGCAGGAAACAGATTTCAAGAGGTACGTTGGAATCGCCTTTAAAGCACAGGAAGAGGGGCACAACTTCGACAATGATGCACTTGGCCAAAAAGGGCGTATGCGTTTTCTCCTGAATATATTCAGGAGAAAACGCATACGCCCTTTTTGGCCAAGCAAGCAAGCGGGCAATGCAAATCTGCACTACAAAGAAGTATCACTTCCCACCAGTCAAAAGGGACATCCACAAAATGTGTAAAAACCAGAAAGGCAAGACAGGCCCTGGAGAACAGGGAGCCTTGTTATGCTGATGGGCGGGATGTAAATTGCCAACTGCCTCTCTGGAGGAGTGCATTGTGTTCCCTAAAACAAGTAAACAACAGAGCTACAGAGCCAAGGGCACTTCCAGTCTAGGGAATATACCTGGGAAAAACTGAAAATCAATAAGACAGAGCCACCCCAAAATTTTGGGCTGCACTGCTTACAAGGACCTCAACTTGGGTACACCTTAAATATCCCAGGAAATATAAAAATGGTTCAAAAAATTGTGGTACTTACGTACGATGGAATATCCCTCAGCCATGAAATCAATGTCATAAGACCAGTAGCAGCAAAATGGGTGGATTCAGGTACGATGATTCTAAGTGAGATAAGTCACAGAGAAAAAGAAACTTATCATAAGTTATCACTTATGAAGATCCTGTAAACATGGCTACACTTGAACTGAGTTAGGAAAGAGAACAGTGTCTCACATTTAGAAAACACTCTTATGCCTGCTTAAGGGGGAAGGAGAGGTGGGGTGATGCATAAAACCAGAGTTTGATATAAGCACAGGTACCGTTCCAAAAACCAACTATGGAATAGACAAGACCTACACCTTCCTCAGTGAAAGGGACTCAAAACCCCATATTTCCCGCAGAGGAATATATCTGACTAGTAAGAATCTTAAAACCTATGTATTGATATGTCTCCGTAAGGGAATCAAGTGTGTCTAGACTGGCATAAACATGGCAGCGAGAAACAGCTCAAACCCACTATAAAAAGGAATTTCAAAAACAAAACAAAAAACTGGGAAATTCTTTACAATTCATTCAGAGTCTCTGATGAAACCTGGACTGACCCTTTCTACAACGACAGCTGGATGTGGCATAAGGCGGGACACTTGGACTGAGAGGATTTGTGAGATTGGATGAACAAATGCAGAACCTTTAAAGCGTTAATGCATGGCACCCATTCCATGGATCCCAACTCTCCAGGTTGAAGGGAATATTACTACAGTTATAACATGTACGGGAAACCTAGAGAACGGACACACTGTGAATACGAAAGGTTTCTAAAACTCAACGAATAGTCCCTCTCCTGGTGCTCCGGTTTGACTTTCCACCTGCTTTACTATCAACCTCCCAACTTGGAGAGACAGCCCCTTTAACCTCCTGGTTCGCACAGGTTGCCAATTTGGCAGAGGATGAAAGGGAAGAGGGAGAACCAATGAGAGAGTAGCTGTTAGGCATTTGGACGGGCACATATCACTGTAATTTCCCGGCAGGAAGAAGAATTAACCAAAGTCTCAGCCACCCACCGGGAATCAGTATAGATCCAGAACCAAAATTTTGGACTTGCGGTCAGCTCACCAAAAACGAGTTGAAAAATGGAGCTCAGGGGCACAGCAATTCACAAACTGGCCGAGTAATAAAGGACAACTATCGTCCAAAAATCTGTTGAGGGAAGGCAACGAGGCGGACTTGAAAGCGTGGCAGAATAGCAGGAAACAGATTTCAAGAGGTACGTTGGAATCGCCTTTAAAGCACAGGAAGAGGGGCACAACTTCGACAATGATGCACTTGGCCAAAAAGGGCGTATGCGTTTTCTCCTGAATATATTCAGGAGAAAACGCATACGCCCTTTTTGGCCAAGCAAGCAAGCGGGCAATGCAAATCTGCACTACAAAGAAGTATCACTTCCCACCGGTCAAAAGGGACATCCACAAAATGTGTAAAAACCAGAAAGGCAAGACAGGCCCTGGAGAACAGGGTGCCTTGTTATGCTGATGGGCGGGATGTAAATTGCCAACTGCCTCTCTGGAGGAGTGCATTGTGTTCCCTAAAACAAGTAAACAACAGAGCTACAGAGCCAAGGGCACTTCCAGTCTAGGGAATATACCTTGGGAAAACTGAAAATCAAAAAGACACAGCCACCCCAAAATTTAGGGCTGCACTGCTTACAAGGACCTCAACTTGGGTACACCTTAAATATCCCAGGAAATATAAAATTGGTTCAAAAAATTGTGGTACTTACGTACGATGGAATATCCCTCAGCCATGAAATCAATGTCATAAGACCAGTAGCAGCAAAATGGGTGGATTCAGGTACGATGATTCTAAGTGAAATAAGTCACACAGAAAAAGAAACTTATCATAAGATATCACTTATGAAGATCCTGTAAACATGGCTACACTTGAACTGAGTTAGGAAAGAGAACAGTGTCTCACATTTAGAAAACACTCTTATGCCTGCTTAAGGGGGAAGGAGAGGTGGGGTGATGCATAAAACCAGAGTTTGATATAAGCACAGGTACCGTTCCAAAAACCAACTATGGAATAGACAAGACCTACACCTTCCTCAGTGAAAGGGACTCAAAACCCCATATTTCCCGCAGAGGAATATATCTGACTAGTAAGAATCTTAAAACCTATGTATTGATATGTCTCCGTAAGGGAATCAAGTGTGTCTAGACTGGGATAAATATGGCAGCGAGAATCAGCTCAAACCCACTATAAAAAGGAATTTCAAAAATAAAACAAAAAAACTGGGAAATTCTTTACAATTCCTTCAGGGTCTCTGATGAAACCTGAAATGACCCTATCTACAATGACAGCTGGATGTGGCATAAGGCTGGACACTTGGGACTGAGAGGATTGGTGAGATTGGGTGAGCAAATGCAGACCCTTTAAAGCAATAATGCATGGAACACATTCCATGGGTCCCAACTCTCCAGGTTGAAGGGAATGTTACTACAGATATAACATGTACGGGAATCCTAGAGAACGGACACACTGTGAATACGAAAGGTTTCTAAAACTCAACGAATAGTCCCTCTCCTGGTGCTCCGGTTTGACTTTCCATCTGCTTTATTATCAACCTCCCAACTTGGAGAGACAGCCCCTTTAACCTCCTTGTTCGCACAGGTTGCCAATTTGGCAGAGGATGAAAGGGAAGAGGGAGAACCAATGAGAGAGTAGCTGTTAGGCATTTGGACGGGCACATATCACTGTAATTTCCCGGCAGGAAGAAGAATTAACCAAAGTCTCAGCCACCCACCGGGAATCAGTATAGATCCTGAACCAAAATTTTGGACTTGCGGTCAGCTCACCAAAAACGAGTTGAAAAATGGAGCTCAGGGGCACAGCAATTCACAAACTGGCCGAGTAATAAAGGACAACTATCGTCCAAAAATCTGCTGAGGGAAGGCAACGAGGTGGACTTGAAAGCGAGGCAGAGTAGCAGGAAACAGATTTCAAGAGGTACGTTGGAATCGCCTTTAAAGCACAGGAAGAGGGGCACAACTTCGACAATGATGCACTTGGCCAAAAAGGGCGTATGCGTTTTCTCCTGAATATATTCAGGAGAAAACGCATACGCCCTTTTTGGCCAAGCAAGCAAGCGGGCAATGCAAATCTGCACTACAAAGAAGTATCACTTCCCACCGGTCAAAAGGGACATCCACAAAATGTGTAAAAACCAGAAAGGCAAGACAGGCCCTGGAGAACAGGGAGCCTTGTTATGCTGATGGGCGGGATGTAAATTGCCAACTGCCTCTCTGGAGGAGTGCATTGTGTTCCCTAAAACAAGTAAACAACAGAGCTACAGAGCCAAGGGCACTTCCAGTCTAGGGAATATACCTTGGGAAAACTGAAAATCAAAAAGACACAGCCACCCCAAAATTTAGGGCTGCACTGCTTTCAAGGACCTCAACTTGGGTACACCTTAATTATCCCAGGAAATATAAAAATGGTTCAAAAAATTGTGGTACTTACGTACGATGGAATATCCCTCAGCCATGAAATCAATGTCATAAGACCAGTAGCAGCAAAATGGGTGGATTCAGGTACGATGATTCTAAGTGAAATAAGTCACACAGAAAAAGAAACTTATCATAAGATATCACTTATGAAGATCCTGTAAACATGGCTACACTTGAACTGAGTTAGGAAAGAGAACAGTGTCTCACATTTAGAAAACACTCTTATGCCTGCTTAAGGGGGAAGGAGAGGTGGGGTGATGCATAAAACCAGAGTTTGATATAAGCACAGGTACCGTTCCAAAAACCAACTATGGAATAGACAAGACCTACACCTTCCTCAGTGAAAGGGACTCAAAACCCCATATTTCCCGCAGAGGAATATATCTGACTAGTAAGAATCTTAAAACCTATGTATTGATATGTCTCCGTAAGGGAATCAAGTGTGTCTAGACTGGGATAAATATGGCAGCGAGAATCAGCTCAAACCCACTATAAAAAGGAATTTCAAAAATAAAACAAAAAAACTGGGAAATTCTTTACAATTCCTTCAGGGTCTCTGATGAAACCTGAAATGACCCTATCTACAATGACAGCTGGATGTGGCATAAGGCTGGACACTTGGGACTGAGAGGATTGGTGAGATTGGGTGAGCAAATGCAGACCCTTTAAAGCAATAATGCATGGCACACATTCCATGGGTCCCAACTCTCCAGGTTGAAGGGAATATTACTACAGATATAACATGTACGGGAATCCTAGAGAACGGACACACTGTGAATACGAAAGGTTTCTAAAACTCAACGAATAGTCCCTCTCCTGGTGCTCCGGTTTGACTTTCCATCTGCTTTATTATCAACCTCCCAACTTGGAGAGACAGCCCCTTTAACCTCCTGGTTCGCACAGGTTTCCAATTTGGCAGAGGATGAAAGGGAAGAGGGAGAACCAATGAGAGAGTAGCTGTTAGGCATTTGGACGGGCACATATCACTGTAATTTCCCGGCAGGAAGAAGAATTAACCAAAGTCTCAGCCACCCACCGGGAATCAGTATAGATCCTGAACCAAAATTTTGGACTTGCGGTCAGCTCACCAAAAACGAGTTGAAAAATGGAGCTCAGGGGCACAGCAATTCACAAACTGGCCGAGTAATAAAGGACAACTATCGTCCAAAAATCTGTTGAGGGAAGGCAACGAGGCGGACTTGAAAGCGTGGCAGAATAGCAGGAAACAGATTTCAAGAGGTACGTTGGAATCGCCTTTAAAGCACAGGAAGAGGGGCACAACTTCGACAATGATGCACTTGGCCAAAAAGGGCGTATGCGTTTTCTCCTGAATATATTCAGGAGAAAACGCATACGCCCTTTTTGGCCAAGCAAGCAAGCGGGCAATGCAAATCTGCACTACAAAGAAGTATCACTTCCCACCGGTCAAAAGGGACATCCACAAAATGTGTAAAAACCAGAAAGGCAAGACAGGCCCTGGAGAACAGGGTGCCTTGTTATGCTGATGGGCGGGATGTAAATTGCCAACTGCCTCTCTGGAGGAGTGCATTGTGTTCCCTAAAACAAGTAAACAACAGAGCTACAGAGCCAAGGGCACTTCCAGTCTAGGGAATATACCTTGGGAAAACTGAAAATCAAAAAGACACAGCCACCCCAAAATTTAGGGCTGCACTGCTTACAAGGACCTCAACTTGGGTACACCTTAAATATCCCAGGAAATATAAAAATGGTTCAAAAAATTGTGGTACTTACGTACGATGGAATATCCCTCAGCCATGAAATCAATGTCATAAGACCAGTAGCAGCAAAATGGGTGGATTCAGGTACGATGATTCTAAGTGAAATAAGTCACACAGAAAAAGAAACTTATCATAAGATATCACTTATGAAGATCCTGTAAACATGGCTACACTTGAACTGAGTTAGGAAAGAGAACAGTGTCTCACATTTAGAAAACACTCTTATGCCTGCTTAAGGGGGAAGGAGAGGTGGGGTGATGCATAAAACCAGAGTTTGATATAAGCACAGGTACCGTTCCAAAAACCAACTATGGAATAGACAAGACCTACACCTTCCTCAGTGAAAGGGACTCAAAACCCCATATTTCCCGCAGAGGAATATATCTGACTAGTAAGAATCTTAAAACCTATGTATTGATATGTCTCCGTAAGGGAATCAAGTGTGTCTAGACTGGGATAAATATGGCAGCGAGAATCAGCTCAAACCCACTATAAAAAGGAATTTCAAAAATAAAACAAAAAAACTGGGAAATTCTTTACAATTCCTTCAGGGTCTCTGATGAAACCTGAAATGACCCTATCTACAATGACAGCTGGATGTGGCATAAGGCTGGACACTTGGGACTGAGAGGATTGGTGAGATTGGGTGAGCAAATGCAGACCCTTTAAAGCAATAATGCATGGCACACATTCCATGGGTCCCAACTCTCCAGGTTGAAGGGAATGTTACTACAGATATAACATGTACGGGAATCCTAGAGAAAGGACACACTGTGAATACGAAAGGTTTCTAAAACTCAACGAATAGTCCCTCTCCTGGTGCTCCGGTTTGACTTTCCATCTGCTTTATTATCAACCTCCCAACTTGGAGAGACAGCCCCTTTAACCTCCTGGTTCGCACAGGTTTCCAATTTGGCAGAGGATGAAAGGGAAGAGGGAGAACCAATGAGAGAGTAGCTGTTAGGCATTTGGACGGGCACATATCACTGTAATTTCCCGGCAGGAAGAAGAATTAACCAAAGTCTCAGCCACCCACCGGGAATCAGTATAGATCCTGAACCAAAATTTTGGACTTGCGGTCAGCTCACCAAAAACGAGTTGAAAAATGGAGCTCAGGGGCACAGCAATTCACAAACTGGCCGAGTAATAAAGGACAACTATCGTCCAAAAATCTGTTGAGGGAAGGCAACGAGGTGGACTTGAAAGCGAGGCAGAATAGCACGAAACAGATTTCAAGAGGTACGTTGGAATCGCCTTTAAAGCACAGGAAGAGGGGCACAACTTCAACAATGATGCACTTGGCCAAAAAGGGCGTATTCGTTTTCTCCTGAATATATTCAGGAGAAAACGCATACGCCCTTTTTGGCCAAGCAAGCAAGCGAGCAATGCAATTCTGCACTACAAAGAAGTATCACTTCCCACCGGTCAAAAGGGACATCCACAAAATGTGTAAAAACCAGAAAGGCAAGACAGGCCCTAGAGAACAGGGAGCCTTGTTATGCTGATGGGCGGGATGTAAATTGCCACCTGCCTCTCTGGAGGAGTGCATTGTGTTCCCTAAAACAAGTAAACAACAGAGCTACAGAGCCAAGGGCACTTCCAGTCTAGGGAATATACCTTGGGAAAACTGAAAATCAAAAAGACACAGCCACCCCAAAATTTAGGGCTGCACTGCTTACAAGGACCTCAACTTCGGTACACCTTAAATATCCTAGGAAATATAAAATTGGTTCAAAAAATTGTGGTACTTACGTACGATGGAATATCCCTCAGCCATGAAATCAATGTCATAAGACCATTAGCAGCAAAATGGGTGGATTCAGGTACGATGATTCTAAGTGAAATAAGTCACACAGAAAAAGAAACTTATCATAAGATATCACTTATGAAGATCCTGTAAACATGGCTACACTTGAACTGAGTTAGGAAAGAGAACAGTGTCTCACATTTAGAAAACACTCTTATGCCTGCTTAAGGGGGAAGGAGAGGTGGGGTGATGCATAAAACCAGAGTTTGATATAAGCACAGGTACCGTTCCAAAAACCAACTATGGAATAGACAAGACCTACACCTTCCTCAGTGAAAGGGACTCAAAACCCCATATTTCGCGCAGAGGAATATATCTGACTAGTAAGAATCTTAAAACCTATGTATTGATATGTCTCCGTAAGGGAATCAAGTGTGTCTAGACTGGGATAAATATGCCAGCGAGAATCAGCTCAAACCCACTATAAAAAGGAATTTCAAAAATAAAACAAAAAAACTGGGAAATTCTTTACAATTCCTTCAGGGTCTTTGATGAAACCTGAAATGACCCTATCTACAAGGACAGCTGGATGTGGCATAAGGCTGGACACTTGGGACTGAGAGGATTGGTGAGATTGGGTGAGCAAATGCAGACCCTTTAAAGCAATAATGCATGGCACACATTCCATGGGTCCCAACTCTCCAGGTTGAAGGGAATGTTACTACAGATATAACATGTACGGGAATCCTAGAGAACGGACACACTGTGAATACGAAAGGTTTCTAAAACTCAACGAATAGTCCCTCTCCTGGTGCTCAGGTTTGACTTTCCATCTGCTTTATTATCAACCTCCCAACTTGGAGAGACAGCCCCTTTAACCTCCTGGTTCGCACAGGTTGCCAATTTGGCAGAGGATGAAAGGGAAGAGGGAGAACCAATGAGAGAGTAGCTGTTAGGCATTTGGACGGGCACATATCACTGTAATTTCCCGGCAGGAAGAAGAATTAACCAAAGTCTCAGCCACCCACCGGGAATCAGTATAGATCCTGAACCAAAATTTTGGACTTGCGGTCAGCTCACCAAAAACGAGTTGAAAAATGGAGCTCAGGGGCACAGCAATTCACAAACTGGCCGAGTAATAAAGGACAACTATCGTCCAAAAATCTGTTGAGGGAAGGCAACGAGGTGGACTTGAAAGCGAGGCAGAGTAGCAGTAAACAGATTTCAAGAGGTACGTTGGAATCGCCTTTAAAGCACAGGAAGAGGGGCACAACTTCGACAATGATGCACTTGGCCAAAAAGGGCGTATGCGTTTTCTCCTGAATATATTCAGGAGAAAACGCATACGCCCTTTTTGGCCAAGCAAGCAAGCGGGCAATGCAAATCTGCACTACAAAGAAGTATCACTTCCCACCGGTCAAAAGGGACATCCACAAAATGTGTAAAAACCAGAAAGGCAAGACAGGCCCTGGAGAACAGGGAGCCTTGTTATGCTGATGGGCGGGATGTAAATTGCCAACTGCCTCTCTGGAGGAGTGCATTGTGTTCCCTAAAACAAGTAAACAACAGAGCTACAGAGCCAAGGGCACTTCCAGTCTAGGGAATATACCTTGGGAAAACTGAAAATCAAAAAGACACAGCCACCCCAAAATTTAGGGCTGCACTGCTTTCAAGGACCTCAACTTGGGTACACCTTAATTATCCCAGGAAATATAAAAATGGTTCAAAAAATTGTGGTACTTACGTACGATGGAATATCCCTCAGCCATGAAATCAATGTCATAAGACCAGTAGCAGCAAAATGGGTGGATTCAGGTACGATGATTCTAAGTGAAATAAGTCACACAGAAAAAGAAACTTATCATAAGATATCACTTATGAAGATCCTGTAAACATGGCTACACTTGAACTGAGTTAGGAAAGAGAACAGTGTCTCACATTTAGAAAACACTCTTATGCCTGCTTAAGGGGGAAGGAGAGGTGGGGTGATGCATAAAACCAGAGTTTGATATAAGCACAGGTACCGTTCCAAAAACCAACTATGGAATAGACAAGACCTACACCTTCCTCAGTGAAAGGGACTCAAAACCCCATATTTCCAGGAGAAGAATATATCTGACTAGTAAGAATCTTAAAACCTATGTATTGATATGTCTCCGTAAGGGAATCAAGTGTGTCTAGACTGGCACAAACATGGCAGCGAGAATCAGCTCAAACCCAGTATAAAAAAGAATTTCAAAAACAAAACAAAAAAAACTGGGAAATTCTTTACAATTCCTTCAGGGTCTCTGATGAAACCTGAAATGACCCTATCTACAATGACAGCTGGATGTGGCATAAGGCTGGACACTTGGGACTGAGAGGATTGGTGAGATTGGGTGAGCAAATGCAGACCCTTTAAAGCAATAATGCATGACACACATTCCATGGGTCCCAACTCTCCAGGTTGAAGGGAATATTACTACAGATATAACATGTACGGGAATCCTAGAGAACGGACACACTGTGATTACGAAAGGTTTCTAAAACTCAACGAATAGTCCCTCTCCTGGTGCTCCAGTTTGACTTTCCATCTGCTTTATTATCAACCTCCCAACTTGGAGAGACAGCCCCTTTAACCTCCTGGTTCGCACAGGTTGCCAATTTGGCAGAGGATGAAAGGGAAGAGGGAGAACCAATGAGAGAGTAGCTGTTAGGCATTTGGACGGGCACATATCACTGTAATTTCCCGGCAGGAAGAAGAATTAACCAAAGTCTCAGCCACCCACCGGGAATCAGTATAGATCCTGAACCAAAATTTTGGACTTGCGATCAGCTCACCAAAAACGAGTTGAAAAATGGAGCTCAGGGGCACAGCAATTCACAAACTGGCCGAGTAATAAAGGACAACTATCGTCCAAAAATCTGTTGAGGGAAGGCAACGAGGCGGACTTGAAAGCGTGGCAGAATAGCAGGAAACAGATTTCAAGAGGTACGTTGGAATCGCCTTTAAAGCACAGGAAGAGGGGCACAACTTCGACAATGATGCACTTGGCCAAAAAGGGCGTATGCGTTTTCTCCTGAATATATTCAGGAGAAAACGCATACGCCCTTTTTGGCCAAGCAAGCAAGTGGGCAATGCAAATCTGCACTACAAAGAAGTATCACTTCCCACCGGTCAAAAGGGACATCCACAAAATGTGTAAAAACCAGAAAGGCAAGACAGGCCCTGGAGAACAGGGAGCCTTGTTATGCTGATGGGCAGGATGTAAATTGCCAACTGCCTCTCTGGAGGAGTGCATTGTGTTCCCTAAAACAAGTAAACAACAGAGCTACAGAGCCAAGGGCACTTCCAGTCTAGGGAATATACCTGGGAAAAATTGAAAATCAATAAGACAGAGCCACCCCAAAATTTAGGGCTGCACTGCTTTCAAGGACCTCAACTTGGGTACACCTTAAATATCCCAGGAAATATAAAATTGGTTCAAAAAATTGTGGTACTTACGTACGATGGAATATCCCTCAGCCATGAAATCAATGTCATAAGACCAGTAGCAGCAAAATGGGTGGATTCAGGTACGATGATTCTAAGTGAAATAAGTCACACAGAAAAAGAAACTTATCATAAGATATCACTTATGAAGATCCTGTAAACATGGCTACACTTGAACTGAGTTAGGAAAGAGAACAGAGTCTCACATTTAGAAAACACTCTTATGCCTGCTTAAGGGGGAAGGAGAGGTGGGGTGATGCATAAAACCAGAGTTTGATATAAGCAGAGGTACCGTTCCAAAAACCAACTATGGAATAGACAAGACCTACACCTTCCTCAGTGAAAGGGACTCAAAATCCCATATTTCCCGCAGAGGAATATATCTGACTAGTAAGAATCTTAAAACCTATGTATTGATATGTCTCCGTAAGGGAATCAAGTGTGTCTAGACTGGCACAAACATGGCAGCGAGAATCAGCTCAAACCCACTATAAAAAGGAATTTCAAAAACAAAACAAAAAAAACTGGGAAATTCTTTACAATTCCTTCAGGGTCTCTGATGAAACCTGAAATGACCCTATCTACAATGACAGCTGGATGTGGCATAAGGCTGGACACGTGGGACTGAGAGGATTGGTGAGATTGGGTGAGCAAATGCAGACCCTCTAAAGCAATAATGCATGGCACACATTCCATGGGTCCCAACTCTCCAGGTTGAAGGGAATATTACTACAGATATAACATGTACGGGGATCCTAGAGAACGGACACACTGTGAATACGAAAGGTTTCTAAAACTCAACGAATAGTCCCTCTCCTGGTGCTCCAGTTTGACTTTCCTTCTGCTTTATTATCAACCTCCCAACTTGGAGAGACAGCCCCTTTAACCTCCTGGTTCGCACAGGTTGCCAATTTGGCAGAGGATGAAAGGGAAGAGGGAGAACCAATGAGAGAGTAGCTGTTAGGCATTTGGACGGGCACATATCACTGTAATTTCCCGGCAGGAAGAAGAATTAACCAAAGTCTCAGCCACCCACCGGGAATCAGTATAGATCCTGAACCCAAATTTTGGACTTGCGGTCAGCTCACCAAAAACGAGTTGAAAAATGGAGCTCAGGGGCACAGCAATTCACAAACTGGCCGAGTAATAAAGGACAACTATCGTCCAAAAATCTGTTGAGGGAAGGCAACAAGGCGGACTTGAAAGCGTGGCAGAATAGCAGGAAACAGATTTCAAGAGGTACGTTGGAATCGCCTTTAAAGCACAGGAAGAGGGGCACAACTTCGACAATGATGCACTTGGCCAAAAAGGGTGTATGCGTTTTCTCCTGAATATATTCAGGAGAAAACGCATACGCCCTTTTTGGCCAAGCAAGCAAGCGGGCAATGCAAATCTGCACTACAAAGAAGTATCACTTCCCACCGGTCAAAAGGGACATCCACAAAATGTGTAAAAACCAGAAAGGCAAGACAGGCCCTGGAGAACAGGGTGCCTTGTTATGCTGATGGGCGGATGTAAATTGCCAACTGCCTCTCTGGAGGAGTGCATTGTGTTCCCTAAAACAAGTAAACAACAGAGCTACAGAGCCAAGGGCTCTTCCAGTCTAGGGAATATACCTTGGGAAAACTGAAAATCAAAAAGACACAGCCACCCCAAAATTTAGGGCTGCACTGCTTACAAGGACCTCAACTTGGGTACACCTTAAATATCCCAGGAAATATAAAATTGGTTCAAAAAATTGTGGTACTTACGTACGAAGGAATATCCCTCAGCCATGAAATCAATGTCATAAGACCAGTAGCAGCAAAATGGGTGGATTCAGGTACGATGATTCTAAGTGAAATAAGTCACACAGAAAAAGAAACTTATCATAAGATATCACTTATGAAGATCCTGTAAACATGGCTACACTTGAACTGAGTTAGGAAAGAGAACAGTGTCTCACATTTAGAAAACACTCTTATGCCTGCTTAAGGGGGAAGGAGAGGTGGGGTGATGCATAAAACCAGAGTTTGATATAAGCACAGGTACCGTTCCAAAAACCAACTATGGAATAGACAAGACCTACACCTTCCTCAGTGAAAGGGACTCAAAATCCCATATTTCCCGCAGAGGAATATATCTGACTAGTAAGAATCTTAAAACCTATGTATTGATATGTCTCCGTAAGGGAATCAAGTGTGTCTAGACTGGGATAAATATGGCAGCGAGAATCAGCTCAAACCCACTATAAAAAGGAATTTCAAAAATAAAACAAAAAAACTGGGCAATTCTTTACAATTCCTTCAGGGTCTCTGATGAAACCTGAAATGACCCTATCTACAAGGACAGCTGGATGTGGCATAAGGCTGGACACTTGGGACTGAGAGGATTGGTGAGATTGGGTGAGCAAATGCAGACCCTTTAAAGCAATAATGCATGGCACACATTCCATGGGTCCCAACTCTCCAGGTTGAAGGGAATATTACTACAGATATAACATGTACGGGAATCCTAGAGAACGGACACACTGTGAATACGAAAGGTTTCTAAAACTCAACGAATAGTCCCTCTCCTGGTGCTCCGGTTTGACTTTCCATCTGCTTTATTATCAACCTCCCAACTTGGAGAGACAGCCACTTTAACCACCTGGTTCGCACAGGTTGCCAATTTGGCAGAGGATGAAAGGGAAGAAGGAGAACCAATGAGAGAGTAGCTGTTAGGCATTTGGACGGGCACATATCACTGTAATTTCCCGGCAGGAAGAAGAATTAACCAAAGTCTCAGCCACCCACCGGGAATCAGTATAGATCCTGAACCAAAATTTTGGACTTGCGGTCAGCTCACCAAAAACGAGTTGAAAAATGGAGCTCAGGGGCACAGCAATTCACAAACTGGCCGAGTAATAAAGGACAACTATCGTCCAAAAATCTGTTGAGGGAAGGCAACGAGGCGGACTTGAAAGCGTGGCAGAATAGCAGGAAACAGATTTCAAGAGGTACGTTGGAATCGCCTTTAAAGCACAGGAAGAGGGGCACAACTTCGACAATGATGCACTTGGCCAAAAAGGGCGTATGCGTTTTCTCCTGAATATATTCAGGAGAAAACGCATACGCCCTTTTTGGCCAAGCAAGCAAGCGGGCAATGCAAATCTGCACTACAAAGAAGTATCACTTCCCACCGGTCAAAAGGGACATCCACAAAATGTGTAAAAACCAGAAAGGCAAGACAGGCCCTGGAGAACAGGGAGCCTTGTTATGCTGATGGGCGGGATGTAAATTGCCAACTGCCTCTCTGGAGGAGTGCATTGTGTTCCCTAAAACAAGTAAACAACAGAGCTACAGAGCCAAGGGCACTTCCAGTCTAGGGAATATACCTTGGGAAAACTGAAAATCAAAAAGACACAGCCACCCCAAAATTTAGGGCTGCACTGCTTACAAGGACCTCAACTTGGGTACACCTTAAATATCCCAGGAAATATAAAAATGGTTCAAAAAATTGTGGTACTTACGTACGAAGGAATATCCCTCAGCCATGAAATCAATGTCATAAGACCAGTAGCAGCAAAATGGGTGGATTCAGGTACGATGATTCTAAGTGAAATAAGTCACACAGAAAAAGAAACTTATCATAAGATATCACTTATGAAGATCCTGTAAACATGGCTACACTTGAACTGAGTTAGGAAAGAAAACAGAGTCTCACATTTAGAAAACACTCTTATGCCTGCTTAAGGGGGAAGGAGAGGTGGGGTGATGCATAAAACCAGAGTTTGATATAAGCACAGGTACCGTTCCAAAAACCAACTATGGAATAGACAAGACCTACACCTTCCTCAGTGAAAGGGACTCAAAATCCCATATTTCCCGCAGAGGAATATATCTGACTAGTAAGAATCTTAAAACCTATGTATTGATATGTCTCCGTAAGGGAATCAAGTGTGTCTAGACTGGGATAAATATGGCAGCGAGAATCAGCTCAAACCCACTATAAAAAGGAATTTCAAAAATAAAACAAAAAAACTGGGAAATTCTTTACAATTCCTTCAGGGTCTCTGATGAAACCTGAAATGACCCTATCTACAAGGACAGCTGGATGTGGCATAAGGCTGGACACTTGGGACTGAGAGGATTGGTGAGATTGGGTGAGCAAATGCAGACCGTTTAAAGCAATAATGCATGGCACACATTCCATGGGTCCCAACTCTCCAGGTTGAAGGGAATATTACTACAGATATAACAGGTACGGGAATCCTAGAGAACGGACACACTGTGAATACGAAAGGTTTCTAAAACTCAACGAATAGTCCCTCTCCTGGTGCTCCGGTTTGACTTTCCATCTGCTTTATTATCAACCTCCCAACTTGGAGAGACAGCCCCTTTAACCTCCTGGTTCGCACAGGTTGCCAATTTGGCAGAGGATGAAAGGGAAGAGGGAGAACCAATGAGAGAGTAGCTGTTAGGCATTTGGACGGGCACATATCACTGTAATTTCCCGGCAGGAAGAAGAATTAACCAAAGTCTCAGCCACCCACCGGGAATCAGTATAGATCCTGAACCAAAATTTTGGACTTGCGGTCAGCTCACCAAAAACGAGTTGAAAAATGGAGCTCAGGGGCACAGCAATTCACAAACTGGCCGAGTAATAAAGGACAACTATCGTCCAAAAATCTGTTGAGGGAAGGCAACGAGGCAGACTTGAAAGCGTGGCAGAATAGCAGGAAACAGATTTCAAGAGGTACGTTGGAATCGCCTTTAAAGCACAGGAAGAGGGGCACAACTTCGACAATGATGCACTTGGCCAAAAAGGGCGTATGCGTTTTCTCCTGAATATATTCAGGAGAAAACGCATACGCCCTTTTTGGCCAAGCAAGCAAGCGGGCAATGCAAATCTGCACTACAAAGAAGTATCACTTCCCACCGGTCAAAAGGGACATCCACAAAATGTGTAAAAACCAGAAAGGCAAGACAGGCCCTGGAGAACAGGGTGCCTTGTTATGCTGATGGGCGGGATGTAAATTGCCAACTGCCTCTCTGGAGGAGTGCATTGTGTTCCCTAAAACAAGTAAACAACAGAGCTACAGAGCCAAGGGCACTTCCAGTCTAGGGAATATACCTTGGGAAAACTGAAAATCAAAAAGACACAGCCACCCCAAAATTTAGGGCTGCACTGCTTACAAGGACCTCAACTTGGGTACACCTTAAATATCCCAGGAAATATAAAAATGGTTCAAAAAATTGTGGTACTTACGTACGAAGGAATATCCCTCAGCCATGAAATCAATGTCATAAGACCAGTAGCAGCAAAATGGGTGGATTCAGGTACGATGATTCTAAGTGAAATAAGTCACACAGAAAAAGAAACTTATCATAAGATATCACTTATGAAGATCCTGTAAACATGGCTACACTTGAACTGAGTTAGGAAAGAGAACAGAGTCTCACATTTAGAAAACACTCTTATGCCTGCTTAAGGGGGAAGGAGAGGTGGGGTGATGCATAAAACCAGAGTTTGATATAAGCACAGGTACCGTTCCAAAAACCAACTATGGAATAGACAAGACCTACACCTTCCTCAGTGAAAGGGACTCAAAATCCCATATTTCCCGCAGAGGAATATATCTGACTAGTAAGAATCTTAAAACCTATGTATTGATATGTCTCCGTAAGGGAATCAAGTGTGTCTAGACTGGGATAAATATGGCAGCGAGAATCAGCTCAAACCCACTATAAAAAGGAATTTCAAAAATAAAACAAAAAAACTGGGAAATTCTTTACAATTCCTTCAGGGTCTCTGATGAAACCTGAAATGACCCTATCTACAAGGACAGCTGGATGTGGCATAAGGCTGGACACTTGGGACTGAGAGGATTGGTGAGATTGGGTGAGCAAATGCAGACCCTTTAAAGCAATAATGCATGGCACACATTCCATGGGTCCCAACTCTCCAGGTTGAAGGGAATATTACTACAGATATAACATGTACGGGAATCCTAGAGAACGGACACACTGTGAATACGAAAGGTTTCTAAAACTCAACGAATAGTCCCTCTCCTGGTGCTCCGGTTTGACTTTCCATCTGCTTTATTATCAACCTCCCAACTTGGAGAGACAGCCCCTTTAACCTCCTGGTTCGCACAGGTTGCCAATTTGGCAGAGGATGAAATGGAAGAGGGAGAACCAATGAGAGAGTAGCTGTTAGGCATTTGGACGGGCACATATCACTGTAATTTCCCGGCAGGAAGAAGAATTAACCAAAGTCTCAGCCACCCACCGGGAATCAGTATAGATCCTGAACCAAAATTTTGGACTTGCGGTCAGCTCACCAAAAACGAGTTGAAAAATGGAGCTCAGGGGCACAGCAATTCACAAACTGGCCGAGTAATAAAGGACAACTATCGTCCAAAAATCTGTTGAGGGAAGGCAACGAGGCGGACTTGAAAGCGAGGCAGAATAGCAGGAAACAGATTTCAAGAGGTACGTTGCAATCGCCTTTAGAGCACAGGAAGAGGGGCACAACTTCGACAATGATGCACTTGGCCAAAAAGGGCGTATGTGTTTTCTCCTGAATATATTCAGGAGAAAACGCATACGCCCTTTTTGGCCAAGCAAGCAAGCGGGCAATGCAAATCTGCACTACAAAGATGTATCACTTCCCACCGGTCAAAAGGGACATCCACAAAATGTGTAAAAACCAGAAAGGCAAGACAGGCCCTGGAGAACAGGGAGCCTTGTTATGCTGATGGGCGGGATGTAAATTGCCAACTGCCTCTCTGGAGGAGTGCATTGTGTTCCCCAAAACAAGTAAACAACAGAGCTACAGAGCCAAGGGCACTTCCAGTCTAGGGAATATACCTTGGGAAAACTGAAAATCAAAAAGACACAGCCACCCCAAAATTTAGGGCTGCACTGCTTACAAGGACCTCAACTTGGGTACACCTTAAATATCCCAGGAAATATAAAAATGGTTCAAAAAATTGTGGTACTTACGTACGAAGGAATATCCCTCAGCCATGAAATCAATGTCATAAGACCAGTAGCAGCAAAATGGGTGGATTCAGGTACGATGATTCTAAGTGAAATAAGTCACACAGAAAAAGAAACTTATCATAAGATATCACTTATGAAGATCCTGTAAACATGGCTACACTTGAACTGAGTTAGGAAAGAGAACAGTGTCTCACATTTAGAAAACACTCTTATGCCTGCTTAAGGGGGAAGGAGAGGTGGGGTGATGCATAAAACCAGAGTTTGATATAAGCACAGGTACCGTTCCAAAAACCAACTATGGAATAGACAAGACCTACACCTTCCTCAGTGAAAGGGACTCAAAACCCCATATTTCCCGCAGAGGAATATATCTGACTAGTAAGAATCTTAAAACCTATGTATTGATATGTCTCCGTAAGGGAATCAAGTGTGTCTAGACTGGGATAAATATGGCAGCGAGAATCAGCTCAAACCCACTATAAAAAGGAATTTCAAAAATAAAACAAAAAAACTGGGAAATTCTTTACAATTCCTTCAGGGTCTCTGATGAAACCTGAAATGACCCTATCTACAATTACAGCTGGATGTGGCATAAGGCTGGACACTTGGGACTGAGAGGATTGGTGAGATTGGGTGAGCAAATGCAGACCCTTTAAAGCAATAATGCATGGCACACATTCCATGGGTCCCAACTCTCCAGGTTGAAGGGAATATTACTACAGATATAACATGTACGGGAATCCTAGAGAACGGACACACTGTGAATACGAAAGGTTTCTAAAACTCAACGAATAGTCCCTCTCCTGGTGCTCCGGTTTGACTTTCCATCTGCTTTATTATCAACCTCCCAACTTGGACAGACAGCCCCTTTAACCTCCTGGTTCGCACAGGTTGCCAATTTGGCAGAGGATGAAAGGGAAGAGGGAGAACCAATGAGAGAGTAGCTGTTAGGCATTTGGACGGGCACATATCACTGTAATTTCCCGGCAGGAAGAAGAATTAACCAAAGTCTCAGCCACCCACCGGGAATCAGTATAGATCCTGAACCAAAATTTTGGACTTGCGGTCAGCTCACCAAAAACGAGTTGAAAAATGGAGCTCAGGGGCACAGCAATTCACAAACTGGCCGAGTAATAAAGGACAACTATCGTCCAAAAATCTGTTGAGGGAAGGCAACGAGGCGGACTTGAAAGCGAGGCAGAATAGCAGGAAACAGATTTCAAGAGGTACGTTGCAATCGCCTTTAGAGCACAGGAAGAGGGGCACAACTTCGACAATGATGCACTTGGCCAAAAAGGGCGTATGCGTTTTCTCCTGAATATATTCAGGAGAAAACGCATACGCCCTTTTTGGCCAAGCAAGCAAGCGGGCAATGCAAATCTGCACTACAAAGAAGTATCACTTCCCACCGGTCAAAAGGGACATCCACAAAATGTGTAAAAACCAGAAAGGCAAGACAGGCCCTGGAGAACAGGGAGCCTTGTTATGCTGATGGGCGGGATGTAAATTGCCAACTGCCTCTCTGGAGGAGTGCATTGTGTTCCCCAAAACAAGTAAACAACAGAGCTACAGAGCCAAGGGCACTTCCAGTCTAGGGAATATACCTTGGGAAAACTGAAAATCAAAAAGACACAGCCACCCCAAAATTTAGGGCTGCACTGCTTACAAGGACCTCAACTTGGGTACACCTTAAATATCCCAGGAAATATAAAAATGGTTCAAAAAATTGTGGTACTTACGTACGAAGGAATATCCCTCAGCCATGAAATCAATGTCATAAGACCAGTAGCAGCAAAATGGGTGGATTCAGGTACGATGATTCTAAGTGAAATAAGTCACACAGAAAAAGAAACTTATCATAAGATATCACTTATGAAGATCCTGTAAACATGGCTACACTTGAACTGAGTTAGGAAAGAGAACAGAGTCTCACATTTAGAAAACACTCTTATGCCTGCTTAAGGGGGAAGGAGAGGTGGGGTGATGCATAAAACCAGAGTTTGATATAAGCACAGGTACCGTTCCAAAAACCAACTATGGAATAGACAAGACCTACACCTTCCTCAGTGAAAGGGACTCAAAATCCCATATTTCCCGCAGAGGAATATATCTGACTAGTAAGAATCTTAAAACCTATGTATTGATATGTCTCCGTAAGGGAATCAAGTGTGTCTAGACTGGGATAAATATGGCAGCGAGAATCAGCTCAAACCCACTATAAAAAGGAATTTCAAAAATAAAACAAAAAAACTGGGCAATTCTTTACAATTCCTTCAGGGTCTCTGATGAAACCTGAAATGACCCTATCTACAAGGACAGCTGGATGTGGCATAAGGCTGGACACTTGGGACTGAGAGGATTGGTGAGATTGGGTGAGCAAATGCAGACCCTTTAAAGCAATAATGCATGGCACACATTCCATGGGTCCCAACTCTCCAGGTTGAAGGGAATATTACTACAGATATAACATGTACGGGAATCCTAGAGAACGGACACACTGTGAATACGAAAGGTTTCTAAAACTCAACGAATAGTCCCTCTCCTGGTGCTCCGGTTTGACTTTCCATCTGCTTTATTATCAACCTCCCAACTTGGAGAGACAGCCCCTTTAACCTCCTGGTTCGCACAGGTTGCCAATTTGGCAGAGGATGAAAGGGAAGAGGGAGAACCAATGAGAGAGTAGCTGTTAGGCATTTGGACGGGCACATATCACTGTAATTTCCCGGCAGGAAGAAGAATTAACCAAAGTCTCAGCCACCCACCGGGAATCAGTATAGATCCTGAACCAAAATTTTGGACTTGCGGTCAGCTCACCAAAAACGAGTTGAAAAATGGAGCTCAGGGGCACAGCAATTCACAAACTGGCCGAGTAATAAAGGACAACTATCGTCCAAAAATCTGTTGAGGGAAGGCAACGAGGCGGACTTGAAAGCGTGGCAGAATAGCAGGAAACAGATTTCAAGAGGTACGTTGGAATCGCCTTTAAAGCACAGGAAGAGGGGCACAACTTCGACAATGATGCACTTGGCCAAAAAGGGCGTATGCGTTTTCTCCTGAATATATTCAGGAGAAAACGCATACGCCCTTTTTGGCCAAGCAAGCAAGCGGGCAATGCAAATCTGCACTACAAAGAAGTATCACTTCCCACCGGTCAAAAGGGACATCCACAAAATGTGTAAAAACCAGAAAGGCAAGACAGGCCCTGGAGAACAGGGTGCCTTGTTATGCTGATGGGCGGGATGTAAATTGCCAACTGCCTCTCTGGAGGAGTGCATTGTGTTCCCTAAAACAAGTAAACAACAGAGCTACAGAGCCAAGGGCACTTCCAGTCTAGGGAATATACCTTGGGAAAACTGAAAATCAAAAAGACACAGCCACCCCAAAATTTAGGGCTGCACTGCTTACAAGGACCTCAACTTGGGTACACCTTAAATATCCCAGGAAATATAAAAATGGTTCAAAAAATTGTGGTACTTACGTACGATGGAATATCCCTCAGCCATGAAATCAATGTCATAAGACCAGTAGCAGCAAAATGGGTGGATTCAGGTACGATGATTCTAAGTGAAATAAGTCACACAGAAAAAGAAACTTATCATAAGATATCACTTATGAAGATCCTGTAAACATGGCTACACTTGAACTGAGTTAGGAAAGAGAACAGTGTCTCACATTTAGAAAACACTCTTATGCCTGCTTAAGGGGGAAGGAGAGGTGGGGTGATGCATAAAACCAGAGTTTGATATAAGCACAGGTACCGTTCCAAAAACCAACTATGGAATAGACAAGACCTACACCTTCCTCAGTGAAAGGGACTCAAAACCCCATATTTCCCGCAGAGGAATATATCTGACTAGTAAGAATCTTAAAACCTATGTATTGATATGTCTCCATAAGGGAATCAAGTGTGTCTAGACTGGGATAAATATGGCAGCGAGAATCAGCTCAAACCCACTATAAAAAGGAATTTCAAAAATAAAACAAAAAAACTGGGAAATTCTTTACAATTCCTTCAGGGTCTCTGATGAAACCTGAAATGACCCTATCTACAATGACAGCTGGATGTGGCATAAGGCTGGACACTTGGGACTGAGAGGATTGGTGAGATTGGGTGAGCAAATGCAGACCCTTTAAAGCAATAATGCATGGCACACATTGCATGGGTCCCAACTCTCCAGGTTGAAGGGAATATTACTACAGATATAACATGTACGGGAATCCTAGAGAACGGACACACTGTGAATACGAAAGGTTTCTAAAACTCAACGAATAGTCCCTCTCCTGGTGCTCCGGTTTGACTTTCCATCTGCTTTATTATCAACCTCCCAACTTGGAGAGACAGCCCCTTTAACCTCCTGGTTCGCACAGGTTGCCAATTTGGCAGAGGATGAAAGGGAAGAGGGAGAACCAATGAGAGAGTAGCTGTTAGGCATTTGGACGGGCACATATCACTGTAATTTCCCGGCAGGAAGAAGAATTAACCAAAGTCTCAGCCACCCACCGGGAATCAGTATAGATCCTGAACCAAAATTTTGGACTTGCGGTCAGCTCACCAAAAACGAGTTGAAAAATGGAGCTCAGGGGCACAGCAATTCACAAACTGGCCGAGTAATAAAGGACAACTATCGTCCAAAAATCTGTTGAGGGAAGGCAACGAGGCGGACTTGAAAGCGAGGCAGAATAGCAGGAAACAGATTTCAAGAGGTACGTTGGAATCGCCTTTAAAGCACAGGAAGAGGGGCACAACTTCGACAATGATGCACTTGGCCAAAAAGGGCGTATGCGTTTTCTCCTGAATATATTCAGGAGAAAACGCATACGCCCTTTTTGGCCAAGCAAGCAAGCGGGCAATGCAAATCTGCACTACAAAGAAGTATCACTTCCCACCGGTCAAAAGGACATCCACAAAATGTGTAAAAACCAGAAAGGCAAGACAGGCCCTGGAGAACAGGGAGCCTTGTTATGCTGATGGGCGGGATGTAAATTGCCAACTGCCTCTCTGGAGGAGTGCATTGTGTTCCCTAAAACAAGTAAACAACAGAGCTACAGAGCCAAGGGCACTTCCAGTCTAGGGAATATACCTTGGGAAAACTGAAAATCAAAAAGACACAGCCACCCCAAAATTTAGGGCTGCACTGCTTACAAGGACCTCAACTTGGGTACACCTTAAATATCCCAGGAAATATAAAAATGGTTCAAAAAATTGTGGTACTTACGTACGAAGGAATATCCCTCAGCCATGAAATCAATGTCATAAGACCAGTAGCAGCAAAATGGGTGGATTCAGGTACGATGATTCTAAGTGAAATAAGTCACACAGAAAAAGAAACTTATCATAAGATATCACTTATGAAGATCCTGTAAACATGGCTACACTTGAACTGAGTTAGGAAAGAGAACAGAGTCTCACATTTAGAAAACACTCTTATGCCTGCTTAAGGGGGAAGGAGAGGTGGTGTGATGCATAAAACCAGAGTTTGATATAAGCACAGGTACCGTTCCAAAAACCAACTATGGAATAGACAAGACCTACACCTTCCTCAGTGAAAGGGACTCAAAATCCCATATTTCCCGCAGAGGAATATATCTGACTAGTAAGAATCTTAAAACCTATGTATTGATATGTCTCCGTAAGGGAATCAAGTGTGTCTAGACTGGGATAAATATGGCAGCGAGAATCAGCTCAAACCCACTATAAAAAGGAATTTCAAAAATAAAACAAAAAAACTGGGAAATTCTTTACAATTCCTTCAGGGTCTCTGATGAAACCTGAAATGACCCTATCTACAATGACAGCTAGATGTGGCATAAGGCTGGACACTTGGGACTGAGAGGATTGGTGAGATTGGGTGAGCAAATGCAGACCCTTTAAAGCAATAATGCATGGCACACATTCCATGGGTCCCAACTCTCCAGGTTGAAGGGAATATTACTACAGATATAACATGTACGGGAATCCTAGAGAACGGACACACTGTGAATACGAAAGGTTTCTAAAACTCAACGAATAGTCCCTCTTCTGGTGCTCCGGTTTGACTTTCCATCTGCTTTATTATCAACCTCCCAACTTGGAGAGACAGCCCCTTTAACCTCCTGGTTCGCACAGGTTGCCAATTTGGCAGAGGATGAAAGGGAAGAGGGAGAACCAATGAGAGAGTAGCTGTTAGGCATTTGGACGGGCACATATCAATGTAATTTCCCGGCAGGAAGAAGAATTAACCAAAGTCTCAGCCACCCACCGGGAATCAGTATAGATCCTGAACCAAAATTTTGGACTTGCGGTCAGCTCACCAAAAACGAGTTGAAAAATGGAGCTCAGGGGCACAGCAATTCACAAACTGGCCGAGTAATAAAGGACAACTATCGTCCAAAAATCTGTTGAGGGAAGGCAACGAGGCAGACTTGAAAGCGTGGCAGAATAGCAGGAAACAGATTTCAAGAGGTACGTTGGAATCGCCTTTAAAGCACAGGAAGAGGGGCACAACTTCGACAATGATGCACTTGGCCAAAAAGGGCGTATGCGTTTTCTCCTGAATATATTCAGGAGAAAACGCATACGCCCTTTTTGGCCAAGCAAGCAAGCGGGCAATGCAAATCTGCACTACAAAGAAGTATCACTTCCCACCGGTCAAAAGGGACATCCACAAAATGTGTAAAAACCAGAAAGGCAAGACAGGCCCTGGAGAACAGGGAGCCTTGTTATGCTGATGGGCGGGATGTAAATTGCCAACTGCCTCTCTGGAGGAGTGCATTGTGTTCCCCAAAACAAGTAAACAACAGAGCTACAGAGCCAAGGGCACTTCCAGTCTAGGGAATATACCTTGGGAAAACTGAAAATCAAAAAGACACAGCCACCCCAAAATTTAGGGCTGCACTGCTTACAAGGACCTCAACTTGGGTACACCTTAAATATCCCAGGAAATATAAAAATGGTTCAAAAAATTGTGGTACTTACGTACGAAGGAATATCCCTCAGCCATGAAATCAATGTCATAAGACCAGTAGCAGCAAAATGGGTGGATTCAGGTACGATGATTCTAAGTGAAATAAGTCACACAGAAAAAGAAACTTATCATAAGATATCACTTATGAAGATCCTGTAAACATGGCTACACTTGAACTGAGTTAGGAAAGAGAACAGAGTCTCACATTTAGAAAACACTCTTATGCCTGCTTAAGGGGGAAGGAGAGGTGGGGTGATGCATAAAACCAGAGTTTGATATAAGCACAGGTACCGTTCCAAAAACCAACTATGGAATAGACAAGACCTACACCTTCCTCAGTGAAAGGGACTCAAAATCCCATATTTCCCGCAGAGGAATATATCTGACTAGTAAGAATCTTAAAACCTATGTATTGATATGTCTCCGTAAGGGAATCAAGTGTGTCTAGACTGGGATAAATATGGCAGCGAGAATCAGCTCAAACCCACTATAAAAAGGAATTTCAAAAATAAAACAAAAAAACTGGGCAATTCTTTACAATTCCTTCAGGGTCTCTGATGAAACCTGAAATGACCCTATCTACAAGGACAGCTGGATGTGGCATAAGGCTGGACACTTGGGACTGAGAGGATTGGTGAGATTGGGTGAGCAAATGCAGACCCTTTAAAGCAATAATGCATGGCACACATTCCATGGGTCCCAACTCTCCAGGTTGAAGGGAATATTACTACAGATATAACATGTACGGGAATCCTAGAGAACGGACACACTGTGAATACGAAAGGTTTCTAAAACTCAACGAATAGTCCCTCTCCTGGTGCTCCGGTTTGACTTTCCATCTGCTTTATTATCAACCTCCCAACTTGGAGAGACAGCCCCTTTAACCTCCTGGTTCGCACAGGTTGCCAATTTGGCAGAGGATGAAAGGGAAGAGGGAGAACCAATGAGAGAGTAGCTGTTAGGCATTTGGACGGGCACATATCACTGTAATTTCCCGGCAGGAAGAAGAATTAACCAAAGTCTCAGCCACCCACCGGGAATCAGTATAGATCCTGAACCAAAATTTTGGACTTGCGGTCAGCTCACCAAAAACGAGTTGAAAAATGGAGCTCAGGGGCACAGCAATTCACAAACTGGCCGAGTAATAAAGGACAACTATCGTCCAAAAATCTGTTGAGGGAAGGCAACGAGGCGGACTTGAAAGCGTGGCAGAATAGCAGGAAACAGATTTCAAGAGGTACGTTGGAATCGCCTTTAAAGCACAGGAAGAGGGGCACAACTTCGACAATGATGCACTTGGCCAAAAAGGGCGTATGCGTTTTCTCCTGAATATATTCAGGAGAAAACGCATACGCCCTTTTTGGCCAAGCAAGCAAGCGGGCAATGCAAATCTGCACTACAAAGAAGTATCACTTCCCACCGGTCAAAAGGGACATCCACAAAATGTGTAAAAACCAGAAAGGCAAGACAGGCCCTGGAGAACAGGGTGCCTTGTTATGCTGATGGGCGGGATGTAAATTGCCAACTGCCTCTCTGGAGGAGTGCATTGTGTTCCCTAAAACAAGTAAACAACAGAGCTACAGAGCCAAGGGCACTTCCAGTCTAGGGAATATACCTTGGGAAAACTGAAAATCAAAAAGACACAGCCACCCCAAAATTTAGGGCTGCACTGCTTACAAGGACCTCAACTTGGGTACACCTTAAATATCCCAGGAAATATAAAAATGGTTCAAAAAATTGTGGTACTTACGTACGATGGAATATCCCTCAGCCATGAAATCAATGTCATAAGACCAGTAGCAGCAAAATGGGTGGATTCAGGTACGATGATTCTAAGTGAAATAAGTCACACAGAAAAAGAAACTTATCATAAGATATCACTTATGAAGATCCTGTAAACATGGCTACACTTGAACTGAGTTAGGAAAGAGAACAGTGTCTCACATTTAGAAAACACTCTTATGCCTGCTTAAGGGGGAAGGAGAGGTGGGGTGATGCATAAAACCAGAGTTTGATATAAGCACAGGTACCGTTCCAAAAACCAACTATGGAATAGACAAGACCTACACCTTCCTCAGTGAAAGGGACTCAAAACCCCATATTTCCCGCAGAGGAATATATCTGACTAGTAAGAATCTTAAAACCTATGTATTGATATGTCTCCATAAGGGAATCAAGTGTGTCTAGACTGGGATAAATATGGCAGCGAGAATCAGCTCAAACCCACTATAAAAAGGAATTTCAAAAATAAAACAAAAAAACTGGGAAATTCTTTACAATTCCTTCAGGGTCTCTGATGAAACCTGAAATGACCCTATCTACAATGACAGCTGGATGTGGCATAAGGCTGGACACTTGGGACTGAGAGGATTGGTGAGATTGGGTGAGCAAATGCAGACCCTTTAAAGCAATAATGCATGGCACACATTGCATGGGTCCCAACTCTCCAGGTTGAAGGGAATATTACTACAGATATAACATGTACGGGAATCCTAGAGAACGGACACACTGTGAATACGAAAGGTTTCTAAAACTCAACGAATAGTCCCTCTCCTGGTGCTCCGGTTTGACTTTCCATCTGCTTTATTATCAACCTCCCAACTTGGAGAGACAGCCCCTTTAACCTCCTGGTTCGCACAGGTTGCCAATTTGGCAGAGGATGAAAGGGAAGAGGGAGAACCAATGAGAGAGTAGCTGTTAGGCATTTGGACGGGCACATATCACTGTAATTTCCCGGCAGGAAGAAGAATTAACCAAAGTCTCAGCCACCCACCGGGAATCAGTATAGATCCTGAACCAAAATTTTGGACTTGCGGTCAGCTCACCAAAAACGAGTTGAAAAATGGAGCTCAGGGGCACAGCAATTCACAAACTGGCCGAGTAATAAAGGACAACTATCGTCCAAAAATCTGTTGAGGGAAGGCAACGAGGCGGACTTGAAAGCGAGGCAGAATAGCAGGAAACAGATTTCAAGAGGTACGTTGGAATCGCCTTTAAAGCACAGGAAGAGGGGCACAACTTCGACAATGATGCACTTGGCCAAAAAGGGCGTATGCGTTTTCTCCTGAATATATTCAGGAGAAAACGCATACGCCCTTTTTGGCCAAGCAAGCAAGCGGGCAATGCAAATCTGCACTACAAAGAAGTATCACTTCCCACCGGTCAAAAGGACATCCACAAAATGTGTAAAAACCAGAAAGGCAAGACAGGCCCTGGAGAACAGGGAGCCTTGTTATGCTGATGGGCGGGATGTAAATTGCCAACTGCCTCTCTGGAGGAGTGCATTGTGTTCCCTAAAACAAGTAAACAACAGAGCTACAGAGCCAAGGGCACTTCCAGTCTAGGGAATATACCTTGGGAAAACTGAAAATCAAAAAGACACAGCCACCCCAAAATTTAGGGCTGCACTGCTTACAAGGACCTCAACTTGGGTACACCTTAAATATCCCAGGAAATATAAAAATGGTTCAAAAAATTGTGGTACTTACGTACGAAGGAATATCCCTCAGCCATGAAATCAATGTCATAAGACCAGTAGCAGCAAAATGGGTGGATTCAGGTACGATGATTCTAAGTGAAATAAGTCACACAGAAAAAGAAACTTATCATAAGATATCACTTATGAAGATCCTGTAAACATGGCTACACTTGAACTGAGTTAGGAAAGAGAACAGAGTCTCACATTTAGAAAACACTCTTATGCCTGCTTAAGGGGGAAGGAGAGGTGGTGTGATGCATAAAACCAGAGTTTGATATAAGCACAGGTACCGTTCCAAAAACCAACTATGGAATAGACAAGACCTACACCTTCCTCAGTGAAAGGGACTCAAAATCCCATATTTCCCGCAGAGGAATATATCTGACTAGTAAGAATCTTAAAACCTATGTATTGATATGTCTCCGTAAGGGAATCAAGTGTGTCTAGACTGGGATAAATATGGCAGCGAGAATCAGCTCAAACCCACTATAAAAAGGAATTTCAAAAATAAAACAATAAAACTGGGCAATTCTTTACAATTCCTTCAGGGTCTCTGATGAAACCTGAAATGACCCTATCTACAAGGACAGCTGGATGTGGCATAAGGCTGGACACTTGGGACTGAGAGGATTGGTGAGATTGGGTGAGCAAATGCAGACCCTTTAAAGCAATAATGCATGGCACACATTCCATGGGTCCCAACTCTCCAGGTTGAAGGGAATATTACTACAGATATAACATGTACGGGAATCCTAGAGAACGGACACACTGTGAATACGAAAGGTTTCTAAAACTCAACGAATAGTCCCTCTCCTGGTGCTCCGGTTTGACTTTCCATCTGCTTTATTATCAACCTCCCAACTTGGAGAGACAGCCCCTTTAACCTCCTGGTTCGCACAGGTTGCCAATTTGGCAGAGGATGAAAGGGAAGAGGGAGAACCAATGAGAGAGTAGCTGTTAGGCATTTGGACGGGCACATATCACTGTAATTTCCCGGCAGGAAGAAGAATTAACCAAAGTCTCAGCCACCCACCGGGAATCAGTATAGATCCTGAACCAAAATTTTGGACTTGCGGTCAGCTCACCAAAAACGAGTTGAAAAATGGAGCTCAGGGGCACAGCAATTCACAAATTGGCCGAGTAATAAAGGACAACTATCGTCCAAAAATCTGTTGAGGGAAGGCAACGAGGCGGACTTGAATGCGTGGCAGAATAGCAGGAAACAGATTTCAAGAGGTACGTTGGAATCGCCTTTAAAGCACAGGAAGAGGGGCACAACTTCGACAATGATGCACTTGGCCAAAAAGGGCGTATGCGTTTTCTCCTGAATATATTCAGGAGAAAACGCATACGCCCTTTTTGGCCAAGCAAGCAAGCGGGCAATGCAAATCTGCACTACAAAGAAGTATCACTTCCCACCGGTCAAAAGGGACATCCACAAAATGTGTAAAAACCAGAAAGGCAAGACAGGACCTGGAGAAAAGGGTGCCTTGTTATGCTGATGGGTGGGATGTAAATTGCCAACTGCCTCTCTGGAGGAGTGCATTGTGTTCCCTAAAACAAGTAAACAACAGAGCTACAGAGCCAAGGGCACTTCCAGTCTAGGGAATATACCTTGGGAAAACTGAAAATCAAAAAGACACAGCCACCCCAAAATTTAGGGCTGCACCTCTTACAAGGACCTCAACTTGGGTACACCTTAAATATCCCAGGAAATATAAAAATGGTTCAAAAAATTGTGGTACTTACGTACGATGGAATATCCCTCAGCCATGAAATCAATGTCATAAGACCAGTAGCAGCAAAATGGGTGGATTCAGTTACGATGATTCTAAGTGAAATAAGTCACACAGAAAAAGAAACTTATCATAAGATATCACTTATGAAGATCCTGTAAACATGGCTACACTTGAACTGAGTTAGGAAAGAGAACAGTGTCTCACATTTAGAAAACACTCTTATGCCTGCTTAAGGGGGAAGGAGAGGTGGGGTGATGCATAAAACCAGAGTTTGATATAAGCACAGGTACCGTTCCAAAAACCAACTATGGAATAGACAAGACCTACACCTTCCTCAGTGAAAGGGACTCAAAACCCCATATTTCCCGCAGAGGAATATATCTGACTAGTAAGAATCTTAAAACCTATGTATTGATATGTCTCCGTAAGGGAATCAAGTGTGTCTAGACTGGGATAAATATGGCAGCGAGAATCAGCTCAAACCCACTATAAAAAGGAATTTCAAAAATAAAACAAAAAAACTGGGAAATTCTTTACAATTCCTTCAGGGTCTCTGATGAAACCTGAAATGACCCTATCTACAATGACAGCTAGATGTGGCATAAGGCTGGACACTTGGGACTGAGAGGATTGGTGAGATTGGGTGAGCAAATGCAGACCCTTTAAAGCAATAATGCATGGCACACATTCCATGGGTCCCAACTCTCCAGGTTGAAGGGAATATTACTACAGATATAACATGTACGGGAATCCTAGAGAACGGACACACTGTGAATACGAAAGGTTTCTAAAACTCAACGAATAGTCCCTCTTCTGGTGCTCCGGTTTGACTTTCCATCTGCTTTATTATCAACCTCCCAACTTGGAGAGACAGCCCCTTTAACCTCCTGGTTCGCACAGGTTGCCAATTTGGCAGAGGATGAAAGGGAAGAGGGAGAACCAATGAGAGAGTAGCTGTTAGGCATTTGGACGGGCACATATCAATGTAATTTCCCGGCAGGAAGAAGAATTAACCAAAGTCTCAGCCACCCACCGGGAATCAGTATAGATCCTGAACCAAAATTTTGGACTTGCGGTCAGCTCACCAAAAACGAGTTGAAAAATGGAGCTCAGGGGCACAGCAATTCACAAACTGGCCGAGTAATAAAGGACAACTATCGTCCAAAAATCTGTTGAGGGAAGGCAACGAGGCGGACTTGAAAGCGAGGCAGAATAGCAGGAAACAGATTTCAAGAGGTACGTTGGAATTGCCTTTAAAGCACAGGAAGAGGGGCACAACTTCGACAATGATGCACTTGGCCAAAAAGGGCGTATGCGTTTTCTCCTGAATATATTCAGGAGAAAACGCATACGCCCTTTTTGGCCAAGCAAGCAAGCGGGCAATGCAAATCTGCACTACAAAGAAGTATCACTTCCCACCGGTCAAAAGGGACATCCACAAAATGTGTAAAAACCAGAAAGGCAAGACAGGCCCTGGAGAACAGGGTGCCTTGTTATGCTGATGGGCGGGATGTAAATTGCCAACTGCCTCTCTGGAGGAGTGCATTGTGTTCCCTAAAACAAGTAAACAACAGAGCTACAGAGCCAAGGGCACTTCCAGTCTAGGGAATATACCTTGGGAAAACTGAAAATCAAAAAGACACAGCCACCCCAAAATTTAGGGCTGCACTGCTTACAAGGACCTCAACTTGGGTACACCTTAAATATCCCAGGAAATATAAAAATGGTTCAAAAAATTGTGGTACTTACGTACGATGGAATATCCCTCAGCCATGAAATCAATGTCATAAGACCAGTAGCAGCAAAATGGGTGGATTCAGGTACGATGATTCTAAGTGAAATAAGTCACACAGAAAAAGAAACTTATCATAAGATATCACTTATGAAGATCCTGTAAACATGGCTACACTTGAACTGAGTTAGGAAAGAGAACAGTGTCTCACATTTAGAAAACACTCTTATGCCTGCTTAAGGGGGAAGGAGAGGTGGGGTGATGCATAAAACCAGAGTTTGATATAAGCACAGGTACCGTTCCAAAAACCAACTATGGAATAGACAAGACCTACACCTTCCTCAGTGAAAGGGACTCAAAACCCCATATTTCCCGCAGAGGAATATATCTGACTAGTAAGAATCTTAAAACCTATGTATTGATATGTCTCCGTAAGGGAATCAAGTGTGTCTAGACTGGGATAAATATGGCAGCGAGAATCAGCTCAAACCCACTATAAAAAGGAATTTCAAAAATAAAACAAAAAAACTGGGAAATTCTTTACAATTCCTTCAGGGTCTCTGATGAAACCTGAAATGACCCTATCTACAAGGACAGCTGGATGTGGCATAAGGCTGGACACTTGGGACTGAGAGGATTGGTGAGATTGGGTGAGCAAATGCAGACCCTTTAAAGCAATAATGCATGGCACACATTCCATGGGTCCCAACTCTCCAGGTTGAAGGGAATATTACTACAGATATAACATGTACGGGAATCCTAGAGAACGGACACACTGTGAATACGAAAGGTTTCTAAAACTCAACGAATAGTCCCTCTCCTGGTGCTCCGGTTTGACTTTCCATCTGCTTTATTATCAACCTCCCAACTTGGAGAGACAGCCCCTTTAACCTCCTGGTTCGCACAGGTTGCCAATTTGGCAGAGGATGAAAGGGAAGAGGGAGAACCAATGAGAGAGTAGCTGTTAGGCATTTGGACGGGCACATATCACTGTAATTTCCCGGCAGGAAGAAGAATTAACCAAAGTCTCAGCCACCCACCGGGAATCAGTATAGATCCTGAACCAAAATTTTGGACTTGCGGTCAGCTCACCAAAAACGAGTTGAAAAATGGAGCTCAGGGGCACAGGAATTCACAAATTGGCCGAGTAATAAAGGACAACTATCGTCCAAAAATCTGTTGAGGGAAGGCAACGAGGCGGACTTCAATGCGTGGCAGAATAGCAGGAAACAGATTTCAAGAGGTACGTTGGAATCGCCTTTAAAGCACAGGAAGAGGGGCACAACTTCGACAATGATGCACTTGGCCAAAAAGGGCGTATGCGTTTTCTCCTGAATATATTCAGGAGAAAACGCATACGCCCTTTTTGGCCAAGCAAGCAAGCGGGCAATGCAAATCTGCACTACAAAGAAGTATCACTTCCCACCAGTCAAAAGGGACATCCACAAAATGTGTAAAAACCAGAAAGGCAAGACAGGCCCTGGAGAAAAGGGTGCCTTGTTATGCTGATGGGCGGGATGTGAATTGCCAACTGCCTCTCTGGAGGAGTGCATTGTGTTCCCTAAAACAAGTAAACAACAGAGCTACAGAGCCAAGGGCACTTCCAGTCTAGGGAATATACCTTGGGAAAACTGAAAATCAAAAAGACACAGCCACCCCAAAATTTAGGGCTGCACTGCTTACAAGGACCTCAACTTGGGTACACCTTAAATATCCCAGGAAATATAAAAATGGTTCAAAAAATTGTGGTACTTACGTACGATGGAATATCCCTCAGCCATGAAATCAATGTCATAAGACCAGTAGCAGCAAAATGGGTGGATTCAGGTACGATGATTCTAAGTGAAATAAGTCACACAGAAAAAGAAACTTATCATAAGATATCACTTATGAAGATCCTGTAAACATGGCTACACTTGAACTGAGTTAGGAAAGAGAACAGTGTCTCACATTTAGAAAACACTCTTATGCCTGCTTAAGGGGGAAGGAGAGGTGGGGTGATGCATAAAACCAGAGTTTGATATAAGCACAGGTACCGTTCCAAAAACCAACTATGGAATAGACAAGACCTACACCTTCCTCAGTGAAAGGGACTCAAAACCCCATATTTCCCGCAGAGGAATATATCTGACTAGTAAGAATCTTAAAACCTATGTATTGATATGTCTCCGTAAGGGAATCAAGTGTGTCTAGACTGGGATAAATATGGCAGCGAGAATCAGCTCAAACCCACTATAAAAAGGAATTTCAAAAATAAAACAAAAAAACTGGGAAATTCTTTACAATTCCTTCAGGGTCTCTGATGAAACCTGAAATGACCCTATCTACAAGGACAGCTGGATGTGGCATAAGGCTGGACACTTGGGACTGAGAGGATTGGTGAGATTGGGTGAGCAAATGCAGACCCTTTAAAGCAATAATGCATGGCACACATTCCATGGGTCCCAACTCTCCAGGTTGAAGGGAATATTACTACAGATATAACATGTACGGGAATCCTAGAGAATGGACACACTGTGAATACGAAAGGTTTCTAAAACTCAACGAATAGTCCCTCTTCTGGTGCTCCGGTTTGACTTTCCATCTGCTTTATTATCAACCTCCCAACTTGGAGAGACAGCCCCTTTAACCTCCTGGTTCGCACAGGTTGCCAATTTGGCAGAGGATGAAAGGGAAGAGGGAGAACCAATGAGAGAGTAGCTGTTAGGCATTTGGACGGGCACATATCAATGTAATTTCCCGGCAGGAAGAAGAATTAACCAAAGTCTCAGCCACCCACCGGGAATCAGTATAGATCCTGAACCAAAATTTTGGACTTGCGGTCAGCTCACCAAAAACGAGTTGAAAAATGGAGCTCAGGGGCACAGCAATTCACAAACTGGCCGAGTAATAAAGGACAACTATCGTCCAAAAATCTGTTGAGGGAAGGCAACGAGGCGGACTTGAAAGCGAGGCAGAATAGCAGGAAACAGATTTCAAGAGGTACGTTGGAATTGCCTTTAAAGCACAGGAAGAGGGGCACAACTTCGACAATGATGCACTTGGCCAAAAAGGGCGTATGCGTTTTCTCCTGAATATATTCAGGAGAAAACGCATACGCCCTTTTTGGCCAAGCAAGCAAGCGGGCAATGCAAATCTGCACTACAAAGAAGTATCACTTCCCACCGGTCAAAAGGGACATCCACAAAATGTGTAAAAACCAGAAAGGCAAGACAGGCCCTGGAGAACAGGGTGCCTTGTTATGCTGAAGGGCGGGATGTAAATTGCCAACTGCCTCTCTGGAGGAGTGCATTGTGTTCCCTAAAACAAGTAAACAACAGAGCTACAGAGCCAAGGGCACTTCCAGTCTAGGGAATATACCTTGGGAAAACTGAAAATCAAAAAGACACAGCCACCCCAAAATTTAGGGCTGCACTGCTTACAAGGACCTCAACTTGGGTACACCTTAAATATCCCAGGAAATATAAAAATGGTTCAAAAAATTGTGGTACTTACGTACGATGGAATATCCCTCAGCCATGAAATCAATGTCATAAGACCAGTAGCAGCAAAATGGGTGGATTCAGGTACGATGATTCTAAGTGAAATAAGTCACACAGAAAAAGAAACTTATCATAAGATATCACTTATGAAGATCCTGTAAACATGGCTACACTTGAACTGAGTTAGGAAAGAGAACAGTGTCTCACATTTAGAAAACACTCTTATGCCTGCTTAAGGGGGAAGGAGAGGTGGGGTGATGCATAAAACCAGAGTTTGATATAAGCACAGGTACCGTTCCAAAAACCAACTATGGAATAGACAAGACCTACACCTTCCTCAGTGAAAGGGACTCAAAACCCCATATTTCCCGCAGAGGAATATATCTGACTAGTAAGAATCTTAAAACCTATGTATTGATATGTCTCCGTAAGGGAATCAAGTGTGTCTAGACTGGGATAAATATGGCAGCGAGAATCAGCTCAAACCCACTATAAAAAGGAATTTCAAAAATAAAACAAAAAAACTGGGCAATTCTTTACAATTCCTTCAGGGTCTCTGATGAAACCTGAAATGACCCTATCTACAAGGACAGCTGGATGTGGCATAAGGCTGGACACTTGGGACTGAGAGGATTGGTGAGATTGGGTGAGCAAATGCAGACCCTTTAAAGCAATAATGCATGGCACACATTCCATGGGTCCCAACTCTCCAGGTTGAAGGGAATATTACTACAGATATAACATGTACGGGAATCCTAGAGAACGGACACACTGTGAATACGAAAGGTTTCTAAAACTCAACGAATAGTCCCTCTCCTGGTGCTCCGGTTTGACTTTCCATCTGCTTTATTATCAACCTCCCAACTTGGAGAGACAGCCCCTTTAACCTCCTGGTTCGCACAGGTTGCCAATTTGGCAGAGGATGAAAGGGAAGAGGGAGAACCAATGAGAGAGTAGCTGTTAGGCATTTGGACGGGCACATATCACTGTAATTTCCCGGCAGGAAGAAGAATTAACCAAAGTCTCAGCCACCCACCGGGAATCAGTATAGATCCTGAACCAAAATTTTGGACTTGCGGTCAGCTCACCAAAAACGAGTTGAAAAATGGAGCTCAGGGGCACAGCAATTCACAAACTGGCCGAGTAATAAAGGACAACTATCGTCCAAAAATCTGTTGAGGGAAGGCAACGAGGCGGACTTGAAAGCGAGGCAGAATAGCAGGAAACAGATTTCAAGAGGTACGTTGCAATCGCCTTTAAAGCACAGGAAGAGGGGCACAACTTCGACAATGATGCACTTGGCCAAAAAGGGCGTATGCGTTTTCTCCTGAATATATTCAGGAGAAAACGCATACGCCCTTTTTGGCCAAGCAAGCAAGCGGGCAATGCAAATCTGCACTACAAAGAAGTATCACTTCCCACCGGTCAAAAGGGACATCCACAAAATGTGTAAAAACCAGAAAGGCAAGACAGGCCCTGGAGAACAGGGAGCCTTGTTATGCTGATGGGCGGGATGTAAATTGCCAACTGCCTCTCTGGAGGAGTGCATTGTGTTCCCTAAAACAAGTAAACAACAGAGCTACAGAGCCAAGGGCACTTCCAGTCTAGGGAATATACCTTGGGAAAACTGAAAATCAAAAAGACACAGCCACCCCAAAATTTAGGGCTGCACTGCTTACAAGGACCTCAACTTGGGTACACCTTAAATATCCCAGGAAATATAAAAATGGTTCAAAAAATTGTGGTACTTACGTACGAAGGAATATCCCTCAGCCATGAAATCAATGTCATAAGACCAGTAGCAGCAAAATGGGTGGATTCAGGTACGATGATTCTAAGTGAAATAAGTCACACAGAAAAAGAAACTTATCATAAGATATCACTTATGAAGATCCTGTAAACATGGCTACACTTGAACTGAGTTAGGAAAGAGAACAGAGACTCACATTTAGAAAACACTCTTATGCCTGCTTAAGGGGGAAGGAGAGGTGGGGTGATGCATAAAACCAGAGTTTGATATAAGCACAGGTACCGTTCCAAAAACCAACTATGGAATAGACAAGACCTACACCTTCCTCAGTGAAAGGGACTCAAAACCCCATATTTCCCGCAGAGGAATATATCTGACTAGTAAGAATCTTAAAACCTATGTATTGATATGTCTCCATAAGGGAATCAAGTGTGTCTAGACTGGGATAAATATGGCAGCGAGAATCAGCTCAAACCCACTATAAAAAGGAATTTCAAAAATAAAACAAAAAAACTGGGAAATTCTTTACAATTCCTTCAGGGTCTCTGATGAAACCTGAAATGACCCTATCTACAATGACAGCTGGATGTGGCATAAGGCTGGACACTTGGGACTGAGAGGATTGGTGAGATTGGGTGAGCAAATGCAGACCCTTTAAAGCAATAATGCATGGCACACATTCCATGGGTCCCAACTCTCCAGGTTGAAGGGAATATTACTACAGATATAACATGTACGGGAATCCTAGAGAACGGACACACTGTGAATACGAAAGGTTTCTAAAACTCAACGAATAGTCCCTCTCCTGGTGCTCCGGTTTGACTTTCCATCTGCTTTATTATCAACCTCCCAACTTGGAGAGACAGCCCCTTTAACCTCCTGGTTCGCACAGGTTGCCAATTTGGCAGAGGATGAAAGGGAAGAGGGAGAACCAATGAGAGAGTAGCTGTTAGGCATTTGGACGGGCACATATCACTGTAATTTCCCGGCAGGAAGAAGAATTAACCAAAGTCTCAGCCACCCACCGGGAATCAGTATAGATCCTGAACCAAAATTTTGGACTTGCGGTCAGCTCACCAAAAACGAGTTGAAAAATGGAGCTCAGGGGCACAGCAATTCACAAACTGGCCGAGTAATAAAGGACAACTATCGTCCAAAAATCTGTTGAGGGAAGGCAACGAGGCGGACTTGAAAGTGAGGCAGAATAGCAGGAAACAGATTTCAAGAGGTACGTTGCAATCGCCTTTAAAGCACAGGAAGAGGGGCACAACTTCGACAATGATGCACTTGGCCAAAAAGGGCGTATGCGTTTTCTCCTGAATATATTCAGGAGAAAACGCATACGCCCTTTTTGGCCAAGCAAGCAAGCGGGCAATGCAAATCTGCACTACAAAGAAGTATCACTTCCCACCGGTCAAAAGGGACATCCACAAAATGTGTAAAAACCAGAAAGGCAAGACAGGCCCTGGAGAACAGGGAGCCTTGTTATGCTGATGGGCGGGATGTAAATTGCCAACTGCCTCTCTGGAGGAGTGCATTGTGTTCCCTAAAACAAGTAAACAACAGAGCTACAGAGCCAAGGGCACTTCCAGTCTAGGGAATATACCTTGGGAAAACTGAAAATCAAAAAGACACAGCCACCCCAAAATTTAGGGCTGCACTGCTTACAAGGACCTCAACTTGGGTACACCTTAAATATCCCAGGAAATATAAAAATGGTTCAAAAAATTGTGGTACTTACGTACGAAGGAATATCCCTCAGCCATGAAATCAATGTCATAAGACCAGTAGCAGCAAAATGGGTGGATTCAGGTACGATGATTCTAAGTGAAATAAGTCACACAGAAAAAGAAACTTATCATAAGATATCACTTATGAAGATCCTGTAAACATGGCTACACTTGAACTGAGTTAGGAAAGAGAACAGAGTCTCACATTTAGAAAACACTCTTATGCCTGCTTAAGGGGGAAGGAGAGGTGGGGTGATGCATAAAACCAGAGTTTGATATAAGCACAGGTACCGTTCCAAAAACCAACTATGGAATAGACAAGACCTACACCTTCCTCAGTGAAAGGGACTCAAAATCCCATATTTCCCGCAGAGGAATATATCTGACTAGTAAGAATCTTAAAACCTATGTATTGATATGTCTCCGTAAGGGAATCAAGTGTGTCTAGACTGGGATAAATATGGCAGCGAGAATCAGCTCAAACCCACTATAAAAAGGAATTTCAAAAATAAAACAAAAAAACTGGGCAATTCTTTACAATTCCTTCAGGGTCTCTGATGAAACCTGAAATGACCCTATCTACAAGGACAGCTGGATGTGGCATAAGGCTGGACACTTGGGACTCAGAGGATTGGTGAGATTGGGTGAGCAAATGCAGACCCTTTAAAGCAATAATGCATGGCACACATTCCATGGGTCCCAACTCTCCAGGTTGAAGGGAATATTACTACAGATATAACATGTACGGGAATCCTAGAGAACGGACACACTGTGAATACGAAAGGTTTCTAAAACTCAACGAATAGTCCCTCTCCTGGTGCTCCGGTTTGACTTTCCATCTGCTTTATTATCAACCTCCCAACTTGGAGAGACAGCCCCTTTAACCTCCTGGTTCGCACAGGTTGCCAATTTGGCAGAGGATGAAAGGGAAGAGGGAGAACCAATGAGAGAGTAGCTGTTAGGCATTTGGACGGGCACATATCACTGTAATTTCCCGGCAGGAAGAAGAATTAACCAAAGTCTCAGCCACCCACCGGGAATCAGTATAGATCCTGAACCAAAATTTTGGACTTGCGGTCAGCTCACCAAAAACGAGTTGAAAAATGGAGCTCAGGGGCACAGCAATTCACAAATTGGCCGAGTAATAAAGGACAACTATCGTCCAAAAATCTGTTGAGGGAAGGCAACGAGGCGGACTTGAATGCGTGGCAGAATAGCAGGAAACAGATTTCAAGAGGTACGTTGGAATCGCCTTTAAAGCACAGGAAGAGGGGCACAACTTCGACAATGATGCACTTGGCCAAAAAGGGCGTATGCGTTTTCTCCTGAATATATTCAGGAGAAAACGCATACGCCCTTTTTGGCCAAGCAAGCAAGCGGGCAATGCAAATCTGCACTACAAAGAAGTATCACTTCCCACCGGTCAAAAGGGACATCCACAAAATGTGTAAAAACCAGAAAGGCAAGACAGGCCCTGGAGAAAAGGGTGCCTTGTTATGCTGATGGGCTGGATGTAAATTGCCAACTGCCTCTCTGGAGGAGTGCATTGTGTTCCCTAAAACAAGTAAACAACAGAGCTACAGAGCCAAGGGCACTTCCAGTCTAGGGAATATACCTTGGGAAAACTGAAAATCAAAAAGACACAGCCACCCCAAAATTTAGGGCTACACCTCTTACAAGGACCTCAACTTGGGTACAACTTAAATATCCAAGGAAATATAAAAATGGTTCAAAAAATTGTGGTACTTACGTACGATGGAATATCCCTCAGCCATGAAATCAATGTCATAAGACCAGTAGCAGCAAAATGGGTGGATTCAGGTACGATGATTCTAAGTGAAATAAGTCACACAGAAAAAGAAACTTATCATAAGATATCACTTATGAAGATCCTGTAAACATGGCTACACTTGAACTGAGTTAGGAAAGAGAACAGTGTCTCACATTTAGAAAACACTCTTATGCCTGCTTAAGGGGGAAGGAGAGGTGGGGTGATGCATAAAACCAGAGTTTGATATAAGCACAGGTACCGTTCCAAAAACCAACTATGGAATAGACAAGACCTACACCTTCCTCAGTGAAAGGGACTCAAAACCCCATATTTCCCGCAGAGGAATATATCTGACTAGTAAGAATCTTAAAACCTATGTATTGATATGTCTCCGTAAGGGAATCAAGTGTGTCTAGACTGGGATAAATATGGCAGCGAGAATCAGCTCAAACCCACTATAAAAAGGAATTTCAAAAATAAAACAAAAAAACTGGGCAATTCTTTACAATTCCTTCAGGGTCTCTGATGAAACCTGAAATGACCCTATCTACAAGGACAGCTGGATGTGGCATAAGGCTGGACACTTGGGACTGAGAGGATTGGTGAGATTGGGTGAGCAAATGCAGACCCTTTAAAGCAATAATGCATGGCACACATTCCATGGGTCCCAAATCTCCAGGTTGAAGGGAATATTACTACAGATATAACATGTACGGGAATCCTAGAGAACGGACACACTGTGAATACGAAAGGTTTCTAAAACTCAACGAATAGTCCCTCTCCTGGTGCTCCGGTTTGACTTTCCATCTGCTTTATTATCAACCTCCCAACTTGGAGAGACAGCCCCTTTAACCTCCTGGTTCGCACAGGTTGCCAATTTGGCAGAGGATGAAAGGGAAGAGGGAGAACCAATGAGAGAGTAGCTGTTAGGCATTTGGACGGGCACATATCACTGTAATTTCCCGGCAGGAAGAAGAATTAACCAAAGTCTCAGCCACCCACCGGGAATCAGTATAGATCCTGAACCAAAATTTTGGACTTGCGGTCAGCTCACCAAAAACGAGTTGAAAAATGGAGCTCAGGGGCACAGGAATTCACAAATTGGCCGAGTAATAAAGGACAACTATCGTCCAAAAATCTGTTGAGGGAAGGCAACGAGGCGGACTTCAATGCGTGGCAGAATAGCAGGAAACAGATTTCAAGAGGTACGTTGGAATCGCCTTTAAAGCACAGGAAGAGGGGCACAACTTCGACAATGATGCACTTGGCCAAAAAGGGCGTATGCGTTTTCTCCTGAATATATTCAGGAGAAAACGCATACGCCCTTTTTGGCCAAGCAAGCAAGCGGGCAATGCAAATCTGCACTACGAAGAAGTATCACTTCCCACCGGTCAAAAGGGACATCCACAAAATGTGTAAAAACCAGAAAGGCAAGACAGGCCCTGGAGAAAAGGGTGCCTTGTTATGCTGATGGGCGGGATGTGAATTGCCAACTGCCTCTCTGGAGGAGTGCATTGTGTTCCCTAAAACAAGTAAACAACAGAGCTACAGAGCCAAGGGCACTTCCAGTCTAGGGAATATACCTTGGGAAAACTGAAAATCAAAAAGACACAGCCACCCCAAAATTTAGGGCTGCACTGCTTACAAGGACCTCAACTTGGGTACACCTTAAATATCCCAGGAAATATAAAAATGGTTCAAAAAATTGTGGTACTTACGTACGATGGAATATCCCTCAGCCATGAAATCAATGTCATAAGACCAGTAGCAGCAAAATGGGTGGATTCAGGTACGATGATTCTAAGTGAAATAAGTCACACAGAAAAAGAAACTTATCATAAGATATCACTTATGAAGATCCTGTAAACATGGCTACACTTGAACTGAGTTAGGAAAGAGAACAGTGTCTCACATTTAGAAAACACTCTTATGCCTGCTTAAGGGGGAAGGAGAGGTGGGGTGATGCATAAAACCACAGTTTGATATAAGCACAGGTACCGTTCCAAAAACCAACTATGGAATAGACAAGACCTACACCTTCCTCAGTGAAAGGGACTCAAAACCCCATATTTCCCGCAGAGGAATATATCTGACTAGTAAGAATCTTAAAACCTATGTATTGATATGTCTCCATAAGGGAATCAAGTGTGTCTAGACTGGGATAAATATGGCAGCGAGAATCAGCTCAAACCCACTATAAAAAGGAATTTCAAAAATAAAACAAAAAAACTGGGAAATTCTTTACAATTCCTTCAGGGTCTCTGATGAAACCTGAAATGACCCTATCTACAATGACAGCTGGATGTGGCATAAGGCTGGACACTTGGGACTGAGAGGATTGGTGAGATTGGGTGAGCAAATGCAGACCCTTTAAAGCAATAATGCATGGCACACATTCCATGGGTCCCAACTCTCCAGGTTGAAGGGAATATTACTACAGATATAACATGTACGGGAATCCTAGAGAACGGACACACTGTGAATACGAAAGGTTTCTAAAACTCAACGAATAGTCCCTCTCCTGGTGCTCCGGTTTGACTTTCCATCTGCTTTATTATCAACCTCCCAACTTGGAGAGACAGCCCCTTTAACCTCCTGGTTCGCACAGGTTGCCAATTTGGCAGAGGATGAAAGGGAAGAGGGAGAACCAATGAGAGAGTAGCTGTTAGGCATTTGGACGGGCACATATCACTGTAATTTCCCGGCAGGAAGAAGAATTAACCAAAGTCTCAGTCACCCACCGGGAATCAGTATAGATCCTGAACCAAAATTTTGGACTTGCGGTCAGCTCACCAAAAACGAGTTGAAAAATGGAGCTCAGGGGCACAGCAATTCACAAACTGGCCGAGTAATAAAGGACAACTATCGTCCAAAAATCTGTTGAGGGAAGGCAACGAGGCGGACTTGAAAGCGAGGCAGAATAGCAGGAAACAGATTTCAAGAGGTACGTTGCAATCGCCTTTAAAGCACAGGAAGAGGGGCACAACTTCGACAATGATGCACTTGGCCAAAAAGGGCGTATGCGTTTTCTCCTGAATATATTCAGGAGAAAACGCATACGCCCTTTTTGGCCAAGCAAGCAAGCGGGCAATGCAAATCTGCACTACAAAGAAGTATCACTTCCCACCGGTCAAAAGGGACATCCACAAAATGTGTAAAAACCAGAAAGGCAAGACAGGCCCTGGAGAACAGGGAGCCTTGTTATGCTGATGGGCGGGATGTAAATTGCCAACTGCCTCTCTGGAGGAGTGCATTGTGTTCCCTAAAACAAGTAAACAACAGAGCTACAGAGCCAAGGGCACTTCCAGTCTAGGGAATATACCTTGGGAAAACTGAAAATCAAAAAGACACAGCCACCCCAAAATTTAGGGCTGCACTGCTTACAAGGACCTCAACTTGGGTACACCTTAAATATCCCAGGAAATATAAAAATGGTTCAAAAAATTGTGGTACTTACGTACGAAGGAATATCCCTCAGCCATGAAATCAATGTCATAAGACCAGTAGCAGCAAAATGGGTGGATTCAGGTACGATGATTCTAAGTGAAATAAGTCACACAGAAAAAGAAACTTATCATAAGATATCACTTATGAAGATCCTGTAAACATGGCTACACTTGAACTGAGTTAGGAAAGAGAACAGAGTCTCACATTTAGAAAACACTCTTATGCCTGCTTAAGGGGGAAGGAGAGGTGGGGTGATGCATAAAACCAGAGTTTGATATAAGCACAGGTACCGTTCCAAAAACCAACTATGGAATAGACAAGACCTACACCTTCCTCAGTGAAAGGGACTCAAAATCCCATATTTCCCGCAGAGGAATATATCTGACTAGTAAGAATCTTAAAACCTATGTATTGATATGTCTCCGTAAGGGAATCAAGTGTGTCTAGACTGGGATAAATATGGCAGCGAGAATCAGCTCAAACCCACTATAAAAAGGAATTTCAAAAATAAAACAAAAAAACTGGGCAATTCTTTACAATTCCTTCAGGGTCTCTGATGAAACCTGAAATGACCCTATCTACAAGGACAGCTGGATGTGGCATAAGGCTGGACACTTGGGACTCAGAGGATTGGTGAGATTGGGTGAGCAAATGCCGACCCTTTAAAGCAATAATGCATGGCACACATTCCATGGGTCCCAACTCTCCAGGTTGAAGGGAATATTACTACAGATATAACATGTACGGGAATCCTAGAGAACGGACACACTGTGAATACGAAAGGTTTCTAAAACTCAACGAATAGTCCCTCTCCTGGTGCTCCGGTTTGACTTTCCATCTGCTTTATTATCAACCTCCCAACTTGGAGAGACAGCCCCTTTAACCTCCTGGTTCGCACAGGTTGCCAATTTGGCAGAGGATGAAAGGGAAGAGGGAGAACCAATGAGAGAGTAGCTGTTAGGCATTTGGACGGGCACATATCACTGTAATTTCCCGGCAGGAAGAAGAATTAACCAAAGTCTCAGCCACCCACCGGGAATCAGTATAGATCCTGAACCAAAATTTTGGACTTGCGGTCAGCTCACCAAAAACGAGTTGAAAAATGGAGCTCAGGGGCACAGCAATTCACAAATTGGCCGAGTAATAAAGGACAACTATCGTCCAAAAATCTGTTGAGGGAAGGCAACGAGGCGGACTTGAATGCGTGGCAGAATAGCAGGAAACAGATTTCAAGAGGTACGTTGGAATCGCCTTTAAAGCACAGGAAGAGGGGCACAACTTCGACAATGATGCACTTGGCCAAAAAGGGCGTATGCGTTTTCTCCTGAATATATTCAGGAGAAAACGCATACGCCCTTTTTGGCCAAGCAAGCAAGCGGGCAATGCAAATCTGCACTACAAAGAAGTATCACTTCCCACCGGTCAAAAGGGACATCCACAAAATGTGTAAAAACCAGAAAGGCAAGACAGGCCCTGGAGAAAAGGGTGCCTTGTTATGCTGATGGGCGGGATGTAAATTGCCAACTGCCTCTCTGGAGGAGTGCATTGTGTTCCCTAAAACAAGTAAACAACAGAGCTACAGAGCCAAGGGCACTTCCAGTCTAGGGAATATACCTTGGGAAAACTGAAAATCAAAAAGACACAGCCACCCCAAAATTTAGGGCTACACCTCTTACAAGGACCTCAACTTGGGTACAACTTAAATATCCCAGGAAATATAAAAATGGTTCAAAAAATTGTGGTACTTACGTACGATGGAATATCCCTCAGCCATGAAATCAATGTCATAAGACCAGTAGCAGCAAAATGGGTGGATTCAGGTACGATGATTCTAAGTGAAATAAGTCACACAGAAAAAGAAACTTATCATAAGATATCACTTATGAAGATCCTGTAAACATGGCTACACTTGAACTGAGTTAGGAAAGAGAACAGTGTCTCACATTTAGAAAACACTCTTATGCCTGCTTAAGGGGGAAGGAGAGGTGGGGTGATGCATAAAACCAGAGTTTGATATAAGCACAGGTACCGTTCCAAAAACCAACTATGGAATAGACAAGACCTACACCTTCCTCAGTGAAAGGGACTCAAAACCCCATATTTCCCGCAGAGGAATATATCTGACTAGTAAGAATCTTAAAACCTATGTATTGATATGTCTCCGTAAGGGAATCAAGTGTGTCTAGACTGGGATAAATATGGCAGCGAGAATCAGCTCAAACCCACTATAAAAAGGAATTTCAAAAATAAAACAAAAAAACTGGGCAATTCTTTACAATTCCTTCAGGGTCTCTGATGAAACCTGAAATGACCCTATCTACAAGGACAGCTGGATGTGGCATAAGGCTGGACACTTGGGACTGAGAGGATTGGTGAGATTGGGTGAGCAAATGCAGACCCTTTAAAGCAATAATGCATGGCACACATTCCATGGGTCCCAACTCTCCAGGTTGAAGGGAATATTACTACAGATATAACATGTACGGGAATCCTAGAGAACGGACACACTGTGAATACGAAAGGTTTCTAAAACTCAACGAATAGTCCCTCTCCTGGTGCTCCGGTTTGACTTTCCATCTGCTTTATTATCAACCTCCCAACTTGGAGAGACAGCCCCTTTAACCTCCTGGTTCGCACAGGTTGCCAATTTGGCAGAGGATGAAAGGGAAGAGGGAGAACCAATGAGAGAGTAGCTGTTAGGCATTTGGACGGGCACATATCACTGTAATTTCCCGGCAGGAAGAAGAATTAACCAAAGTCTCAGCCACCCACCGGGAATCAGTATAGATCCTGAACCAAAATTTTGGACTTGCGGTCAGCTCACCAAAAACGAGTTGAAAAATGGAGCTCAGGGGCACAGGAATTCACAAATTGGCCGAGTAATAAAGGACAACTATCGTCCAAAAATCTGTTGAGGGAAGGCAACGAGGCGGACTTCAATGCGTGGCAGAATAGCAGGAAACAGATTTCAAGAGGTACGTTGGAATCGCCTTTAAAGCACAGGAAGAGGGGCACAACTTCGACAATGATGCACTTGGCCAAAAAGGGCGTATGCGTTTTCTCCTGAATATATTCAGGAGAAAACGCATACGCCCTTTTTGGCCAAGCAAGCAAGCGGGCAATGCAAATCTGCACTACGAAGAAGTATCACTTCCCACCGGTCAAAAGGGACATCCACAAAATGTGTAAAAACCAGAAAGGCAAGACAGGCCCTGGAGAAAAGGGTGCCTTGTTATGCTGATGGGCGGGATGTGAATTGCCAACTGCCTCTCTGGAGGAGTGCATTGTGTTCCCTAAAACAAGTAAACAACAGAGCTACAGAGCCAAGGGCACTTCCAGTCTAGGGAATATACCTTGGGAAAACTGAAAATCAAAAAGACACAGCCACCCCAAAATTTAGGGCTGCACTGCTTACAAGGACCTCAACTTGGGTACACCTTAAATATCCCAGGAAATATAAAAATGGTTCAAAAAATTGTGGTACTTACGTACGATGGAATATCCGTCAGCCATGAAATCAATGTCATAAGACCAGTAGCAGCAAAATGGGTGGATTCAGGTACGATGATTCTAAGTGAAATAAGTCACACAGAAAAAGAAACTTATCATAAGATATCACTTATGAAGATCCTGTAAACATGGCTACACTTGAACTGAGTTAGGAAAGAGAACAGTGTCTCACATTTAGAAAACACTCTTATGCCTGCTTAAGGGGGAAGGAGAGGTGGGGTGATGCATAAAACCAGAGTTTGATATAAGCACAGGTACCGTTCCAAAAACCAACTATGGAATAGACAAGACCTACACCTTCCTCAGTGAAAGGGACTCAAAACCCCATATTTCCCGCAGAGGAATATATCTGACTAGTAAGAATCTTAAAACCTATGTATTGATATGTCTCCGTAAGGGAATCAAGTGTGTCTAGACTGGGATAAATATGGCAGCGAGAATCAGCTCAAACCCACTATAAAAAGGAATTTCAAAAATAAAACAAAAAAACTGGGAAATTCTTTACAATTCCTTCAGGGTCTCTGATGAAACCTGAAATGACCCTATCTACAAGGACAGCTGGATGTGGCATAAGGCTGGACACTTGGGACTGAGAGGATTGGTGAGATTGGGTGAGCAAATGCAGACCCTTTAAAGCAATAATGCATGGCACACATTCCATGGGTCCCAACTCTCCAGGTTGAAGGGAATATTACTACAGATATAACATGTACGGGAATCCTAGAGAATGGACACACTGTGAATACGAAAGGTTTCTAAAACTCAACGAATAGTCCCTCTTCTGGTGCTCCGGTTTGACTTTCCATCTGCTTTATTATCAACCTCCCAACTTGGAGAGACAGCCCCTTTAACCTCCTGGTTCGCACAGGTTGCCAATTTGGCAGAGGATGAAAGGGAAGAGGGAGAACCAATGAGAGAGTAGCTGTTAGGCATTTGGACGGGCACATATCAATGTAATTTCCCGGCAGGAAGAAGAATTAACCAAAGTCTCAGCCACCCACCGGGAATCAGTATAGATCCTGAACCAAAATTTTGGACTTGCGGTCAGCTCACCAAAAACGAGTTGAAAAATGGAGCTCAGGGGCACAGCAATTCACAAACTGGCCGAGTAATAAAGGACAACTATCGTCCAAAAATCTGTTGAGGGAAGGCAACGAGGCGGACTTGAAAGCGAGGCAGAATAGCAGGAAACAGATTTCAAGAGGTACGTTGGAATTGCCTTTAAAGCACAGGAAGAGGGGCACAACTTCGACAATGATGCACTTGGCCAAAAAGGGCGTATGCGTTTTCTCCTGAATATATTCAGGAGAAAACGCATACACCCTTTTTGGCCAAGCAAGCAAGCGGGCAATGCAAATCTGCACTACAAAGAAGTATCACTTCCCACCGGTCAAAAGGGACATCCACAAAATGTGTAAAAACCAGAAAGGCAAGACAGGCCTTGGAGAACAGGGTGCCTTGTTATGCTGATGGGCGGGATGTAAATTGCCAACTGCCTCTCTGGAGGAGTGCATTGTGTTCCCTAAAACAAGTAAACAACAGAGCTACAGAGCCAAGGGCACTTCCAGTCTAGGGAATATACCTTGGGAAAACTGAAAATCAAAAAGACACAGCCACCCCAAAATTTAGGGCTGCACTGCTTACAAGGACCTCAACTTGGGTACACCTTAAATATCCCAGGAAATATAAAAATGGTTCAAAAAATTGTGGTACTTACGTACGATGGAATATCCCTCAGCCATGAAATCAATGTCATAAGACCAGTAGCAGCAAAATGGGTGGATTCAGGTACGATGATTCTAAGTGAAATAAGTCACACAGAAAAAGAAACTTATCATAAGATATCACTTATGAAGATCCTGTAAACATGGCTACACTTGAACTGAGTTAGGAAAGAGAACAGTGTCTCACATTTAGAAAACACTCTTATGCCTGCTTAAGGGGGAAGGAGAGGTGGGGTGATGCATAAAACCAGAGTTTGATATAAGCACAGGTACCGTTCCAAAAACCAACTATGGAATAGACAAGACCTACACCTTCCTCAGTGAAAGGGACTCAAAACCCCATATTTCCCGCAGAGGAATATATCTGACTAGTAAGAATCTTAAAACCTATGTATTGATATGTCTCCGTAAGGGAATCAAGTGTGTCTAGACTGGGATAAATATGGCAGCGAGAATCAGCTCAAACCCACTATAAAAAGGAATTTCAAAAATAAAACAAAAAAACTGGGAAATTCTTTACAATTCCTTCAGGGTCTCTGATGAAACCTGAAATGACCCTATCTACAAGGACAGCTGGATGTGGCATAAGGCTGGACACTTGGGACTGAGAGGATTGGTGAGATTGGGTGAGCAAATGCAGACCCTTTAAAGCAATAATGCATGGCACACATTCCATGGGTCCCAACTCTCCAGGTTGAAGGGAATATTACTACAGATATAACAGGTACGGGAATCCTAGAGAACGGACACACTGTGAATACGAAAGGTTTCTAAAACTCAACGAATAGTCCCTCTCCTGGTGCTCCGGTTTGACTTTCCATCTGCTTTATTATCAACCTCCCAACTTGGAGAGACAGCCCCTTTAACCTCCTGGTTCGCACAGGTTGCCAATTTGGCAGAGGATGAAAGGGAAGAGGGAGAACCAATGAGAGAGTAGCTGTTAGGCATTTGGACGGGCACATATCACTGTAATTTCCCGGCAGGAAGAAGAATTAACCAAAGTCTCAGCCACCCACCGGGAATCAGTATAGATCCTGAACCAAAATTTTGGACTTGCGGTCAGCTCACCAAAAACGAGTTGAAAAATGGAGCTCAGGGGCACAGCAATTCACAAATTGGCCGAGTAATAAAGGACAACTATCGTCCAAAAATCTGTTGAGGGAAGGCAACGAGGCGGACTTCAATGCGTGGCAGAATAGCAGGAAACAGATTTCAAGAGGTACGTTGGAATCGCCTTTAAAGCACAGGAAGAGGGGCACAACTTCGACAATGATGCACTTGGCCAAAAAGGGCGTATGCGTTTTCTCCTGAATATATTCAGGAGAAAACGCATACGCCCTTTTTGGCCAAGCAAGCAAGCGGGCAATGCAAATCTGCACTACAAAGAAGTATCACTTCCCACCGGTCAAAAGGGACATCAACAAAATGTGTAAAAACCAGAAAGGCAAGACAGGCCCTGGAGAAAAGGGTGCCTTGTTATGCTGATGGGCGGGATGTGAATTGCCAACTGCCTCTCTGGAGGAGTGCATTGTGTTCCCTAAAACAAGTAAACAACAGAGCTACAGAGCCAAGGGCACTTCCAGTCTAGGGAATATACCTTGGGAAAACTGAAAATCAAAAAGACACAGCCACCCCAAAATTTAGGGCTGCACTGCTTACAAGGACCTCAACTTGGGTACACCTTAAATATCCCAGGAAATATAAAAATGGTTCAAAAAATTGTGGTACTTACGTACGATGGAATATCCGTCAGCCATGAAATCAATGTCATAAGACCAGTAGCAGCAAAATGGGTGGATTCAGGTACGATGATTCTAAGTGAAATAAGTCACACAGAAAAAGAAACTTATCATAAGATATCACTTATGAAGATCCTGTAAACATGGCTACACTTGAACTGAGTTAGGAAAGAGAACAGTGTCTCACATTTAGAAAACACTCTTATGCCTGCTTAAGGGGGAAGGAGAGGTGGGGTGATGCATAAAACCAGAGTTTGATATAAGCACAGGTATCGTTCCAAAAACCAACTATGGAATAGACAAGACCTACACCTTCCTCAGTGAAAGGGACTCAAAACCCCATATTTCCCGCAGAGGAATATATCTGACTAGTAAGAATCTTAAAACCTATGTATTGATATGTCTCCGTAAGGGAATCAAGTGTGTCTAGACTGGCACAAACATGGCAGCGAGAATCAGCTCAAACCCACTATAAAAAAGAATTTCAAAAACGAAACAAAAAAAAACTGGGAAATTCTTAACAATTCCTTCAGGGTCTCTGATGAAACCTGAAATGACCCTATCTACAATGACAGCTGGATGTGGCATAAGGCTGGACACTTGGGACTGAGAGGATTGGTGAGATTGGGTGAGCAAATGCAGACCCTTTAAAGCAATAATGCATGGCACACATTCCATGGGTCCCAACTCTCCAGGTTGAAGGGAATATTACTACAGATATAACAGGTACGGGAATCCTAGAGAACGGACACACTGTGAATACGAAAGGTTTCTAAAACTCAACGAATAGTCCCTCTCCTGGTGCTCCGGTTTGACTTTCCATCTGCTTTATTATCAACCTCCCAACTTGGAGAGACAGCCCCTTTAACCTCCTGGTTCGCACAGGTTGCCAATTTGGCAGAGGATGAAAGGGAAGAGGGAGAACCAATGAGAGAGTAGCTGTTAGGCATTTGGACGGGCACATATCAATGTAATTTCCCGGCAGGAAGAAGAATTAACCAAAGTCTCAGCCACCCACCGGGAATCAGTATAGATCCTGAACCAAAATTTTGGACTTGCGGTCAGCTCACCAAAAACGAGTTGAAAAATGGAGCTCAGGGGCACAGCAATTCACAAACTGGCCGAGTAATAAAGGACAACTATCGTCCAAAAATCTGTTGAGGGAAGGCAACGAGGCGGACTTGAAAGCGAGGCAGAATAGCAGGAAACAGATTTCAAGAGGTACGTTGGAATCGCCTTTAAAGCACAGGAAGAGGGGCACAACTTCGACAATGATGCACTTGGCCAAAAAGGGCGTATGCGTTTTCTCCTGAATATATTCAGGAGAAAACGCATACACCCTCTTTGGCCAAGCAAGCAAGCGGGCAATGCAAATCTGCACTACAAAGAAGTATCACTTCCCACCGGTCAAAAGGGACATCCACAAAATGTGTAAAAACCAGAAAGGCAAGACAGGCCTTGGAGAACAGGGAGCCTTGTTATGCTGATGGGCGGGATGTAAATTGCCAACTGCCTCTCTGGAGGAGTGCATTGTGTTCCCTAAAACAAGTAAACAACAGAGCTACAGAGCCAAGGGCACTTCCAGTCTAGGGAATATACCTGGGGAAAACTGAAAATCAAAAAGACACAGCCACCCCAAAATTTAGGGCTGCACTGCTTACAAGGACCTCAACTTGGGTACACCTTAAATATCCCAGGAAATATAAAAATGGTTCAAAAAATTGTGGTACTTACGTACGATGGAATATCCCTCAGCCATGAAATCAATGTCATAAGACCAGTAGCAGCAAAATGGGTGGATTCAGGTACGATGATTCTAAGTGAAATAAGTCACACAGAAAAAGAAACTTATCATAAGATATCACTTATGAAGATCCTGTAAACATGGCTACACTTGAACTGAGTTAGGAAAGAGAACAGTGTCTCACATTTAGAAAACACTCTTATGCCTGCTTAAGGGGGAAGGAGAGGTGGGGTGATGCATAAAACCAGAGTTTGATATAAGCACAGGTACCGTTCCAAAAACCAACTATGGAATAGACAAGACCTACACCTTCCTCAGTGAAAGGGACTCAAAACCCCATATTTCCCGCAGAGGAATATATCTGACTAGTAAGAATCTTAAAACCTATGTATTGATATGTCTCCGTAAGGGAATCAAGTGTGTCTAGACTGGGATAAATATGGCAGCGAGAATCAGCTCAAACCCACTATAAAAAGGAATTTCAAAAATAAAACAAAAAAACTGGGAAATTCTTTACAATTCCTTCAGGGTCTCTGATGAAACCTGAAATGACCCTATCTACAATGACAGCTGGATGTGGCATAAGGCTGGACACTTGGGACTGAGAGGATTGGTGAGATTGGGTGAGCAAATGCAGACCCTTTAAAGCAATAATGCATGGCACACATTCCATGGGTCCCAACTCTCCAGGTTGAAGGGAATGTTACTACAGATATAACATGTACGGGAATCCTAGAGAACGGACACACTGTGAATACGAAAGGTTTCTAAAACTCAACGAATAGTCCCTCTCCTGGTGCTCCGGTTTGACTTTCCATCTGCTTTATTATCAACCTCCCAACTTGGAGAGACAGCCCCTTTAACCTCCTGGTTCGAACAGGTTGCCAATTTGGCAGAGGATGAAAGGGAAGAGGGAGAACCAATGAGAGAGTAGCTGTTAGGCATTTGGACGGGCACATATCACTGTAATTTCCCGGCAGGAAGAAGAATTAACCAAAGTCTCAGCCACCCACCGGGAATCAGTATAGATCCTGAACCAAAATTTTGGACTTGCGGTCAGCTCACCAAAAACGAGTTGAAAAATGGAGCTCAGGGGCACAGCAATTCACAAACTGGCCGAGTAATAAAGGACAACTATCGTCCAAAAATCTGTTGAGGGAAGGCAACGAGGCGGACTTGAAAGCGAGGCAGAATAGCAGGAAACAGATTTCAAGAGGTACGTTGGAATCGCCTTTAAAGCACAGGAAGAGGGGCACAACTTCGACAATGATGCACTTGGCCAAAAAGGGCGTATGCGTTTTCTCCTGAATATATTCAGGAGAAAACGCATACACCCTTTTTGGCCAAGCAAGCAAGCGGGCAATGCAAATCTGCACTACAAAGAAGTATCACTTCCCACCGGTCAAAAGGGACATCCACAAAATGTGTAAAAACCAGAAAGGCAAGACAGGCCCTGGAGAACAGGGAGCCTTGTTATGCTGATGGGCGGGATGTAAATTGCCAACTGCCTCTCTGGAGGAGTGCATTGTGTTCCCTAAAACAAGTAAACAACAGAGCTACAGAGCCAAGGGCACTTCCAGTCTAGGGAATATACCTTGGGAAAACTGAAAATCAAAAAGACACAGCCACCCCAAAATTTAGGGCTGCACTGCTTACAAGGACCTCAACTTGGGTACACCTTAAATATCCCAGGAAATATAAAAATGGTTCAAAAAATTGTGGTACTTACGTACGATGGAATAACCCTCAGCCATGAAATCAATGTCATAAGACCAGTAGCAGCAAAATGGGTGGATTCAGGTACGATGATTCTAAGTGAAATAAGTCACACAGAAAAAGAAACTTATCATAAGATATCACTTATGAAGATCCTGTAAACATGGCTACACTTGAACTGAGTTAGGAAAGAGAACAGTGTCTCACATTTAGAAAACACTCTTATGCCTGCTTAAGGGGGAAGGAGAGGTGGGGTGATGCATAAAACCAGAGTTTGATATAAGCACAGGTACCGTTCCAAAAACCAACTATGGAATAGACAAGACCTACACCTTCCTCAGTGAAAGGGACTCAAAACCCCATATTTCCCGCAGAGGAATATATCTGACTAGTAAGAATCTTAAAACCTATGTATTGATATGTCTCCGTAAGGGAATCAAGTGTGTCTAGACTGGGATAAATATGGCAGCGAGAATCAGCTCAAACCCACTATAAAAAGGAATTTCAAAAATAAAACAAAAAAACTGGGAAATTCTTTACAATTCCTTCAGGGTCTCTGATGAAACCTGAAATGACCCTATCTACAAGGACAGCTGGATGTGGCATAAGGCTGGACACTTGGGACTGAGAGGATTGGTGAGATTGGGTGAGCAAATGCAGACCCTTTAAAGCAATAATGCATGGCACACATTCCATGGGTCCCAACTCTCCAGGTTGAAGGGAATATTACTACAGATATAACATGTACGGGAATCCTAGAGAACGGACACACTGTGAATACGAAAGGTTTCTAAAACTCAACGAATAGTCCCTCTCCTGGTGCTCCGGTTTGACTTTCCATCTGCTTTATTATCAACCTCCCAACTTGGAGAGACAGCCCCTTTAACCTCCTGGTTCGCACAGGTTGCCAATTTGGCAGAGGATGAAAGGGAAGAGGGAGAACCAATGAGAGAGTAGCTGTTAGGCATTTGGACGGGCACATATCACTGTAATTTCCCGGCAGGAAGAAGAATTAACCAAAGTCTCAGCCACCCACCGGGAATCAGTATAGAACCTGAACCAAAATTTTGGACTTGCGGTCAGCTCACCAAAAACGAGTTGAAAAATGGAGCTCAGGGGCACAGCAATTCACAAACTGGCCGAGTAATAAAGGACAACTATCGTCCAAAAATCTGTTGAGGGAAGGCAGCGAGGCGGACTTGAAAGCGAGGCAGAATAGCAGGAAACAGATTTCAAGAGGTACGTTGGAATCGCCTTTAAAGCACAGGAAGAGGGGCACAACTTCGACAATGATGCACTTGGCCAAAAAGGGCGTATGCGTTTTCTCCTGAATATATTCAGGAGAAAACGCATACGCCCTTTTTGGCCAAGCAAGCAAGCGGGCAATGCAAATCTGCACTACAAAGAAGTATCACTTCCCACCGGTCAAAAGGGACATCCACAAAATGTGTAAAAACCAGAAAGGCAAGACAGGCCCTGGAGAACAGGGAGCCTTGTTATGCTGATGGGCGGGATGTAAATTGCCAACTGCCTCTCTGGAGGAGTGCATTGTGTTCCCTAAAACAAGTAAACAACAGAGCTACAGAGCCAAGGGCACTTCCAGTCTAGGGAATATACCTGGGGAAAACTGAAAATCAAAAAGACACAGCCACCCCAAAATTTAGGGCTGCACTGCTTACAAGGACCTCAACTTGGGTACACCTTAAATATCCCAGGAAATATAAAAATGGTTCAAAAAATTGTGGTACTTACGTACGATGGAATAACCCTCAGCCATGAAATCAATGTCATAAGACCAGTAGCAGCAAAATGGGTGGATTCAGGTACGATGATTCTAAGTGAAATAAGTCACACAGAAAAAGAAACTTATCATAAGATATCACTTATGAAGATCCTGTAAACATGGCTACACTTGAACTGAGTTAGGAAAGAGAACAGTGTCTCACATTTAGAAAACACTCTTATGCCTGCTTAAGGGGGAAGGAGAGGTGGGGTGATGCATAAAACCAGACTTTGATATAAGCACAGGTACCGTTCCAAAAACCAACTATGGAATAGACAAGACCTACACCTTCCTCAGTGAAAGGGACTCAAAACCCCATATTTCCCGCAGAGGAATATATCTGACTAGTAAGAATCTTAAAACCTATGTATTGATATGTCTCCGTAAGGGAATCAAGTGTGTCTAGACTGGGATAAATATGGCAGCGAGAATCAGCTCAAACCCACTATAAAAAGGAATTTCAAAAATAAAACAAAAAAACTGGGAAATTCTTTACAATTCCTTCAGGGTCTCTGATGAAACCTGAAATGACCCTATCTACAATGACAGCTGGATGTGGCATAAGGCTGGACACTTGGGACTGAGAGGATTGGTGAGATTGGGTGAGCAAATGCAGACCCTTTAAAGCAATAATGCATGGCACACATTCCATGGGTCCCAACTCTCCAGGTTGAAGGGAATGTTACTACAGATATAACATGTACGGGAATCCTAGAGAACGGACACACTGTGAATACGAAAGGTTTCTAAAACTCAACGAATAGTCCCTCTCCTGGTGCTCCGGTTTGACTTTCCATCTGCTTTATTATCAACCTCCCAACTTGGAGAGACAGCCCCTTTAACCTCCTGGTTCGAACAGGTTGCCAATTTGGCAGAGGATGAAAGGGAAGAGGGAGAACCAATGAGAGAGTAGCTGTTAGGCATTTGGACGGGCACATATCACTGTAATTTCCCGGCAGGAAGAAGAATTAACCAAAGTCTCAGCCACCCACCGGGAATCAGTATAGAACCTGAACCAAAATTTTGGACTTGCGGTCAGCTCACCAAAAACGAGTTGAAAAATGGAGCTCAGGGGCACAGCAATTCACAAACTGGCCGAGTAATAAAGGACAACTATCGTCCAAAAATCTGTTGAGGGAAGGCAACGAGGCGGACTTGAAAGCGAGGCAGAATAGCAGGAAACAGATTTCAAGAGGTACGTTGGAATCGCCTTTAAAGCACAGGAAGAGGGGCACAACTTCGACAATGATGCACTTGGCCAAAAAGAGCGTATGCGTTTTCTCCTGAATATATTCAGGAGAAAACGCATACGCCCTTTTTGGCCAAGCAAGCAAGCGGGCAATGCAAATCTGCACTACAAAGAAGTATCACTTCCCACCGGTCAAAAGGGACATCCACAAAATGTGTAAAAACCAGAAAGGCAAGACAGGCCCTGGAGAACAGGGAGCCTTGTTATGCTGATGGGCGGGATGTAAATTGCCAACTGCCTCTCTGGAGGAGTGCATTGTGTTCCCTAAAACAAGTAAACAACAGAGCTACAGAGCCAAGGGCACTTCCAGTCTAGGGAATATACCTGGGGAAAACTGAAAATCAAAAAGACACAGCCACCCCAAAATTTAGGGCTGCACTGCTTACAAGGACCTCAACTTGGGTACACCTTAAATATCCCAGGAAATATAAAAATGGTTCAAAAAATTGTGGTACTTACGTACGATGGAATAACCCTCAGCCATGAAATCAATGTCATAAGACCAGTAGCAGCAAAATGGGTGGATTCAGGTACGATGATTCTAAGTGAAATAAGTCACACAGAAAAAGAAACTTATCATAAGATATCACTTATGAAGATCCTGTAAACATGGCTACACTTGAACTGAGTTAGGAAAGAGAACAGTGTCTCACATTTAGAAAACACTCTTATGCCTGCTTAAGGGGGAAGGAGAGGTGGGGTGATGCATAAAACCAGACTTTGATATAAGCACAGGTACCGTTCCAAAAACCAACTATGGAATAGACAAGACCTACACCTTCCTCAGTGAAAGGGACTCAAAACCCCATATTTCCCGCAGAGGAATATATCTGACTAGTAAGAATCTTAAAACCTATGTATTGATATGTCTCCGTAAGGGAATCAAGTGTGTCTAGACTGGGATAAATATGGCAGCGAGAATCAGCTCAAACCCACTATAAAAAGGAATTTCAAAAATAAAACAAAAAAACTGGGAAATTCTTTACAATTCCTTCAGGGTCTCTGATGAAACCTGAAATGACCCTATCTACAATGACAGCTGGATGTGGCATAAGGCTGGACACTTGGGACTGAGAGGATTGGTGAGATTGGGTGAGCAAATGCAGACCCTTTAAAGCAATAATGCATGGCACACATTCCATGGGTCCCAACTCTCCAGGTTGAAGGGAATGTTACTACAGATATAACATGTACGGGAATCCTAGAGAACGGACACACTGTGAATACGAAAGGTTTCTAAAACTCAACGAATAGTCCCTCTCCTGGTGCTCCGGTTTGACTTTCCATCTGCTTTATTATCAACCTCCCAACTTGGAGAGACAGCCCCTTTAACCTCCTGGTTCGAACAGGTTGCCAATTTGGCAGAGGATGAAAGGGAAGAGGGAGAACCAATGAGAGAGTAGCTGTTAGGCATTTGGACGGGCACATATCACTGTAATTTCCCGGCAGGAAGAAGAATTAACCAAAGTCTCAGCCACCCACCGGGAATCAGTATAGAACCTGAACCAAAATTTTGGACTTGCGGTCAGCTCACCAAAAACGAGTTGAAAAATGGAGCTCAGGGGCACAGCAATTCACAAACTGGCCGAGTAATAAAGGACAACTATCGTCCAAAAATCTGTTGAGGGAAGGCAACGAGGCGGACTTGAAAGCGAGGCAGAATAGCAGGAAACAGATTTCAAGGAGGTACGTTGGAATCGCCTTTAAAGCACAGGAAGAGGGGCACAACTTCGACAATGATGCACTAGGCCAAAAAGGGCGTATGCGTTTTCTCCTGAATATATTCAGGAGAAAACGCATACACCCTTTTTGGCCAAGCAAGCAAGCGGGCAATGCAAATCTGCACTACAAAGAAGTATCACTTCCCACCGGTCAAAAGGGACATCCACAAAATGTGTAAAAACCAGAAAGGCAAGACAGGCCCTGGAGAACAGGGAGCCTTGTTATGCTGATGGGCGGGATGTAAATTGCCAACTGCCTCTCTGGAGGAGTGCATTGTGTTCCCTAAAACAAGTAAACAACAGAGCTACAGAGCCAAGGGCACTTCCAGTCTAGGGAATATACCTTGGGAAAACTGAAAATCAAAAAGACACAGCCACCCCAAAATTTAGGGCTGCACTGCTTACAAGGACCTCAACTTGGGTACACCTTAAATATCCCAGGAAATATAAAAATGGTTCAAAAAATTGTGGTACTTACGTACGATGGAATATCCCTCAGCCATGAAATCAATGTCATAAGACCAGTAGCAGCAAAATGGGTGGATTCAGGTACGATGATTCTAAGTGAAATAAGTCACACAGAAAAAGAAACTTATCATAAGATATCACTTATGAAGATCCTGTAAACATGGCTACACTTGAACTGAGTTAGGAAAGAGAACAGTGTCTCACATTTAGAAAACACTCTTATGCCTGCTTAAGGGGGAAGGAGAGGTGGGGTGATGCATAAAACCAGAGTTTGATATAAGCACAGGTACCGTTCCAAAAACCAACTATGGAATAGACAAGACCTACACCTTCCTCAGTGAAAGGGACTCAAAACCCCATATTTCCCGCAGAGGAATATATCTGACTAGTAAGAATCTTAAAACCTATGTATTGATATGTCTCCGTAAGGGAATCAAGTGTGTCTAGACTGGGATAAATATGGCAGCGAGAATCAGCTCAAACCCACTATAAAAAGGAATTTCAAAAATAAAACAAAAAAACTGGGAAATTCTTTACAATTCCTTAAGGGTCTCTGATGAAACCTGAAATGACCCTATCTACAAGGACAGCTGGATGTGGCATAAGGCTGGACACTTGGGACTGAGAGGATTGGTGAGATTGGGTGAGCAAATGCAGACCCTTTAAAGCAATAATGCATGGCACACATTCCATGGGTCCCAACTCTCCAGGTTGAAGGGAATATTACTACAGATATAACATGTACGGGAATCCTAGAGAACGGACACACTGTGAATACGAAAGGTTTCTAAAACTCAACGAATAGTCCCTCTCCTGGTGCTCCGGTTTGACTTTCCATCTGCTTTATTATCAACCTCCCAACTTGGAGAGACAGCCCCTTTAACCTCCTGGTTCGCACAGGTTGCCAATTTGGCAGAGGATGAAAGGGAAGAGGGAGAACCAATGAGAGAGTAGCTGTTAGGCATTTGGACGGGCACATATCACTGTAATTTCCCGGCAGGAAGAAGAATTAACCAAAGTCTCAGCCACCCACCGGGAATCAGTATAGAACCTGAACCAAAATTTTGGACTTGCGGTCAGCTCACCAAAAACGAGTTGAAAAATGGAGCTCAGGGGCACAGCAATTCACAAACTGGCCGAGTAATAAAGGACAACTATCGTCCAAAAATCTGTTGAGGGAAGGCAGCGAGGCGGACTTGAAAGCGAGGCAGAATAGCAGGAAACAGATTTCAAGAGGTACGTTGGAATCGCCTTTAAAGCACAGGAAGAGGGGCACAACTTCGACAATGATGCACTTGGCCAAAAAGGGCGTATGCGTTTTCTCCTGAATATATTCAGGAGAAAACGCATACGCCCTTTTTGGCCAAGCAAGCAAGCGGGCAATGCAAATCTGCACTACAAAGAAGTATCACTTCCCACCGGTCAAAAGGGACATCCACAAAATGTGTAAAAACCAGAAAGGCAAGACAGGCCCTGGAGAACAGGGAGCCTTGTTATGCTGATGGGCGGGATGTAAATTGCCAACTGCCTCTCTGGAGGAGTGCATTGTGTTCCCTAAAACAAGTAAACAACAGAGCTACAGAGCCAAGGGCACTTCCAGTCTAGGGAATATACCTGGGGAAAACTGAAAATCAAAAAGACACAGCCACCCCAAAATTTAGGGCTGCACTGCTTACAAGGACCTCAACTTGGGTACACCTTAAATATCCCAGGAAATATAAAAATGGTTCAAAAAATTGTGGTACTTACGTACGATGGAATAACCCTCAGCCATGAAATCAATGTCATAAGACCAGTAGCAGCAAAATGGGTGGATTCAGGTACGATGATTCTAAGTGAAATAAGTCACACAGAAAAAGAAACTTATCATAAGATATCACTTATGAAGATCCTGTAAACATGGCTACACTTGAACTGAGTTAGGAAAGAGAACAGTGTCTCACATTTAGAAAACACTCTTATGCCTGCTTAAGGGGGAAGGAGAGGTGGGGTGATGCATAAAACCAGACTTTGATATAAGCACAGGTACCGTTCCAAAAACCAACTATGGAATAGACAAGACCTACACCTTCCTCAGTGAAAGGGACTCAAAACCCCATATTTCCCGCAGAGGAATATATCTGACTAGTAAGAATCTTAAAACCTATGTATTGATATGTCTCCGTAAGGGAATCAAGTGTGTCTAGACTGGGATAAATATGGCAGCGAGAATCAGCTCAAACCCACTATAAAAAGGAATTTCAAAAATAAAACAAAAAAACTGGGAAATTCTTTACAATTCCTTCAGGGTCTCTGATGAAACCTGAAATGACCCTATCTACAAGGACAGCTGGATGTGGCATAAGGCTGGACACTTGGGACTGAGAGGATTGGTGAGATTGGGTGAGCAAATGCAGACCCTTTAAAGCAATAATGCATGGCACACATTCCATGGGTCCCAACTCTCCAGGTTGAAGGGAATATTACTACAGATATAACATGTACGGGAATCCTAGAGAACGGACACACTGTGAATACGAAAGGTTTCTAAAACTCAACGAATAGTCCCTCTCCTGGTGCTCCGGTTTGACTTTCCATCTGCTTTATTATCAACCTCCCAACTTGGAGAGACAGCCCCTTTAACCTCCTGGTTCGCACAGGTTGCCAATTTGGCAGAGGATGAAAGGGAAGAGGGAGAACCAATGAGAGAGTAGCTGTTAGGCATTTGGACGGGCACATATCACTGTAATTTCCCGGCAGGAAGAAGAATTAACCAAAGTCTCAGCCACCCACCGGGAATCAGTATAGATCCTGAACCAAAATTTTGGACTTGCGGTCAGCTCACCAAAAACGAGTTGAAAAATGGAGCTCTGGGGCACAGCAATTCACAAACTGGCCGAGTAATAAAGGACAACTATCGTCCAAAAATCTGTTGAGGGAAGGCAACGAGGCGGACTTGAAAGCGTGGCAGAATAGCAGGAAACAGATTTCAAGAGGTACGTTGGAATCGCCTTTAAAGCACAGGAAGAGGGGCACAACTTCGACAATGATGCACTTGGCCAAAAAGGGCGTATGCGTTTTCTCCTGAATATATTCAGGAGAAAACGCATACGCCCTTTTTGGCCAAGCAAGCAAGCGGGCAATGCAAATCTGCACTACAAAGAAGTATCACTTCCCACCGGTCAAAAGGGACATCCACAAAATGTGTAAAAACCAGAAAGGCAAGACAGGCCCGGGAGAACAGGGTGCCTTGTTATGCTGATGGGCGGGATGTAAATTGCCAACTGCCTCTCTGGAGGAGTGCATTGTGTTCCCTAAAACAAGTAAACAACAGAGCTACAGAGCCAAGGGCACTTCCAGTCTAGGGAATATACCTGGGGAAAACTGAAAATCAAAAAGACACAGCCACCCCAAAATTTAGGGCTGCACTGCTTACAAGGACCTCAACTTGGGTACACCTTAAATATCCCAGGAAATATAAAAATGGTTCAAAAAATTGTGGTACTTACGTACGATGGAATATCCCTCAGCCATGAAATCAATGTCATAAGACCAGTAGCAGCAAAATGGGTGGATTCAGGTACGATGATTCTAAGTGAAATAAGTCACACAGAAAAAGAAACTTATCATAAGATATCACTTATGAAGATCCTGTAAACATGGCTACACTTGAACTGAGTTAGGAAAGAGAACAGTGTCTCACATTTAGAAAACACTCTTATGCCTGCTTAAGGGGGAAGGAGAGGTGGGGTGATGCATAAAACCAGAGTTTGATATAAGCACAGGTACCGTTCCAAAAACCAACTATGGAATAGACAAGACCTACACCTTCCTCAGTGAAAGGGACTCAAAACCCCATATTTCCCGCAGAGGAATATATCTGACTAGTAAGAATCTTAAAACCTATGTATTGATATGTCTCCGTAAGGGAATCAAGTGTGTCTAGACTGGGATAAATATGGCAGCGAGAATCAGCTCAAACCCACTATAAAAAGGAATTTCAAAAATAAAACAAAAAAACTGGGAAATTCTTTACAATTCCTTCAGGGTCTCTGATGAAACCTGAAATGACCCTATCTACAATGACAGCTGGATGTGGCATAAGGCTGGACACTTGGGACTGAGAGGATTGGTGAGATTGGGTGAGCAAATGCAGACCCTTTAAAGCAATAATGCATGGCACACATTCCATGGGTCCCAACTCTCCAGGTTGAAGGGAATATTACTACAGATATAACATGTACGGGAATCCTAGAGAACGGACACACTGTGAATACGAAAGGTTTCTAAAACTCAACGAATAGTCCCTCTCCTGGTGCTCCGGTTTGACTTTCCATCTGCTTTATTATCAACCTCCCAACTTGGAGAGACAGCCCCTTTAACCTCCTGGTTCGCACAGGTTTCCAATTTGGCAGAGGATGAAAAGGAAGAGGGAGAACCAATGAGAGAGTAGCTGTTAGGCATTTGGACGGGCACATATCACTGTAATTTCCCGGCAGGAAGAAGAATTAACCAAAGTCTCAGCCACCCACCGGGAATCAGTATAGATCCTGAACCAAAATTTTGGACTTGCGGTCAGCTCACCAAAAACGAGTTGAAAAATGGAGCTCAGGGGCACAGCAATTCACAAACTGGCCGAGTAATAAAGGACAACTATCGTCCAAACATCTGTTGAGGGAAGGCAACGAGGCGGACTTGAAAGCGAGGCAGAATAGCAGGAAACAGATTTCCAGAGGTACGTTGGAATCGCCTTTAAAGCACAGGAAGAGGGGCACAACTTCGACAATGATGCACTTGGCCAAAAAGGGCGTATGCGTTTTCTCCTGAATATATTCAGGAGAAAACGCATACGCCCTTTTTGGCCAAGCAAGCAAGCGGGCAATGCAAATCTGCACTACAAAGAAGTATCACTTCCCACCGGTCAAAAGGGACATCCACAAAATGTGTAAAAACCAGAAAGGCAAGACAGGCCCTGGAGAACAGGGAGCCTTGTTATGCTGATGGGCGGGATGTAAATTGCCAACTGCCTCTCTGGAGGAGTGCATTGTGTTCCCTAAAACAAGTAAACAACAGAGCTACAGAGCCAAGGGCACTTCCAGTCTAGGGAATATACCTGGGGAAAACTGAAAATCAAAAAGACACAGCCACCCCAAAATTTAGGGCTGCACTGCTTACAAGGACCTCAACTTGGGTACACCTTAAATATCCCAGGAAATATAAAAATGGTTCAAAAAATTGTGGTACTTACGTACGATGGAATATCCCTCAGCCATGAAATCAATGTCATAAGACCAGTAGCAGCAAAATGGGTGGATTCAGGTACGATGATTCTAAGTGAAATAAGTCACACAGAAAAAGAAACTTATCATAAGATATCACTTATGAAGATCCTGTAAACATGGCTACACTTGAACTGAGTTAGGAAAGAGAACAGTGTCTCACATTTAGAAAACACTCTTATGCCTGCTTAAGGGGGAAGGAGAGGTGGGGTGATGCATAAAACCAGAGTTTGATATAAGCACAGGTACCGTTCCAAAAACCAACTATGGAATAGACAAGACCTACACCTTCCTCAGTGAAAGGGACTCAAAACCCCATATTTCCCGCAGAGGAATATATCTGACTAGTAAGAATCTTAAAACCTATGTATTGATATGTCTCCGTAAGGGAATCAAGTGTGTCTAGACTGGGATAAATATGGCAGCGAGAATCAGCTCAAACCCACTATAAAAAGGAATTTCAAAAATAAAACAAAAAAACTGGGAAATTCTTTACAATTCCTTCAGGGTCTCTGATGAAACCTGAAATGACCCTATCTACAAGGACAGCTGGATGTGGCATAAGGCTGGACACTTGGGACTGAGAGGATTGGTGAGATTGGGTGAGCAAATGCAGACCCTTTAAAGCAATAATGCATGGCACACATTCCATGGGTCCCAACTCTCCAGGTTGAAGGGAATATTACTACAGATATAACATGTACGGGAATCCTAGAGAACGGACACACTGTGAATACGAAAGGTTTCTAAAACTCAACGAATAGTCCCTCTCCTGGTGCTCCGGTTTGACTTTCCATCTGCTTTATTATCAACCTCCCAACTTGGAGAGACAGCCCCTTTAACCTCCTGGTTCGCACAGGTTGCCAATTTGGCAGAGGATGAAAGGGAAGAGGGAGAACCAATGAGAGAGTAGCTGTTAGGCATTTGGACGGGCACATATCACTGTAATTTCCCGGCAGGAAGAAGAATTAACCAAAGTCTCAGCCACCCACCGGGAATCAGTATAGATCCTGAACCAAAATTTTGGACTTGCGGTCAGCTCACCAAAAACGAGTTGAAAAATGGAGCTCTGGGGCACAGCAATTCACAAACTGGCCGAGTAATAAAGGACAACTATCGTCCAAAAATCTGTTGAGGGAAGGCAACGAGGCGGACTTGAAAGCGTGGCAGAATAGCAGGAAACAGATTTCAAGAGGTACGTTGGAATCGCCTTTAAAGCACAGGAAGAGGGGCACAACTTCGACAATGATGCACTTGGCCAAAAAGGGCGTATGCGTTTTCTCCTGAATATATTCAGGAGAAAACGCATACGCCCTTTTTGGCCAAGCAAGCAAGCGGGCAATGCAAATCTGCACTACAAAGAAGTATCACTTCCCACCGGTCAAAAGGGACATCCACAAAATGTGTAAAAACCAGAAAGGCAAGACAGGCCCGGGAGAACAGGGTGCCTTGTTATGCTGATGGGCGGGATGTAAATTGCCAACTGCCTCTCTGGAGGAGTGCATTGTGTTCCCTAAAACAAGTAAACAACAGAGCTACAGAGCCAAGGGCACTTCCAGTCTAGGGAATATACCTGGGGAAAACTGAAAATCAAAAAGACACAGCCACCCCAAAATTTAGGGCTGCACTGCTTACAAGGACCTCAACTTGGGTACACCTTAAATATCCCAGGAAATATAAAAATGGTTCAAAAAATTGTGGTACTTACGTACGATGGAATATCCCTCAGCCATGAAATCAATGTCATAAGACCAGTAGCAGCAAAATGGGTGGATTCAGGTACGATGATTCTAAGTGAAATAAGTCACACAGAAAAAGAAACTTATCATAAGATATCACTTATGAAGATCCTGTAAACATGGCTACACTTGAACTGAGTTAGGAAAGAGAACAGTGTCTCACATTTAGAAAACACTCTTATGCCTGCTTAAGGGGGAAGGAGAGGTGGGGTGATGCATAAAACCAGAGTTTGATATAAGCACAGGTACCGTTCCAAAAACCAACTATGGAATAGACAAGACCTACACCTTCCTCAGTGAAAGGGACTCAAAACCCCATATTTCCCGCAGAGGAATATATCTGACTAGTAAGAATCTTAAAACCTATGTATTGATATGTCTCCGTAAGGGAATCAAGTGTGTCTAGACTGGGATAAATATGGCAGCGAGAATCAGCTCAAACCCACTATAAAAAGGAATTTCAAAAATAAAACAAAAAAACTGGGAAATTCTTTACAATTCCTTCAGGGTCTCTGATGAAACCTGAAATGACCCTATCTACAATGACAGCTGGATGTGGCATAAGGCTGGACACTTGGGACTGAGAGGATTGGTGAGATTGGGTGAGCAAATGCAGACCCTTTAAAGCAATAATGCATGGCACACATTCCATGGGTCCCAACTCTCCAGGTTGAAGGGAATGTTACTACAGATATAACATGTACGGGAATCCTAGAGAACGGACACACTGTGAATACGAAAGGTTTCTAAAACTCAACGAATAGTCCCTCTCCTGGTGCTCCGGTTTGACTTTCCATCTGCTTTATTATCAACCTCCCAACTTGGAGAGACAGCCCCTTTAACCTCCTGGTTCGAACAGGTTGCCAATTTGGCAGAGGATGAAAGGGAAGAGGGAGAACCAATGAGAGAGTAGCTGTTAGGCATTTGGACGGGCACATATCACTGTAATTTCCCGGCAGGAAGAAGAATTAACCAAAGTCTCAGCCACCCACCGGGAATCAGTATAGATCCTGAACCAAAATTTTGGACTTGCGGTCAGCTCACCAAAAACGAGTTGAAAAATGGAGCTCAGGGGCACAGCAATTCACAAACTGGCCGAGTAATAAAGGACAACTATCGTCCAAAAATCTGTTGAGGGAAGGCAACGAGGCGGACTTGAAAGCGAGGCAGAATAGCAGGAAACAGATTTCAAGAGGTACGTTGGAATCGCCTTTAAAGCACAGGAAGAGGGGCACAACTTCGACAATGATGCACTTGGCCAAAAAGGGCGTATGCGTTTTCTCCTGAATATATTCAGGAGAAAACGCATACGCCCTTTTTGGCCAAGCAAGCAAGCGGGCAATGCAAATCTGCACTACAAAGAAGTATCACTTCCCACCGGTCAAAAGGGACATCCACAAAATGTGTAAAAACCAGAAAGGCAAGACAGGCCCTGGAGAACAGGGAGCCTTGTTATGCTGATGGGCGGGATGTAAATTGCCAACTGCCTCTCTGGAGGAGTGCATTGTGTTCCCTAAAACAAGTAAACAACAGAGCTACAGAGCCAAGGGCACTTCCAGTCTAGGGAATATACGTTGGGAAAACTGAAAATCAAAAAGACACAGCCACCCCAAAATTTAGGGCTGCACTGCTTACAAGGACCTCAACTTGGGTACACCTTAAATATCCCAGGAAATATAAAAATGGTTCAAAAAATTGTGGTACTTACGTACGATGGAATATCCCTCAGCCATGAAATCAATGTCATAAGACCAGTAGCAGCAAAATGGGTGGATTCAGGTACGATGATTCTAAGTGAAATAAGTCACACAGAAAAAGAAACTTATCATAAGATATCACTTATGAAGATCCTGTAAACATGGCTACACTTGAACTGAGTTAGGAAAGAGAACAGTGTCTCACATTTAGAAAACACTCTTATGCCTGCTTAAGGGGGAAGGAGAGGTGGGGTGATGCATAAAACCAGAGTTTGATATAAGCACAGGTACCGTTCCAAAAACCAACTATGGAATAGACAAGACCTACACCTTCCTCAGTGAAAGGGACTCAAAATCCCATATTTCCCGCAGAGGAATATATCTGACTAGTAAGAATCTTAAAACCTATGTATTGATATGTCTCCGTAAGGGAATCAAGTGTGTCTAGACTGGGATAAATATGGCAGCGAGAATCAGCTCAAACCCACTATAAAAAGGAATTTCAAAAATAAAACAAAAAAACTGGGAAATTCTTTACAATTCCTTCAGGGTCTCTGATGAAACCTGAAATGACCCTATCTACAAGGACAGCTGGATGTGGCATAAGGCTGGACACTTGGGACTGAGAGGATTGGTGAGATTGGGTGAGCAAATGCAGACCCTTTAAAGCAATAATGCATGGCACACATTCCATGGGTCCCAACTCTCCAGGTTGAAGGGAATATTACTACAGATATAACATGTACGGGAATCCTAGAGAACGGACACACTGTGAATACGAAAGGTTTCTAAAACTCAACGAATAGTCCCTCTCCTGGTGCTCCGGTTTGACTTTCCATCTGCTTTATTATCAACCTCCCAACTTGGAGAGACAGCCCCTTTAACCTCCTGGTTCGCACAGGTTGCCAATTTGGCAGAGGATGAAAGGGAAGAGGGAGAACCAATGAGAGAGTAGCTGTTAGGCATTTGGACGGGCACATATCACTGTAATTTCCCGGCAGGAAGAAGAATTAACCAAAGTCTCAGCCACCCACCGGGAATCAGTATAGATCCTGAACCAAAATTTTGGACTTGCGGTCAGCTCACCAAAAACGAGTTGAAAAATGGAGCTCAGGGGCACAGCAATTCACAAACTGGCCGAGTAATAAAGGACAACTATCGTCCAAAAATCTGTTGAAGGAAGGCAACGAGGCGGACTTGAAAGTGAGGCAGAATAGCAGGAAACAGATTTCAAGAGGTACGTTGGAATCGCCTTTAAAGCACAGGAAGAGGGGCACAACTTCGACAATGATGCACTTGGCCAAAAAGGGCGTATGCGTTTTCTCCTGAATATATTCAGGAGAAAACGCATACGCCCTTTTTGGCCAAGCAAGCAAGCGGGCAATGCAAATCTGCACTACAAAGAAGTATCACTTCCCACCGGTCAAAAGGGACATCCACAAAATGTGTAAAAACCAGAAAGGCAAGACAGGCCCTGGAGAACAGGGAGCCTTGTTATGCTGATGGGCGGGATGTAAATTGCCAACTGCCTCTCTGGAGGAGTGCATTGTGTTCCCTAAAACAAGTAAACAACAGAGCTACAGAGCCAAGGGCACTTCCAGTCTAGGGAATATACGTTGGGAAAACTGAAAATCAAAAAGACACAGCCACCCCAAAATTTAGGGCTGCACTGCTTACAAGGACCTCAACTTGGGTACACCTTAAATATCCCAGGAAATATAAAAATGGTTCAAAAAATTGTGGTACTTACGTACGATGGAATATCCCTCAGCCATGAAATCAATGTCATAAGACCAGTAGCAGCAAAATGGGTGGATTCAGGTACGATGATTCTAAGTGAAATAAGTCACACAGAAAAAGAAACTTATCATAAGATATCACTTATGAAGATCCTGTAAACATGGCTACACTTGAACTGAGTTAGGAAAGAGAACAGTGTCTCACATTTAGAAAACACTCTTATGCCTGCTTAAGGGGGAAGGATAGGTGGGGTGATGCATAAAACCAGAGTTTGATATAAGCACAGGTACCGTTCCAAAAACCAACTATGGAATAGACAAGACCTACACCTTCCTCAGTGAAAGGGACTCAAAATCCCATATTTCCCGCAGAGGAATATATCTGACTAGTAAGAATCTTAAAACCTATGTATTGATATGTCTCCGTAAGGGAATCAAGTGTGTCTAGACTGGGATAAATATGGCAGCGAGAATCAGCTCAAACCCACTATAAAAAGGAATTTCAAAAATAAAACAAAAAAACTGGGAAATTCTTTACAATTCCTTCAGGGTCTCTGATGAAACCTGAAATGACCCTATCTACAAGGACAGCTGGATGTGGCATAAGGCTGGACACTTGGGACTGAGAGGATTGGTGAGATTGGGTGAGCAAATGCAGACCCTTTAAAGCAATAATGCATGGCACACATTCCATGGGTCCCAACTCTCCAGGTTGAAGGGAATATTACTACAGATATAACATGTACGGGAATCCTAGAGAACGGACACACTGTGAATACGAAAGGTTTCTAAAACTCAACGAATAGTCCCTCTCCTGGTGCTCCGGTTTGACTTTCCATCTGCTTTATTATCAACCTCCCAACTTGGAGAGACAGCCCCTTTAACCTCCTGGTTCGCACAGGTTGCCAATTTGGCAGAGGATGAAAGGGAAGAGGGAGAACCAATGAGAGAGTAGCTGTTAGGCATTTGGACGGGCACATATCACTGTAATTTCCCGGCAGGAAGAAGAATTAACCAAAGTCTCAGCCACCCACCGGGAATCAGTATAGAACCTGAACCAAAATTTTGGACTTGCGGTCAGCTCACCAAAAACGAGTTGAAAAATGGAGCTCAGGGGCACAGCAATTCACAAACTGGCCGAGTAATAAAGGACAACTATCGTCCAAAAATCTGTTGAGGGAAGGCAGCGAGGCGGACTTGAAAGCGAGGCAGAATAGCAGGAAACAGATTTCAAGAGGTACGTTGGAATCGCCTTTAAAGCACAGGAAGAGGGGCACAACTTCGACAATGATGCACTTGGCCAAAAAGGGCGTATGCGTTTTCTCCTGAATATATTCAGGAGAAAACGCATACGCCCTTTTTGGCCAAGCAAGCAAGCGGGCAATGCAAATCTGCACTACAAAGAAGTATCACTTCCCACCGGTCAAAAGGGACATCCACAAAATGTGTAAAAACCAGAAAGGCAAGACAGGCCCTGGAGAACAGGGAGCCTTGTTATGCTGATGGGCGGGATGTAAATTGCCAACTGCCTCTCTGGAGGAGTGCATTGTGTTCCCTAAAACAAGTAAACAACAGAGCTACAGAGCCAAGGGCACTTCCAGTCTAGGGAATATACCTGGGGAAAACTGAAAATCAAAAAGACACAGCCACCCCAAAATTTAGGGCTGCACTGCTTACAAGGACCTCAACTTGGGTACACCTTAAATATCCCAGGAAATATAAAAATGGTTCAAAAAATTGTGGTACTTACGTACGATGGAATAACCCTCAGCCATGAAATCAATGTCATAAGACCAGTAGCAGCAAAATGGGTGGATTCAGGTACGATGATTCTAAGTGAAATAAGTCACACAGAAAAAGAAACTTATCATAAGATATCACTTATGAAGATCCTGTAAACATGGCTACACTTGAACTGAGTTAGGAAAGAGAACAGTGTCTCACATTTAGAAAACACTCTTATGCCTGCTTAAGGGGGAAGGAGAGGTGGGGTGATGCATAAAACCAGACTTTGATATAAGCACAGGTACCGTTCCAAAAACCAACTATGGAATAGACAAGACCTACACCTTCCTCAGTGAAAGGGACTCAAAACCCCATATTTCCCGCAGAGGAATATATCTGACTAGTAAGAATCTTAAAACCTATGTATTGATATGTCTCCGTAAGGGAATCAAGTGTGTCTAGACTGGGATAAATATGGCAGCGAGAATCAGCTCAAACCCACTATAAAAAGGAATTTCAAAAATAAAACAAAAAAACTGGGAAATTCTTTACAATTCCTTCAGGGTCTCTGATGAAACCTGAAATGACCCTATCTACAAGGACAGCTGGATGTGGCATAAGGCTGGACACTTGGGACTGAGAGGATTGGTGAGATTGGGTGAGCAAATGCAGACCCTTTAAAGCAATAATGCATGGCACACATTCCATGGGTCCCAACTCTCCAGGTTGAAGGGAATGTTACTACAGATATAACATGTACGGGAATCCTAGAGAACGGACACACTGTGAATACGAAAGGTTTCTAAAACTCAACGAATAGTCCCTCTCCTGGTGCTCCGGTTTGACTTTCCATCTGCTTTATTATCAACCTCCCAACTTGGAGAGACAGCCCCTTTAACCTCCTGGTTCGAACAGGTTGCCAATTTGGCAGAGGATGAAAGGGAAGAGGGAGAACCAATGAGAGAGTAGCTGTTAGGCATTTGGACAGGCACATATCACTGTAATTTCCCGGCAGGAAGAAGAATTAACCAAAGTCTCAGCCACCCACCGGGAATCAGTATAGAACCTGAACCAAAATTTTGGACTTGCGGTCAGCTCACCAAAAACGAGTTGAAAAATGGAGCTCAGGGGCACAGCAATTCACAAACTGGCCGAGTAATAAAGGACAACTATCGTCCAAAAATCTGTTGAGGGAAGGCAACGAGGCGGACTTGAAAGCGAGGCAGAATAGCAGGAAACAGATTTCCAGAGGTACGTTGGAATCGCCTTTAAAGCACAGGAAGAGGGGCACAACTTCGACAATGATGCACTTGGCCAAAAAGGGCGTATGCGTTTTCTCCTGAATATATTCAGGAGAAAACGCATACGCCCTTTTTGGCCAAGCAAGCAAGCGGGCAATGCAAATCTGCACTACAAAGAAGTATCACTTCCCACCGGTCAAAAGGGACATCCACAAAATGTGTAAAAACCAGAAAGGCAAGACAGGCCCTGGAGAACAGGGAGCCTTGTTATGCTGATGGGCGGGATGTAAATTGCCAACTGCCTCTCTGGAGGAGTGCATTGTGTTCCCTAAAACAAGTAAACAACAGAGCTACAGAGCCAAGGGCACTTCCAGTCTAGGGAATATACGTTGGGAAAACTGAAAATCAAAAAGACACAGCCACCCCAAAATTTAGGGCTGCACTGCTTACAAGGACCTCAACTTGGGTACACCTTAAATATCCCAGGAAATATAAAAATGGTTCAAAAAATTGTGGTACTTACGTACGATGGAATATCCCTCAGCCATGAAATCAATGTCATAAGACCAGTAGCAGCAAAATGGGTGGATTCAGGTACGATGATTCTAAGTGAAATAAGTCACACAGAAAAAGAAACTTATCATAAGATATCACTTATGAAGATCCTGTAAACATGGCTACACTTGAACTGAGTTAGGAAAGAGAACAGTGTCTCACATTTAGAAAACACTCTTATGCCTGCTTAAGGGGGAAGGAGAGGTGGGGTGATGCATAAAACCAGAGTTTGATATAAGCACAGGTACCGTTCCAAAAACCAACTATGGAATAGACAAGACCTACACCTTCCTCAGTGAAAGGGACTCAAAATCCCATATTTCCCGCAGAGGAATATATCTGACTAGTAAGAATCTTAAAACCTATGTATTGATATGTCTCCGTAAGGGAACCAAGTGTGTCTAGACTGGGATAAATATGGCAGCGAGAATCAGCTCAAACCCACTATAAAAAGGAATTTCAAAAATAAAACAAAAAAACTGGGAAATTCTTTACAATTCCTTCAGGGTCTCTGATGAAACCTGAAATGACCCTATCTACAATGACAGCTGGATGTGGCATAAGGCTGGACACTTGGGACTGAGAGGATTGGTGAGATTGGGTGAGCAAATGCAGACCCTTTAAAGCAATAATGCATGGCACACATTCCATGGGTCCCAACTCTCCAGGCTGAAGGGAATATTACTACAGATATAACATGTACGGGAATCCTAGAGAACGGACACACTGTGAATACGAAAGGTTTCTAAAACTCAACGAATAGTCCCTCTCCTGGTGCTCCGGTTTGACTTTCCATCTGCTTTATTATCAACCTCCCAACTTGGAGAGACAGACCCTTTAACCTCCTGGTTCGCACAGGTTGCCAATTTGGCAGAGGATGAAAGGGAAGAGGGAGAACCAATGAGAGAGTAGCTGTTAGGCATTTGGACGGGCACATATCACTGTAATTTCCCGGCAGGAAGAAGAATTAACCAAAGTCTCAGCCACCCACCGGGAATCAGTATAGATCCTGAACCAAAATTTTGGACTTGCGGTCAGCTCACCAAAAACGAGTTGAAAAATGGAGCTCAGGGGCACAGCAATTCACAAACTGGCCGAGTAATAAAGGACAACTATCGTCCAAAAATCTGTTGAGGGAAGGCAACGAGGCGGACTTGAAAGCGAGGCAGAATAGCAGGAAACAGATTTCAAGAGGTACGTTGGAATCGCCTTTAAAGCACAGGAAGAGGGGCACAACTTCGACAATGATGCACTTGGCCAAAAAGGGCGTATGCGTTTTCTCCTGAATATATTCAGGAGAAAACGCATACGCCCTTTTTGGCCAAGCAAGCAAGCGGGCAATGCAAATCTGCACTACAAAGAAGTATCACTTCCCACCGGTCAAAAGGGACATCCACAAAATGTGTAAAAACCAGAAAGGCAAGACAGGCCCTGGAGAACAGGGAGCCTTGTTATGCTGATGGGCGGGATGTAAATTGCCAACTGCCTCTCTGGAGGAGTGCATTGTGTTCCCTAAAACAAGTAAACAACAGAGCTACAGAGCCAAGGGCACTTCCAGTCTAGGGAATATACCTTGGGAAAACTGAAAATCAAAAAGACACAGCCACCCCAAAATTTAGGGCTGCACTGCTTACAAGGACCTCAACTTGGGTACACCTTAAATATCCCAGGAAATATAAAAATGGTTCAAAAAATTGTGGTACTTACGTACGATGGAATATCCGTCAGCCATGAAATCAATGTCATAAGACCAGTAGCAGCAAAATGGGTGGATTCAGGTACGATGATTCTAAGTGAAATAAGTCACACAGAAAAAGAAACTTATCATAAGATATCACTTATGAAGATCCTGTAAACATGGCTACACTTGAACTGAGTTAGGAAAGAGAACAGTGTCTCACATTTAGAAAACACTCTTATGCCTGCTTAAGGGGGAAGGAGAGGTGGGGTGATGCATAAAACCAGAGTTTGATATAAGCACAGGTACCGTTCCAAAAACCAACTATGGAATAGACAAGACCTACACCTTCCTCAGTGAAAGGGACTCAAAATCCCATATTTCCCGCAGAGGAATATATCTGACTAGTAAGAATCTTAAAACCTATGTATTGATATGTCTCCGTAAGGGAACCAAGTGTGTCTAGACTGGGATAAATATGGCAGCGAGAATCAGCTCAAACCCACTATAAAAAGGAATTTCAAAAATAAAACAAAAAAACTGGGAAATTCTTTACAATTCCTTCAGGGTCTCTGATGAAACCTGAAATGACCCTATCTACAATGACAGCTGGATGTGGCATAAGGCTGGACACTTGGGACTGAGAGGATTGGTGAGATTGGGTGAGCAAATGCAGACCCTTTAAAGCAATAATGCATGGCACACATTCCATGGGACCCAACTCTCCAGGTTGAAGGGAATATTACTACAGATATAACATGTACGGGAATCCTAGAGAACGGACACACTGTGAATACGAAAGGTTTCTAAAACTCAACGAATAGTCCCTCTCCTGGTGCTCCGGTTTGACTTTCCATCTGCTTTATTATCAACCTCCCAACTTGGAGAGACAGCCCCTTTAACCTCCTGGTTCGCACAGGTTGCCAATTTGGCAGAGGATGAAAGGGAAGAGGGAGAACCAATGAGAGAGTAGCTGTTAGGCATTTGGACGGGCACATATCACTGTAATTTCCCGGCAGGAAGAAGAATTAACCAAAGTCTCAGCCACCCACCGGGAATCAGTATAGATCCTGAACCAAAATTTTGGACTTGCGGTCAGCTCACCAAAAACGAGTTGAAAAATGGAGCTCAGGGGCACAGCAATTCACAAACTGGCCGAGTAATAAAGGACAAGTATCGTCCAAAAATCTGTTGAGGGAAGGCAACGAGGCGGACTTGAAAGCGAGGCAGAATAGCAGGAAACAGATTTCAAGAGGTACGTTGGAATCGCCTTTAAAGCACAGGAAGAGGGGCACAACTTCGACAATGATGCACTTGGCCAAAAAGGGCGTATGCGTTTTCTCCAGAATATATTCAGGAGAAAACGCATACGCCCTTTTTGGCCAAGCAAGCAAGCGGGCAATGCAAATCTGCACTACAAAGAAGTATCACTTCCCACCGGTCAAAAGGGACATCCACAAAATGTGTAAAAACCAGAAAGGCAAGACAGGCCCTGGAGAACAGGGAGCCTTGTTATGCTGATGGGCGGGATGTAAATTGCCAACTGCCTCTCTGGAGGAGTGCATTGTGTTCCCTAAAACAAGTAAACAACAGAGCTACAGAGCCAAGGGCACTTCCAGTCTAGGGAATATACCTTGGGAAAACTGAAAATCAAAAAGACACAGCCACCCCAAAATTTAGGGCTGCACTGCTTACAAGGACCTCAACTTGGGTACACCTTAAATATCCCAGGAAATATAAAAATGGTTCAAAAAATTGAGGTACTTACGTACGATGGAATATCCCTCAGCCATGAAACCAATGTCATAAGACCAGTAGCAGCAAAATGGGTGGATTCAGGTACGATGATTCTAAGTGAAATAAGTCACACAGAAAAAGAAACTTATCATAAGATATCACTTATGAAGATCCTGTAAACATGGCTACACTTGAACTGAGTTAGGAAAGAGAACAGTGTCTCACATTTAGAAAACACTCTTATGCCTGCTTAAGGGGGAAGGAGAGGTGGGGTGATGCATAAAACCAGAGTTTGATATAAGCACAAGTACCGTTCCAAAAACCAACTATGGAATAGACAAGACCTACACCTTCCTCAGTGAAAGGGACTCAAAACCCCATATTTCCCGCAGAGGAATATATCTGACTAGTAAGAATCTTAAAACCTATGTATTGATATGTCTCCGTAAGGGAATCAAGTGTGTCTAGACTGGGATAAATATGGCAGCGAGAATCAGCTCAAACCCACTATAAAAAGGAATTTCAAAAATAAAACAAAAAAACTGGGAAATTCTTTACAATTCCTTAAGGGTCTCTGATGAAACCTGAAATGACCCTATCTACAATGACAGCTGGATGTGGCATAAGGCTGGACACTTGGGACTGAGAGGATTGGTGAGATTGGGTGAGCAAATGCAGACCCTTTAAAGCAATAATGCATGGCACACATTGCATGGGTCCCAACTCTCCAGGTTGAAGGGTATATTACTACAGATATAACATGTACGGGAATCCTAGAGAACGGACACACTGTGAATACGAAAGGTTTCTAAAACTCAACGAATAGTCCCTCTCCTGGTGCTCCGGTTTGACTTTCCATCTGCTTTATTATCAACCTCCCAAATTGGAGAGACAGCCCCTTTAACCTCCTGGTTCGCACAGGTTGCCAATTTGGCAGAGGATGAAAGGGAAGAGGGAGAACCAATGAGAGAGTAGCTGTTAGGCATTTGGACGGGCACATATCACTGTAATTTCCCGGCAGGAAGAAGAATTAACCAAAGTCTCAGCCACCCACCGGGAATCAGTATAGATCCTGAACCAAAATTTTGGACTTGCGGTCAGCTCACCAAAAACGAGTTGAAAAATGGAGCTCAGGGGCACAGCAATTCACAAACTGGCCGAGTAATAAAGGACAACTATCGTCCAAAAATCTGTTGAGGGAAGGCAACGAGGCGGACTTGAAAGCGAGGCAGAATAGCAGGAAACAGATTTCAAGAGGTACGTTGGAATCGCCTTTAAAGCACAGGAAGAGGGGCACAACTTCGACAATGATGCACTTGGCCAAAAAGGGCGTATGCGTTTTCCCCTGAATATATTCAGGAGAAAACGCATACGCCCTTTTTGGCCAAGCAAGCAAGCGGGCAATGCAAATCTGCACTACAAAGAAGTATCACTTCCCACCGGTCAAAAGGGACATCCACAAAATGTGTAAAAACCAGAAAGGCAAGACAGGCCCTGGAGAACAGGGAGCCTTGTTATGCTGATGGGCGGGATGTAAATTGCCAACTGCCTCTCTGGAGGAGTGCATTGTGTTCCCTAAAACAAGTAAACAACAGAGCTACAGAGCCAAGGGCACTTCCAGTCTAGGGAATATACCTTGGGAAAACTGAAAATCAAAAAGACACAGCCACCCCAAAATTTAGGGCTGCACTGCTTACAAGGACCTCAACTTGGGTACACCTTAAATATCCCAGGAAATATAAAAATGGTTCAAAAAATTGTGGTACTTACGTACGATGGAATATCCCTCAGCCATGAAATCAATGTCATAAGACCAGTAGCAGCAAAATGGGTGGATTCAGGTACGATGATTCTAAGTGAAATAAGTCACACAGAAAAAGAAACTTATCATAAGATATCACTTATGAAGATCCTGTAAACATGGCTACACTTGAACTGAGTTAGGAAAGAGAACAGTGTCTCACATTTAGAAAACACTCTTATGCCTGCTTAAGGGGGAAGGAGAGGTGGGGTGATGCATAAAACCACAGTTTGATATAAGCACAGGTACCGTTCCAAAAACCAACTATGGAATAGACAAGACCTACACCTTCCTCAGTGAAAGGGACTCAAAATCCCATATTTCCCGCAGAGGAATATATCTGACTAGTAAGAATCTTAAAACCTATGTATTAATATGTCTCCGTAAGGGAATCAAGTGTGTCTAGACTGGGATAAATATGGCAGCGAGAATCAGCTCAAACCCACTATAAAAAGGAATTTCAAAAATAAAACAAAAAAACTGGGAAATTCTTTACAATTCCTTCAGGGTCTCTGATGAAACCTGAAATGACCCTATCTACAAGGACAGCTGGATGTGGCATAAGGCTGGACACTTGGGACTGAGAGGATTGGTGAGATTGGGTGAGCAAATGCAGACCCTTTAAAGCAATAATGCATGGCACACATTCCATGGGTCCCAACTCTCCAGGTTGAAGGGAATATTACTACAGATATAACATGTACGGGAATCCTAGAGAACGGACACACTGTGAATACGAAAGGTTTCTAAAACTCAACGAATAGTCCCTCTCCTGGTGCTCCGGTTTGACTTTCCATCTGCTTTATTATCAACCTCCCAACTTGGAGAGACAGCCCCTTTAACCTCCTGGTTCGCACAGGTTGCCAATTTGGCAGAGGATGAAAGGGAAGAGGGAGAACCAATGAGAGAGTAGCTGTTAGGCATTTGGACGGGCACATATCACTGTAATTTCCCGGCAGGAAGAAGAATTAACCAAAGTCTCAGCCACCCACCGGGAATCAGTATAGATCCTGAACCAAAATTTTGGACTTGCGGTCAGCTCACCAAAAACGAGTTGAAAAATGGAGCTCAGGGGCACAGCAATTCACAAACTGGCCGAGTAATAAAGGACAACTATCGTCCAAAAATCTGTTGAGGGAAGGCAACGAGGCGGACTTGAAAGCGAGGCAGAATAGCAGGAAACAGATTTCCAGAGGTACGTTGGAATCGCCTTTAAAGCACAGGAAGAGGGGCACAACTTTGACAATGATGCACTTGGCCCAAAAGGGCGTATGCGTTTTCTCCTGAATATATTCAGGAGAAAACGCATACACCCTTTTTGGCCAAGCAAGCAAGCGGGCAATGCAAATCTGCACTACAAAGAAGTATCACTTCCCACCGGTCCAAAGGGACATCCACAAAATGTGTAAAAACCAGAAAGGCAAGACAGGCCCTGGAGAACAGGGAGCCTTGTTATGCTGATGGGCGGGATGTAAATTGCCAACTGCCTCTCTGGAGGAGTGCATTGTGTTCCCTAAAACAAGTAAACAACAGAGCTACAGAGCCAAGGGCACTTCCAGTCTAGGGAATATACCTTGGGAAAACTGAAAATCAAAAAGACACAGCCACCACAAAATTTAGGGCTGCACTGCTTACAAGGACCTCAACTTGGGTACACCTTAAATATCCCAGGAAATATAAAAATGGTTCAAAAAATTGTGGTACTTACGTACGATGGAATATCCCTCAGCCATGAAATCAATGTCATAAGACCAGTAGCAGCAAAATGGGTGGATTCAGGTACGATGATTCTAAGTGAAATAAGTCACACAGAAAAAGAAGCTTATCATAAGATATCACTTATGAAGATCCTGTAAACATGGCTACACTTGAACTGAGTTAGGAAAGAGAACAGTGTCTCACATTTAGAAAACACTCTTATGCCTGCTTAAGGGGGAAGGAGAGGTGGGGTGATGCATAAAACCAGAGTTTGATATAAGCACAGGTACCGTTCCAAAAACCAACTATGGAATAGACAAGACCTACACCTTCCTCAGTGAAAGGGACTCAAAATCCCATATTTCCCGCAGAGGAATATATCTGACTAGTAAGAATCTTAAAACCTATGTATTGATATGTCTCCGTAAGGGAACCAAGTGTGTCTAGACTGGGATAAATATGGCAGCGAGAATCAGCTCAAACCCACTATAAAAAGGAATTTCAAAAATAAAACAAAAAAACTGGGAAATTCTTTACAATTCCTTCAGGGTCTCTGATGAAACCTGAAATGACCCTATCTACAATGACAGCTGGATGTGGCATAAGGCTGGACACTTGGGACTGAGAGGATTGGTGAGATTGGGTGAGCAAATGCAGACCCTTTAAAGCAATAATACATGGCACACATTCCATGGGTCCCAACTCTCCAGGTTGAAGGGAATATTACTACAGATATAACATGTACGGGAATCCTAGAGAACGGACACACTGTGAATACGAAAGGTTTCTAAAACTCAACGAATAGTCCCTCTCCTGGTGCTCCGGTTTGACTTTCCATCTGCTTTATTATCAACCTCCCAACTTGGAGAGACAGCCCCTTTAACCTCCTGGTTCGCACAGGTTGCCAATTTGGCAGAGGATGAAAGGGAAGAGGGAGAACCAATGAGAGAGTAGCTGTTAGGCATTTGGACGGGCACATATCACTGTAATTTCCCGGCAGGAAGAAGAATTAACCAAAGTCTCAGCCACCCACCGGGAATCAGTATAGATCCTGAACCAAAATTTTGGACTTGCGGTCAGCTCACCAAAAACGAGTTGAAAAATGGAGCTCAGGGGCACAGCAATTCACAAACTGGCCGAGTAATAAAGGACAACTATCGTCCAAAAATCTGTTGAGGGAAGGCAACGAGGCGGACTTGAAAGCGAGGCAGAATAGCAGGAAACAGATTTCCAGAGGTACGTTGGAATCGCCTTTAAAGCACAGGAAGAGGGGCACAAATTCGACAATGATGCACTTGGCCAAAAAGGGCGTATGCGTTTTCTCCTGAATATATTCAGGAGAAAACGCATACGCCCTTTTTGGCCAAGCAAGCAAGCGGGCAATGCAAATCTGCACTACAAAGAAGTATCACTTCCCACCGGTCAAAAGGGACATCCACAAAATGTGTAAAAACCAGAAAGGCAAGACAGGCCCTGGAGAACAGGGAGCCTTGTTATGCTGATGGGCGGGATGTAAATTGCCAACTGCCTCTCTGGAGGAGTGCATTGTGTTCCCTAAAACAAGTAAACAACAGAGCTACAGAGCCAAGGGCACTTCCAGTCTAGGGAATATACCTTGGGAAAACTGAAAATCAAAAAGACACAGCCACCCCAAAATTTAGGGCTGCACTGCTTACAAGGACCTCAACTTGGGTACACCTTAAATATCCCAGGAAATATAAAAATGGTTCAAAAAATTGTGGTACTTACGTACGATGGAATATCCCTCAGCCATGAAATCAATGTCATAAGACCAGTAGCAGCAAAATGGGTGGATTCAGGTACGATGATTCTAAGTGAAATAAGTCACACAGAAAAAGAAACTTATCATAAGCTATCACTTATGAAGATCCTGTAAACATGGCTACACTTGAACTGAGTTAGGAAAGAGAACAGTGTCTCACATTTAGAAAACACTCTTATGCCTGCTTAAGGGGGAAGGAGAGGTGGGGTGATGCATAAAACCAGAGTTTGATATAAGCACAGGTACCGTTCCAAAAACCAACTATGGAATAGACAAGACCTACACCTTCCTCAGTGAAAGGGACTCAAAATCCCATATTTCCCGCAGAGGAATATATCTGACTAGTAAGAATCTTAAAACCTATGTATTGATATGTCTCCGTAAGGGAACCAAGTGTGTCTAGACTGGGATAAATATGGCAGCGAGAATCAGCTCAAACCCACTATAAAAAGGAATTTCAAAAATAAAACAAAAAAACTGGGAAATTCTTTACAATTCCTTAAGGGTCTCTGATGAAACCTGAAATGACCCTATCTACAATGACAGCTGGATGTGGCATAAGGCTGGACACTTGGGACTGAGAGGATTGGTGAGATTGGGTGAGCAAATGCAGACCCTTTAAAGCAATAATGCATGGCACACATTGCATGGGTCCCAACTCTCCAGGTTGAAGGGAATATTACTACAGATATAACATGTACGGGAATCCTAGAGAACGGACACACTGTGAATACGAAAGGTTTCTAAAACTCAACGAATAGTCCCTCTCCTGGTGCTCCGGTTTGACTTTCCATCTGCTTTATTATCAACCTCCCAACTTGGAGAGACAGCCCCTTTAACCTCCTGGTTCGCACACGTTGCCAATTTGGCAGAGGATGAAAGGGAAGAGGGAGAACCAATGAGAGAGTAGCTGTTAGGCATTTGGACGGGCACATATCACTGTAATTTCCCGGCAGGAAGAAGAATTAACCAAAGTCTCAGCCACCCACCGGGAATCAGTATAGATCCTGAACCAAAATTTTGGACTTGCGGTCAGCTCACCAAAAACGAGTTGAAAAATGGAGCTCAGGGGCACAGCAATTCACAAACTGGCCGAGTAATAAAGGACAACTATCGTCCAAAAATCTGTTGAGGGAAGGCAACGAGGCGGACTTGAAAGCGAGGCAGAATAGCAGGAAACAGATTTCCAGAGGTACGTTGGAATCGCCTTTAAAGCACAGGAAGAGGGGCACAACTTCGACAATGATGCACTTGGCCCAAAAGGGTGTATGTGTTTTCTCCTGAATATATTCAGGAGAAAACACATACACCCTTTTTGGCCAAGCAAGCAAGCGGGCAATGCAAATCTGCACTACAAAGAAGTATCACTTCCCACCGGTCAAAAGGGACATCCACAAAATGTGTAAAAACCAGAAAGGCAAGACAGGCCCTGGAGAACAGGGAGCCTTGTTATGCTGATGGGCGGGATGTAAATTGCCAGCTGCCTCTCTGGAGGAGTGCATTGTGTTCCCTAAAACCAGTAAACAACAGAGCTACAGAGCCAAGGGCACTTCCAGTCTAGGGAATATACCTTGGGAAAACTGAAAATCAAAAAGACACAGCCACCCCAAAATTTAGGGCTGCACTGCTTACAAGGACCTCAACTTGGGTACACCTTAAATATCCCAGGAAATATAAAAATGGTTCAAAAAATTGTGGTACTTACGTACGATGGAATATCCCTCAGCCATGAAATCAATGTCATAAGACCAGTAGCAGCAAAATGGGTGGATTCAGGTACGATGATTCTAAGTGAAATAAGTCACACAGAAAAAGAAACTTATCATAAGATATCACTTATGAAGATCCTGTAAACATGGCTACACTTGAACTGAGTTAGGAAAGAGAACAGTGTCTCACATTTAGAAAACACTCTTATGCCTGCTTAAGGGGGAAGGAGAGGTGGGGTGATGCATAAAACCAGAGTTTGATATAAGCACAGGTACCGTTCCAAAAACCAACTATGGAATAGACAAGACCTACACCTTCCTCAGTGAAAGGGACTCAAAACCCCATATTTCCCGCAGAGGAATATATCTGACTAGTAAGAATCTTAAAACCTATGTATTGATATGTCTCCGTAAGGGAATCAAGTGTGTCTAGACTGGGATAAATATGGCAGCGAGAATCAGCTCAAACCCACTATAAAAAGGAATTTCAAAAATAAAACAAAAAAACTGGGAAATTCTTTACAATTCCTTCAGGGTCTCTGATGAAACCTGAAATGACCCTATCTACAAGGACAGCTGGATGTGGCATAAGGCTGGACACTTGGGACTGAGAGGATTGGTGAGATTGGGTGAGCAAATGCAGACCCTTTAAAGCAATAATGCATGGCACACATTCCATGGGTCCCAACTCTCCAGGTTGAAGGGAATATTACTACAGATATAACATGTACGGGAATCCTAGAGAACGGACACACTGTGAATACGAAAGGTTTCTAAAACTCAACGAATAGTCCCTCTCCTGGTGCTCTGGTTTGACTTTCCATCTGCTTTATTATCAACCTCCCAACTTGGAGAGACAGCCCCTTTAACCTCCTGGTTCGCACAGGTTGCCAATTTGGCAGAGGATGAAAGGGAAGAGGGAGAACCAATGAGAGAGTAGCTGTTAGGCATTTGGACGGGCACATATCACTGTAATTTCCCGGCAGGAAGAAGAATTAACCAAAGTCTCAGCCACCCACCGGGAAACAGTATAGATCCTGAACCAAAATTTTGGACTTGCGGTCAGCTCACCAAAAACGAGTTGAAAAATGGAGCTCAGGGGCACAGCAATTCACAAACTGGCCGAGTAATAAAGGACAACTATCGTCCAAAAATCTGTTGAGGGAAGGCAACGAGGCGGACTTGAAAGCGAGGCAGAATAGCAGGAAACAGATTTCCAGAGGTACGTTGGAATCGCCTTTAAAGCACAGGAAGAGGGGCACAACTTCGACAATGATGCACTTGGCCCAAAAGGGTGTATGTGTTTTCTCCTGAATATATTCAGGAGAAAACGCATACACCCTTTTTGGCCAAGCAAGCAAGCGGGCAATGCAAATCTGCACTACAAAGAAGTATCACTTCCCACCGGTCCAAAGGGACATCCACAAAATGTGTAAAAACCAGAAAGGCAAGACAGGCCCTGGAGAACAGGGAGCCTTGTTATGCTGATGGGCGGGATGTAAATTGCCAACTGCCTCTCTGGAGGAGTGCATTGTGTTCCCTAAAACAAGTAAACAACAGAGCTACAGAGCCAAGGGCACTTCCAGTCTAGGGAATATACCTTGGGAAAACTGAAAATCAAAAAGACACAGCCACCCCAAAATTTAGGGCTGCACTGCTTACAAGGACCTCAACTTGGGTACACCTTAAATATCCCAGGAAATATAAAAATGGTTCAAAAAATTGTGGTACTTACGTACGATGGAATATCCCTCAGCCATGAAATCAATGTCATAAGACCAGTAGCAGCAAAATGGGTGGATTCAGGTACGATGATTCTAAGTGAAATAAGTCACACAGAAAAAGAAACTTATCATAAGATATCACTTATGAAGATCCTGTAAACATGGCTACACTTGAACTGAGTTAGGAAAGAGAACAGTGTCTCACATTTAGAAAACACTCTTATGCCTGCTTAAGGGGGAAGGAGAGGTGGGGTGATGCATAAAACCAGAGTTTGATATAAGCACAGGTACCGTTCCAAAAACCAACTATGGAATAGACAAGACCTACACCTTCCTCAGTGAAAGGGACTCAAAATCCCATATTTCCCGCAGAGGAATATATCTGACTAGTAAGAATCTTAAAACCTATGTATTGATATGTCTCCGTAAGGGAACCAAGTGTGTCTAGACTGGGATAAATATGGCAGCGAGAATCAGCTCAAACCCACTATAAAAAGGAATTTCAAAAATAAAACAAAAAAACTGGGAAATTCTTTACAATTCCTTCAGGGTCTCTGATGAAACCTGAAATGACCCTATCTACAATGACAGCTGGATGTGGCATAAGGCTGGACACTTGGGACTGAGAGGATTGGTGAGATTGGGTGAGCAAATGCAGACCCTTTAAAGCAATAATGCATGGCACACATTGCATGGGTCCCAACTCTCCAGGTTGAAGGGAATATTACTACAGATATAACATGTACGGGAATCCTAGAGAACGGACACACTGTGAATACGAAAGGTTTCTAAAACTCAACGAATAGTCCCTCTCCTGGTGCTCCGGTTTGACTTTCCATCTGCTTTATTATCAACCTCCCAACTTGGAGAGACAGCCCCTTTAACTTCCTGGTTCGCACAGGTTGCCAATTTGGCAGAGGATGAAAGGGAAGAGGGAGAACCAATGAGAGAGTAGCTGTTAGGCATTTGGACGGGCACATATCACTGTAATTTCCCGGCAGGAAGAAGAATTAACCAAAGTCTCAGCCACCCACCGGGAATCAGTATAGATCCTGAACCAAAATTTTGGACTTGCGGTCAGCTCACCAAAAACGAGTTGAAAAATGGAGCTCAGGGGCACAGCAATTCACAAACTGGCCGAGTAATAAAGGACAACTATCGTCCAAAAATCTGTTGAGGGAAGGCAACGAGGCGGACTTGAAAGCGAGGCAGAATAGCAGGAAACAGATTTCAAGAGGTACGTTGGAATCGCCTTTAAAGCACAGGAAGAGGGGCACAACTTCGACAATGATGCACTTGGCCCAAAAGGGCGTATGCGTTTTCTCCTGAATATATTCAGGAGAAAACGCATACGCCCTTTTTGGCCAAGCAAGCAAGCGGGCAATGCAAATCTGCACTACAAAGAAGTATCACTTCCCACCGGTCAAAAGGGACATCCACAAAATGTGTAAAAACCAGAAAGGCAAGACAGGCCCTGGAGAACAGGGAGCCTTGTTATGCTGATGGGCGGGATGTAAATTGCCAACTGCCTCTCTGGAGGAGTGCATTGTGTTCCCTAAAACAAGTAAACAACAGAGCTACAGAGCCAAGGGCACTTCCAGTCTAGGGAATATACCTTGGGAAAACTGAAAATCAAAAAGACACAGCCACCCCAAAATTTAGGGCTGCACTGCTTACAAGGACCTCAACTTGGGTACACCTTAAATATCCCAGGAAATATAAAAATGGTTCAAAAAATTGTGGTACTTACGTACGATGGAATATCCCTCAGCCATGAAATCAATGTCATAAGACCAGTAGCAGCAAAATGGGTGGATTCAGGTACGATGATTCTAAGTGAAATAAGTCACACAGAAAAAGAAACTTATCATAAGATATCACTTATGAAGATCCTGTAAACATGGCTACACTTGAACTGAGTTAGGAAAGAGAACAGTGTCTCACATTTAGAAAACACTCTTATGCCTGCTTAAGGGGGAAGGAGAGGTGGGGTGATGCATAAAACCAGAGTTTGATATAAGCACAGGTACCGTTCCAAAAACCAACTATGGAATAGACAAGACCTACACCTTCCTCAGTGAAAGGGACTCAAAACCCCATATTTCCCGCAGAGGAATATATCTGACTAGTAAGAATCTTAAAACCTATGTATTGATATGTCTCCGTAAGGCAATCAAGTGTGTCTAGACTGGCATAAACATTGCAGTGAGAATCAGCTCAAACCCACTATAAAAAGGAATTTCAAAAAAAAACAAAAAAACTGGGAAATTCTTTACAATTCCTTCAGGGTCTCTGATGAAACCTGAAATGACCCTATCTACAATGACAGCTGGATGTGGCATAAGGCTGGACACTTGGGACTGAGAGGATTGGTGAGATTGGGTGAGCAAATGCAGACCCTTTAAAGCAATAATGCATGGCACACATTCCATGGGTCCCAACTCTCCAGGTTGAAGGGAATATTACTACAGATATAACATGTACGGGAATCCTAGAGAACGGACACACTGTGAATACGAAAGGTTTCTAAAACTCAACGAATAGTCCCTCTCCTGGTGCTCCAGTTTGACTTTCCATCTGCTTTATTATCAACCTCCCAACTTGGAGAGACAGCCCCTTTAACCTCCTGGTTCGCACAGGTTGCCAATTTGGCAGAGGATGAAAGGGAAGAGGGAGAACCAATGAGAGAGTAGCTGTTAGGCATTTGGACGGGCACATATCACTGTAATTTCCCGGCAGGAAGAAGAATTAACCAAAGTCTCAGCCACCCACTGGGAATCAGTATAGATCCTGAACCAAAATTTTAGACTTGCGGTCAGCTCACCAAAAACGAGTTGAAAAATGGAGCTCAGGGGCACAGCAATTCACAAACTGGCCGAGTAATAAAGGACAACTATCGTCCAAAAATCTGTTGAGGGAAGGCAACGAGGCGGACTTGAAAGCGAGGCAGAATAGCAGGAAACAGATTTCAAGAGGTACGTTGGAATCGCCTTTAAAGCACAGGAAGAGGGGCACAACTTCGACAATGATGCACTTGGCCAAAAAGGGCGTATGCGTTTTCTCCTGAATATATTCAGGAGAAAACGCATACGCCCTTTTTGGCCAAGCAAGCAAGCGGGCAATGCAAATCTGCACTACAAAGAAGTATCACTTCCCACCGGTCAAAAGGGACATCCACAAAATGTGTAAAAACCAGAAAGGCAAGACAGGCCCTGGAGAACAGGGAGCCTTGTTATGCTGATGGGCGGGATGTAAATTGCCAACTGCCTCTCTGGAGGAGTGCATTGTGTTCCCTAAAACAAGTAAACAACAGAGCTACAGAGCCAAGGGCACTTCCAGTCTAGGGAATATACCTTGGGAAAACTGAAAATCAAAAAGACACAGCCACCCCAAAATTTAGGGCTGCACTGCTTACAAGGACCTCAACTTGGGTACACCTTAAATATCCCAGGAAATATAAAAATGGTTCAAAAAATTGTGGTACTTACGTACGATGGAATATCCCTCAGCCATGAAATCAATGTCATAAGACCAGTAGCAGCAAAATGGGTGGATTCAGGTACGATGATTCTAAGTGAAATAAGTCACACAGAAAAAGAAACTTATCATAAGATATCACTTATGAAGATCCTGTAAACATGGCTACACTTGAACTGAGTTAGGAAAGAGAACAGTGTCTCACATTTAGAAAACACTCTTATGCCTGCTTAAGGGGGAAGGAGAGGTGGGGTGATGCATAAAACCAGAGTTTGATATAAGCACAGGTACCGTTCCAAAAACCAACTATGGAATAGACAAGACCTACACCTTCCTCAGTGAAAGGGACTCAAAACCCCATATTTCCCGCAGAGGAATATATCTGACTAGTAAGAATCTTAAAACCTATGTATTGATATGTCTCCGTAAGGGAATCAAGTGTGTCTAGACTGGGATAAATATGGCAGCGAGAATCAGCTCAAACCCACTATAAAAAGGAATTTCAAAAATAAAACAAAAAAACTGGGAAATTCTTTACAATTCCTTCAGGGTCTCTGATGAAACCTGAAATGACCCTATCTACAAGGACAGCTGGATGTGGCATAAGGCTGGACACTTGGGACTGAGAGGATTGGTGAGATTGGGTGAGCAAATGCAGACCCTTTAAAGCAATAATGCATGGCACACATTCCATGGGTCCCAACTCTCCAGGTTGAAGGGAATATTACTACAGATATAACATGTACGGGAATCCTAGAGAACGGACACACTGTGAATACGAAAGGTTTCTAAAACTCAACGAATAGTCCCTCTCCTGGTGCTCTGGTTTGACTTTCCATCTGCTTTATTATCAACCTCCCAACTTGGAGAGACAGCCCCTTTAACCTCCTGGTTCGCACAGGTTGCCAATTTGGCAGAGGATGAAAGGGAAGAGGGAGAACCAATGAGAGAGTAGCTGTTAGGCATTTGGACGGGCACATATCACTGTAATTTCCCGGCAGGAAGAAGAATTAACCAAAGTCTCAGCCACCCACCGGGAAACAGTATAGATCCTGAACCAAAATTTTGGACTTGCGGTCAGCTCACCAAAAACGAGTTGAAAAATGGAGCTCAGGGGCACAGCAATTCACAAACTGGCCGAGTAATAAAGGACAACTATCGTCCAAAAATCTGTTGAGGGAAGGCAACGAGGCGGACTTGAAAGCGAGGCAGAATAGCAGGAAACAGATTTCCAGAGGTACGTTGGAATCGCCTTTAAAGCACAGGAAGAGGGGCACAACTTCGACAATGATGCACTTGGCCCAAAAGGGTGTATGTGTTTTCTCCTGAATATATTCAGGAGAAAACGCATACACCCTTTTTGGCCAAGCAAGCAAGCGGGCAATGCAAATCTGCACTACAAAGAAGTATCACTTCCCACCGGTCCAAAGGGACATCCACAAAATGTGTAAAAACCAGAAAGGCAAGACAGGCCCTGGAGAACAGGGAGCCTTGTTATGCTGATGGGCGGGATGTAAATTGCCAACTGCCTCTCTGGAGGAGTGCATTGTGTTCCCTAAAACAAGTAAACAACAGAGCTACAGAGCCAAGGGCACTTCCAGTCTAGGGAATATACCTTGGGAAAACTGAAAATCAAAAAGACACAGCCACCCCAAAATTTAGGGCTGCACTGCTTACAAGGACCTCAACTTGGGTACACCTTAAATATCCCAGGAAATATAAAAATGGTTCAAAAAATTGTGGTACTTACGTACGATGGAATATCCCTCAGCCATGAAATCAATGTCATAAGACCAGTAGCAGCAAAATGGGTGGATTCAGGTACGATGATTCTAAGTGAAATAAGTCACACAGAAAAAGAAACTTATCATAAGATATCACTTATGAAGATCCTGTAAACATGGCTACACTTGAACTGAGTTAGGAAAGAGAACAGTGTCTCACATTTAGAAAACACTCTTATGCCTGCTTAAGGGGGAAGGAGAGGTGGGGTGATGCATAAAACCAGAGTTTGATATAAGCACAGGTACCGTTCCAAAAACCAACTATGGAATAGACAAGACCTACACCTTCCTCAGTGAAAGGGACTCAAAACCCCATATTTCCCGCAGAGGAATATATCTGACTAGTAAGAATCTTAAAACCTATGTATTGATATGTCTCCGTAAGGGAATCAAGTGTGTCTAGACTGGGATAAATATGGCAGCGAGAATCAGCTCAAACCCACTATAAAAAGGAATTTCAAAAATAAAACAAAAAAACTGGGAAATTCTTTACAATTCCTTCAGGGTCTCTGATGAAACCTGAAATGACCCTATCTACAAGGACAGCTGGATGTGGCATAAGGCTGGACACTTGGGACTGAGAGGATTGGTGAGATTGGGTGAGCAAATGCAGACCCTTTAAAGCAATAATGCATGGCACACATTCCATGGGTCCCAACTCTCCAGGTTGAAGGGAATATTACTACAGATATAACATGTACGGGAATCCTAGAGAACGGACACACTGTGAATACGAAAGGTTTCTAAAACTCAACGAATAGTCCCTCTCCTGGTGCTCTGGTTTGACTTTCCATCTGCTTTATTATCAACCTCCCAACTTGGAGAGACAGCCCCTTTAACCTCCTGGTTCGCACAGGTTGCCAATTTGGCAGAGGATGAAAGGGAAGAGGGAGAACCAATGAGAGAGTAGCTGTTAGGCATTTGGACGGGCACATATCACTGTAATTTCCCGGCAGGAAGAAGAATTAACCAAAGTCTCAGCCACCCACCGGGAAACAGTATAGATCCTGAACCAAAATTTTGGACTTGCGGTCAGCTCACCAAAAACGAGTTGAAAAATGGAGCTCAGGGGCACAGCAATTCACAAACTGGCCGAGTAATAAAGGACAACTATCGTCCAAAAATCTGTTGAGGGAAGGCAACGAGGCGGACTTGAAAGCGAGGCAGAATAGCAGGAAACAGATTTCCAGAGGTACGTTGGAATCGCCTTTAAAGCACAGGAAGAGGGGCACAACTTCGACAATGATGCACTTGGCCCAAAAGGGTGTATGTGTTTTCTCCTGAATATATTCAGGAGAAAACGCATACACCCTTTTTGGCCAAGCAAGCAAGCGGGCAATGCAAATCTGCACTACAAAGAAGTATCACTTCCCACCGGTCCAAAGGGACATCCACAAAATGTGTAAAAACCAGAAAGGCAAGACAGGCCCTGGAGAACAGGGAGCCTTGTTATGCTGATGGGCGGGATGTAAATTGCCAACTGCCTCTCTGGAGGAGTGCATTGTGTTCCCTAAAACAAGTAAACAACAGAGCTACAGAGCCAAGGGCACTTCCAGTCTAGGGAATATACCTTGGGAAAACTGAAAATCAAAAAGACACAGCCACCCCAAAATTTAGGGCTGCACTGCTTACAAGGACCTCAACTTGGGTACACCTTAAATATCCCAGGAAATATAAAAATGGTTCAAAAAATTGTGGTACTTACGTACGATGGAATATCCCTCAGCCATGAAATCAATGTCATAAGACCAGTAGCAGCAAAATGGGTGGATTCAGGTACGATGATTCTAAGTGAAATAAGTCACACAGAAAAAGAAACTTATCATAAGATATCACTTATGAAGATCCTGTAAACATGGCTACACTTGAACTGAGTTAGGAAAGAGAACAGTGTCTCACATTTAGAAAACACTCTTATGCCTGCTTAAGGGGGAAGGAGAGGTGGGGTGATGCATAAAACCAGAGTTTGATATAAGCACAGGTACCGTTCCAAAAACCAACTATGGAATAGACAAGACCTACACCTTCCTCAGTGAAAGGGACTCAAAATCCCATATTTCCCGCAGAGGAATATATCTGACTAGTAAGAATCTTAAAACCTATGTATTGATATGTCTCCGTAAGGGAACCAAGTGTGTCTAGACTGGGATAAATATGGCAGCGAGAATCAGCTCAAACCCACTATAAAAAGGAATTTCAAAAATAAAACAAAAAAACTGGGAAATTCTTTACAATTCCTTCAGGGTCTCTGATGAAACCTGAAATGACCCTATCTACAATGACAGCTGGATGTGGCATAAGGCTGGACACTTGGGACTGAGAGGATTGGTGAGATTGGGTGAGCAAATGCAGACCCTTTAAAGCAATAATGCATGGCACACATTGCATGGGTCCCAACTCTCCAGGTTGAAGGGAATATTACTACAGATATAACATGTACGGGAATCCTAGAGAACGGACACACTGTGAATACGAAAGGTTTCTAAAACTCAACGAATAGTCCCTCTCCTGGTGCTCCGGTTTGACTTTCCATCTGCTTTATTATCAACCTCCCAACTTGGAGAGACAGCCCCTTTAACTTCCTGGTTCGCACAGGTTGCCAATTTGGCAGAGGATGAAAGGGAAGAGGGAGAACCAATGAGAGAGTAGCTGTTAGGCATTTGGACGGGCACATATCACTGTAATTTCCCGGCAGGAAGAAGAATTAACCAAAGTCTCAGCCACCCACCGGGAATCAGTATAGATCCTGAACCAAAATTTTGGACTTGCGGTCAGCTCACCAAAAACGAGTTGAAAAATGGAGCTCAGGGGCACAGCAATTCACAAACTGGCCGAGTAATAAAGGACAACTATCGTCCAAAAATCTGTTGAGGGAAGGCAACGAGGCGGACTTGAAAGCGAGGCAGAATAGCAGGAAACAGATTTCAAGAGGTACGTTGGAATCGCCTTTAAAGCACAGGAAGAGGGGCACAACTTCGACAATGATGCACTTGGCCCAAAAGGGCGTATGCGTTTTCTCCTGAATATATTCAGGAGAAAACGCATACGCCCTTTTTGGCCAAGCAAGCAAGCGGGCAATGCAAATCTGCACTACAAAGAAGTATCACTTCCCACCGGTCAAAAGGGACATCCACAAAATGTGTAAAAACCAGAAAGGCAAGACAGGCCCTGGAGAACAGGGAGCCTTGTTATGCTGATGGGCGGGATGTAAATTGCCAACTGCCTCTCTGGAGGAGTGCATTGTGTTCCCTAAAACAAGTAAACAACAGAGCTACAGAGCCAAGGGCACTTCCAGTCTAGGGAATATACCTTGGGAAAACTGAAAATCAAAAAGACACAGCCACCCCAAAATTTAGGGCTGCACTGCTTACAAGGACCTCAACTTGGGTACACCTTAAATATCCCAGGAAATATAAAAATGGTTCAAAAAATTGTGGTACTTACGTACGATGGAATATCCCTCAGCCATGAAATCAATGTCATAAGACCAGTAGCAGCAAAATGGGTGGATTCAGGTACGATGATTCTAAGTGAAATAAGTCACACAGAAAAAGAAACTTATCATAAGATATCACTTATGAAGATCCTGTAAACATGGCTACACTTGAACTGAGTTAGGAAAGAGAACAGTGTCTCACATTTAGAAAACACTCTTATGCCTGCTTAAGGGGGAAGGAGAGGTGGGGTGATGCATAAAACCAGAGTTTGATATAAGCACAGGTACCGTTCCAAAAACCAACTATGGAATAGACAAGACCTACACCTTCCTCAGTGAAAGGGACTCAAAACCCCATATTTCCCGCAGAGGAATATATCTGACTAGTAAGAATCTTAAAACCTATGTATTGATATGTCTCCGTAAGGCAATCAAGTGTGTCTAGACTGGCATAAACATTGCAGTGAGAATCAGCTCAAACCCACTATAAAAAGGAATTTCAAAAAAAAACAAAAAAACTGGGAAATTCTTTACAATTCCTTCAGGGTCTCTGATGAAACCTGAAATGACCCTATCTACAATGACAGCTGGATGTGGCATAAGGCTGGACACTTGGGACTGAGAGGATTGGTGAGATTGGGTGAGCAAATGCAGACCCTTTAAAGCAATAATGCATGGCACACATTCCATGGGTCCCAACTCTCCAGGTTGAAGGGAATATTACTACAGATATAACATGTACGGGAATCCTAGAGAACGGACACACTGTGAATACGAAAGGTTTCTAAAACTCAACGAATAGTCCCTCTCCTGGTGCTCCAGTTTGACTTTCCATCTGCTTTATTATCAACCTCCCAACTTGGAGAGACAGCCCCTTTAACCTCCTGGTTCGCACAGGTTGCCAATTTGGCAGAGGATGAAAGGGAAGAGGGAGAACCAATGAGAGAGTAGCTGTTAGGCATTTGGACGGGCACATATCACTGTAATTTCCCGGCAGGAAGAAGAATTAACCAAAGTCTCAGCCACCCACCGGGAATCAGTATAGATCCTGAACCAAAATTTTAGACTTGCGGTCAGCTCACCAAAAACGAGTTGAAAAATGGAGCTCAGGGGCACAGCAATTCACAAACTGGCCGAGTAATAAAGGACAACTATCGTCCAAAAATCTGTTGAGGGAAGGCAACGAGGCGGACTTGAAAGCGAGGCAGAATAGCAGGAAACAGATTTCAAGAGGTACGTTGGAATCGCCTTTAAAGCACAGGAAGAGGGGCACAACTTCGACAATGATGCACTTGGCCAAAAAGGGCGTATGCGTTTTCTCCTGAATATATTCAGGAGAAAACGCATACGCCCTTTTTGGCCAAGCAAGCAAGCGGGCAATGCAAATCTGCACTACAAAGAAGTATCACTTCCCACCGGTCAAAAGGGACATCCACAAAATGTGTAAAAACCAGAAAGGCAAGACAGGCCCTGGAGAACAGGGAGCCTTGTTATGCTGATGGGCGGGATGTAAATTGCCAACTGCCTCTCTGGAGGAGTGCATTGTGTTCCCTAAAACAAGTAAACAACAGAGCTACAGAGCCAAGGGCACTTCCAGTCTAGGGAATATACCTGGGAATAACTGAAAATCAATTAGACAGAGCCACCCCAAAATTTAGGGCTGCACCGCTTACAATGACCTCAACTTGGGTACACCTTAAATATCCCAGGGAATATAAAATTGGTTCAAAAAATTGTGGTACTTACGTACGATGGAATATCCCTCAGCCATGAAATCAATGTCATAAGACCAGTAGCAGCAAAATGGGTGGATTCAGGTACGATGATTCTAAGTGAAATAAGTCATAGAGAAAAAGAAACTTATCATAAGTTATCACTTATGAAGATCCTGTAAACATGGCTACACTTGAACTGAGTTAGGAAAGAGAACAGTGTCTCACATTTAGAAAACACTCTTATGCCTGCTTAAGGGGGAAGGAGAGGTGGGGTGATGCATAAAACCAGAGTTTGATATAAGCACAGGTACCGTTCCAAAAACCAACTATGGAATAGACAAGACCTACACCTTCCTCAGTGAAAGGGACTCAAAACCCCATATTTCCCGCAGAGGAATATATCTGACTAGTAAGAATCTTAAAACCTATGTATTGATATGTCTCCATAAGGGAATCAAGTGTTTCTAGACTGGCATAAACATGGCAGCGAGAATCAGCTCAAACCCACTATAAAAAGGAATTTCAAAAATAAAACAAAAAAACTGGGAAATTCTTTACAATTCCTTCAGGGTCTCTGATGAAACCTGAAATGACCCTATCTACAATGACAGCTGGATGCGGCATAAGGCTGGACACTTGGGACTGAGAGGATTGGTGAGATTGGGTGAGCAAATGCAGACCCTTTAAAGCAATAATGCATGGCACACATTCCATGGGTCCCAACTCTCCAGGTTGAAGGGAATATTACTACAGATATAACATGTACGGGAATCCTAGAGAACGGACACACTGTGAATACGAAAGGTTTCTAAAACTCAACGAATAGTCCCTCTCCTGGTGCTCCGGTTTGACTTTCCATCTGCTTTATTATCAACCTCCCAACTTGGAGAGACAGCCCCTTTAACCTCCTGGTTCGCACAGGTTGCCAATTTGGCAGAGGATGAAAGGGAAGAGGGAGAACCAATGAGAGAGTAGCTGTTAGGCATTTGGACGGGCACATATCACTGTAATTTCCCGGCAGGAAGAAGAATTAACCAAAGTCTCAGCCACCCACCGGGAATCAGTATAGATCCTGAACCAAAATTTTGGACTTGCGGTCAGCTCACCAAAAACGAGTTGAAAAATGGAGCTCAGGGGCACAGCAATTCACAAACTGGCCGAGTAATAAAGGACAACTATCGTCCAAAAATCTGTTGAGGAAAGGCAATGAGGCGGACTTGAAAGCGTGGCAGAATAGCAGGAAACAGATTTCAAGAGGTACGTTGGAATCGCCTTTAAAGCACAGGAAGAGGGGCACAACTTCGACAATGATGCACTTGGCCAAAAAGGGCGTATGCGTTTTCTCCTGAATATATTCAGGAGAAAACGCATACGCCCTTTTTGGCCAAGCAAGCAAGCGGGCAATGCAAATCTGCACTACAAAGAAGTATCACTTCCCATCAGTCAAAAGGGACATCCACAAAATGTGTAAAAACCAGAAAGGCAAGACAGGCCCTGGAGAACAGGGTGCCTTGTTATGCTGATGGGCGGGATGTAAATTGCCAACTGCCTCTCTGGAGGAGTGCATTGTGTTCCCTAAAACAAGTAAACAACAGAGCTACAGAGCCAAGGGCACTTCCAGTCTAGGGAATATACGTTGGGAAAACTGAAAATCAAAAAGACACAGCCACCCCAAAATTTAGGGCTGCACTGCTTACAAGGACCTCAACTTGGGTACACCTTAAATATCCCAGGAAATATAAAAATGGTTCAAAAAATTGTGGTACTTACGTACGATGGAATATCCCTCAGCCATGAAATCAATGTCATAAGACCAGTAGCAGCAAAACGGGTGGATTCAGGTACGATGATTCTAAGTGAAATAAGGCACACAGAAAAAGAAACTTATCATAAGATATCACTTATGAAGATCCTGTAAACATGGCTACACTTGAACTGAGTTAGGAAAGAGAACAGTGTCTCACATTTAGAAAACACTCTTATGCCTGCTTAAGGGGGAAGGAGAGGTGGGGTGATGCATAAAACCAGAGTTTGATATAAGCACAGGTACCGTTCCAAAAACCAACTATGGAATAGACAAGACCTACACCTTCCTCAGTGAAAGGGACTCAAAACACCATATTTCCCGCAGAGGAATATATCTGACTAGTAAGAATCTTAAAATCTATGTATTGGTATGTCTCCGTAAGGGAATCAAGTGTGTCTAGACTGGGATAAATATGGCAGCGAGAATCAGCTCAAACCCACTATAAAAAGGAATTTCAAAAATAAAACAAAAAAACTGGGAAATTCTTTACAATTCCTTCAGGGTCTCTGATGAAACCTGAAATGACCCTATCTACAATGACAGCTGGATGTGGCATAAGGCTGGACACTTTGGACTGAGAGGATTGGTGAGATTGGGTGAGCAAATGCAGACCCTTTAAAGCAATAATGCATGGCACACATTCCATGGGTCCCAACTCTCCAGGTTGAAGGGAATATTACTACAGATATAACATGTACGGGAATCCTAGAGAACGGACACACTGTGAATACGAAAGGTTTCTAAAACTCAACGAATAGTCCCTCTCCTGGTGCTCCGGTTTGACTTTCCATCTGCTTTATTATCAACCTCCCAACTTGGAGAGACAGCCCCTTTAACCTCCTGGTTCGCACAGGTTGCCAATTTGGCAGAGGATGAAAGGGAAGAGGGAGAACCAATGAGAGAGTAGCTGTTAGGCATTTGGACGGGCACATATCACTGTAATTTCCCGGCAGGAAGAAGAATTAACCAAAGTCTCAGCCACCCACCGGGAATCAGTATAGATCCTGAACCAAAATTTTGGACTTGCGGTCAGCTCACCAAAAACGAGTTGAAAAATGGAGCTCAGGGGCACAGCAATTCACAAACTGGCCGAGTAATAAAGGACAACTATCGTCCAAAAATCTGTTGAGGGAAGGCAACGAGGCAGACTTGAAAGCGAGGCAGAATAGCAGGAAACAGATTTCCAGAGGTACGTTGGAATCGCCTTTAAAGCACAGGAAGAGGGGCACAACTTCGACAATGATGCACTTGGCCAAAAAGGGCGTATGCGTTTTCTCCTGAATATATTCAGGAGAAAACGCATACGCCCTTTTTGGCCAAGCAAGCAAGCGGGCAATGCAAATCTGCACTACAAAGAAGTATCACTTCCCACCGGTCAAAAGGGACATCCACAAAATGTGTAAAAACCAGAAAGGCAAGACAGGCCCTGGAGAACAGGGAGCCTTGTTATGCTGATGGGCGGGATTTAAATTGCCAACTGCCTCTCTGGAGGAGTGCATTGTGTTCCCTGAAACAAGTAAACAACAGAGGTACAGAGCCAAGGGCACTTCCAGTCTAGGGAATATACCTTGGGAAAACTGAAAATCAAAAAGACACAGCCACCCCAAAATTTAGGGCTGCACTGCTTACAAGGACCTCAACTTGGGTACACCTTAAATATCCCAGGAAATATAAAAATGGTTCAAAAAATTGTGGTACTTACGTACGATGGAATATCCCTCAGCCATGAAATCAATGTCATAAGACCAGTAGCAGCAAAACGGGTGGATTCAGGTACGATGATTCTAAGTGAAATAAGGCACACAGAAAAAGAAACTTATCATAAGATATCACTTATGAAGATCCTGTAAACATGGCTACACTTGAACTGAGTTAGGAAAGAGAACAGTGTCTCACATTTAGAAAACACTCTTATGCCTGCTTAAGGGGGAAGGAGAGGTGGGGTGATGCATAAAACCAGAGTTTGATATAAGCACAGGTACCGTTCCAAAAACCAACTATGGAATAGACAAGACCTACACCTTCCTCAGTGAAAGGGACTCAAAACCCCATATTTCCCGCAGAGGAATATATCTGACTAGTAAGAATCTTAAAATCTATGTATTGGTATGTCTCCGTAAGGGAATCAAGTGTGTCTAGACTGGGATAAATATGGCAGCGAGAATCAGCTCAAACCCACTATAAAAAGGAATTTCAAAAATAAAACAAAAAAACTGGGAAATTCTTTACAATTCCTTCAGGGTCTCTGATGAAACCTGAAATGACCCTATCTACAATGACAGCTGGATGTGGCATAAGGCTGGACACTTGGGACTGAGAGGATTGGTGAGATTGGGTGAGCAAATGCAGACCCTTTAAAGCAATAATGCATGGCACACATTCCATGGGTCCCAACTCTCCAGGTTGAAGGGAATATTACTACAGATATAACATGTACGGGAATCCTAGAGAACGGACACACTGTGAATACGAAAGGTTTCTAAAACTCAACGAATAGTCCCTCTCCTGGTGCTCCGGTTTGACTTTCCATCTGCTTTATTATCAACCTCCCAACTTGGAGAGACAGCCCCTTTAACCTACTGGTTCGCACAGGTTGCCAATTTGGCAGAGGATGAAAGGGAAGAGGGAGAACCAATGAGAGAGTAGCTGTTAGGCATTTGGACGGGCACATATCACTGTAATTTCCCGGCAGGAAGAAGAATTAACCAAAGTCTCAGCCACCCACCGGGAATCAGTATAGATCCTGAACCAAAATTTTGGACTTGCGGTCAGCTCACCAAAAACGAGTTGAAAAATGGAGCTCAGGGGCACAGCAATTCACAAACTGGCCGAGTAATAAAGGACAACTATCGTCCAAAAATCTGTTGAGGGAAGGCAACGAGGCGGACTTGAAAGCGAGGCAGAATAGCAGGAAACAGATTTCAAGAGGTACGTTGGAATCGCCTTTAAAGCACAGGAAGAGGGGCACAACTTCGAAAATGATGCACTTGGCCAAAAAGGGCGTATGCGTTTTCTCCTGAATATATTCAGGAGAAAACGCATACGCCCTTTTTGGCCAAGCAAGCAAGCGGGCAATGCAAATCTGCACTACAAAGAAGTATCACTTCCCACCGGTCAAAAGGGACATCCACAAAATGTGTAAAAACCAGAAAGGCAAGACAGGCCCTGGAGAACAGGGCGCCTTGTTATGCTGATGGGCGGGATGTAAATTGCCAACTGCCTCTCTGGAGGAGTGCATTGTGTTCCCTAAAACAAGTAAACAACAGAGCTACAGAGTCAAGGGCACTTCCAGTCTAGGGAATATACCTGGGAAAAACTGAAAATCAATAAGACAGAGCCACCCCAAAATTTAGGGCTGCACTGCTTACAAGGACCTCAACTTGGGTACACCTTAAATATCCCAGGAAATATAAAATTCGTTCAAAAAATTGTGGTACTTACGTACGATGGAATATCCCTCAGCCATGAAATCAATGTCATAAGACCAGTAGCAGCAAAATGGGTGGATTCAGGTACGATGATTCTAAGTGAAATAAGTCACACAGAAAAAGAAACTTATCATAAGTTATCACTTATGAAGATCCTGTAAACATGGTTACACTTGAACTGAGTTAGGAAAGAGAACAGTGTCTCACATTTAGAAAACACTCTTATGCCTGCTTAAGGGGGAAGGAGAGGTGGGGTGATGCATAAAACCAGAGTTTGATATAAGCACAGGTACCGTTCCAAAAACCAACTATGGAATAGACAAGACCTACGCCTTCCTCAGTGAAAGGGACTCAAAACCCCATATTTCCCGCAGAGGAATATATCTGACTAGTAAGAATCTTAAAACCTATGGATTGATATGTCTCCGTAAGGGAATCAAGTGTGTCTAGACTGGCATATACATGGCAGCGAGAAGCAGCTCAAACCCACTATAAAAAGGAATTTCAAAAACAAAACAAAAAAAACTGGGAAATTCTTTACAATTCCTTCAGGGTCTCTGATGAAACCTGAAATGACCCTATCTACAATGACAGCTGGATGTGGCATAAGGCTGGACACTTGGGACTGAGAGGATTGGTGAGATTGGGTGAGCAAATGCAGACCCTTTAAAGCAATAATGCATGGCACACATTCCATGGGTCCCAACTCTCCAGGTTGAAGGGAATATTACTACAGATATAACATGTACGGGAATCCTAGAGAACGGACACACTGTGAATACGAAAGGTTTCTAAAACTCAACGAATAGTCCCTCTCCTGGTGCTCCGGTTTGACTTTCCATCTGCTTTATTATCAACCTACCAACTTGGAAAGACAGCCCCTTTAACCTCCTGGTTCGCACAGGTTGCCAATTTGGCAGAGGATGAAAGGGAAGAGGGAGAACCAATGAGAGAGTAGCTGTTAGGCATTTGGACGGGCACATATCACTGTAATTTCCCGGCAGGAAGAAGAATTAACCAAAGTCTCAGCCACCCACTGGGAATCAGTATAGATCCTGAACCAAAATTTTGGACTTGCGGTCAGCTCACCAAAAACGAGTTGAAAAATGGGGCTCAGGGGCACAGCAATTCACAAACTGGCCGAGTAATAAAGGACAACTATCGTCCAAAAATCTGTTGAGGGAAGGCAACGAGGCGGACTTGAAAGCGAGGCAGAATAGCAGGAAACAGATTTCAAGAGGTACGTTGGAATCGCCTTTAAAGCACAGGAAGAGGGGCACAACTTCGACAATGATGCACTTGGCCAAAAAGGGCGTATGCGTTTTCTCCTGAATATATTCAGGAGAAAACGCATACGCCCTTTTTGGCCAAGCAAGCAAGCGGGCAATGCAAATCTGCACTACAAAGAAGTATCACTTCCCACCGGTCAAAAGGGACATCCACAAAATGTGTAAAAACCAGAAAGGCAAGACAGGCCCTGGAGAACAGGGTGCCTTGTTATGCTGATGGGCGGGATGTAAATTGCCAACTGCCTCTCTGGAGGAGTGCATTGTGTTCCCTAAAACAAGTAAACAACAGAGCTACAGAGCCAAGGGCACTTCCAGTCTAGGGAATATACCTTGGGAAAACTGAAAATCAAAAAGACACAGCCACCCCAAAATTTAGGGCTTCACTGCTTACAAGGACCTCAACTTGGGTACACCTTAAATATCCCAGGAAATATAAAAATGGTTCAAAAAATTGTGGTACTTACGTACGATGGAATATCCCTCAGCCATGAAATCAATGTCATAAGACCAGTAGCAGCAAAATGGGTGGATTCAGGTACGATGATTCTAAGTGAAATAAGGCACACAGAAAAAGAAACTTATCATAAGATATCACTTATGAAGATCCTGTAAACATGGCTACACTTGAACTGAGTTAGGAAAGAGAACAGTGTCTCACATTTAGAAAACACTCTTATGCCTGCTTAAGGGGGAAGGAGAGGTGGGGTGATGCATAAAACCAGAGTTTGATATAAGCACAGGTACCGTTCCAAAAACCAACTATGGAATAGACAAGACCTACACCTTCCTCAGTGAAAGGGACTCAAAACCCCATATTTCCCGCAGAGGAATATATCTGACTAGTAAGAATCTTAAAATCTATGTATTGGTATGTCTCCGTAAGGGAATCAAGTGTGTCTAGACTGGGATAAATATGGCAGCGAGAATCAGCTCAAACCCACTATAAAAAGGAATTTCAAAAATAAAACAAAAAAACTGGGAAATTCTTTACAATTCCTTCAGGGTCTCTGATGAAACCTGAAATGACCCTATCTACAATGACAGCTGGATGTGGCATAAGGCTGGACACTTGGGACTGAGAGGATTGGTGAGATTGGGTGAGCAAATGCAGACCCTTTAAAGCAATAATGCATGGCACACATTCCATGGGTCCCAACTCTCCAGGTTGAAGGGAATATTACTACAGATATAACATGTACGGGAATCCTAGAGAACGGACACACTGTGAATACGAAAGGTTTCTAAAACTCAACGAACAGTCCCTCTCCTGGTGCTCCGGTTTGACTTTCCATCTGCTTTATTATCAACCTCCCAACTTGGAGAGACAGCCCCTTTAACCTCCTGTTTCGCACAGGTTGCCAATTTGGCAGAGGATGAAAGGGAAGAGGGAGAACCAATGAGAGAGTAGCTGTTAGGCATTTGGACAGGCACATATCACTGTAATTTCCCGGCAGGAAGAAGAATTAACCAAAGTCTCAGCCACCCACCGGGAATCAGTATAGATCCTGAACCAAAATTTTGGACATGCGGTCAGCTCACCAAAAACGAGTTGAAAAATGGGGCTCAGGGGCACAGCAATTCACAAACTGGCCGAGTAATAAAGGACAACTATCGTCCAAAAATCTGTTGAGGGAAGGCAACGAGGCGGACTTGAAAGCGAGGCAGAATAGCAGGAAACAGATTTCAAGAGGTACGTTGGAATCGCCTTTAAAGCACAGGAAGAGGGGCACAACTTCGACAATGATGCACTTGGCCAAAAAGGGCGTATGCGTTTTCTCCTGAATATATTCAGGAGAAAACGCATACGCCCTTTTTGGCCAAGCAAGCAAGCGGGCAATGCAAATCTGCACTACAAAGAAGTATCACTTCCCACCGGTCAAAAGGGACATCCACAAAATGTGTAAAAACCAGAAAGGCAAGACAGGCCCTGGAGAACAGGGAGCCTTGTTATGCTGATGGGTGGGATGTAAATTGCCAACTGCCTCTCTGGAGGAGTGCATTGTGTTCCCTAAAACAAGTAAACAACAGAGCTACAGAGCCAAGGGCACTTCCAGTCTAGGGAATATACCTTGGGAAAACTGAAAATCAAAAAGACACAGCCACCCCAAAATTTAGGGCTGCACTGCTTACAAGGACCTCAACTTGGGTACACCTTAAATATCCCAGGAAATATAAAAATGGTTCAAAAAATTGTGGTACTTACGTACGATGGAATATCCCTCAGCCATGAAATCAATGTCATAAGACCAGTAGCAGCAAAATGGGTGGATTCAGGTACGATGATTCTAAGTGAAATAAGGCACACAGAAAAAGAAACTTATCATAAGATATCACTTATGAAGATCCTGTAAACATGGCTACACTTGAACTGAGTTAGGAAAGAGAACAGTGTCTCACATTTAGAAAACACTCTTATGCCTGCTTAAGGGGGAAGGAGAGGTGGGGTGATGCATAAAACCAGAGTTTGATATAAGCACAGGTACCGTTCCAAAAACCAACTATGGAATAGACAAGACCTACACCTTCCTCAGTGAAAGGGACTCAAAACCCCATATTTCCCGCAGAAGAATATATCTGACTAGTAAGAATCTTAAAATCTATGTATTGGTATGTCTCCGTAAGGGAATCAAGTGTGTCTAGACTGGGATAAATATGGCAGCGAGAATCAGCTCAAACCCACTATAAAAAGGAATTTCAAAAATAAAACAAAAAAACTGGGAAATTCTTTACAATTCCTTCAGGGTCTCTGATGAAACCTGAAATGACCCTATCTACAATGACAGCTGGATGTGGCATAAGGCTGGACACTTGGGACTGAGAGGATTGGTGAGATTGGGTGAGCAAATGCAGACCCTTTAAAGCAATAATGCATGGCACACATTCCATGGGTCCCAACTCTCCAGGTTGAAGGGAATATTACTACAGATATAACATGTACGGGAATCCTAGAGAACGGACACACTGTGAATACGAAAGGTTTCTAAAACTCAACGAACAGTCCCTCTCCTGGTGCTCCGGTTTGACTTTCCATCTGCTTTATTATCAACCTCCCAACTTGGAGAGACAGCCCCTTTAACCTCCTGTTTCGCACAGGTTGCCAATTTGGCAGAGGATGAAAGGGAAGAGGGAGAACCAATGAGAGAGTAGCTGTTAGGCATTTGGACAGGCACATATCACTGTAATTTCCCGGCAGGAAGAAGAATTAACCAAAGTCTCAGCCACCCACCGGGAATCAGTATAGATCCTGAACCAAAATTTTGGACATGCGGTCAGCTCACCAAAAACGAGTTGAAAAATGGGGCTCAGGGGCACAGCAATTCACAAACTGGCCGAGTAATAAAGGACAACTATCGTCCAAAAATCTGTTGAGGGAAGGCAACGAGGCGGACTTGAAAGCGAGGCAGAATAGCAGGAAACAGATTTCAAGAGGTACGTTGGAATCGCCTTTAAAGCACAGGAAGAGGGGCACAACTTCGACAATGATGCACTTGGCCAAAAAGGGCGTATGCGTTTTCTCCTGAATATATTCAGGAGAAAACGCATACGCCCTTTTTGGCCAAGCAAGCAAGCGGGCAATGCAAATCTGCACTACAAAGAAGTATCACTTCCCACCGGTCAAAAGGGACATCCACAAAATGTGTAAAAACCAGAAAGGCAAGACAGGCCCTGGAGAACAGGGAGCCTTGTTATGCTGATGGGCGGGATGTAAATTGCCAACTGCCTCTCTGGAGGAGTGCATTGTGTTCCCTAAAACAAGTAAACAACAGAGCTACAGAGCCAAGGGCACTTCCAGTCTAGGGAATATACCTTGGGAAAACTGAAAATCAAAAAGACACAGCCACCCCAAAATTTAGGGCTGCACTGCTTACAAGGACCTCAACTTGGGTACACCTTAAATATCCCAGGAAATATAAAAATGGTTCAAAAAATTGTGGTACTTACGTACGATGGAATATCCCTCAGCCATGAAATCAATGTCATAAGACCAGTAGCAGCAAAATGGGTGGATTCAGGTACGATGATTCTAAGTGAAATAAGTCACACAGAAAAAGAAACTTATCATAAGATATCACTTATGAAGATCCTGTAAACATGGCTACACTTGAACTGAGTTAGGAAAGAGAACAGTGTCTCACATTTAGAAAACACTCTTATGCCTGCTTAAGGGGGAAGGAGAGGTGGGGTGATGCATAAAACCAGAGTTTGATATAAGCAGAGGTACCGTTCCAAAAACCAACTATGGAATAGACAAGACCTACACCTTCCTCAGTGAAAGGGACTCAAAACCCCATATTTCCCGCAGAGGAATATATCTGACTAGTAAGAATCTTAAAACCTATGTATTGGTATGTCTACATAAGGGAATCAAGTGTGTCTAGACTGGGATAAATATGGCAGCGAGAATCAGCTCAAACCCACTATAAAAAGGAATTTCAAAAATAAAACAAAAAAACTGGGAAATTCTTTACAATTCCTTCAGGGTCCCTGATGAAACCTGAAATGACCCTATCTACAATGACAGCTGGATGTGGCATAAGGCTGGACACTTGGGACTGAGAGGATTGGTGAGATTGGGTGAGCAAATGCAGACCCTTTAAAGCAATAATGCATGGCACACATTCCATGGGTCCCAACTCTCCAGGTTGAAGGGAATATTGCTACAGATATAACATGTACGGGAATCCTAGAGAACGGACACACTGTGAATACGAAAGGTTTCTAAAACTCAACGAATAGTCCCTCTCCTGGTGCTCCGGTTTGACTTTCCATCTGCTTTATTATCAACCTCCCAACTTGGAGAGACAGCCCCTTTAACCTCCTGGTTCGCACAGGTTGCCAATTTGGCAGAGGATGAAAGGGAAGAGGGAGAACCAATGAGAGAGTAGCTGTTAGGCATTTGGACGGGCACATATCACTGTAATTTCCCGGCAGGAAGAAGAATTAACCAAAGTCTCAGCGACCCACCGGGAATCAGTATAGATCCTGAACCAAAATTTTGGACTTGCGGTCAGCTCACCAAAAACGAGTTGAAAAATGGAGCTCAGGGGCACAGCAATTCACAAACTGGCCGAGTAATAAAGGACAACTATCGTCCAAAAATCTGTTGAGGGAAGGCAATGAGGCGGACTTGAAAGCGTGGCAGAATAGCAGGAAACAGATTTCAAGAGGTACGTTGGAATCGCCTTTAAAGCACAGGAAGAGGGGCACAACTTCGACAATGATGCACTTGGCCAAAAAGGGCGTATGTGCTTTCTCCTGAATATATTCAGGAGAAAACGCATACGCCCTTTTTGGCCAAGCAAGCAAGCGGGAAATGCAAATCTGCACTACAAAGAAGTATCACTTCCCACCGGTCAAAAGGGACATCCACAAAATGTGTAAAAACCAGAAAGGCAAGACAGGCCCTGGAGAACAGGGCGCCTTGTTATGCTGATGGGCGGGATGTAAATTGCCAACTGCCTCTCTGGAGGAGTGCATTGTGTTCCCTAAAACAAGTAAACAACAGAGCTACAGAGCCAAGGGCACTTCCAGTCTAGGGAATATACCTGGGAAAAACTGAAAATCAATAAGACAGAGCCACCCCAAAATTTAGGGCTGCACTGCTTACAAGGACCTCAACTTGGGTACACCTTAAATATCCCAGGAAATATAAAATTCGTTCAAAAAATTGTGGTACTTACGTACGATGGAATATCCCTCAGCCATGAAATCAATGTCATAAGACCAGTAGCAGCAAAATGGGTGGATTCAGGTACGATGATTCTAAGTGAAATAAGTCACACAGAAAAAGAAACTTATCATAAGTTATCACTTATGAAGATCCTGTAAACATGGTTACACTTGAACTGAGTTAGGAAAGAGAACAGTGTCTCACATTTAGAAAACACTCTTATGCCTGCTTAAGGGGGAAGGAGAGGTGGGGTGATGCATAAAACCAGAGTTTGATATAAGCACAGGTACCGTTCCAAAAACCAACTATGGAATAGACAAGACCTACACCTTCCTCAGTGAAAGGGACTCAAAACCCCATATTTCCCGCAGAGGAATATATCTGACTAGTAAGAATCTTAAAACCTATGGATTGATATGTCTCCGTAAGGGAATCAAGTGTGTCTAGACTGGCATAAACATGGCAGCGAGAAGCAGCTCAAACCCACTATAAAAAGGAATTTCAAAAACAAAACAAAAAGAACTGGGAAATTCTTTACAATTCCTTCAGGGTCTCTGATGAAACCTGAAATGACCCTATCTACAATGACAGCTGGATGTGGCATAAGGCTGGACACTTGGGACTGAGAGGATTGGTGAGATTGGGTGAGCAAATGCAGACCCTTTAAAGCAATAATGCATGGCACACATTCCATGGGTCCCAACTCTCCAGGTTGAAGGGAATATTACTACAGATATAACATGTACGGGAATCCTAGAGAACGGACACACTGTGAATACGAAAGGTTTCTAAAACTCAACGAATAGTCCCTCTCCTGGTGCTCCGGTTTGACTTTCCATCTGCTTTATTATCAACCTACCAACTTGGAAAGACAGCCCCTTTAACCTCCTGGTTCGCACAGGTTGCCAATTTGGCAGAGGATGAAAGGGAAGAGGGAGAACCAATGAGAGAGTAGCTGTTAGGCATTTGGACGGGCACATATCACTGTAATTTCCCGGCAGGAAGAAGAATTAACCAAAGTCTCAGCCACCCACCGGGAATCAGTATAGATCCTGAACCAAAATTTTGGACTTGCGGTCAGCTCACCAAAAACGAGATGAAAAATGGGGCTCAGGGGCACAGCAATTCACAAACTGGCCGAGTAATAAAGGACAACTATCGTCCAAAAATCTGTTGAGGGAAGGCAACGAGGCGGACTTGAAAGCGAGGCAGAATAGCAGGAAACAGATTTCAAGAGGTACGTTGGAATCGCCTTTAAAGCACAGGAAGAGGGGCACAACTTCGACAATGATGCACTTGGCCAAAAAGGGCGTATGCGTTTTCTCCTGAATATATTCAGGAGAAAACGCATACGCCCTTTTTGGCCAAGCAAGCAAGCGGGCAATGCAAATCTGCACTACAAAGAAGTATCACTTCCCACCGGTCAAAAGGGACATCCACAAAATGTGTAAAAACCAGAAAGGCAAGACAGGCCCTGGAGAACAGGGTGCCTTGTTATGCTGATGGGCGGGATGTAAATTGCCAACTGCCTCTCTGGAGGAGTGCATTGTGTTCCCTAAAACAAGTAAACAACAGAGCTACAGAGCCAAGGGCACTTCCAGTCTAGGGAATATACCTTGGGAAAACTGAAAATCAAAAAGACACAGCCACCCCAAAATTTAGGGCTTCACTGCTTACAAGGACCTCAACTTGGGTACACCTTAAATATCCCAGGAAATATAAAAATGGTTCAAAAAATTGTGGTACTTACGTACGATGGAATATCCCTCAGCCATGAAATCAATGTCATAAGACCAGTAGCAGCAAAATGGGTGGATTCAGGTACGATGATTCTAAGTGAAATAAGTCACACAGAAAAAGAAACTTATCATAAGATATCACTTATGAAGATCCTGTAAACATGGCTACACTTGAACTGAGTTAGGAAAGAGAACAGTGTCTCACATTTAGAAAACACTCTTATGCCTGCTTAAGGGGGAAGGAGAGGTGGGGTGATGCATAAAACCAGAGTTTGATATAAGCACAGGTACCGTTCCAAAAACCAACTATGGAATAGACAAGACCTACACCTTCCTCAGTGAAAGGGACTCAAAACCCCATATTTCCCGCAGAGGAATATATCTGACTAGTAAGAATCTTAAAATCTATGTATTGGTATGTCTCCGTAAGGGAATCAAGTGTGTCTAGACTGGGATAAATATGGCAGCGAGAATCAGCTCAAACCCACTATAAAAAGGAATTTCAAAAATAAAACAAAAAAACTGGGAAATTCTTTACAATTCCTTCAGGGTCTCTGATGAAACCTGAAATGACCCTATCTACAATGACAGCTGGATGTGGCATAAGGCTGGACACTTGGGACTGAGAGGATTGGTGAGATTGGGTGAGCAAATGCAGACCCTTTAAAGCAATAATGCATGGCACACATTGCATGGGTCCCAACTCTCCAGGTTGAAGGGAATATTACTACAGATATAACATGTACGGGAATCCTAGAGAACGGACACACTGTGAATACGAAAGGTTTCTAAAACTCAACGAACAGTCCCTCTCCTGGTGCTCCGGTTTGACTTTCCATCTGCTTTATTATCAACCTCCCAACTTGGAGAGACAGCCCCTTTAACCTCCTGTTTCGCACAGGTTGCCAATTTGGCAGCGGATGAAAGGGAAGAGGGAGAACCAATGAGAGAGTAGCTGTTAGGCATTTGGACAGGCACATATCACTGTAATTTCACGGCAGGAAGAAGAATTAACCAAAGTCTCAGCCACCCACCGGGAATCAGTATAGATCCTGAACCAAAATTTTGGACATGCGGTCAGCTCACCAAAAACGAGTTGAAAAATGGGGCTCAGGGGCACAGCAATTCACAAACTGGCTGAGTAATAAAGGACAACTATCGTCCAAAAATCTGTTGAGGGAAGGCAACGAGGCGGACTTGAAAGCGAGGCAGAATAGCAGGAAACAGATTTCAAGAGGTACGTTGGAATCGCCTTTAAAGCACAGGAAGAGGGGCACAACTTCGACAATGATGCACTTGGCCAAAAAGGGCGTATGCGTTTTCTCCTGAATATATTCAGGAGAAAACGCATACGCCCTTTTTGGCCAAGCAAGCAAGCGGGCAATGCAAATCTGCACTACAAAGAAGTATCACTTCCCACCGGTCAAAAGGGACATCCACAAAATGTGTAAAAACCAGAAAGGCAAGACAGGCCCTGGAGAACAGGGAGCCTTGTTATGCTGATGGGCGGGATGTAAATTGCCAACTGCCTCTCTGGAGGAGTGCATTGTGTTCCCTAAAACAAGTAAACAACAGAGCTACAGAGCCAAGGGCACTTCCAGTCTAGGAATATACCTTGGGAAAACTGAAAATCAAAAAGACACAGCCACCCAAAATTTAGGGCTGCACTGCTTACAAGGACCTCAACTTGGGTACACCTTAAATATCCCAGGAAATATAAAAATGGTTCAAAAAATTGTAGGTACTTACGTACGATGGAATATCCCTCAGCCATGAAATCAATGTCATAAGACCAGTAGCAGCAAAATGGGTGGATTCAGGTACGATGATTCTAAGTGAAATAAGTCACACAGAAAAAGAAACTTATCATAAGATATCACTTATGAAGATCCTGTAAACATGGCTACACTTGAACTGAGTTAGGAAAGAGAACAGTGTCTCACATTTAGAAAACACTCTTATGCCTGCTTAAGGGGGAAGGAGAGGTGGGGTGATGCATAAAACCAGAGTTTGATATAAGCACAGGTACCGTTCCAAAAACCAACTATGGAATAGACAAGACCTACACCTTCCTCAGTGAAAGGGACTCAAAACCCCATATTTCCCGCAGAGGAATATATCTGACTAGTAAGAATCTTAAAACCTATGTATTGGTATGTCTCCGTAAGGGAATCAAGTGTGTCTAGAATGGCACAAACATGGCAGCGAGAATCAGCTCAAACCCACTATAAAAAGGAATTTCAAAAACAAAACAAAAAAGCTGGGAAATTCTTTACAATTCCTTCAGGGTCTCTGATGAAACCTGGAATGACCCTATCTACAACGACAGCTGGATGTGGCATAAGGCTGGACACTTTGGACTGAGAGGATTGGTGAGATTGGGTGAACAAATGCAGACCATTTAAAGCAATAATGCATGGCACACATTCCATGGGTCCCAACTCTCCAGGTTGAAGGGAATATTACTACAGTTATAACATGTACGGGAAACCTAGAGAACGGACACACTGTGAATACGAAAGGTTTCTAAAACTCAACGAATAGTCCCTCTCCTGGTGCTCCGGTTTGACTTTCCATCTGCTTTACTATCAACCTCCCAACTTGGAGAGACAGCCCCTTTAACCTCCTGGTTCGCACAGGTTGCCAATTTGGCAGAGGATGAAAGGGAAGAGGGAGAACCAATGAGAGAGTAGCTGTTAGGCATTTGGACGGGCACATATCACTGTAATTTCCCAGCAGGAAGAAGAATTAACCAAAGTCTCAGCCCCCCACCGGGAACCAGTATAGGTCCTGAACCAAAATTTTGGACTTGCGGTCAGCTCACCTAACACGAGTTGAAAAATGAGGCTCAGGGGCACAGCAATTCACAAACTGGCCGAGTAATAAAGGACAACTATCGTCCAAATATCTGTTGAGGGAAGGCCACGAGGCAGACTTGAAAGCGAGGCAGAATAGCAGGAAACAGATTTCAAGAGGTACGTTGGAATCGCCTTTAAAGCACAGGAAGAGGGGCACAACTTCGACAATGATGCACTTGGCCAAAAAGGGCGTATGCGTTTTCTCCTGAATATATTCAGGAGAAAACGCATACGCCCCTTTTTGGCCAAGCAAGCAAGCAGGCAATGCAAATCTGCACTACAAAGAAGTATCACTTCCCACCGGTCAAAAGGGACATCCACAAAGTGTATAAAAACCAGAAAGGCAAGACAGGCCCTGGAGAACAGGGAGCCTTGTTATGCTGATGGGCGGGATGTAAATTGCCAACTGCCTCTCTGGAGGAGTGCATTGTGTTCCCTAAAACAAGTAAACAACAGAGCTACAGAGCCAAGGGCACTTCCAGTCTAGGGAATATACCTTGGGAAAACTGAAAATCAAAAGACACAGCCACCCCAAAATTTAGGGCTGCACTGCTTACAAGGACCTCAACTTGGGTACACCTTAAATATCCCAGGAAATATAAAAATGGTTCAAAAAATTTTGGTACTTACATACGATGGAATATCCCTCAGCCATGAAATCAATGTCATAAGACCAGTAGCAGCAAAATGGGTGGATTCAGGTACGATGATTCTAAGTGAAATAAGTCACAGAGAAAAAGAAACTTATCATAAGATATCACTTATGAAGATCCTGTAAACATGGCTACACTTGAACTGAGTTAGGAAAGAGAACAGTGTCTCACATTTAGAAAACACTCTTATGCCTGCTTAAGGGGGAAGGAGAGGTGGGGTGATGCATAAAACCAGAGTTTGATATAAGCTGAGGTACCGTTCCAAAAACCAACTATGGAATAAGCAAGACCTACACCTTCCTCAGTGAAAGGGAATCAAAACCCCATATTTCCCGCAGAGGAATATATCTGACTAGTAAGAATCTTAAAACCTATGTATTGATATGTATCCGTAAGGGAACCAAGTGTGTCTAGACTGGCATAAACATGGCAGCGAGAATCAGCTCAAAGCCACTATAAAAAGGAATTTCAAAAACAAAACAAAAAACTGGGAAATTCTTTACAATTCATTCAGAGTCTCTGATGAAACCTGGACTGACCCTATCTACAACGACAGCTGGATGTGGCATAAGGCGGGACACTTGGACTGAGAGGATTGGTGAGATTGGGTGAACAAATGCAGAACCTTTAAAGCATTAATGCATGGCACCCATTCCATGGGTCCCAACTCTCCAGGTTGAAGGGAATATTACTACAGTTATAACATGTACGGGAAACGTAGAGAACGGACACACTGTGAATACAAAAGGTTTCTAAAACTCAACGAATAGTCCCTCTCCTGGTGTTCCGGTTTGACTTTCCACCTGCTTTACTATCAACCTCCCAACTTGGAGAGACAGCCCCTTTAACCTCCTGGTTCGCACAGGTTGCCAATTTGGCAGAGGATGAAAGGGAAGAGGGAGAACCAATGAGAGAGTAGCTGTTATGCATTTGGACGGGCACATATCACTCTAATTTCCCGGCAGAAAGAAGAATTAACCAAAGTCTCAGCCCCCCACCGGGAACCAGCATAGATCCTGAACCAAAATTTTGGACCTGCGGTCAGCTCACCAAAAACGAGTTGAAAAATGGAGCTCAGGGGCAGAGCAATTCACAAACTGGCCGAGTAATAAAGGACAACTATCGTCCAAAAATCTGTTGAGGGAAGGCAACGAGGTGGACTTGAAAGCGAAGCAGAATAGCAGGAAACAGATTTCAAGAGGTACGTTGGAATCACCTTTAAAGCACTGGATGAGGGGCACAACTTCGGCAATGATGCACGTGGCCAAAAAGGGCGTATGCGTTTTCTCCTGAATATATTCAGGAGAAAACGCATACGCCCTTTTTGGCCAAGCAAGCAAGCGGGCAATGCAAATCTGCATTACAAAGAAGTATCACTTACCACCGGTCAAAAGGGACATCCACAAAATGTGTAAAAACCAGAAAGGCAAGACAGGCACTGGAGAACAGGGAGCCTTGTTATGCTGATGGGCGGGATGTAAATTGCCCACTGCCTCTCTGGAGGAGTGCATTGTGTTCCCTAAAACAAGTAAACAACAGAGCTACAGAGCCAAGGGCACTTCCAGTCTAGGGAATATACCTTGGGAAAACTGAAAATCAAAAAGGCACAGCCACCCCAAAATTTAGGGCTGCACTGCTTACAAGGACCTCAACTTGGGTACACCTTAAATATCCCAGGAAATATAAAAATGGTTCAAAAAATTTTGGTACTTACATACGATGGAATATCCCTCAGCCATGAAATCAATGTCATAAGACCAGTAGCAGCAAAATGGGTGGATTCAGGTACGATGATTCTATGTGAAATAAGTCACACAGAAAAAGAAACTTATCATAAGTTATCACTTATGAAGATCCTGTAAACATGGCTACACTTGAACTGAGTTAGGAAAGAGAACAGTGTCTCACATTTAGAAAACACTCTTATGCCTGCTTAAGGGGGAAGGAGAGGTGGGGTGATGCATAAAACCAGAGTTTGATATAAGCACAGGTACCGTTCCAAAAACCAACTATGGAATAGGCAAGACCTACACCTTCCTCAGTGAAAGGGACTCAAAACCCCATATTTCCCGCAGAGGAATATATCTGACTAGTAAGAATCTTAAAACCTATGTATTGATATGTCTCCGTAAGGGAACCAAGTGTGTCTAGACTGGCATAAACATGGCAGCGAGAATCAGCTCAAACCCACTATAAAAAGGAATTTCAAAAACAAAACAAAAAAAACTGGGAAATTCTTTACAATTCATTCAGAGTCTCTGATGAAACCTAGACTGACCCTATCTACAACGACAGCTGGATGTGGCATAAGGCGGGACACTTGGACTGAGAGGATTGGTGAGATTGGGTGAACAAATGCAGAACCTATAAAGCATTAATGCATGGCACCCATTCCATGGGTCCCAACTCTCCAGGTTGAAGGGAATATTACTACAGTTATAACATGTACGGGAAACGTAGAGAACGGACACACTGTGAATACGAAAGGTTTCTAAAACTCAACGAATAGTCCCTCTCCTGGTGCTCCGGTTTGACTTTCCACCTGCTTTACTATCAACCTCCCAACTTGGAGAGACAGCCCCTTTAACCTCCTGGTTCGCACAGGTTGCCAATTTGGCAGAGGATGAAAGGGAAGAGGGAGAACCAATGAGAGAGTAGCTGTTAGGCATTTGGAATGGCACATAACACTCTAATTTCCTGGCAGGAAGAAGAATTAACCAAAGTCTCAGCCCCCCACCGGGAACCAGCATAGATCCTGAACCAAAATTTTGGACCTGCGGTCAGCTCACCAAAAACGAGTTGAAAAATGGAGCTCAGGGGCACAGCAATTCACAAACTGGCCGAGTAATAAAGGACAACTATCGTCCAAAAATCTGTTGAGGGAAGGCAACGAGGTGGACTTGAAAGCGAAGCAGAATAGCAGGAAACAGACTTCAAGAGGTACGTTGCAATCACCTTTAAAGCACCGGATGAGGGGCACAACTTCGGCAATGATGCACGTGGCCAAAAAGGGCGTATGCGTTTTCTCCTGAATATATTCAGGAGAAAACGCATACGCCCTTTTTGGCCAAGCAAGCAAGCGGGCAATGCAAATCTGCATTACAAAGAAGTATCACTTACCACCGGTCAAAAGGGACATCCACAAAATGTGTAAAAACCAGAAAGGCAAGACAGGCCCTGGAGAACAGGGAGCCTTGTTATGCTGATGGGCGGGATGTAAATTGCCAACTGCCTCTCTGGAGGAGTGCATTGTGTTCCCTAAAACAAGTAAACAACAGAGCTACAGAGCCAAGGGCACTTCCAGTCTAGGGAATATACCTGGGAAAAACTGAAAATCAATAAGACAGAGCCACCCCAAAATTTAGGGCTGCACTGCTTACAAGGACCTCAACTTGGGTACACCTTAAATATCCCAGGAAATATAAAATTCGTTCAAAAAATTGTGGTACTTACGTACGATGGAATATCCCTCAGCCATGAAATCAATGTCATAAGACCAGTAGCAGCAAAATGGGTGGATTCAGGTACGATGATTTTAAGTGAAATAAGTCACAGAGAAAAAGAAACTTATCATAAGTTATCACTTATGAAGATCCTGTAAACATGGCTACACTTGAACTGAGTTAGGAAAGAGAACAGTGTCTCACATTTAGAAAACACTCTTATGCCTGCTTAAGGGGGAAGGAGAGGTGGGGTGATGCATAAAACCAGAGTTTGATATAAGCACAGGTACCGTTCCAAAAACCAACTATGGAATAGACAAGACCTACACCTTCCTCAGTGAAAGGGACTCAAAACCCCATATTTCCAGGAGAAGAATATATCTGACTAGTAAGAATCTTAAAACCTATGTATTGATATGTCTCCGTAAGGGAATCAAGTGTGTCTAGACTGGCACAAACATGGCAGCGAGAATCAGCTCAAACCCACTATAAAAAGGAATTTCAAAAACAAAACAAAAAAAACTGGGAAATTCTTTACAATTCCTTCAGGGTCTCTGATGAAACCTGAAATGACCCTATCTACAATGACAGCTGGATGTGGCATAAGGCTGGACACTTGGGACTGAGAGGATTGGCGAGATTGGGTGAGCAAATGCAGACCCTTTAAAGCAATAATGCATGCCACACATTCCATGGGTCCCAACTCTCCAGGTTGAAGGGAATATTACTACAGATATAACATGTACGGGAATCCTAGAGAACGGACACACTGTGAATACGAAAGGTTTCTAAAACTCAACGAATAGTCCCTCTCCTGGTGCTCCAGTTTGACTTTCCTTCTGCTTTATTATCAACCTCCCAACTTGGAGAGACAGCCCCTTTAACCTCCTGGTTCGCACAGGTTGCCAATTTGGCAGAGGATGAAAGGGAAGAGGGAGAACCAATGAGAGAGTAGCTGTTAGGCATTTGGACGGGCACATATCACTGTAATTTCCCGGCAGGAAGAAGAATTAACCAAAGTCTCAGCCACCCACCGGGAATCAGTATAGATCCTGAACCAAAATTTTGGACTTGCGGTCAGCTCACCAAAAACGAGTTGAAAAATGGAGCTCAGGGGCACAGCAATTCACAAACTGGCCGAGTAATAAAGGACAACTATCGTCCAAAAATCTGTTGAGGGAAGGCAACGAGGCGGACTTGAAAGCGTGGCAGAATAGCAGGAAACAGATTTCAAGAGGTACATTGGAATCGCCTTTAAAGCACAGGAAGAGGGGCACAACTTCGACAATGATGCACTTGGCCAAAAAGGGCGTATGCGTTTTCTCCTGAATATATTCAGGAGAAAACGCATATGCCCTTTTTGGCCAAGCAAGCAAGCGGGCAATGCAAATCTGCACTACAAAGAAGTATCACTTCCCACCGGTCAAAAGGGACATCCACAAAATGTGTAAAAACCAGAAAGGCAAGACAGGCCCTGGAGAACAGGGTGCCTTGTTATGCTGATGGGCGGGATGTAAATTGCCAACTGCCTCTCTGGAGGAGTGCATTGTGTTCCCTAAAACAAGTAAACAACAGAGCTACAGAGCCAAGGGCACTTCCAGTCTAGGGAATATACCTTGGGAAAACTGAAAATCAAAAAGACACAGCCACCCCAAAATTTAGGGCTGCACTGCTTACAAGGACCTCAACTTGGGTACACCTTAAATATCCCAGGAAATATAAAAATGGTTCAAAAAATTGTGGTACTTACGTACGATGGAATATCCCTCAGCCATGAAATCAATGTCATAAGACCAGTAGCAGCAAAATGGGTGGATTCAGGTACGCTGATTCTAAGTGAAATAAGTCACACAGAAAAAGAAACTTATCATAAGATATCACTTATGAAGATCCTGTAAACATGGCTACACTTGAACTGAGTTAGGAAAGAGAACAGTGTCTCACATTTAGAAAACACTCTTATGCCTGCTTAAGGGGGAAGGAGAGGTGGGGTGATGCATAAAACCAGAGTTTGATATAAGCACAGGTACCGTTCCAAAAACCAACTATGGAATAGACAAGACCTACACCTTCCTCAGTGAAAGGGACTCAAAACCCCATATTTCCCGCAGAGGAATATATCTGACTAGTAAGAATCTTAAAACCTATGTATTGATATGTCTCCGTAAGGGAATCAAGTGTGTCTAGACTGGGATAAATATGGCAGCGAGAATCAGCTCAAACCCACTATAAAAAGGAATTTCAAAAATAAAACAAAAAAACTGGGAAATTCTTTACAATTCCTTCAGGGTCTCTGATGAAACCTGAAATGACCCTATCTACAATGACAGCTGGATGTGGCATAAGGCTGGACACTTGGGACTGAGAGGATTGGTGAGATTGGGTGAGCAAATGCAGACCCTTTAAAGCAATAATGCATGGCACACATTCCATGGGTCCCAACTCTCCAGGTTGAAGGGAATATTACTACAGATATAACATGTACGGGAATCCTAGAGAACGGACACACTGTGAATACGAAAGGTTTCTAAAACTCAACGAATAGTCCCTCTCCTGGTGCTCCGGTTTGACTTTCCATCTGCTTTATTATCAACCTCCCAACTTGGAGAGACAGCCCCTTTAACCTCCTGGTTCGCACAGGTTGCCAATTTGGCAGAGGATGAAAGGGAAGAGGGAGAACCAATGAGAGAGTAGCTGTTAGGCATTTGGACGGGCACATATCACTGTAATTTCCCGGCAGGAAGAAGAATTAACCAAAGTTTCAGCCACCCACCGGGAATCAGTATAGATCCTGAACCAAAATTTTGGACTTGCGGTCAGCTCACCAAAAACGAGTTGAAAAATGGAGCTCAGGGGCACAGCAATTCACAAACTGGCTGAGTAATAAAGGACAACTATCGTCCAAAAATCTGTTGAGGGAAGGCAACGAGGCGGACTTGAAAGCGAGGCAGAATAGCAGGAAACAGATTTCAAGAGGTACGTTGGAATCGCCTTTAAAGCACAGGAAGAGGGGCACAACTTCGACAATGATGCACTTGGCCAAAAAGGGCGTATGCGTTTTCTCCTGAATATATTCAGGAGAAAACGCATACACCCTTTTTGGCCAAGCAAGCAAGCGGGCAATGCAAATCTGCACTACAAAGAAGTATCACTTCCCACCGGTCAAAAGGGACATCCACAAAATGTGTAAAAACCAGAAAGGCAAGACAGGCCCTGGAGAACAGGGAGCCTTGTTATGCTGATGGGCGGGATGTAAATTGCCAACTGCCTCTCTGGAGGAGTGCATTGTGTTCCCTAAAACAAGTAAACAACAGAGCTACAGAGCCAAGGGCACTTCCAGTCTAGGGAATATACCTTGGGAAAACTGAAAATCAAAAAGACACAGCCACCCCAAAATTTAGGGCTGCACTGCTTACAAGGACCTCAACTTGGGTACACCTTAAATATCCCAGGAAATATAAAAATGGTTCAAAAAATTGTGGTACTTACGTACGATGGAATATCCCTCAGCCATGAAATCAATGTCATAAGACCAGTAGCAGCAAAATGGGTGGATTCAGGTACGATGATTCTAAGTGAAATAAGTCACACAGAAAAAGAAACTTATCATAAGATATCACTTATGAAGATCCTGTAAACATGGCTACACTTGAACTGAGTTAGGAAAGAGAACAGAGTCTCACATTTAGAAAACACTCTTATGCCTGCTTAAGGGGGAAGGAGAGGTGGGGTGATGCATAAAACCAGAGTTTGATATAAGCACAGGTACCGTTCCAAAAACCAACTATGGAATAGACAAGACCTACACCTTCCTCAGTGAAAGGGACTCAAAATCCCATATTTCCCGCAGAGGAATATATCTGACTAGTAAGAATCTTAAAACCTATGTATTGATATGTCTCCGTAAGGGAATCAAGTGTGTCTAGACTGGGATAAATATGGCAGCGAGAATCAGCTCAAACCCACTATAAAAAGGAATTTCAAAAATAAAACAAAGAAACTGGGAAATTCTTTACAATTCCTTCAGGGTCTCTGATGAAACCTGAAATGACCCTATCTACAAGGAAAGCTGGATGTGGCATAAGGCTGGACACTTGGGACTGAGAGGATTGGTGAGATTGGGTGAGCAAATGCAGACCTTTTAAAGCAATAATGCATGGCACACATTCCATGGGTCCCAACTCTCCAGGTTGAAGGGAATATTACTACAGATATAACATGTACGGGAATCCTAGAGAACGGACACACTGTGAATACGAAAGGTTTCTAAAACTCAACGAATAGTCCCTCTCCTGGTGCTCCGGTTTGACTTTCCATCTGCTTTATTATCAACCTCCGAACTTGGAGAGACAGCCCCTTTAACCTCCTGGTTCGCACAGGTTGCCAATTTGGCAGAGGATGAAAGGGAAGAGGGAGAACCAATGAGAGAGTAGCTGTTAGGCATTTGGACGGGCACATATCACTGTAATTTCCCGGCAGGAAGAAGAATTAACCAAAGTCTCAGCCACCCACCGGGAATCAGTATAGATCCTGAACCAAAATTTTGGACTTGCGGTCAGCTCACCAAAAACGAGTTGAAAAATGGAGCTCAGGGGCACAGCAATTCACAAATTGGCCGAGTAATAAAGGACAACTATCGTCCAAAAATCTGTTGAGGGAAGGCAACGAGGCGGACTTGAAAGCGTGGCAGAATAGCGGGAAACAGATTTCCAGAGGTACGTTGGAATCGCCTTTAAAGCACAGGAAGAGGGGCACAACTTCGACAATGATGCACTTGGCCAAAAAGGGCGTATGCGTTTTCTCCTGAATATATTCAGGAGAAAACGCATACGCCCTTTTTGGCCAAGCAAGCAAGCGGGCAATGCAAATCTGCACTACAAAGAAGTATCACTTCCCACCGGTCAAAAGGGACATCCACAAAATGTGTAAAAACCAGAAAGGCAAGACAGGCCCTGGAGAAAAGGGTGCCTTGTTATGCTGATGGGCGGGATGTAAATTGCCAACTGCCTCTCTGGAGGAGTGCATTGTGTTCCCTAAAACAAGTAAACAACAGAGCTACAGAGCCAAGGGCACTTCCAGTCTAGGGAATATACCTTGGGAAAACTGAAAATCAAAAAGACACAGCCACCCCAAAATTTAGGGCTGCACTGCTTACAAGGACCTCAACTTGGGTACACCTTAAATATCCCAGGAAATATAAAAATGGTTCAAAAAATTGTGGTACTTACGTACGATGGAATATCCCTCAGCCATGAAATCAATGTCATAAGACCAGTAGCAGCAAAATGGGTGGATTCAGGTACGCTGATTCTAAGTGAAATAAGTCACACAGAAAAAGAAACTTATCATAAGATATCACTTATGAAGATCCTGTAAACATGGCTACACTTGAACTGAGTTAGGAAAGAGAACAGTGTCTCACATTTAGAAAACACTCTTATGCCTGCTTAAGGGGGAAGGAGAGGTGGGGTGATGCATAAAACCAGAGTTTGATATAAGCACAGGTACCGTTCCAAAAACCAACTATGGAATAGACAAGACCTACACCTTCCTCAGTGAAAGGGACTCAAAACCCCATATTTCCCGCAGAGGAATATATCTGACTAGTAAGAATCTTAAAACCTATGTATTGATATGTCTCCGTAAGGGAATCAAGTGTGTCTAGACTGGGATAAATATGGCAGCGAGAATCAGCTCAAACCCACTATAAAAAGGAATTTCAAAAATAAAACAAAAAAACTGGGAAATTCTTTACAATTCCTTCAGAGTCTCTGATGAAACCTGAAATGACCCTATCTACAATGACAGCTGGATGTGGCATAAGGCTGGACACTTGGGACTGAGAGGATTGGTGAGATTGGGTGAGCAAATGCAGACCCTTTAAAGCAATAATGCATGGCACACATTCCATGGGTCCCAACTCTCCAGGTTGAAGGGAATATTACTACAGATATAACATGTACGGGAATCCTAGAGAACGGACACACTGTGAATACAAAAGGTTTCTAAAACTCAACGAATAGTCCCTCTCCTGGTGCTCCGGTTTGACTTTCCATCTGCTTTATTATCAACCTCCCAACTTGGAGAGACAGCCCCTTTAACCTCCTGGTTCGCACAGGTTGCCAATTTGGCAGAGGATGAAAGGGAAGAGGGAGAACCAATGAGAGAGTAGCTGTTAGGCATTTGGACGGGCACATATCACTGTAATTTCCCGGCAGGAAGAAGAATTAACCAAAGTCTCAGCCACCCACCGGGAATCAGTATAGATCCTGAACCAAAATTTTGGACTTGCGGTCAGCTCACCAAAAACGAGTTGAAAAATGGAGCTCAGGGGCACAGCAATTCACAAACTGGCTGAGTAATAAAGGACAACTATCGTCCAAAAATCTGTTGAGGGAAGGCAACGAGGCGGACTTGAAAGCGTGGCAGAATAGCAGGAAACAGATTTCCAGAGGTACGTTGGAATCGCCCTTAAAGCACAGGAAGAGGGGCACAACTTCGACAATGATGCACTTGGCCAAAAAGGGCGTATGCGTTTTCTCCTGAATATATTCAGGAGAAAACGCATACGCCCTTTTTGGCCAAGCAAGCAAGCGGGCAATGCAAATCTGCACTACAAAGAAGTATCACTTCCCACCGGTCAAAAGGGACATCCACAAAATGTGTAAAAACCAGAAAGGCAAGACAGGCCCTGGAGAACAGGGAGCCTTGTTATGCTGATGGGCGGGATGTAAATAGCCAACTGCCTCTCTGGAGGAGTGCATTGTGTTCCCTAAAACAAGTAAAGAACAGAGCTACAGAGCCAAGGGCACTTCCTGTCTAGGGAATATACCTTGGGAAAACTGAAAATCAAAAAGACACAGCCACCCCAAAATTTAGGGCTGCACTGCTTACAAGGACCTCAACTTGGGTACACCTTAAATATCCCAGGAAATATAAAAATGGTTCAAAAAATTGTGGTACTTACGTACGATGGAATATCCCTCAGCCATGAAATCAATGTCATAAGACCAGTAGCAGCAAAATGGGTGGATTCAGGTACGCTGATTCTAAGTGAAATAAGTCACACAGAAAAAGAAACTTATCATAAGATATCACTTATGAAGATCCTGTAAACATGGCTACACTTGAACTGAGTTAGGAAAGAGAACAGTGTCTCACATTTAGAAAACACTCTTATGCCTGCTTAAGGGGGAAGGAGAGGTGGGGTGATGCATAAAACCAGAGTTTGATATAAGCACAGGTACCGTTCCAAAAACCAACTATGGAATAGACAAGACCTACACCTTCCTCAGTGAAAGGGACTCAAAACCCCATATTTCCCGCAGAGGAATATATCTGACTAGTAAGAATCTTAAAACCTATGTATTGATATGTCTCCGTAAGGGAATCAAGTGTGTCTAGACTGGGATAAATATGGCAGCGAGAATCAGCTCAAACCCACTATAAAAAGGAATTTCAAAAATAAAACAAAAAAAACTGGGAAATTCTTTACAATTCCTTCAGGGTCTCTGATGAAACCTGAAATGACCCTATCTACAATGACAGCTGGATGTGGCATAAGGCTGGACACTTGGGACTGAGAGGATTGGTGAGATTGGGTGAGCAAATGCAGACCCTTTAAAGCAATAATGCATGGCACACATTCCATGGGTCCCAACTCTCCAGGTTGAAGGGAATATTACTACAGATATAACATGTACGGGAATCCTAGAGAACGGACACACTGTGAATACGAAAGGTTTCTAAAACTCAACGAATAGTCCCTCTCCTGGTGCTCCGGTTTGACTTTCCATCTGCTTTATTATCAACCTCCCAACTTGGAGAGACAGCCCCTTTAACCTCCTGGTTCGCACAGGTTGCCAATTTGGCAGAGGATGAAAGGGAAGAGGGAGAACCAATGAGAGAGTAGCTGTTAGGCATTTGGACAGGCACATATCACTGTAATTTCCCGGCAGGAAGAAGAATTAACCAAAGTCTCAGCCACCCACCGGGAATCAGTATAGATCCTGAACCAAAATTTTGGACTTGCGGTCAGCTCACCAAAAACGAGTTGAAAAATGGAGCTCAGGGGCACAGCAATTCACAAACTGGCCGAGTAATAAAGGACAACTATCGTCCAAAAATCTGTTGAGGGAAGGCAACGAGGCGGACTTGAAAGCGAGGCAGAATAGCAGGAAACAGATTTCCAGAGGTACGTTGGAATCGCCCTTAAAGCACAGGAAGAGGGGCACAACTTCGACAATGATGCACTTGGCCAAAAAGGGCGTATGCGTTTTCTCCTGAATATATTCAGGAGAAAACGCATACGCCCTTTTTGGCCAAGCAAGCAAGCGGGCAATGCAAATCTGCACTACAAAGAAGTATCACTTCCCACCGGTCAAAAGGGACATCCACAAAATGTGTAAAAACCAGAAAGGCAAGACAGGCCCTGGAGAACAGGGAGCCTTGTTATGCTGATGGGCGGGATGTAAATTGCCAACTGCCTCTCTGGAGGAGTGCATTGTGTTCCCTAAAACAAGTAAACAACAGAGCTACAGAGCCAGGGGCACTTCCAGTCTAGGGAATATACCTTGGGAAAACTGAAAATCAAAAAGACACAGCCACCCCAAAATTTAGGGCTGCACTGCTTACAAGGACCTCAACTTGGGTACACCTTAAATATCCCAGGAAATATAAAAATGGTTCAAAAAATTGTGGTACTTACGTACGATGGAATATCCCTCAGCCATGAAATCAATGTCATAAGACCAGTAGCAGCAAAATGGGTGGATTCAGGTACGCTGATTCTAAGTGAAATAAGTCACACAGAAAAAGAAACTTATCATAAGATATCACTTATGAAGATCCTGTAAACATGGCTACACTTGAACTGAGTTAGGAAAGAGAACAGTGTCTCACATTTAGAAAACACTCTTATGCCTGCTTAAGGGGGAAGGAGAGGTGGGGTGATGCATAAAACCAGAGTTTGATATAAGCACAGGTACCGTTCCAAAAACCAACTATGGAATAGACAAGACCTACACCTTCCTCAGTGAAAGGGACTCAAAACCCCATATTTCCCGCAGAGGAATATATCTTACTAGTAAGAATCTTAAAACCTATGTATTGATATGTCTCCGTAAGGGAATCAAGTGTGTCTAGACTGGGATAAATATGGCAGCGAGAATCAGCTCAAACCCACTATAAAAAGGAATTTCAAAAATAAAACAAAAAAACTGGGAAATTCTTTACAATTCCTTCAGGGTCTCTGATGAAACCTGAAATGACCCTATCTACAAGGACAGCTGGATGTGGCATAAGGCTGGACACTTGGGACTGAGAGGATTGGTGAGATTGGGTGAGCAAATGCAGACCCTTTAAAGCAATAATGCATGGCACACATTCCATGGGTCCCAACTCTCCAGGTTGAAGGGAATATTACTACAGATATAACATGTACGGGAATCCTAGAGAACGGACACACTGTGAATACGAAAGGTTTCTAAAACTCAACGAATAGTCCCTCTCCTGGTGCTCCGGTTTGACTTTCCATCTGCTTTATTATCAACCTCCCAACTTGGAGAGACAGCCCCTTTAACCTCCTGGTTCGCACAGGTTGCCAATTTGGCAGAGGATGAAAGGGAAGAGGGAGAACCAATGAGAGAGTAGCTGTTAGGCATTTGGACGGGCACATATCACTGTAATTTCCCGGCAGGAAGAAGAATTAACCAAAGTCTCAGCCACCCACCGGGAATCAGTATAGATCCTGAACCAAAATTTTGGACTTGCGGTCAGCTCACCAAAAACGAGTTGAAAAATGGAGCTCAGGGGCACAGCAATTCACAAACTGGCCGAGTAATAAAGGACAACTATCGTCCAAAAATCTGTTGAGGGAAGGCAACGAGGCGGACTTGAAAGCGAGGCAGAATAGCAGGAAACAGATTTCCAGAGGTACGTTGGAATCGCCCTTAAAGCACAGGAAGAGGGGCACAACTTCGACAATGATGCACTTGGCCAAAAAGGGCGTATGCGTTTTCTCCTGAATATATTCAGGAGAAAACGCATACGCCCTTTTTGGCCAAGCAAGCAAGCGGGCAATGCAAATCTGCACTACAAAGAAGTATCACTTCCCACCGGTCAAAAGGGACATCCACAAAATGTGTAAAAACCAGAAAGGCAAGACAGGCCCTGGAGAACAGGGAGCCTTGTTATGCTGATGGGCGGGATGTAAATTGCCAACTGCCTCTCTGGAGGAGTGCATTGTGTTCCCTAAAACAAGTAAACAACAGAGCTACAGAGCCAGGGGCACTTCCAGTCTAGGGAATATACCTTGGGAAAACTGAAAATCAAAAAGACACAGCCACCCCAAAATTTAGGGCTGCACTGCTTACAAGGACCTCAACTTGGGTACACCTTAAATATCCCAGGAAATATAAAAATGGTTCAAAAAATTGTGGTACTTACGTACGATGGAATATCCCTCAGCCATGAAATCAATGTCATAAGACCAGTAGCAGCAAAATGGGTGGATTCAGGTACGCTGATTCTAAGTGAAATAAGTCACACAGAAAAAGAAACTTATCATAAGATATCACTTATGAAGATCCTGTAAACATGGCTACACTTGAACTGAGTTAGGAAAGAGAACAGTGTCTCACATTTAGAAAACACTCTTATGCCTGCTTAAGGGGGAAGGAGAGGTGGGGTGATGCATAAAACCAGAGTTTGATATAAGCACAGGTACCGTTCCAAAAACCAACTATGGAATAGACAAGACCTACACCTTCCTCAGTGAAAGGGACTCAAAACCCCATATTTCCCGCAGAGGAATATATCTGACTAGTAAGAATCTTAAAACCTATGTATTGATATGTCTCCGTAAGGGAATCAAGTGTGTCTAGACTGGGATAAATATGGCAGCGAGAATCAGCTCAAACCCACTATAAAAAGGAATTTCAAAAATAAAACAAAAAAAACTGGGAAATTCTTTACAATTCCTTCAGGGTCTCTGATGAAACCTGAAATGACCCTATCTACAATGACAGCTGGATGTGGCATAAGGCTGGACACTTGGGACTGAGAGGATTGGTGAGATTGGGTGAGCAAATGCAGACCCTTTAAAGCAATAATGCATGGCACACATTCCATGGGTCCCAACTCTCCAGGTTGAAGGGAATATTACTACAGATATAACATGTACGGGAATCCTAGAGAACGGACACACTGTGAATACGAAAGGTTTCTAAAACTCAACGAATAGTCCCTCTCCTGGTGCTCCGGTTTGACTTTCCATCTGCTTTATTATCAACCTCCCAACTTGGAGAGACAGCCCCTTTAACCTCCTGGTTCGCACAGGTTGCCAATTTGGCAGAGGATGAAAGGGAAGAGGGAGAACCAATGAGAGAGTAGCTGTTAGGCATTTGGACAGGCACATATCACTGTAATTTCCCGGCAGGAAGAAGAATTAACCAAAGTCTCAGCCACCCACCGGGAATCAGTATAGATCCTGAACCAAAATTTTGGACTTGCGGTCAGCTCACCAAAAACGAGTTGAAAAATGGAGCTCAGGGGCACAGCAATTCACAAACTGGCCGAGTAATAAAGGACAACTATCGTCCAAAAATCTGTTGAGGGAAGGCAACGAGGCGGACTTGAAAGCGAGGCAGAATAGCAGGAAACAGATTTCCAGAGGTACGTTGGAATCGCCCTTAAAGCACAGGAAGAGGGGCACAACTTCGACAATGATGCACTTGGCCAAAAAGGGCGTATGCGTTTTCTCCTGAATATATTCAGGAGAAAACGCATACGCCCTTTTTGGCCAAGCAAGCAAGCGGGCAATGCAAATCTGCACTACAAAGAAGTATCACTTCCCACCGGTCAAAAGGGACATCCACAAAATGTGTAAAAACCAGAAAGGCAAGACAGGCCCTGGAGAACAGGGAGCCTTGTTATGCTGATGGGCGGGATGTAAATTGCCAACTGCCTCTCTGGAGGAGTGCATTGTGTTCCCTAAAACAAGTAAACAACAGAGCTACAGAGCCAAGGGCACTTCCAGTCTAGGGAATATACCTTGGGAAAACTGAAAATCAAAAAGACACAGCCACCCCAAAATTTAGGGCTGCACTGCTTACAAGGACCTCAACTTGGGTACACCTTAAATATCCCAGGAAATATAAAAATGGTTCAAAAAATTGTGGTACTTACGTACGATGGAATATCCCTCAGCCATGAAATCAATGTCATAAGACCAGTAGCAGCAAAATGGGTGGATTCAGGTACGATGATTCTAAGTGAAATAAGTCACACAGAAAAAGAAACTTATCATAAGATATCACTTATGAAGATCCTGTAAACATGGCTACACTTGAACTGAGTTAGGAAAGAGAACAGTGTCTCACATTTAGAAAACACTCTTATGCCTGCTTAAGGGGGAAGGAGAGGTGGGGTGATGCATAAAACCAGAGTTTGATATAAGCACAGGTACCGTTCCAAAAACCAACTATGGAATAGACAAGACCTACACCTTCCTCAGTGAAAGGGACTCAAAACCCCATATTTCCCGCAGAGGAATATATCTTACTAGTAAGAATCTTAAAACCTATGTATTGATATGTCTCCGTAAGGGAATCAAGTGTGTCTAGACTGGGATAAATATGGCAGCGAGAATCAGCTCAAACCCACTATAAAAAGGAATTTCAAAAATAAAACAAAAAAACTGGGAAATTCTTTACAATTCCTTCAGGGTCTCTGATGAAACCTGAAATGACCCTATCTACAAGGACAGCTGGATGTGGCATAAGGCTGGACACTTGGGACTGAGAGGATTGGTGAGATTGGGTGAGCAAATGCAGACCCTTTAAAGCAATAATGCATGGCACCCATTCCATGGTCCCAACTCTCCAGGTTGAAGGGAATATTACTACAGATATAACATGTACGGGAATCCTAGAGAACGGACACACTGTGAATACGAAAGGTTTCTAAAACTCAACGAATAGTCCCTCTCCTGGTGCTCCGGTTTGACTTTCCATCTGCTTTATTATCAACCTCCCAACTTGGAGAGACAGCCCCTTTAACCTCCTGGTTCGCACAGGTTGCCAATTTGGCAGAGGATGAAAGGGATTAGGGAGAACCAATGAGAGAGTAGCTGTTAGGCATTTGGACGGGCACATATCACTGTAATTTCCCGGCAGGAAGAAGAATTAACCAAAGTCTCAGCCACCCACCGGGAATCAGTATAGATCCTGAACCAAAATTTTGGACTTGCGGTCAGCTCACCAAAAACGAGTTGAAAAATGGAGCTCAGGGGCACAGCAATTCACAAACTGGCCGAGTAATAAAGGACAACTATCGTCCAAAAATCTGTTGAGGAAGGCAACGAGGCGGACTTGAAAGCGAGGCAGAATAGCAGGAAACAGATTTCCAGAGGTAGGTTGGAATCGCCTTTAAAGCACAGGAAGAGGGGCACAACTTCGACAATGATGCACTTGGCCAAAAAGGGCGTATGCGTTTTCTCCTGAATATATTCAGGAGAAAACGCATACGCCCTTTTTGGCCAAGCAAGCAAGCGGGCAATGCAAATCTGCACTACAAAGAAGTATCACTTCCCACCGGTCAAAAGGGACATCCACAAAATGTGTAAAAACCAGAAAGGCAAGACAGGCCCTGGAGAACAGGGAGCCTTGTTATGCTGATGGGCGGGATGTAAATAGCCAACTGCCTCTCTGGAGGAGTGCATTGTGTTCCCTAAAACAAGTAAAGAACAGAGCTACAGAGCCAAGGGCACTTCCTGTCTAGGGAATATACCTTGGGAAAACTGAAAATCAAAAAGACACAGCCACCACCCCAAATTTAGGGCTGCACTGCTTACAAGGACCTCAACTTGGGTACACCTTAAATATCCAGGAATATAAAAATGGTTCAAAAAATTGTGGTACTTACGTACGATGGAATATCCCTCAGCCATGAAATCAATGTCATAAGACCAGTAGCAGCAAAATGGGTGGATTCAGGTACGCTGATTCTAAGTGAAATAAGTCACACAGAAAAAGAAACTTATCATAAGATATCACTTATGAAGATCCTGTAAACATGGCTACACTTGAACTGAGTTAGGAAAGAGAACAGTGTCTCACATTTAGAAAACACTCTTATGCCTGCTTAAGGGGGAAGGAGAGGTGGGGTGATGCATAAAACCAGAGTTTGATATAAGCACAGGTACCGTTCCAAAAACCAACTATGGAATAGACAAGACCTACACCTTCCTCAGTGAAAGGGACTCAAAACCCCATATTTCCCGCAGAGGAATATATCTGACTAGTAAGAATCTTAAAACCTATGTATTGATATGTCTCCGTAAGGGAATCAAGTGTGTCTAGACTGAGATAAATATGGCAGCGAGAATCAGCTCAAACCACTATAAAAAGGAATTTCAAAAATAAAACAAAAAAAACTGGGAAATTCTTTACAATTCCTTCAGGGTCTCTGATGAAACCTGAAATGACCCTATCTACAATGACAGCTGGATGTGGCATAAGGCTGGACACTTGGGACTGAGAGGATTGGTGAGATTGGGGTGAGCAAATGCAGACCCTTTAAAGCAATAATGCATGGCACACATTCCATGGGTCCCAACTCTCCAGGTTGAAGGGAATATTACTACAGATATAACATGTACGGGAATCCTAGAGAACGGACACACTGTGAATACGAAAGGTTTCTAAAACTCAACGAATAGTCCCTCTCCTGTGCTCGCGTTTGACTTTCCATCTGCTTATTATCAACCTCCAACTTGGAGAGACAGCCCCTTTAACCTCCTGGTTCGCACAGGTTGCCAATTTGGCAGAGGATGAAAGGGAAGAGGGAGAACCAATGAGAGAGTAGCTGTTAGGCATTTGGGACGGGCACATATCACTGTAATTTCCCGGCAGGAAGAAGAATTTAACCAAAGTCTCAGCACCCACCGGGAATCAGTATAGATCCTGAACCAAAATTTTGGACTTGCGGTCAGCTCACCAAAACGAGTTGAAAAATGGAGCTCAGGGGCACAGCAATTCACAAACTGGCCGAGTAATAAAGGACAACTATCGTCCAAAAATCTGTTGAGGGAAGGCAACGAGGCGGACTTGAAAGCGAGGCAGAATAGCAGGAAACAGATTTCCAGAGGTACGTTGGAATCGCCTTTAAAGCACAGGAAGAGGGGCACAACTTCGACAATGATGCACTCTGGCCAAAAAGGGCGTATGCGTTTTCTCCTGAATATATTCAGGAGAAAACGCATACGCCCTTTTTGGCCAAGCAAGCAAGCGGGCAATGCAAATCTGCACTACAAAGAAGTATCACTTCCCACCGGTCAAAAGGGACATCCACAAAATGTGTAAAAACCAGAAAAGGCAAGACAGGCCCTGGAGAACAGGGAGCCTTGTTATGCTGATGGGCGGGATGTAAATAGCCAACTGCCTCTCTGGAGGAGTGCATTGTGTTCCCTAAAACAAGTAAAACAACAGAGCTACAGAGCCAAGGGCACTCCTGTCTAGGGAATATACCTTGGGAAAACTGAAAATCAAAAAGACACAGCCACCCCAAAATTTAGGGCTGCACTGCTTACAAGGACCTCAACTTGGGTACACCTTAAATATCCAGGAAATATAAAAATGGTTCAAAAAATTGTTAGGTACTTACGTACGATGGAATATCCCTCAGCCATGAAATCAATGTCATAAGACCAGTAGCAGCAAAATGGGTGGATTCAGGTACGCTGATTCTAAGTGAAATAAGTCACACAGAAAAAGAAACTTATCATAAGATATCACTTATGAAGATCCTGTAAACATGGCTACACTTGAACTGAGTTAGGAAAGAGAACAGTGTCTCACATTTAGAAAACACTCTTATGCCTGCTTAAGGGGGAAGGAGAGGTGGGGTGATGCTATAAAACCAGAGTTGATATAAGCACAGGTACCGTTCCAAAAACCAACTATGGAATAGACAAGACCTACACCTTCCTCAGTGAAAGGGACTCAAAACCCCATATTTCCCGCAGAGGAATATATCTGACTAGTAAGAATCTTAAAACCTATGTATTGATATGTCTCCGTAAGGGAATCAAGTGTGTCTAGACTGGGATAAATATGGCAGCGAGAATCAGCTCAAACCCACTATAAAAAGGAATTTCAAAAATAAAACAAAAAAACTGGGAAATTCTTTACAATTCCTTCAGGGTCTCTGATGAAACCTGAAATGACCCTATCTACAATGACAGCTGGATGTGGCATAAGGCTGGACACTTGGGACTGAGAGGATTGGTGAGATTGGGTGAGCAAATGCAGACCCTTTAAAGCAATAATGCATGGCACACATTCCATGGGTCCCAACTCTCCAGGTTGAAGGGAATATTACTACAGATATAACATGTACGGGAATCCTAGAGAACGGACACACTGTGAATACGAAAGGTTTCTAAAACTCAACGAATAGTCCCTCTCCTGGTGCTCCGGTTTGACTTTCCATCTGCTTTATTATCAACCTCCCAACTTGGAGAGACAGCCCCTTTAACCTCCTGGTTCGCACAGGTTGCCAATTTGGCAGAGGATGAAAGGGAAGAGGGAGAACCAATGAGAGAGTAGCTGTTAGGCATTTGGACGGGCACATATCACTGTAATTTCCCGGCAGGAAGAAGAATTAACCAAAGTCTCAGCCACCCACCGGGAATCAGTATAGATCCTGAACCAAAATTTTGGACTTGCGGTCAGCTCACCAAAAACGAGTTGAAAAATGGAGCTCAGGGGCACAGCAATTCACAAACTGGCCGAGTAATAAAGGACAACTATCGTCCAAAAATCTGTTGAGGGAAGGCAACGAGGCGGACTTGAAATCGAGGCAGAATAGCAGGAAACAGATTTCCAGAGGTACGTTGGAATCGCCCTTAAAGCACAGGAAGAGGGGCACAACTTCGACAATGATGCACTTGGCCAAAAAGGGCGTATGCGTTTTCTCCTGAATATATTCAGGAGAAAACGCATACGCCCTTTTTGGCCAAGCAAGCAAGCGGGCAATGCAAATCTGCACTACAAAGAAGTATCACTTCCCGCCGGTCAAAAGGGACATCCACAAAATGTGTAAAAACCAGAAAGGCAAGACAGGCCCTGGAGAACAGGGAGCCTTGTTATGCTGATGGGCGGATGTAAATTGCCAACTGCCTCTCTGGAGGAGTGCATTGTGTTCCCTAAAACATAGTAAACAACAGAGCTACAGAGCCAAGGGCACTTCCAGTCTAGGGAATATACCTTGGGGAAAACTGAAAATCAAAAAGACACAGCCACCCCAAAATTTAGGGCTGCACTGCTTACAAGGACCTCAACTTGGGTACACCTTAAATATCCCAGGAAATATAAAAATGGTTCAAAAAATTGTGGTACTTACGTACGATGGAATATCCCTCAGCCATGAAATCAATGTCATAAGACCAGTAGCAGCAAAATGGGTGGATTCAGGTACGATGATTCTAAGTGAAATAAGTCACACAGAAAAAGAAACTATCATAAGATATCACTTATGAAGATCCTGTAAACATGGCTACACTTGAACTGAGTTAGGAAAGAGAACAGTGTCTCACATTTAGAAAACACTCTTATGCCTGCTTAAGGGGGAAGGAGAGGTGGGGTGATGCATAAAACCAGAGTTTGATATAAGCACAGGTACCGTTCCAAAAACCAACTATGGAATAGACAAGACCTACACCTTCCTCAGTGAAAGGGACTCAAAACCCCATATTTCCCGCAGAGGAATATATCTGACTAGTAAGAATCTTAAAACCTATGTATTGATATGTCTCCGTAAGGGAATCAAGTGTGTCTAGACTGGGATAAATATGGCAGCGAGAATCAGCTCAAACCCACTATAAAAAGGAATTTCAAAAATAAAACAAAAAAAAACTGGGAAATTCTTTACAATTCCTTCAGGGTCTCTGATGAAACCTGAAATGACCCTATCTACAATGACAGCTGGATGTGGCATAAGGCTGGACACTTGGGACTGAGAGGATTGGTGAGATTGGGTGAGCAAATGCAGACCCTTTAAAGCAATAATGCATGGCACACATTCCATGGGTCCCAACTCTCCAGGTTGAAGGGAATATTACTACAGATATAACATGTACGGGAATCCTAGAGAACGGACACACTGTGAATACGAAAGGTTTCTAAAACTCAACGAATAGTCCCTCTCCTGGTGCTCCGGTTTGACTTTCCATCTGCTTTATTATCAACCTCCCCACTTGGAGAGACAGCCCCTTTAAACTCCTGGTTCGCACAGGTTGCCAATTTGGCAGAGGATGAAAGGGATTAGGGAGAACCAATGAGAGAGTAGCTGTTAGGCATTTGGACGGGCACATATCACTGTAATTTCCCGGCAGGAAGAAGAATTAACCAAAGTCTCAGCCACCCACCGGGAATCAGTATAGATCCTGAACCAAAATTTTGGACTTGCGGTCAGCTCACCAAAAACGAGTTGAAAAATGGAGCTCAGGGGCACAGCAATTCACAAACTGGCCGAGTAATAAAGGACAACTATCGTCCAAAAATCTGTTGAGGGAAGGCAACGAGGCGGACTTGAAAGCGAGGCAGAATAGCAGGAAACAGATTTCCAGAGGTACGTTGGAATCGCCTTTAAAGCACAGGAAGAGGGGCACAACTTCGACAATGATGCACTTGGCCAAAAAGGGCGTATGCGTTTTCTCCTGAATATATTCAGGAGAAAACGCATACGCCCTTTTTGGCCAAGCAAGCAAGCGGGCAATGCAAATCTGCACTACAAAGAAGTATCACTTCCCACCGGTCAAAAGGGACATCCACAAAATGTGTAAAAACCAGAAAGGCAAGACAGGCCCTGGAGAACAGGGAGCCTTGTTATGCTGATGGGCGGGATGTAAATAGCCAACTGCCTCTCTGGAGGAGTGCATTGTGTTCCCTAAAACAAGTAAACAACAGAGCTACAGAGCCAAGGGCACTTCCAGTCTAGGGAATATACCTTGGGAAAACTGAAAATCAAAAAGACACAGCCACCCCAAAATTTAGGGCTGCACTGCTTACAAGGACCTCAACTTGGGTACACCTTAAATATCCCAGGAAATATAAAAATGGTTCAAAAAATTGTGGTACTTACGTACGATGGTATATCCCTCAGCCATGAAATCAATGTCATAAGACCAGTAGCAGCAAAATGGGTGGATTCAGGTACGATGATTCTAAGTGAAATAAGTCACACAGAAAAAGAAACTTATCATAAGATATCACTTATGAAGATCCTGTAAACATGGCTACACTTGAACTGAGTTAGGAAAGAGAACAGTGTCTCACATTTAGAAAACACTCTTATGCCTGCTTAAGGGGGAAGGAGAGGTGGGGTGATGCATAAAACCAGAGTTTGATATAAGCACAGGTACCGTTCCAAAAACCAACTATGGAATAGACAAGACCTACACCTTCCTCAGTGAAAGGGACTCAAAACCCCATATTTCCCGCAGAGGAATATATCTGACTAGTAAGAATCTTAAAACCTATGTATTGATATGTCTCCGTAAGGGAATCAAGTGTGTCTAGACTGGGATAAATATGGCAGCGAGAATCAGCTCAAACCCACTATAAAAAGGAATTTCAAAAATAAAACAAAAAAACTGGGAAATTCTTTACAATTCCTTCAGGGTCTCTGATGAAACCTGAAATGACCCTATCTACAAGGACAGCTGGATGTGGCATAAGGCTGGACACTTGGGACTGAGAGGATTGGTGAGATTGGGTGAGCAAATGCAGACCCTTTAAAGCAATAATGCATGGCACACATTCCATGGGTCCCAACTCTCCAGGTTGAAGGGAATATTACTACAGATATAACATGTACGGGAATCCTAGAGAACGGACACACTGTGAATACGAAAGGTTTCTAAAACTCAACGAATAGTCCCTCTCCTGGTGCTCCGGTTTGACTTTCCATCTGCTTTATTATCAACCTCCCAACTTGGAGAGACAGCCCCTTTAACCTCCTGGTTCGCACAGGTTTCCAATTTGGCAGAGGATGAAAGGGAAGAGGGAGAACCAATGAGAGAGTAGCTGTTAGGCATTTGGACGGGCACATATCACTGTAATTTCCGGGCAGGAAGAAGAATTAACCAAAGTCTCAGCCACCCACCGGGAATCAGTATAGATCCTGAACCAAAATTTTGGACTTGCGGTCAGCTCACCAAAAACGAGTTGAAAAATGGAGCTCAGGGGCACAGCAATTCACAAACTGGACGAGTAATAAAGGACAACTATCGTCCAAAAATCTGTTGAGGGAAGGCAACGAGGCGGACTTGAAAGCGAGGCAGAATAGTAGGAAACAGATTTCAAGAGGTACGTTGGAATCGCCTTTAAAGCACAGGAAGAGGGGCACAACTTCGACAATGATGCACTTGGCCAAAAAGGGCGTATGCGTTTTCTCCTGAATATATTCAGGAGAAAACGCATACGCCCTTTTTGGCCAAGCAAGCAAGCGGGCAATGCAAATCTGCACTACAAAGAAGTATCACTTCCCACCGGTCAAAAGGGACATCCACAAAATGTGTAAAAACCAGAAAGGCAAGACAGGCCCTGGAGAACAGGGAGCCTTGTTATGCTGATGTGCGGGATGTAAATTGCCAACTGCCTCTCTGGAGGAGTGCATTGTGTTCCCTAAAACAAGTAAACAACAGAGCTACAGAGCCAAGGGCACTTCCAGTCTAGGGAATATACCTTGGGAAAACTGAAAATCAAAAAGACACAGCCACCCCAAAATTTAGGGCTGCACTGCTTTCAAGGACCTCAACTTGGGTACACCTTAAATATCCCAGGAAATATAAAAATGGTTCAAAAAATTGTGGTACTTACGTACGATGGACTATCCCTCAGCCATGAAATCAATGTCATAAGACCAGTAGCAGCAAAATGGGTGGATTCAGGTACGATGATTCTAAGTGAAATAAGTCACACAGAAAAAGAAACTTATCATAAGATATCACTTATGAAGATCCTGTAAACATGGCTACACTTGAACTGAGTTAGGAAAGAGAACAGTGTCTCACATTTAGAAAACACTCTTATGCCTGCTTAAGGGGGAAGGAGAGGTGGGGTGATGCATAAAACCAGAGTTTGATATAAGCACAGGTACCGTTCCAAAAACCAACTATGGAATAGACAAGACCTACACCTTCCTCAGTGAAAGGGACTCAAAACCCCATATTTCCCGCAGAGGAATATATCTGACTAGTAAGAATCTTAAAACCTATGTATTGGTATGTCTCCGTAAGGGAATCAAGTGTGTCTAGACTGGGATAAATATGGCAGCGAGAATCAGCTCAAACCCACTATAAAAAGGAATTTCAAAAATAAAACAAAAAAACTGGGAAATTCTTTACAATTCCTTCAGGGTCTCTGATGAAACCTGAAATGACCCTATCTACAATGACAGCTGGATGTGGCATAAGGCTGGACACTTGGGACTGAGAGGATTGGTGAGATTGGGTGAGCAAATGCAGACCCTTTAAAGCAATAATGCATGGCACACATTCCATGGGTCCCAACTCTCCAGGTTGAAGGGAATATTACTACAGATATAACATGTACGGGAATCCTAGAGAACGGACACACTGTGAATACGAAAGGTTTCTAAAACTCAACGAATAGTCCCTCTCCTGGTGCTCCGGTTTGACTTTCCATCTGCTTTATTATCAACCTCCCAACTTGGAGAGACAGCCCCTTTAACCTCCTGGTTCGCACAGGTTTCCAATTTGGCAGAGGATGAAAGGGAAGAGGGAGAACCAATGAGAGAGTAGCTGTTAGGCATTTGGACGGGCACATATCACTGTAATTTCCGGGCAGGAAGAAGAATTAACCAAAGTCTCAGCCACCCACCGGGAATCAGTATAGATCCTGAACCAAAATTTTGGACTTGCGGTCAGCTCACCAAAAACGAGTTGAAAAATGGAGCTCAGGGGCACAGCAATTCACAAACTGGACGAGTAATAAAGGACAACTATCGTCCAAAAATCTGTTGAGGGAAGGCAACGAGGCGGACTTGAAAGCGAGGCAGAATAGTAGGAAACAGATTTCAAGAGGTACGTTGGAATCGCCTTTAAAGCACAGGAAGAGGGGCACAACTTCGACAATGATGCACTTGGCCAAAAAGGGCGTATGCGTTTTCTCCTGAATATATTCAGGAGAAAACGCATACGCCCTTTTTGGCCAAGCAAGCAAGCGGGCAATGCAAATCTGCACTACAAAGAAGTATCACTTCCCACCGGTCAAAAGGGACATCCACAAAATGTGTAAAAACCAGAAAGGCAAGACAGGCCCTGGAGAACAGGGAGCCTTGTTATGCTGATGTGCGGGATGTAAATTGCCAACTGCCTCTCTGGAGGAGTGCATTGTGTTCCCTAAAACAAGTAAACAACAGAGCTACAGAGCCAAGGGCACTTCCAGTCTAGGGAATATACCTTGGGAAAACTGAAAATCAAAAAGACACAGCCACCCCAAAATTTAGGGCTGCACTGCTTTCAAGGACCTCAACTTGGGTACACCTTAAATATCCCAGGAAATATAAAAATGGTTCAAAAAATTGTGGTACTTACGTACGATGGACTATCCCTCAGCCATGAAATCAATGTCATAAGACCAGTAGCAGCAAAATGGGTGGATTCAGGTACGATGATTCTAAGTGAAATAAGTCACACAGAAAAAGAAACTTATCATAAGATATCACTTATGAAGATCCTGTAAACATGGCTACACTTGAACTGAGTTAGGAAAGAGAACAGTGTCTCACATTTAGAAAACACTCTTATGCCTGCTTAAGGGGGAAGGAGAGGTGGGGTGATGCATAAAACCAGAGTTTGATATAAGCACAGGTACCGTTCCAAAAACCAACTATGGAATAGACAAGACCTACACCTTCCTCAGTGAAAGGGACTCAAAACCCCATATTTCCCGCAGAGGAATATATCTGACTAGTAAGAATCTTAAAACCTATGTATTGGTATGTCTCCGTAAGGGAATCAAGTGTGTCTAGACTGGGATAAATATGGCAGCGAGAATCAGCTCAAACCCACTATAAAAAGGAATTTCAAAAATAAAACAAAAAAACTGGGAAATTCTTTACAATTCCTTCAGGGTCTCTGATGAAACCTGAAATGACCCTATCTACAATGACAGCTGGATGTGGCATAAGGCTGGACACTTGGGACTGAGAGGATTGGTGAGATTGGGTGAGCAAATGCAGACCCTTTAAAGCAATAATGCATGGCACACATTCCATGGGTCCCAACTCTCCAGGTTGAAGGGAATATTACTACAGATATAACATGTACGGGAATCCTAGAGAACGGACACACTGTGAATACGAAAGGTTTCTAAAACTCAACGAATAGTCCCTCTCCTGGTGCTCCGGTTTGACTTTCCATCTGCTTTATTATCAACCTCCCAACTTGGAGAGACAGCCCCTTTAACCTCCAGGTTCCCACAGGTTGCCAATTTGGCAGAGGATGAAAGGGAAGAGGGAGAACCAATGAGAGAGTAGCTGTTAGGCATTTGGACGGGCACATATCACTGTAATTTCCCGGCAGGAAGAAGAATTAACCAAAGTCTCAGCCACCCACCGGGAATCAGTATAGATCCTGAACCAAAATTTTGGACTTGCGGTCAGCTCACCAAAAACGAGTTGAAAAATGGAGCTCAGGGGCACAGCAATTCACAAACTGGCCGAGTAATAAAGGACAACTATCGTCCAAAAATCTGTTGAGGGAAGGCAACGAGGCGGACTTGAAAGCGAGGCAGAATAGCAGGAAACAGATTTCCAGAGGTACGTTGGAATCGCCTTTAAAGCACAGGAAGAGGGGCACAACTTCGACAATGATGCACTTGGCCAAAAAGGGCGTATGCGTTTTCACCTGAATATATTCAGGAGAAAACGCATACGCCCTTTTTGGCCAAGCAAGCAAGCGGGCAATGCAAATCTGCACTACAAAGAAGTATCACTTCCCACCGGTCAAAAGGGACATCCACAGGGCTTCCCTGGTGGCGCAGTGGTGGCGAGTCCGCCTGCCGATGCAGGGGACGCGGGTTCGTGCCCTGGTCCGGGAGGATCCCACATGCCGCGGAGCTGCTGGGCCCGTGAGCCATGGCCGCTGAGCCTGCGCGTCCGGAGCCTGTGCTCCGCAACGGGAGAGACCACAACAGTGAGAGGCCCGCGTACCGCAAAAAAAAAAAATAAAGAAAGAAAAAAAAAAAAAAATGGACATCCACAAAATGTGTAAAAACCAGAAAGGAACGACAGGCCCTGGAGAACAGGGTGCCTTGTTATGCTGATGGGCGGGATGTAAATTGCCAGCTGCCTCTCTGGAGGAGTGCATTGTGTTCCCTAAAACCAGTAAACAACAGAGCTACAGAGCCAAGGGCACTTCCAGTCTAGGGAATATACCTTGGGAAAACTGAAAATCAAAAAGACATAGCCACCCCAAAATTTAGGGCTGCACTGCTTACAAGGACCTCAACTTGGGTACACCTTAAATATCCCAGGAAATATAAAAATGGTTCAAAAAATTGTGGTACTTACGTACGATGGACTATCCCTCAGCCATGAAATCAATGTCATAAGACCAGTAGCAGCAAAATGGGTGGATTCAGGTACGATGATTCTAAGTGAAATAAGTCACAGAGAAAAAGAAACTTATCATAAGATATCACTTATGAAGATCCTGTAAACATGGCTACACTTGAACTGAGTTAGGAAAGAGAACAGTGTCTCACATTTAGAAAACACTCTTATGCCTGCTTAAGGGGGAAGGAGAGGTGGGGTGATGCATAAAACCAGAGTTTGATATAAGCACAGGTACCGTTCCAAAAACCAACTATGGAATAGACAAGACCTACACCTTCCTCAGTGAAAGGGACTCAAAACCCCATATTTCCCGCAGAGGAATATATCTGACTAGTAAGAATCTTAAAACCTATGTATTGATATGTCTCCGTAAGGGAATCAAGTGTGTCTAGACTGGGATAAATATGGCAGCGAGAATCAGCTCAAACCCACTATAAAAAGGAATTTCAAAAATAAAACAAAAAAACTGGGAAATTCTTTACAATTCCTTCAGGGTCTCTGATGAAACCTGAAATGACCCTATCTACAAGGACAGCTGGATGTGGCATAAGGCTGGACACTTGGGACTGAGAGGATTGGTGAGATTGGGTGAGCAAATGCAGACCCTTTAAAGCAATAATGCATGGCACACATTCCATGGGTCCCAACTCTCCAGGTTGAAGGGAATATTACTACAGATGTAACATGTACGGGAATCCTAGAGAACGGACACACTGTGAATACGAAAGGTTTCTAAAACTCAACGAATAGTCCCTCTCCTGGTGCTCCGGTTTGACTTTCCATCTGCTTTATTATCAACCTCCCAACTTGGAGAGACAGCCCCTTTAACCTCCTGGTTCGCACAGGTTGCCAATTTGAAGAGGATGAAAGGGAAGAGGGAGAACCAATGAGAGAGTAGCTGTTAGGCATTTGGACGGGCACATATCACTCTAATTTCGCAGCAGGAAGAAGAATTAACCAAAGTCTCAGCCACCCACCGGGAATCAGTATAGATCCTGAACCAAAATTTTGGACTTGCGGTCAGCTCACCAAAAACGAGTTGAAAAATGGAGCTCAGGGGCACAGCAATTCACAAACTGGCCGAGTAATAAAGGACAACTATCGTCCAAAAATCTGTTGAGGGAAGGCAATGAGGCGGACTTGAAAGCGAGGCAGAATAGCAGGAAACAGATTTCAAGAGGTACGTTGGAATCGCCTTTAAAGCACAGGAAGAGGGGCACAACTTCGACAATGATGCACTTGGCCAAAAAGGGCGTATGCGTTTTCACCTGAATATATTCAGGAGAAAACGCATACGCCCTTTTTGGCCAAGCAAGCAAGCGGGCAATGCAAATCTGCACTACAAAGAAGTATCACTTCCCACCGGTCAAAAGGGACATCCACAGGGCTTCCCTGGTGGCGCAGTGGTGGCGAGTCCGCCTGCCGATGCAGGGGACGCGGGTTCGTGCCCCGGTCCGGGAGGATCCCACATGCCGCGGAGCTGCTGGGCCCGTGAGCCATGGCCGCTGAGCCAGCGCGTCCGGAGCCTGTGCTCCGCAACGGGAGAGACCACAACAGTGAGAGGCCCGCGTACCGCAAAAAAAAAAAAAAAAAAGAAAGAAAAAAAAAAAAAAAAAGGGACATCCACAAAATGTGTAAAAACCAGAAAGGCACGACAGGCCCTGGAGAACAGGGTGCCTTGTTATGCTGATGGGCGGGATGTAAATTGCCAGCTGCCTCTCTGGAGGAGTGCATTGTGTTCCCTAAAACAAGTAAACAACAGAGCTACAGAGCCAAGGGCACTTCCAGTCTAGGGAATATACCTTGGGAAAACTGAAAATCAAAAAGACACAGCCACCCCAAAATTTAGGGCTGCACTGCTTACAAGGACCTCAACTTGGGTACACCTTAAATATCCCAGGAAATATAAAAATGGTTCAAAAAATTGTGGTACTTACGTACGATGGAATATCCCTCAGCCATGAAATCAATGTCATAAGACCAGTAGCAGCAAAATGGGTGGATTCAGGTACGATGATTCTAAGTGAAATAAGTCACACAGAAAAAGAAACTTATCATAAGATATCACTTATGAAGATCCTGTAAACATGGCTACACTTGAACTGAGTTAGGAAAGAGAACAGTGTCTCACATTTAGAAAACACTCTTATGCCTGCTTAAGGGGGAAGGAGAGGTGGGGTGATGCATAAAACCAGAGTTTGATATAAGCACAGGTACCGTTCCAAAAACCAACTATGGAATAGACAAGACCTACACCTTCCTCAGTGAAAGGGACTCAAAACCCCATATTTCCCGCAGAGGAATATATCTGACTAGTAAGAATCTTAAAACCTATGTATTGATATGTCTCCGTAAGGGAATCAAGTGTGTCTAGACTGGGATAAATATGGCAGCGAGAATCAGCTCAAACCCACTATAAAAAGGAATTTCAAAAATAAAACAAAAAAACTGGGAAATTCTTTACAATTCCTTCAGGGTCTCTGATGAAACCTGAAATGACCCTATCTACAATGACAGCTGGATGTGGCATAAGGCTGGACACTTGGGACTGAGAGGATTGGTGAGATTGGGTGAGCAAATGCAGACCCTTTAAAGCAATAATGCATGGCACACATTCCATGGGTCCCAACTCTCCAGGTTGAAGGGAATATTACTACAGATATAACATGTACGGGAATCCTAGAGAACGGACACACTGTGAATATGAAAGGTTTCTAAAACTCAACGAATAGTCCCTCTCCTGGTGCTCCGGTTTGACTTTCCATCTGCTTTATTATCAACCTCCCAACTTGGAGAGACAGCCCCTTTAACCTCCTGGTTCGCACAGGTTGCCAATTTGGCAGAGGATGAAAGGGAAGAGGGAGAACCAATGAGAGAGTAGCTGTTAGGCATTTGGACGGGCACATATCACTGTAATTTCCCGGCAGGAAGAAGAATTAACCAAAGTCTCAGCCACCCACTGGGAATCAGTATAGATCCTGAACCAAAATTTTGGACTTGCGGTCAGCTCACCAAAAACGAGTTGAAAAATGGAGCTCAGGGTCACAGCAATTCACAAACTGGCCGAGTAATAAAGGACAACTATCGTCCAAAAATCTGTTGAGGGAAGGCAACGAGGCGGACTTGAAAGCGAGGCAGAATAGCAGGAAACAAATTTCCAGAGGTACGTTGGAATCGCCTTTAAAGCACAGGAAGAGGGGCACAACGTCGACAATGATGCACTTGGCCAAAAAGGGCGTATGCGTTTTCTCCTGAATATATTCAGGAGAAAACACATACGCCCTTTTTGGCCAAGCAAGCAAGCGGGCAATGCAAATCTGCACTACAAAGAAGTATCACTTCCCACCGGTCAAAAGGGACATCCACAAAATGTGTAAAAACCAGAAAGGCAAGACAGGCCCTGGAGAACAGGGAGCCTTGTTATGCTGATGGGCGGGATGTAAATAGCCAACTGCCTCTCTGGAGGAGTGCATTGTGTTCCCTAAAACAAGTAAACAACAGAGCTACAGAGCCAAGGGCACTTCCTGTCTAGGGAATATACCTTGGGAAAACTGAAAATCAAAAAGACACAGCCACCCCAAAATTTAGGGCTGCACTGCTTACAAGGACCTCAACTTGGGTACACCTTAAATATCCCAGGAAATATAAAAATGGTTCAAAAAATTGTGGTACTTACGTACGATGGAATATCCCTCAGCCATGAAATCAATGTCATAAGACCAGTAGCAGCAAAATGGGTGGATTCAGGTACGATGATTCTAAGTGAAATAAGTCACACAGAAAAAGAAACTTATCATAAGATATCACTTATGAAGATCCTGTAAACATGGCTACACTTGAACTGAGTTAGGAAAGAGAACAGTGTCTCACATTTAGAAAACACTCTTATGCCTGCTTAAGGGGGAAGGAGAGGTGGGGTGATGCATAAAACCAGAATTTGATATAAGCACAGGTACCGTTCCAAAAACCAACTATGGAATAGACAAGACCTACACCTTCCTCAGTGAAAGGGACTCAAAACCCCATATTTCCCGCAGAGGAATATATCTGACTAGTAAGAATCTTAAAACCTATGTATTGATATGTCTCCGTAAGGGAATCAAGTGTGTCTAGACTGGGATAAATATGGCAGCGAGAATCAGCTCAAACCCACTATAAAAAGGAATTTCAAAAATAAAACAAAAAAAAACTGGGAAATTCTTTACAATTCCTTCAGGGTCTCTGATGAAACCTGAAATGACCCTATCTACAATGACAGCTGGATGTGGCATAAGGCTGGACACTTGGGACTGAGAGGATTGGTGAGATTGGGTGAGCAAATGCAGACCCTTTAAAGCAATAATGCATGGCACACATTCCATGGGTCCCAACTCTCCAGGTTGAAGGGAATATTACTACAGATATAACATGTACGGGAATCCTAGAGAACGGACACACTGTGAATACGAAAGGTTTCTAAAACTCAACGAATAGTCCCTCTCCTGGTGCTCCGGTTTGACTTTCCATCTGCTTTATTATCAACCTCCCAACTTGGAGAGACAGCCCCTTTAACCTCCTGGTTCGCACAGGTTGCCAATTTGGCAGAGGATGAAAGGGATTAGGGAGAACCAATGAGAGAGTAGCTGTTAGGCATTTGGACGGGCACATATCACTGTAATTTCCCGGCAGGAAGAAGAATTAACCAAAGTCTCAGCCACCCACCGGGAATCAGTATAGATCCTGAACCAAAATTTTGGACTTGCGGTCAGCTCACCAAAAACGAGTTGAAAAATGGAGCTCAGGGGCACAGCAATTCACAAACTGGCCGAGTAATAAAGGACAACTATCGTCCAAAAATCTGTTGAGGGAAGGCAACGAGGCAGACTTGAAAGCGAGGCAGAATAGCAGGAAACAGATTTCCAGAGGTACGTTGGAATCGCCTTTAAAGCACAGGAAGAGGGGCACAACTTCGACAATGATGCACTTGGCCAAAAAGGGCGTATGCGTTTTCTCCTGAATATATTCAGGAGAAAACGCATACGCCCTTTTTGGCCAAGCAAGCAAGCGGGCAATGCAAATCTGCACTACAAAGAAGTATCACTTCCCACGGGTCAAAAGGGACATCCACAAAATGTGTAAAAACCAGAAAGGCAAGACAGGCCCTGGAGAACAGGGAGCCTTGTTATGCTGATGGGCGGGATGTAAATTGCCAACTGCCTCTCTGGAGGAGTGCATTGTGTTCCCTAAAACAAGTAAACAACAGAGCTACAGAGCCAAGGGCACTTCCAGTCTAGGGAATATACCTTGGGAAAACTGAAAATCAAAAAGACACAGCCACCCCAAAATTTAGGGCTGCACTGCTTACAAGGACCTCAACTTGGGTACACCTTAAATATCCCAGGAAATATAAAAATGGTTCAAAAAATTGTGGTACTTACGTACGATGGAATATCCCTCAGCCATGAAATCAATGTCATAAGACCAGTAGCAGCAAAATGGGTGGATTCAGGTACGATGATTCTAAGTGAAATAAGTCCCACAGAAAAAGAAACTTATCATAAGATATCACTTATGAAGATCCTGTAAACATGGCTACACTTGAACTGAGTTAGGAAAGAGAACAGTGTCTCACGTTTAGAAAACACTCTTATGCCTGCTTAAGGGGGAAGGAGAGGTGGGGTGATGCATAAAACCAGAGTTTGATATAAGCACAAGTACCGTTCCAAAAACCAACTATGGAATAGACAAGACCTACACCTTCCTCAGTGAAAGGGACTCAAAACCCCATATTTCCCGCAGAGGAATATATCTGACTAGTAAGAATCTTAAAACCTATGTATTGATATGTCTCCGTAAGGGAATCAAGTGTGTCTAGACTGGGATAAATATGGCAGCGAGAATCAGCTCAAACCCACTATAAAAAGGAATTTCAAAAATAAAACAAAAAAAAACTGGGAAATTCTTTACAATTCCTTCAGGGTCTCTGATGAAACCTGAAATGACCCTATCTACAATGACAGCTGGATGTGGCATAAGGCTGGACACTTGGGACTGAGAGGATTGGTGAGATTGGGTGAGCAAATGCAGACCCTTTAAAGCAATAATGCATGGCACACATTCCATGGGTCCCAACTCTCCAGGTTGAAGGGAATATTACTACAGATATAACATGTACGGGAATCCTAGAGAACGGACACACTGTGAATACGAAAGGTTTCTAAAACTCAACGAATAGTCCCTCTCCTGGTGCTCCGGTTTGACTTTCCATCTGCTTTATTATCAACCTCCCAACTTGGAGAGACAGCCCCTTTAACCTCCTGGTTCGCACAGGTTGCCAATTTTGCAGAGGATGAAAGGGATTAGGGAGAACCAATGAGAGAGTAGCTGTTAGGCATTTGGACGGGCACATATCACTGTAATTTCCCGGCAGGAAGAAGAATTAACCAAAGTCTCAGCCACCCACCGGGAATCAGTATAGATCCTGAACCAAAATTTTGGACTTGTGGTCAGCTCACCAAAAACGAGTTGAAAAATGGAGCTCAGGGGCACAGCAATTCACAAACTGGCCGAGTAATAAAGGACAACTATCGTCCAAAAATCTGTTGAGGGAAGGCAACGAGGCGGATTTGAAAGCGAGGCAGAATAGCAGGAAACAGATTTCCAGAGGTACGTTGGAATCGCCCTTAAAGCACAGGAAGAGGGGCACAACTTCGACAATGATGCACTTGGCCAAAAAGGGCGTATGCGTTTTCTCCTGAATATATTCAGGAGAAAACGCATACGCCCTTTTTGGCCAAGCAAGCAAGCGGGCAATGCAAATCTGCACTACAAAGAAGTATCACTTCCCACCGGTCAAAAGGGACATCCACAAAATGTGTAAAAACCAGAAAGGCAAGACAGGCCCTGGAGAACAGGGAGCCTTGTTATGCTGATGGGCGGGATGTAAATTGCCAACTGCCTCTCTGGAGGAGTGCATTGTGTTCCCTAAAACAAGTAAACAACAGAGCTACAGAGCCAAGGGCACTTCCAGTCTAGGGAATATACCTTGGGAAAACTGAAAATCAAAAAGACACAGCCACCCCAAAATTTAGGGCTGCACTGCTTTCAAGGACCTCAACTTGGGTACACCTTAAATATCCCAGGAAATATAAAAATGGTTCAAAAAATTGTGGTACTTACGTACGATGGACTATCCCTCAGCCATGAAATCAATGTCATAAGACCAGTAGCAGCAAAATGGGTGGATTCAGGTACGATGATTCTAAGTGAAATAAGTCACACAGAAAAAGAAACTTATCATAAGATATCACTTATGAAGATCCTGTAAACATGGCTACACTTGAACTGAGTTAGGAAAGAGAACAGTGTCTCACATTTAGAAAACACTCTTATGCCTGCTTAAGGGGGAAGGAGAGGTGGGGTGATGCATAAAACCAGAGTTTGATATAAGCACAGGTACCGTTCCAAAAACCAACTATGGAATAGACAAGACCTACACCTTCCTCAGTGAAAGGGACTCAAAACCCCATATTTCCCGCAGAGGAATATATCTGACTAGTAAGAATCTTAAAACCTATGTATTGGTATGTCTCCGTAAGGGAATCAAGTGTGTCTAGACTGGGATAAATATGGCAGCGAGAATCAGCTCAAACCCACTATAAAAAGGAATTTCAAAAATAAACCAAAAACCCTGGGAAATTCTTTACAATTCCTTCAGGGTCTCTGATGAAACCTGAAATGACCCTATCTACAATGACAGCTGGATGTGGCATAAGGCTGGACACTTGGGACTGAGAGGATTGGTGAGATTGGGTGAGCAAATGCAGACCCTTTAAAGCAATAATGCATGGCACACATTCCATGGGTCCCAACTCTCCAGGTTGAAGGGAATATTACTACAGATATAACATGTACGGGAATCCTAGAGAACGGACACACTGTGAATACGAAAGGTTTCTAAAACTCAACGAATAGTCCCTCTCCTGGTGCTCCGGTTTGACTTTCCATCTGCTTTATTATCAACCTCCCAACTTGGAGAGACAGCCCCTTTAACCTCCAGGTTCCCACAGGTTGCCAATTTGGCAGAGGATGAAAGGGAAGAGGGAGAACCAATGAGAGAGTAGCTGTTAGGCATTTGGACGGGCACATATCACTGTAATTTCCCGGCAGGAAGAAGAATTAACCAAAGTCTCAGCCACCCACCGGGAATCAGTATAGATCCTGAACCAAAATTTTGGACTTGCGGTCAGCTCACCAAAAACGAGTTGAAAAATGGAGCTCAGGGGCACAGCAATTCACAAACTGGCCGAGTAATAAAGGACAACTATCGTCCAAAAATCTGTTGAGGGAAGGCAACGAGGCGGACTTGAAAGCGAGGCAGAATAGCAGGAAACAGATTTCCAGAGGTACGTTGGAATCGCCTTTAAAGCACAGGAAGAGGGGCACAACTTCGACAATGATGCACTTGGCCAAAAAGGGCGTATGCGTTTTCACCTGAATATATTCAGGAGAAAACGCATACGCCCTTTTTGGCCAAGCAAGCAAGCGGGCAATGCAAATCTGCACTACAAAGAAGTATCACTTCCCACCGGTCAAAAGGGACATCCACAGGGCTTCCCTGGTGGCGAAGTGGTGGCGAGTCCGCCTGCCGATGCAGGGGACGCGGGTTCGTGCCCTGGTCCGGGAGGATCCCACATGCCGCGGAGCTGCTGGGCCCGTGAGCCATGGCCGCTGAGCCTGCGCGTCCGGAGCCTGTGCTCCGCAACGGGAGAGACCACAACAGTGAGAGGCCCGCGTACCGCAAAAAAAAAAAAATAAAGAAAGAAAAAAAAAAAAGTGGACATCCACAAAATGTGTAAAAACCAGAAAGGCACGACAGGCCCTGGAGAACAGGGTGCCTTGTTATGCTGATGGGCGGGATGTAAATTGCCAGCTGCCTCTCTGGAGGAGTGCATTGTGTTCCCTAAAACCAGTAAACAACAGAGCTACAGAGCCAAGGGCACTTCCAGTCTAGGGAATATACCTTGGGAAAACTGAAAATCAAAAAGACATAGCCACCCCAAAATTTAGGGCTGCACTGCTTACAAGGACCTCAACTTGGGTACACCTTAAATATCCCAGGAAATATAAAAATGGTTCAAAAAATTGTGGTACTTACGTACGATGGACTATCCCTCAGCCATGAAATCAATGTCATAAGACCAGTAGCAGCAAAATGGGTGGATTCAGGTACGATGATTCTAAGTGAAATAAGTCACACAGAAAAAGAAACTTATCATAAGATATCACTTATGAAGATCCTGTAAACATGGCTACACTTGAACTGAGTTAGGAAAGAGAACAGTGTCTCACATTTAGAAAACACTCTTTTGCCTGCTTAAGGGGGAAGGAGAGGTGGGGTGATGCATAAAACCAGAGTTTGATATAAGCACAGGTACCGTTCCAAAAACCAACTATGGAATAGACAAGACCTACACCTTCCTCAGTGAAAGGGACTCAAAACCCCATATTTCCCGCAGAGGAATATATCTGACTAGTAAGAATCTTAAAACCTATGTATTGATATGTCTCCGTAAGGGAATCAAGTGTGTCTAGACTGGGATAAATATGGCAGCGAGAATCAGCTCAAACCCACTATAAAAAGGAATTTCAAAAATAAAACAAAAAAACTGGGAAATTCTTTACAATTCCTTCAGGGTCTCTGATGAAACCTGAAATGACCCTATCTACAAGGACAGCTGGATGTGGCATAAGGCTGGACACTTGGGACTGAGAGGATTGGTGAGATTGGGTGAGCAAATGCAGACCCTTTAAAGCAATAATGCATGGCACACATTCCATGGGTCCCAACTCTCCAGGTTGAAGGGAATATTACTACAGATGTAACATGTACGGGAATCCTAGAGAACGGACACACTGTGAATACGAAAGGTTTCTAAAACTCAACGAATAGTCCCTCTCCTGGTGCTCCGGTTTGACTTTCCATCTGCTTTATTATCAACCTCCCAACTTGGAGAGACAGCCCCTTTAACCTCCTGGTTCGCACAGGTTGCCAATTTGAAGAGGATGAAAGGGAAGAGGGAGAACCAATGAGAGAGTAGCTGTTAGGCATTTGGACGGGCACATATCACTCTAATTTCGCAGCAGGAAGAAGAATTAACCAAAGTCTCAGCCACCCACCGGGAATCAGTATAGATCCTGAACCAAAATTTTGGACTTGCGGTCAGCTCACCAAAAACGAGTTGAAAAATGGAGCTCAGGGGCACAGCAATTCACAAACTGGCCGAGTAATAAAGGACAACTATCGTCCAAAAATCTGTTGAGGGAAGGCAATGAGGCGGACTTGAAAGCAAGGCAGAATAGCAGGAAACAGATTTCAAGAGGTACGTTGGAATCGCCTTTAAAGCACAGGAAGAGGGGCACAACTTCGACAATGATGCACTTGGCCAAAAAGGGCGTATGCGTTTTCACCTGAATATATTCAGGAGAAAACGCATACGCCCTTTTTGGCCAAGCAAGCAAGCGGGCAATGCAAATCTGCACTACAAAGAAGTATCACTTCCCACCGGTCAAAAGGGACATCCACAGGGCTTCCCTGGTGGCGCAGTGGTGGCGAGTCCGCCTGCCGATGCAGGGGACGCGGGTTCGTGCCCCGGTCCGGGAGGATCCCACATGCCGCGGAGCTGCTGGGCCCGTGAGCCATGGCCGCTGAGCCAGCGCGTCCGGAGCCTGTGCTCCGCAACGGGAGAGACCACAACAGTGAGAGGCCCGCGTACCGCAAAAAAAAAAAAAAAAAAAAAGAAAAAAAAAAAAAAAAAGGGACATCCACAAAATGTGTAAAAACCAGAAAGGCACGACAGGCCCTGGAGAACAGGGTGCCTTGTTATGCTGATGGGCGGGATGTAAATTGCCAGCTGCCTCTCTGGAGGAGTGCATTGTGTTCCCTAAAACCAGTAAACAACAGAGCTACAGAGCCAAGGGCACTTCCAGTCTAGGGAATATACCTTGGGAAAACTGAAAATCAAAAAGACACAGCCACCCCAAAATTTAGGGCTGCACTGCTTACAAGGACCTCAACTTGGGTACACCTTAAATATCCCAGGAAATATAAAAATGGTTCAAAAAATTGTGGTACTTACGTACGATGGAATATCCCTCAGCCATGAAATCAATGTCATAAGACCAGTAGCAGCAAAATGGGTGGATTCAGGTACGATGATTCTAAGTGAAATAAGTCACACAGAAAAAGAAACTTATCATAAGATATCACTTATGAAGATCCTGTAAACATGGCTACACTTGAACTGAGTTAGGAAAGAGAACAGTGTCTCACATTTAGAAAACACTCTTATGCCTGCTTAAGGGGGAAGGAGAGGTGGGGTGATGCATAAAACCAGAGTTTGATATAAGCACAGGTACCGTTCCAAAAACCAACTATGGAATAGACAAGACCTACACCTTCCTCAGTGAAAGGGACTCAAAACCCCATATTTCCCGCAGAGGAATATATCTGACTAGTAAGAATCTTAAAACCTATGTATTGATATCTCTCCGTAAGGGAATCAAGTGTGTCTAGACTGGGATAAATATGGCAGCGAGAATCAGCTCAAACCCACTATAAAAAGGAATTTCAAAAATAAAACAAAAAAACCTGGGAAATTCTTTACAATAACTTCAGGGTCTCTGATGAAACCTGAAATGACCCTATCTACAATGACAGCTGGATGTGGCATAAGGCTGGACACTTGGGACTGAGAGGATTGGTGAGATTGGGTGAGCAAATGCAGACCCTTTAAAGCAATAATGCATGGCACACATTCCATGGGTCCCAACTCTCCAGGTTGAAGGGAATATTACTACAGATATAACATGTACGGGAATCCTAGAGAACGGACACACTGTGAATACGAAAGGTTTCTAAAACTCAACGAATAGTCCCTCTCCTGGTCCTCCGGTTTGACTTTCCATCTGCTTTATTATCAACCTCCCAACTTGGAGAGACAGCCCCTTTAACCTCCTGGTTCCCACAGGTTGCCAATTTGGCAGAGGATGAAAGGGAAGAGGGAGAACCAATGAGAGAGTAGCTGTTAGGCATTTGGACGGGCACATATCACTGTAATTTCCCGGCAGGAAGAAGAATTAACCAAAGTCTCAGCCACCCACCGGGAATCAGTATAGATCCTGAACCAAAATTTTGGACTTGCGGTCAGCTCACCAAAAACGAGTTGAAAAATGGAGCTCAGGGGCACAGCAATTCACAAACTGGCCGAGTAATAAAGGACAACTATCGTCCAAAAATCTGTTGAGGGAAGGCAACGAGGCGGACTTGAAAGCGAGGCAGAATAGCAGGAAACAGATTTCCAGAGGTACGTTGGAATCGCCTTTAAAGCACAGGAAGAGGGGCACAACTTCGACAATGATGCACTTGGCCAAAAAGGGCGTATGCGTTTTCACCTGAATATATTCAGGAGAAAACGCATACGCCCTTTTTGGCCAAGCAAGCAAGCGGGCAATGCAAATCTGCACTACAAAGAAGTATCACTTCCCACCGGTCAAAAGGGACATCCACAGGGCTTCCCTGGTGGCGCAGTGGTGGCGAGTCCGCCTGCCGATGCAGGGGACGCGGGTTCGTGCCCTGGTCCGGGAGGATCCCACATGCCGCGGAGCTGCTGGGCCCGTGAGCCATGGCCGCTGAGCCTGCGCGTCCGGAGCCTGTGCTCCGCAACGGGAGAGACCACAACAGTGAGAGGCCCGCATACCGCAAAAAAAAAAAAATAAAGAAAGAAAAAAAAAAAAAATGGACATCCACAAAATGTGTACAAACCAGAAAGGCACGACAGGCCCTGGAGAACAGGGTGCCTTGTTATGCTGATGGGCGGGATGTAAATTGCCAGCTGCCTCTCTGGAGGAGTGCACTGTGTTCCCTAAAACCAGTAAACAACAGAGCTACAGAGCCAAGGGCACTTCCAGTCTAGGGAATATACCTTGGGAAAACTGAAAATCAAAAAGACATAGCCACCCCAAAATTTAGGGCTGCACTGCTTACAAGGACCTCAACTTGGGTACACCTTAAATATCCCAGGAAATATAAAAATGGTTCAAAAAATTGTGGTACTTACGTACGATGGACTATCCCTCAGCCATGAAATCAATGTCATAAGACCAGTAGCAGCAAAATGGGTGGATTCAGGTACGATGATTCTAAGTGAAATAAGTCACACAGAAAAAGAAACTTATCATAAGATATCACTTATGAAGATCCTGTAAACATGGCTACACTTGAACTGAGTTAGGAAAGAGAACAGTGTCTCACATTTAGAAAACACTCTTATGCCTGCTTAAGGGGGAAGGAGAGGTGGGGTGATGCATAAAACCAGAGTTTGATATAAGCACAGGTACCGTTCCAAAAACCAACTATGGAATAGACAAGACCTACACCTTCCTCAGTGAAAGGGACTCAAAACCCCATATTTCCCGCAGAGGAATATATCTGACAAGTAAGAATCTTAAAACCTATGTATTGATATGTCTCCGTAAGGGAATCAAGTGTGTCTAGACTGGGATAAATATGGCAGCGAGAATCAGCTCAAACCCACTATAAAAAGGAATTTCAAAAATAAAACAAAAAAACTGGGAAATTCTTTACAATTCCTTCAGGGTCTCTGATGAAACCTGAAATGACCCTATCTACAAGGACAGCTGGATGTGGCATAAGGCTGGACACTTGGGACTGAGAGGATTGGTGAGATTGGGTGAGCAAATGCAGACCCTTTAAAGCAATAATGCATGGCACACATTCCATGGGTCCCAACTCTCCAGGTTGAAGGGAATATTACTACAGATGTAACATGTACGGGAATCCTAGAGAACGGACACACTGTGAATACGAAAGGTTTCTAAAACTCAACAAATAGTCCCTCTCCTGGTGCTCCGGTTTGACTTTCCATCTGCTTTATTATCAACCTCCCAACTTGGAGAGACAGCCCCTTTAAACTCCTGGTTCGCACAGGTTGCCAATTTGAAGAGGATGAAAGGGAAGAGGGAGAAACAATGAGAGAGTAGCTGTTAGGCATTTGGACGGGCACATATCACTCTAATTTCGCAGCAGGAAGAAGAATTAACCAAAGTCTCAGCCACCCACCGGGAATCAGTATAGATCCTGAACCAAAATTTTGGACTTGCGGTCAGCTCACCAAAAACGAGTTGAAAAATGGAGCTCAGGGGCACAGCAATTCACAAACTGGCCGAGTAATAAAGGACAACTATCGTCCAAAAATCTGTTGAGGGAAGGCAATGAGGCGGACTTGAAAGCGAGGCAGAATAGCAGGAAACAGATTTCAAGAGGTACGTTGGAATCGCCTTTAAAGCACAGGAAGAGGGGCACAACTTCGACAATGATGCACTTGGCCAAAAAGGGCGTATGCGTTTTCACCTGAATATATTCAGGAGAAAACGCATACGCCCTTTTTGGCCAAGCAAGCAAGCGGGCAATGCAAATCTGCACTACAAAGAAGTATCACTTCCCACCGGTCAAAAGGGACATCCACAGGGCTTCCCTGGTGGCGCAGTGGTGGCGAGTCCGCCTGCCGATGCAGGGGACGCGGGTTCGTGCCCTGGTCCGGGAGGATCCCACATGCCGCGGAGCTGCTGGGCCCGTGAGCCATGGCCGCTGAGCCAGCGCGTCCGGAGCCTGTGCTCCGCAACGGGAGAGACCACAACAGTGAGAGGCCCGCGTACCGCAAAAAAAAAAAAAAAAAAAGAAAAAAAAAAAAAAAAAGGGACATCCACAAAATGTGTAAAAACCAGAAAGGCACGACAGGCCCTGGAGAACAGGGTGCCTTGTTATGCTGATGGGCGGGATGTAAATTGCCAGCTGCCTCTCTGGAGGAGTGCATTGTGTTCCCTAAAACAAGTAAACAACAGAGCTACAGAGCCAAGGGCACTTCCAGTCTAGGGAATATACCTTGGGAAAACTGAAAATCAAAAAGACACAGCCACCCCAAAATTTAGGGCTGCACTGCTTACAAGGACCTCAACTTGGGTACACCTTAAATATCCCAGGAAATATAAAAATGGTTCAAAAAATTGTGGTACTTACGTACGATGGAATATCCCTCAGCCATGAAATCAATGTCATAAGACCAGTAGCAGCAAAATGGGTGGATTCAGGTACGATGATTCTAAGTGAAATAAGTCACAGAGAAAAAGAAACTTATCATAAGATATCACTTATGAAGATCCTGTAAACATGGCTACACTTGAACTGAGTTAGGAAAGAGAACAGTGTCTCACATTTAGAAAACACTCTTATGCCTGCTTAAGGGGGAAGGAGAGGTGGGGTGATGCATAAAACCAGAGTTTGATATAAGCACAGGTACCGTTCCAAAAACCAACTATGGAATAGACAAGACCTACACCTTCCTCAGTGAAAGGGACTCAAAACCCCATATTTCCCGCAGAGGAATATATCTGACTAGTAAGAATCTTAAAACCTATGTATTGATATGTCTCCGTAAGGGAATCAAGTGTGTCTAGACTGGGATAAATATGGCAGCGAGAATCAGCTCAAACCCACTATAAAAAGGAATTTCAAAAATAAAACAAAAAAACTGGGAAATTCTTTACAATTCCTTCAGGGTCTCTGATGAAACCTGAAATGACCCTATCTACAATGACAGCTGGATGTGGCATAAGGCTGGACACTTGGGACTGAGAGGATTGGTGAGATTGGGTGAGCAAATGCAGACCCTTTAAAGCAATAATGCATGGCACACATTCCATGGGTCCCAACTCTCCAGGTTGAAGGGAATATTACTACAGATATAACATGTACGGGAATCCTAGAGAACGGACACAATGTGAATACGAAAGGTTTCTAAAACTCAACGAATAGTCCCTCTCCTGGTGCTCCGGTGTGACTTTCCATCTGCTTTATTATCAACCTCCCAACTTGGAGAGACAGCCCCTTTAACCTACTGGTTCGCACAGGTTGCCAATTTGGCAGAGGATGAAAGGGAAGAGGGAGAACCAATGAGAGAGTAGCTGTTAGGCATTTGGACGGGCACATATCACTGTAATTTCCCGGCAGGAAGAAGAATTAACCAAAGACTCAGCCACCCACTGGGAATCAGTATAGATCCTGAACCAAAATTTTGGACTTGCGGTCAGCTCACCAAAAACGAGTTGAAAAATGGAGCTCAGGGGCACAGCAATTCACAAACTGGCCGAGTAATAAAGGACAACTATCGTCCAAAAATCTGTTGAGGGAAGGCAACGAGGCGGACTTGAAAGCGAGGCAGAATAGCAGGAAACAGATTTCAAGAGGTACGTTGGAATCGCCTTTAAAGCACAGGAAGAGGGGCACAACTTCGACAATGATGCACTTGGCCAAAAAGGGCGTATGCGTTTTCTCCTGAATATATTCAGGAGAAAACGCAAACGCCCTTTTCGGCCAAGCAAGCAAGCGGGCAACGCAAATCGGCACTACAAAGAAGTATCACTTCCCACCGGTCAAAAGGGACATCCACAAAATGTGTAAAAACCAGAAAGGCAAGACAGGCCCTGGAGAACAGGGAGCCTTGTTATGCTGATGGGCGGGATGTAAATAGCCAACTGCCTCTCTGGAGGAGTGCATTGTGTTCCCTAAAACAAGTAAACAACAGAGCTACAGAGCCAAGGGCACTTCCAGTCTAGGGAATATACCTGGGAAAAACTGAAAATCAATAAGACAGAGCCACCCCAAAATTTAGGGCTGCACTGCTTACAAAGACCTCAACTTGGGTACACCTTAAATATCCCAGTAAATATAAAATTGGTTCAAAAAATTGTGGTACTTACGTACGATGGACTATCCCTCAGCCATGAAATCAATGTCATAAGACCAGTAGCAGCAAAATGGGTGGATTCAGGTACGATGATTCTAAGTGAAATAAGTCACAGAGAAAAAGAAACTTATCATAAGTTATCACTTATGAAGATGCTGTAAACATTGCTACACTTGAACTGAGTTAGGAAAGAGAACAGTGTCTCACATTTAGAAAACACTCTTATGCCTGCTTAAGGGGGAAGGAGAGGTGGGGTGATGCATAAAACCAGAGTTTGATATAAGCACAGGTACCGTTCCAAAAACCAACTATGGAATAGACAAGACCTACACCTTCCTCAGTGAAAGGGACTCAAAACCCCATATTTCCCGCAGAGGAATATATCTGACTAGTAAGAATCTTAAAACCTATGTATTGATATGTCTCCGTAAGGGAATCAAGTGTGTCTAGACTGGCATAAACATGGCAGTGAGAATCAGCTCAAACCCACTATAAAAAGGAATTTCAAAAACAAAACAAAAAAACTGGGAAATTCTTTACAATTCCTTCAGGGTCTCAGATGAAACCTGAAATGACCCTATCTACAATGACAGCTGGATGTGGCATAAGGCTGGACACTTGGGACTGAGAGGATTGGTGAGATTGGGTGAGCAAATGCAGACCCTTTAAAGCAATAATGCATGGCACACATTCCATGGGTCCCAACTCTCCAGGTTGAAGGGAATATTACTACAGATATAACATGTACGGGAATCCTAGAGAACGGACACACTGTGAATACGAAAGGTTTCTAATACTCAACGAATAGTCCCTCTCCTGGTGCTCTGGTTTGACTTTCCATCTGCTTTATTATCAACCTCCCAACTTGGAGAGACAGCCCCTTTAACCTCCTGGTTCGCACAGGTTGCCAATTTGGCAGAGGATGAAAGGGAAGAGGGAGAACCAATGAGAGAGTAGCTGTTAGGCATTTGGACGGGCACATATCACTGTAATTTCCCGGCAGGAAGAAGAATTAACCAAAGTCTCAGCCACCCACCGGGAATCAGTATAGACCCTGAACCAAAATTTTAGACTTGCGGTCAGCTCACCAAAAACGAGTTGAAAAATGGAGCTCAGGGGCACAGCAATTCACAAACCGGCCGAGTAATAAAGGACAACTATCGTCCAAAAATCTGTTGAGGGAAGGCAATGAGGCGGACTTGAAAGTGAGGCAGAATAGCAGGAAACAGATTTCAAGAGGTACGTTGGAATCGCCTTTAAAGCACAGGAAGAGGGGCACAACTTCGACAATGATGCACTTGGCCAAAAAGGGCGTATGCGTTTTCAACTGAATATATTCAGGAGAAAACGCATACGCCCTTTTTGGCCAAGCAAGCAAGCGGGCAATGCAAATCTGCACTACAAAGAAGTATCACTTCCCACCGGTCAAAAGGGACATCCACAAAATGTGTACAAACCTGAAAGGAAAGACAGGCCCTGGAGAACAGGGAGCCTTGTTATGCTGATGGGCAGGATGTAAATTGCCAACTGCCTCTCTGGAGGAGTACATTGTGTTCCCTAAAACAAGTAAAGAGCAGAGCTACAGCGCCAATGGCACTTCCAGTCTACGGAATATACCTTGGGAAAACTGAAAATCAATAAGACAGAGCCACCCCAAACTTTAGGGCTGCACTGCTTACAAGGACCTCAACTTGGGTACACCTTAAATATCCCAGGAAATATAAAAATGGTTCAAAAAATTGTGGTACTTACGTACGATGGAATATCCCTCAGCCATGAAATCAATGTCATAAGACCAGTAGCAGCAAAATGGGTGGATTCAGGTACGATGATTCTAAGTGAAATAAGTCACACAGAAAAAGAAACTTATCATAAGATATCACTTCTGAAGATCCTGTAAACATGGCTACACTTGAACTGAGTTAGGAAAGTGAACAGTGTCTCACATTTAGAAAACACTCTTATGCCTGCTTAAGGGGGAAGGAGAGGTGGGGTGATGCATAAAACCAGAGTTTGATATAAGCACAGGTACCGTTCAAAAAACCAACTATGGAATAGACAAGACCTACACCTTCCTCAGTGAAAGGGACTCAAAACCCCATATTTCCCGCAGAGGAATATATCTGACTAGTAAGAATCTTAAAACCTATGTATTGATATGTCTCCGTAAGGGAATCAAGTGTGTCTACACTGGCATAAACAGGGGAGCGAGAATCAGCTCACACCGACTATAAAAAGGAATTTCAAAAACAAAACAAAAAAACTGGGAAATTCTGTTCAATTCCTTCAGGGTCTCTGATGAAACCTGGAATGACCCTATCTACTACGACAGCTGGATGTGGCATAAGTCTGGACTCTTGGGACTGAGAGGATTGGTGAGATTGGGTGAGCAAATGCAGACCCTTTAAAGCAATAATGCATGGCACCCATTACATGGGGCACAACACTCAAGGTTGAAGGGAATATTACTACAGCTATAACATAAAAAGGAAACCTAGAGAACGGACCCACTGTGAATACGAAAGGTTTCAAAAACTCAACGAATAGTCCCTCTCCTGGTGCTCCGGTTTGACTTTCCACCTGCTTTACTATCAACCTCCCAACTTGGAGAGACAGCCCCTTTAACCTCCTGATTCGGACAGGTTGCCAATTTGGCAGAGGATGAAAGGGAAGAGGGAGAACCAATGAGAGAGTAGTTGTTAGGCATTTGGACGGGCACATATCACTCTAACTTCCCAGCATGAAGAAGAATTAACCAAAGTCTCAGCCCCCCACCGGGAACCAGTGTAGATCCTGAACCAAAATATTGGACTTGCGCTCAGCTCACAAAATAACGAGTTGAAAAATGGAGATCAGGTGCACAGCAATTCACAAACTGGCAGGGTGATAAAGGACAACTATCGTCAAAAAATCTGTTAAGGGAAGGCAACGAGGCAGACTTGAAAGCGACGCAGAATAGCAGGAAACAGATTTCAAGAGGTACGTTGGAATCGCCTTTAAAGCACAGGAAGAGGGACACAACTTCGACAATGATGCACTTGGCCAAAAAGGGTGTATGTTTTCTCCTGAATATATTCAGGAGAAAACGCATACACCCTTTTTGGCTAAGCAAGCAAGCAGGGAATGCAAATCTGCACTACAAAGATGTATCACTTCCCACCGGTCAAAAGGGACATCCACAAAATGTGTAAAAACCAGAAAGGCAAGACAGGCCCTTGAGAACAGGCAGCCTTGTTATGCTGATGGGCGGGATGTAAATTTCCAGCTGCCTCTCTGGAGGAGTGCACTGTGTTCCCTAAAACAAGTAAACAACAGAGCTACAGAGCCAATGGCACTTCCAGTCTAGGGAATATACCTTGGGAAAACTGAAAATCAATAAGACAGAGCCACCCCAAAATTTAGGGCTGCACTGCTTACAAGGACCTCAACTTGTGTACAACTTAAATATCCCAGGAAATATAAAAACGGTTCAAAAAATTGTGGTACTTACGTACGATGGAATATCCCTCAGCCATGAAGTCAATGTCATAAGACCAGTAGCAGCAAAATGGGTGGATTCAGGTACGATGATTCTAAGTGAAATAAGTCACACAGAAAAAGAAACTTATCATAAGATATCACTTATGAAGATCCTGTAAACATGGCTACACTTGAACTGAGTTAGGAAAGAGAACAGAGTCTCACATTTAGAAAACACTCTTATGCCTGCTTAAGGGGGAAGGAGAGGTGGGGTGATGCATAAAACCAGAGTTTGATATAAGCACAGGTACCGTTCCAAAAAACAACTATGGAATAGTCAAGACCTACACCTTCCTCAGTGAAAGGGACTCAAAACCCCATATTTCCCGCAGAGGAATATATCTGACTAGTAAGAATCTTAAAACCTATGTATTGATATGATTCCGTAAGGGAATCAAGTGTGTCTAGACTGGCATAAACATGGCAGCGAGAATCAGCTCAAACCCACTATAAAAAGGAATTTCAAAAATAAAACAAAAAAACTGGGAAATTCTTTACAATTCCTTCAGGGTCTCTGATGAAACCTGGAATAGCCCTATCTACAATACACCTGGATGTGGCATAAGGCTGGACACTTGGGACTGAGAGGATTGGTGAGATTGGGTGAGCAAATGCAGACCCTTTAAAGCACAAATGCCTGACACCCATTCCATGGGTCCCAACTCTCCAGGTTGAAGGGAATATTACTACAGCTATAACATGTATGGGAAACCTAGAGAACAGACACACTGTGAATACTAAAGGTTTCTAAAACTCAACGAATAGTCCCTCTCCTGGTGCTCTGGTTTGACTTTCTATCTGCTTTACTATCAATCTCCCAACTTCGAGAGACAGCCCCTTTAACCTCCTGGTTCGCACAGGTTTTCAATTTGGCAGTGGATGAAAGGGAAGAGGGAGAACCAATGAGAGAGTAGCTGTAAGGCATTTGGACGGGCACATATCTCTCTAACTTCCCGGCAGGAAGAAGAAGTAACCAAAGTCTCAGCCCCCCACCTGGAACCAGCATAGTTCCTGAACCAAAATTTTGGACTTGCGGTAAGCTCACAAAAAAACGAGTTGAAAAATGGAGCTCAGGGGCACAGCAATTCACAAACTGGCAGAGTAATAAAGGACAACTATCGTCCAAAAATCTGTGAAGGCTAGGCAACGAGGCGGACTTGAAAGCGAGGCAGAATAGCACGAAACAGATTTCAAGAGGTACGTTGGAATCGCCTTTAAAGCACAGGAAGAGGGGCACAACTTCGACAATGATGCACTTGGCCAAAAAGGGCGTATGCGTTTTCTCCTGAATATATTCAGGAGAAAACGCATACGCCCTTTTTGGCCAAGCAAGCAAGTGGGCAATGCAAATCTGCAATACAAAGAAGTATCACTTCCCACCGGTCAAAAGGGACATCCACAAAATGTGTAAGAACAAGAAAGGCAAGACAGGACCTGGAGAACAGGGAGCCTTGTTATGCTGATGGGCGGGATGTAAATTGCCAACTGCCTCTCTGGAGGAGTGCATTGTGTTCCCTAAAAAAGTAAACAACAGAGCTACAGAGCCAAGGGCACTTCCAGTCTAGGGAATATACCTTGGGAAAACTGAAACTCAAAAAGACACAGCCAGCCCAAAATTTAGGGCTGCAGTGCTTAGAGAAACCTCACCTTGGGTACAACATAAATATCCCAGGAAATATAAAAACGGTTCAAAAAATTGTGGTACTTACGTAAGGTGGAATATCCCTCAGCCATTAAATCAATGTCATAAGACCAGTAGCAGCAAAATGGGTGGATTCAGGTACGATGATTCTAAGTGAAATAAGTCACAGAGAAAAAGAAACTTATCATAAGATATCACTTATGAAGATCCTGTAAACATGGCTACACTTGAACTGAGTTAGGAAAGAGAACAGTGTCTCACATTTAGAAAACACTCTTATGCCTGCTTAAGGGGGAAGGAGAGGTGGGGTGATGCATAAAACCAGAGTTTGATATAAGCACAGGTACCGTTCCAAAAACCAACTATGGAATAGACAAGACCTACACCTTCCTCAGTGAAAGGGACTCAAAACCCCATATTTCCCACAGAGGAATATATCTGACTAGTAAGAATCTTAAAACATATGTATTGATATGTCTCCGTAAAAGAATCAAATGTGTCTAGACTGGCATAAACATGGCAGCGAGAATCAGCTCAAACCCACTATAAAGGAATTTCAAAAACAAAACAAAAAAACTGGGAAATTCTTTACAATTCCTTCAGGGTCTCTGATGAAACCTGGAATGACCCTATGTACAACGACAGCTGGATGAGGCATAAGGCTGGACACATGGAACTTAGAGGATTGGTGAGATTGGGTGAGCAAATGCAGACCCTTTAAAGCACAAATGCCTGGCACCCATTCCATGGGTCCCAACTCTCCAGGTTGAAGGGAATATTACTACAGATATAACATGTACATGAAACCTAGAGAATTGACCCACTGTGAAAACGAAATGTTTCTAAAACTCAACGAATAGTCCCTCTCCTGGTGCTCCGGTTTGACTTTCCATCTGCTTTACTATCAATCTCCCAACTTGGAGAGACAGCCCCTTTAACCTCCTGGTTCGCACAGCTTTCCAAATTGGCAGAGGATGAAAGGGAAGAGGGAAAACCAATGAGAGAAGAGCTGTTATGCATTAGGATGGGCACATATCACTCTAACTTCCCGGCAGGAAAAAGAATTAACCAAAGTCTCAGCCCCCAACCGGGAACCAGCATAGGTCCTGAACCAAAATTTTGGACTTGCGGTCAGCTCACAAAAAACGGCTTGCAAAATGGAGCTCAAGGGCACAGCAATTCACAAACTGGCCGAGTAATAAAGGACAACTATCGTCCAAAAATCTGTTAAGGGAAGGCAACGAGGGAGACTTGAATGCGAGGCAGAATAGCAGGAAACAGATTTCAACAGGTACGTTGGAATCGCCTTTAAAGCACAGGAAGAGGGGCACAACTTCGACAATGATGCACTTGGCCAAAAAGGGCGTATGCGTTTTCTCCTGAATCCGGAGAAAATGCATACACCCTTTTTGGCCAAGCAAGCATGCGGGAAATGCAAATCTGCACTACAAAGAAGTATCACTTCCCACCGGTCAAAAGGGACATCCACAAAATATGTAAAAACCAGAAAGGCAAGACATGCCCTGGAGAACAGGGAGCCTTGTTATGCTGATGGGCGGGATATAAATTGCCAACTGCCTCACTGGAGGAGTGCATTGTGTTCCCTAAAACAATTAAACAACAGAGGTACAGAGCCAAGGGCACTTCCAGTCTAGGGAATATACCTTGGGAAAACTGAAAATCAATAAGAAAGATCCACCCCAAAATTTAAGGCTGCACTGCTTACAAGGACCTCAACTTGGGTACACCTTAAATATCCCAGGAAATATAAATATGGTTCAAAAAATTGTGGTACTTACATACGATGGAATATCCCTCGGCCATGAAATCAATGTCATAAGACCAGTAGCAGCAAAATGGGTGGATTCATGTACGATGATTTTAAGTGAAATATGTCACACAGAAAAAGAATCTTATCATAAGATATCACTTATGAAGATCCTGTAAACATGGCTACACTTGAACTGAGATAGGAAAGAGAGCAGTGTCTCACATATAGAAAACACTCTTATGCCTGCTTAAGGGGGAAGGAGAGGTGGGGTGATGCATAAAACCAGAGTTTGATATAAGCACAGGTACTGTTCCAAAAACCAACTATAGAATAGACAAGACCTAGACCTTCCTCAGTGAAAGGGACTCAAAACCCCATAGTTCCCTCAGAGGAATATATCTGACTAGTAAGAATCTTAAAACCTATGTATTGATATGTCTCCATAAGGGAATCAAGTGTGTCTAGACAGGCATAAACATGGCAGCGAGAATCAGCTCAAACCCACTATAAAAAGGAATTTCAAAAACAAAACAAAAAAACTGAAATTATTTACAATTCCTTCAGGGTCTCCGATGAAACCTGGAATGACCCTATCTACAACGACAGCTGGATGTGGCATAAGGCTGGACACTTGGGTCTGAGACGATTGGTGAGATTGGGTGAGAAAATTCAGACCCTTTGAGTCACAAATGCCTGGCAGACATTCCATGGGTCCCAAATCTCCAGGTTGAAGGGAATATTACTACAGATATAACATGTAAGGTAAAAATAGAGAATGGACAAACTGTGAATATGAAAGGTTTCTAAAACTCAACGAATAGTCCCTCTCCTGTTGCTCCGGTTTGATTTTCCAACTGCTTTTCTATCAATCTCCCAACTTGGAGAAACAGCCCCTTTAACCTCCTGGTTCGCACAGGTTGCCAATTTGGCAGAGGATGAAAGGGAAGAAGGAGAACCAGTGAGAGAGTAGCTCTAAGGCATTTGGACGGGCACATGTCACTCTAGTTTCCCAGCAGGAAGAAGAATTTACCAAAGTCTCAGCCCCCCACCGGGAACCAGTATAGTTCCTGAACCACAATTTTGGACTTTCGGTGAGCTCACAAAAAACAAGTTGAAAAATGGAGCTAAGGGGCACAGCAATTCACAAACTGGCAGAGTAATAAAGACAACTATTGTCCAAAAATCTGTTGAGGGAAGGCAACGAGGCGGACTTGAAAGCTAGGCAGAATAGCAGGAAACAGATTTAAAGTGGTACATTGGAATTGACTTTAAAGCACAGGATGAGGGGCACAACTTCAACAATGTTGCACTTGAGCAAAAATGGCATATGCGTTTTCTCCTGAATATATTCAGGAGAAAATGCATACGCCCTTTTTGGCCAAGCAATCAAGCGGGAAATGCAAATCTGCCCTACAAAGAAGTATCACTTCCGACTGTTCAAAAGGGACATCCACAAAATGTGTAAAATCCAGAAAGGCAAGACAGGCCCCGGAGAACAGGGAGGCTTGTTTTGCTGATGGGCGGGTTGTAAACTGCCAACTGCATCTCTGGAGGAGTGCATTGTGTTCCCTAAAACAAGAAAACAACAGAGCTACAGAGCCAAGGGCACTTCCAGTCTAGGGAATATACCTTGGGAAACCTGAATATCAATAAGACAGATCCACCCCAAAATTTAGGGGTGCACTGCTTACAAGAACCTCAACTTGGGTACACCTTAAATATCCCAGGAAATATAAAAATGGTTCAAAAATTTGTGGTACTTCCGTAGGATGGAATATCCCTCAGCCATGCAATCAATGGCATAAGACCAGTAGCAGCAAAATGAGTGGATTGAGGTATGATGCTTCTAAGTGAAATAAGTCACACAGAAAAAGAAACTTATATTAAGATATCACTTATGAAGATCCTATAAACATGGCTACACTTGAACTCAGTTAAGAAAGAGAACAGAGTCTCACCTTTGGAAAACAATCTGATGCCTGCTTAAGGGGGAATGAGAGGCGGTGTGATGCATAAAACCAGAGTTTGATATAAGCACAGGTACCGTTCCAAACACAAACTATGGAATAGACAAGACCTACTCCGTCGTCAGTGAAAGGGACCCGAGGCATCTGTGAGTAACCGTGAGCTGAGCCCCAGGCCAGCTGCTGTTGAACTTTTCCTACCCTTCCCAGGTAAAACACCTGAATATGTACAAGGGCTTGAAAGCCTAGAGGAAGGGCCGTGGAGCCACACCAGCGACAGCACACAGGCCAACTTGGTGCCTGCAGGCCAGCCAGTATGGTCCTGGACCTGGTCGCTCTTCTGGAAGCTTTCCATTGCCCTGCCTGAGATACCCCTCCTGTCCCGGCACCCACTGCTTTTTTCCTTCCTCACCTCTGTCCGGAGAGAAATTCCAGTGGAATGTATGTGTGTCACATCCTCTTCTTTACAGGTGGAAGCCTGGCAACTCCTGCAGAAAGTCCAGCAGAGACCCACTCACACCGGGCCACCCACAAAGCCATGGCCCCTCACTCCCTCCCACCAGCACAGCCCCGACACTGCTGACGGGGCAGAGAATATGGAGTCAGGCACAGCTTCAGGGGCTATTGCTGCCTGCAGCGCTGTTTATATTGACCTCAACCCAGGCACACCTGGGGAGGGCCGGCCGGCAGGGTCAGGCTACCCAGGTCAGCTAATCCTCAGCCCTCAGGGAATCACATTGTTGAAAATGGACCTCGCTAAGGCAGAATAGAAGCCAAGGAATAAAAGGACACAATGCCATTTGCAGCACCGTAGGTGTGTCTAGAGGTAATCACGTGACTTTTAGTAAGTCAGAAAGTGAAAGACACATATCATATCATATCTCTTATAGGTGTGACCGAAAAATGGATACCAGGGCAGATATTTCCACGGAGAAGGGCAATCAGAGATTCATTCAACAAACTTATGGTTCACCAATGGAAAGGTGTGAGGATTGGTTTCATTATGATATTGGGGTTAACAGACATATACAAACACAGGTGACATATATAATCACCAAAGACCTACAGAATACCAAGAGAAGACTACTCAACATTCTGTCATAAGGTACATGGGAAAAGGATCCCAGGAAGAACAGACATATGTGTATGTGTAAAAGAACCACATCTTCCACACCTACAACAAGCCAAACATTGTAATCAAATTTGCTGTAATAAAAAATAAAAAATTAAATTAAAAACACGAACAAGAAGTAGTGAGACAAACTTGAGGGGCTTTCTCCTGGCACATTCCATTCTAAATTCCAATCTAGAACACGACTTCCATTGAGGCTCTGTTGCCCCAGTAACCAGATTTGGTAAGGGAGACCTGCTGCCACCTTGTGGCCGTTTCACACAACAGCAGCTTTAATCCCAGCGCTAATGGTCAGTTGATATTCAAAATCATTGCAGGCCTGTAAATGACACCTGCCCTGAAAACAAATCCTGGGTTCATATATCGACCAAAAAATTCAAAGGACGTCCATATTTCAAAACGACAGTTTCAAAAGGCATATTTTACTCACATTAGTGTTCTGCTTCTTTTTCTTTCTTTCTTTTTTTTGTTAAAAAAACGGGAATGGCAAAAAGCATCCCTCAGAATGGGCGAAAATATTTGCAAACGAATCAATGGACAAAAGTTTAATCTCCAATATATATAAAGAGCTTATGCAGCTTAATATTAAAAAAACAAACAACCCAATACAAAAATGGGCAGAAGATCTAAAGAGACGTTTCTTCAAAGAAGACACAGAGATGGCCAAGACGCACATGGAAAGCTGCTCAACATCACTAATTATTAGAGAAATGCAAATCAAAACTACAATGAGGTATCACCTCACACCTGTTACAATTGGCATCATCAGAAAATCTACAAACAACGAATTCTGGGGAGGGTGTGGACAAAAGGATCCCTCTTCCACTAGTGGTGGAAATGTAAATTGATACAGTCACGATGGAGAACAGTATGGAGTTTCCTTAAAAAAACTAGAAATAGAATTACCATATGATCCAGCAATCCCACTTCTGGGCATATACCCAGATAAAACCATAAATCAAAAAGGCACATTCACCACAATGCTCATTTCAGCACTATTTACGATAGCCAGGTAATGGAAGCAACCTAAATACCCACAGACAGACGAATGGATAAAGATGTGGTACATATATAAAATGGAATATTACTCAGCCATAAGAAGGAATGAAACTGGGTCATTTGTAGAGACGTCGATGGATCTAGAGACTGTCATACAGAATGAAGTAAGTCAGAAAGAGACAAACAAATATTGTATATTAATGCATATATGTGGAACCTAGAAAAATGGTACAGATGAACTGGTTTGCAAGGAAGAAATAGAGACATAGAGGTAGAGAACCCTCGTATGGACACCAAGTGTGGGAAGCCACAGGGAGGTGGTGTTGGGGTGAGTTGGGAGATTGGGATTGACCTGTATACATGTATATGCATAAAATACATAACTAATAATAACCTGCTGTATAAAAAATAAATAAAATTAAATTTCAAAATTTTAAAAAATAAAATTTAAAAATAAAACAGAAAAAAGATCTTCCCTTCACACAGATGTATTTATATGAATGAATTATTCCCATGCTTATATCTATAAATACATAAAAGAGGAATAAAATCTAACTTGAACCAAAAAAGAAAAAAAAAACCTGAACCCACGAGTTAGACAGAGGAAAACACAATCAGGGCACTTGCTCCATTGGTAAACACTTCTGAAATTGGTCAGAGGTGGGGAATCATCTCCCATAGAGCCAGCAGCCCACTCCTACGCAAGGAGCGTCCTCATTGCAAAGCGGGGGGCCATTCCGAGGTATCTGTGAGTAACCGTGAGCTGAGTCCCAGGCCAGCTGCTGTTGAACTTTTCCCACCCTTCCCAGGTAAAACACCTGAATATGTACAAGGGCTTGAAAGCCTAGAGGAAGGGCCGTGGAGCCACACCAGCGACAGCACGCAGGCCAACTTGGTGCCTGCAGGCCAGTCAGGATGGTCCTGGCCCTGGGCGCTCTTCTGGAAGCTTTCCATTGCCCTGCCTGAGATACCCCTCCTGTCCCGGCCCCCACTGCTTTTTTCCTTCCTCACCTCTGTCCGGAGAGAAATTCCAGCGGAAGGTATGGGTGACACATCCTCTTCATTACAGGTGGAAGCCTGGCAACTCCTGCAGAAAGTCCAGCAGAGACCCACTCGCACCGGGCCACCCACAAAGCCGTGGCCCCTCACTCCCTCCCACCAGCACAGCCCCGACACTGCTGACGGGGCAGAGAATATGGAGTCAGGCACAGCTTCAGGGGCTATTGCTGCCTGCAGCGCTGTTTATATTGACCTCAACACAGGCACACCTGGGGAGGGCCGGCCGGCAGGGTCAGGCTACCCAGGTCAGCTAATCCTCAGCCCTCAGGGAATCACATTGTTGAAAATGGACCTCGCTAAGGCAGAATAGAAGCCAAGGAATAAAAGGACACAATGCCATTTGTAGCACCGTAGGTGTGTCTAGAGGTAAGCACGTGAGTTGTTGTAAGTCAGAAAGTGAAAGACACATATCATATCATATCTCTTATAGGTGTGACCGAAAAATGGATACCAGGGCAGATATTTCCACGGAGAAGGGCAATCACAGATTCATTCAACAAACTTATGGTTCACCAATGGAAAGGTGTGAGGATTGGTTTCATTATGATATTGGGGTTAACAGACATATACAAACACAGGTGACATATATAATCACCAAAGACCTACAGAATACCAAGAGAAGACTACTCAACATTCTGTCATAAGGTACATGGGAAAAGGATCCCAGGAAGAACAGACATATGTGTATGTGTAAAAGAACCACATCTTCCACACCTACAACAAGCCAAACATTGTAATCAAATTTGCTGTAATAAAAAATAAAAAATTAAATTAAAAACACGAACAAGAAGTAGTGAGACAAACTTGAGGGGCTTTCTCCTGGCACATTCCATTCTAAATTCCAATCTAGAACACGACTTCCATTGAGGCTCTGTTGCCCCAGTAACCAGATTTGGTAAGGGAGACCTGCTGCCACCTTGTGGCCGTTTCACACAACAGCAGCTTTAATCCCAGCGCTAATGGTCAGTTGATATTCAAAATCATTGCAGGCCTGTAAATGACACCTGCCCTGAAAACAAATCCTGGGTTCATATATCGACCAAAAAATTCAAAGGACTTCCATATTTCAAAACGACAGTTTCAAAAGACATATTTTACACACATTAGTGTTCTGCTTCTTTTCCTTTCTTTCTTTTTTTGTTAAAAAAACGGGAATGGCAAAAAGCATCCCTCAGAATGGGCGAAAATATTTGCAAACGAATCAATGGACAAAAGTTTAATCTCCAATATATATAAAGAGCTCATGCAGCTTAATATTAAAAAAACAAACAACCCAATACAAAAATGGGCAGAAGATCTAAAGAGACGTTTCTTCAAAGAAGACACAGAGATGGCCAAGTCGCACATGAAAAGCTGCTCAACATCACTAATTATTAGAGAAATACAAATCAAAACTACAATGAGGTATCACCTCACACCTGTTAGAATCGGCATCATCAGAAAATCTACAAACAACGAATTCTGGGGAGGGTGTGGACAAAAGGATCCCTCTTCCACTAGTGGTGGAAATGTAAATTGATACAGTCACGATGGAGAACAGTATGGAGTTTCCTTAAAAAAACTAGAAATAGAATTACCATATGATTCAGCAATCCCACTTCTGGGCATATACCCAGAGAAAACCATAAATCAAAAAGGTACATTCACCACAATGCTCATTTCAGCACTATTTACGATAGCCAGGTAATGGAAGCAACCTAAATACCCACAGACAGACGAATGGATAAAGATGTGGTACATATATAAAATGGAATATTACTCAGCCATAAGAAGGAATGAAACTGGGTCATTTGTAGAGACGTCGATGGATCTAGAGACTGTCATACAGAATGAAGTAAGTCAGAAAGAGACAAACAAATATTGTATATTAATGCATATATGTGGAACCTAGAAAAATGGTACAGATGAACTGGTTTGCAAGGAAGAAATAGAGACACAGAGGTAGAGAACACACGTATGGACACCAAGTGTGGGAAGCCATGGGGAGGTGGTGTTGGGGTGAGTTGGGAGATTGGGATTGACCTGTATACATGTATATGCATAAAATACATAACTAATAATAACCTGCTGTATAAAAAATAAATAAAATTAAATTTCAAAATTTTAAACAATAAAATTTAAAAATAAAACAGAAAAAAGTTCTTCCCTTCACACAGATGTATTTATATGAATGAATTATTTCCATTCTTATATCTATAAATACATAAAAGAGGAATAAAATCTAACTTGAACCAGAAAAGAAAAAAAAAAAACCTGAACACACGAGTTAGACAGAGGAAAACACAATCAGGGCACTTGCTCCATCGGTAAACAATTCTGAAATTGGTCAGAGGTGGGGAATCATCTCCCATAGAGCCAGCAGCCCATTCCTACGCAAGGATCGTCCTCATTGCAAAGTGGGGGGCCATGCCGAGGCATCTGTGAGTAACCGTGAGCTGAGCCCCAGGCCAGCTGCTGTTGAACTTTTCCCACCCTTCCCAGGTAAAACACCTGAATATGTACAAGGGCTTGAAAGCCTAGAGGAAGGGCCGTGGAGCCACAAAAGCGACAGCACGCAGGCCAACTTGGTGCCTGCAGGCCAGTCAGGATGCTCCTGGCCCTGGGCGCTCTTCTGGAAGCTTTCCATTGTCCTGCCTGAGATACCACTCCTGTCCCGGCCCCCACTGCTTTTTTCCTTCCTCACCTCTGTCCGGAGAGAAATTCCAGCGCTAGGTATGGGTGACACATCCTCTTCATTACAGGTGGAAGCCTGGCAACTCCTGCAGAAAGTCCAGCAGAGACCCACTCACACCGGGCCACCCACAAAGCCGTGGCCCCTCACTCCCTCCCACTAGCACAGCCCCGACACTGCTGACGGGGCAGAGAATATGGAGTCAGGCACAGCTTCAGGGGCTATTGCTGCCTGCAGCGCTGTTTATATTGACCTCAACCCAGGCACACCTGGGGAGGGCCGGCCGGCAGGGTCAGGCTACCCAGGTCAGCTAATCCTCAGCCCTCAGGGAATCACATTGTTGAAAATGGACCTCGCTAAGGCAGAATAGAAGCCAAGGAATAAAAGGACACAATGCCATTTGTAGCACCGTAGGTGTGTCTAGAGGTAAGCACGTGAGTTGTTGTAAGTCAGAAAGTGAAAGACACATATCATATCATATCTCTTATAGGTGTGACCGAAAAATGGATACCAGGGCAGATATTTCCACGGAGAAGGGCAATCACAGATTCATTCAACAAACTTATGGTTCACCAATGGAAAGGTGTGAGGATTGGTTTCATTATGATATTGGGGTTAACAGACATATACAAACACAGGTGACATATATAATCACCAAAGACCTACAGAATACCAAGAGAAGACTACTCAACATTCTGTCATAAGGTACATGGGAAAAGGATCCCAGGAAGAACAGACATATGTGTATGTGTAAAAGAACCACATCTTCCACACCTACAACAAGCCAAACATTGTAATCAAATTTGCTGTAATAAAAAATAAAAAATTAAATTAAAAACACGAACAAGAAGTAATGAGACAAACTTGAGGGGCTTTCTCCTGGCACATTCCATTCTAAATTCCAATCTAGAACACGACTTCCATTGAGGCTCTGTTGCCCCAGTAACCAGATTTGGTAAGGGAGACCTGCTGCCACCTTGTGGCCGTTTCACACAACAGCAGCTTTAATCCCAGCGCTAATGGTCAGTTGATATTCAAAATCATTGCAGGCCTGTAAATGACACCTGCCCTGAAAACAAATCCTGGGTTCATATATCGACCAAAAAATTCAAAGGACGTCCATATTTCAAAACGACAGTTTCAAAAGGCATATTTTACACACATTAGTGTTCTGCTTCTTTTTCTTTCTTTCTTTTTTTGTTAAATAAACGGGAATGGCAAAAAGCATCCCTCAGAATGGGCGAAAATATTTGCAAACGAAACAATGGACAAAGGTTTAATCTCCAATATATATAAAGAGCTCATGCAGCTTAATATTAAAAAAACAATCAATCCAATACAAAAATGGGCAGAAGATCTAAAGAGACGTTTCTTCAAAGAAGACACAGAGATGGCCAAGACGCACATGAAAAGCTGCTCAACATCACTAATTATTAGAGAAATGCAAATCAAAACTACAATGGGGTATCACCTCACACCTGTTACAATCGGCATCATCAAAAAATCTACAAACAACGAATTCTGGGGAGGGTGTGGACAAAAGGATCCCTCTTCCACTAGTGGTGGAAATGTAAATTGATACAGTCACGATGGAGAACTGTATGGAGTTTCCTTAAAAAAACCAGAAATAGAATTACCATATGATCCAGCAATCCCACTTCTGGGCATATACCCAGAGAAAACCATAAATCAAAAAGGCACATTCACCACAATGCTCATTTCAGCACTATTTACGATAGCCAGGTAATGGAAGCAACCTAAATACCCACAGACAGACGAATGGATAAAGATGTGGTACATATATAAAATGGAATATTACTCAGCCATAAGAAGGAATGAAACTGGGTCATTTGTAGAGACGTCGATGGATCTAGAGACTGTCATACAGAATGAAGTAAGTCAGACAGAGACAAACAAATATTGTATATTAATGCATATATGTGGAACCTAGAAAAATGGTACAGATGAACTGGTTTGCAGAGAAGAAATAGAGACACAGAGGTAGAGAACACACGTATGGACACCAAGTGTGGGAAGCCATGGGGAGGTGGTGTTGGGGTGAGTTGGGATTGACCTGTATACATGTATATGCATAAAATACATAACTAATAATAACCTGCTGTATAAAAAAATAAATAAAATTAAATTTCAAAATTTTAAAAAATAAAATTTAAAAATAAAACAGAAAAAAGTTCTTCCCTTCACACAGATGTATTTATATGAATGAATTATTTCCATGCTTATATCTATAAATACATAAAAGAGGAATAAAATCTAACTTGAACCAAAAAAGAAAAAAAAAAACCTGAACACACGAGTTAGACAGAGGAAAACACAATCAGGGCACTTGCTCCATCGGTAAACAATTCTGAAATTGGTCAGAGGTGGGGAATCATCTCCCATAGAGCCAGCAGCCCACTCCTACGCAAGGAGCGTCCTCATTGCAAAGCGGGGGGCCATGCCGAGGCATCTGTGAGTAACCGTGAGCTGAGCCCCAGGCCAGCTGCTGTTGAACTTTTCCCACCCTTCCCTGGTAAAACACGTGAATATGCACAAGGGCTTGAAAGCCTAGAGGAAGGGGCGTGGAGCCACACCAGCGACAGCACACAGGCCAACTTGGTGCCTGCAGGCCAGTCAGGATGGTCCTGGCCCCAGATGCTCTTCTGGAAGCTTTCCATTTCCCTGCCTGAGATACCCCTCCTGCCACGGCCCCCACTGCTTTTTTACTTCCTCACCTCTGCCTGGGGAGAAATTCCAGCGGCAGGTATCGGTGACACATCCTCTTCTTTAGCAGGTGGCAGCCTGGCATCTCCTGCAGAAAGTCCAGGAGAGCCCCACTCACACTGGGCCACCCACAAAGCCGTGGCCCCTCACTCCCTCCCACCAGCACAGCCCCGGCACTGCCTACGGGGCAGAGAATATGGCGTCAGTCACAGCTACAAGGGCTGTCGCTCACTGGAGAGCTGTTTATATTGCCCTCAACTCAGGCACACCTGTGGAGGGCTGGCAGGCAGTTTCAGGCTGCAAAAATCAGCCAATCCTCACCCCTCAGGGGCTCACAGTTGTAGAAAATGAAACTTGCTAAACGGGCCAGGCCCTAGGAACAGGTGTGGGCTCTTGAGAGTCAGGATAGACAAGGGGCTGCAGCTGCGGCTTGTTTTCTTATCATTTTATCTGGTCCATGAGTGGATAACAACTTCAAGAAGACCCTATCCTAATGAGAGGAACCCAGGAGTCAGGGAGAGGAGTGATGGTGGGTGGAGACAGAGGCCTGGTGCCCTGGCTGCAGTGGAAGTGTCTGGAAGACCAGGCAGAAAGAGCCTGCAGAGAGTGATAGCCATGGTCACAGACCTGTCAGAACTGCTGTTTGTTAGTTCAAGTCCTGCTCTGAGGTATTCTGTGTCAACTGTGAGCGACAGGTGAGCAGGGGGTTCTCTGCAAGGTGGGCTATGTGCACAGTTCCTGTGTGTCCAGCCCTGCTGGTGTACCTGCCCAGGGGAGCTCTGTATCCTGGGAAGGGCCTGAGTAGGAGAGCCCAATGGGCTGCTGGGTAGCTGCAGAGGTGAGCTCCATACCCTGGGAGGGACTTGACCACGAGAGCCCCGTGGGCTGTGGGGTAGGGGTGCAGCCCAGGTGAGCTCCATATCCTGAGATTGGCCTGACCACGAGAGCCCCATGGGCTGCTGGAGACCTGATAAAGTATATCAGGACAGTCAGTGAAGCCACCGAGGATATGCATCCAGTAGCTCCTATTTCCTACTCCCTGCTGGTCATTCTACCTTCCACCAGGCCATGGCATTCTGTATTAGACTTCAATGATGCCTTCTTCTGTATTCCATTCATCTCAGAGTCACAAGAATTTTTGGCTTGTGAGTGGCAGGACACAACATGCAACAAAAGAAATAATGCTGGGCCGTCCTGCCCCAATGGTTCAAAAATCCCCACACCATCATTGGGGAAATGTCCTCTAAAGACCTAAAAGTTCAACCTCTTTAAAAGGGAACCCTCCTTCAATATGCAGATGACATTCTGATCGCCAGGCCTACTAAAGACGCCTCTGAACTACCTAGCCAAGAAAGGATAGAAGGTGTCCAAGAAAAACGCTCAAATATCCCAGGCTAAGGTGACATGCCTGGGCTTCATTCTCACAGATATTCGGAGAAACGCATCCCAGGATAGGGAAGAAGCCATTTGCAGCCTTACCTCTTCTACAACTAGAAGACAGCTTAGGGGTTCCTGGGGAGGCCAAGGTTTTCTGCATCTGGATCCCTAACTACAGTGTCATAGCTGGGCCTCTACATGAAACACTGACACGAAAAGATGATGATCCTTTTGAATAGAATCCAGAAGCAGCCTTTCAAGAATGGAAAGAGCAGTCAATACAGACCCTTGCCCAGGAACTCCCTAATTTAGCTAAACCCTTTGACCTTTACGTACCCGGTCAAAGGTTAATCGCCCTTGGAGCCTTAGTGCAAAAACTGGGACCACTTGAAATGGAGCAACACAAGAATGCCCTTCAGGTATGATAAACTATGGTCACCAAGGGCTTTGCCCACCGACTCATCAGGCCAGGATACTGGGGTATCTAAAAAGCTGGAAATCAGCAGCCCGCAAGGCCAGCTCCCTCCTAAGGGAAAAGGACCCCACGTGGTGATCCTAACCACCCATCATGCCCTGAAGTTGCAGGGGTCGCTCTGTGGACACACTGACCTCGAGTGAGGAGGCCCTCCAACTCCAACCTCCAGAGAGATAAACGGGGGCAACGGGCCCCCAAGATGACTCGTGTGACCATCACTTGACCTGGAGTTTCTCTCAGAAAACGACAAGACTGTGCCCCGAAAGAGCAGACTACTGCTTGCAGGACTTACTGCACCCAGAGGGGAGCTAATAACCTTGGCGGGGGAAACGTATATCACGCTTTCACCATAGAAAACCCTACAGACACCGCGGTGATGGTGGCCAATATGACCGGCTGGACTGCTGGCTACTTCTAAAGGCCGTTGACTCAGTGGACGTCATGGTCCTGGATCACCACTGACCCTGGACTGTCTGGGAGTTGCGCGGGCAGGGCTCTGACACATGGTGCTGTTTGTACATTAATTCAGGGACCTAATTAAAGAAAGCACAGACTACTGGTCAGAGCATCTAGTCTGGCAAAAACTGTCAGCCTAAGGTCGCCGAACATATGTGGGGTGGGGTGAAACCTGCCACCGCAGCATCTCTGCGCCTCTCTTTCCTGGACCCTTAAAGGTCATTAGAATCTGTAACACTTCCAATGCTGGTGCTCAGGCAGACGAGAAGTGAGGCAGGAGGCCTTGGGACAATCAACCTCACCAGGAGACTGGTGGGGAGACGTTTTGCCCCTCCCCCCATGTATCAGGGCTCCCACCACAGCATGAAGCAGTTACAAAAGAGGGGTCTGCACCCTCAACACCCCAAGAATAAGGAACGGAACAAAAAGCAGAGGAGGTGTTCGTCTCCGGCAACGTTCATTAAAAATTCCTGGGAGATAAAAAGAGAATCTGGGCAATTAAATAAAGTCTAACCTGTTTTTCCTTTGTGCTTTGTCTAATTTCACGTGCTCCTAGGGTTCCGCATGCAGAGGTCCCACACCCGGCACTTCAGACCCGATTTCCTAGTGCAGAATGGCTGGGTCGACACCTCAGCTAGCGGGGTCCCATGCAGACTCCGCGGCATAGAGCCTGAGCTGCAGCCAACGCAGCCCTCGAGAGCTCCATCCCCTCCCTCTCACTGACGCTGCCGGGGACCCTACACAGCAGCCCATCCCACAGCCCATGGGGGAGTGCACGATCTCACCTCTCCATTCTGTTTTCAAAATAATGTTTCCTTTGCTTCTGAACCAAACTCAGTCTTGATCTGTTGGCTCCAATGACACTGGGCACGGGGACTCCTGTTGGGGTCCACTCTGGAGGATCAGTAACAGAAATTGAGAACATTGTAACTTCAATGAACAGATGTGTGAGCCAAACTGTAGTTAACATAGAGCAGTGTATAATGCTCGGGTAAAATAAGATGTTTCTAAGACTTACATTTGATATTTCCCTCACTTTCCTATAAGCAAGTTCAGTGAAGACGTCTGTCTTATTTGTCAGGTCAACATTAGAGAAATGAAGTGATTTATTTCCATGGATGTACATCGAATACTCTTGGCTGAAGCTTCAATCTTGTTTTGAATGCTTTTCCACTGTAAATGATACCTCTCTTTCAGCTCCCCCATTTCTGAGAAGTATAAAATCTTATAATTTATTATTACCAAAGGGGAAAGGTAGGAGAAGGGATAAATTAACAGTTTGGGATTAACACATACACACTGCTATGTATAACATAGATCATCAACAAGGAACTACTGTGTAACACAGGGAACTACACTGAATATTTTGCAATAACCTACAAGGGGAAATAATCTGAAAAAGAATAGATATTTTTATTGACATCATCTATCAATGACAGATAAAATGTAACCTAAGCAAGGCCGATGGTGAGCGCTTCTGACCCTGAAGATTTCAGTCATCTAAAGTTTGGGCTCTGCCTATTTCCCAAGGCCCTTAAAGGACATACGTGTAACCGTAGCTTAAAAATTCCCCAGTTTGGGGTTCGGCGAGGCACTGATTTGGAAAAATCCCTGGTGTTCTCCTTACATGCACGGGACCCTTCCTACAGCTAAAACATGCCTGTCACCCCTAGAGGATGGTACACCGTTTGATCGGAAAGAGTTTGGAAAAGGCACCTCATCTCCTCATCGCCTGGTGCTCGGGTTCAACCCTCCAGCATCTTTCCTAACAATCTCCTCACTTGGGGATATCAGCACCGTCAACATCCTGTTGCACACAGTTTGGAATTTGTCCAGAGGATGAAGCGGAAGGATGAGAAAAATTTAGAGACAAGTCTTAGGTGTTCGGACAGGCACATGCCACTCTAATTTCCAATCCAGAAGACAAATTCATCAAAGCCTAGAATTGCCCACGGAAACAGAATAGGGCTAGAGGAAATCCCGCTGTTTTGTGTCCAGTTTCCAAAAACACAAGTTGAAAAATGGAACTCAGGGGCACTAAAATTCATGAAACTGCAGAGTTGAAAATATCTATCGTCGAAAAATGTCTTGAGGTAAGTCACAGAAAAGGACTTGTAAGCAAGGGAGAGTGGCAGGAAACAGATTTGAAGAGGTAGAAAGGACTCCCCATTAAAGTACAAGAAAAGGGGCTGAACATCGCCAATGATGCAGTTGGCCAAAAAGGGTGTATGCATTTTTTCTGAATATATTCAAGTAAAGGCCATACACACTTTTTATCCAACCCAACAGGTGGGCACTGGATATCAATATCACAAAATGTATCACTTCACATCAGTCAGAAGGGACATCCACATAAAGTGTAAACACCAGAAATGCAGGACAGGGCCAGGAGAAAAGGGAGCACTGTGAGGCTGATAGTGGAAATGTAATTTGCCAACGGCCACTCTGGAGAAGTGTATTGTGTTTGCTAAAACATCTAAAAAATGAGCTACAGAGCATAGGGCACTTGCACTCATGGGCGTGTACCTTGGGAAAAACAAAAATCGACAGAAAACAGGCACCTGAACGTTTACCACCTCTCTGTTAAAAAGGGCCTCAACTTGGATATAACCTAAATGTTCCTGGAAGGATAAAATGGATAAAAGAGATGGGGTACTTATGTAGAGTGGAATATTACTCATCCAGAAATCAATGAAATAAGGCCAGTTGTAACAACTCTGGAGGAGTTACATACGATCATTCTAAGTGACATATGTCAGAAAGAAAAAGACACAGATCATAAGATGTCACTTAAAGGTGGAATCAAAAATGGCTACACATGAAATAAATTACAAAACAGAAACATAGTCAAATATGTAGAAAATAGACATAAGGCTGCTAAATGGGAAAGGTGGGGAATGGTGAGGTATTATCCAGGAGGTTGAAATTAGCAAAGATACCATTCCAAGTACCAAATTGAATAACTGACAAGGCCTACACGGTACCTCAAAGAACTGCACTCAGCCCACTCAAGTCACTGGAAAATAATACATATGACTGGTAAGCATCTGAAAAAGAAGTTATTGTTGTCTCACAGTACATGAATCAAGTGCATGTACAGCAGCAAAAAACAGAGCTTTGAAAATCAGCTGTAACCAATATAAAAATAAATTTAAAACTATTTATAAAAACAGTGAGACAGGCAAAAATTCTTACAACTTTTGTTGAAGGGCTACGATGTAACATGGATTGAACACATGTAGACCCACAGCAGGATGATTATATAAGGCTGGAAGCTATGCACGCTAAGAGATGTTAGAGAGGCTGGGTGAGGAAATGCAGACCTTTTAAAGTAATACTGCCTGGTACCCATTCCATGGGTCCCAAATCTGCAGGTTCAAGGGAATCTTCTGACAGCGAAAACATGCCTGGGAAACCGAGATGAATGTACACCATGTGCTCAGGAAAGGTGTCTAAAATGCACCTCATTTTTGATCTCCTGGTGCTGGGGTTCGCCATTCCACCCACATTACTAACAATCTCCCCACTTGGAGAATCAGCACCTTTAACCTCCTGCTTCACACAGTTTGCAATTTGTGCAGAGGATAAATGGGAAGAGGGGGAACCAATGAGAGATTAGCTGTAGGAGTGTTGACAGGCACATGTCACTCTAATTTCCAATTAGGAAGAAGAATTAACCAAAGGCTCAGCCTGCCTCCCCAGAACCAGAATAGGGCCAGAAGTAATCCAATGGTTTGGCGGCCAGCTCACAAAAAAAGCGAGTTGCGAAATGGAGCTCAGGAGCAGACAATTCAAAGACCTGCAAAGATATAAATGATAACCAACGTCCAAAAATATATTCAGGTAAGGTAACGAAGAGGATCTGAATGAGAGGCAGAATTGCAGGAAACAGATTTCAAAAGGTAGATTGTACTCACATTTAAAGCATATGAAAAGCAGCAGAATTTCTAAAATGATGCGGTTGGGCAAAAGGGTGTATGCGTTTTTTTCGTGAATATCTTCAGGAAAAAAACACATGCAGAGTTTTTGGCCAACCAAGCAAGAGGGAAATGCAAATCCACACAACAAAGAAGTCTCAATTTCCACTGCTCAGAAAGGCCATCCAAAAAATGTGTACAAACCAGAAATGCAGGAGAGGCAATGGAAAACAGGGAGCCTAGTCACGCTGATGGGTGGGGTATAAATATCCAAGAGCCACTCTGAAGAAGTGTATGCTGTTTTTAAAACATCTAAAATACAAAGCCCCAGAGCAAGGGGATTTCAACTCATGGACATATAACTTGGGAAGACTAAATGTCAATAAGACACAGGCACCCCAAAGTTTAGGGCTGCTCTGCATACAAGAACCTCAACTTTGGTACACCTAAAATATCCCAGGAAAAAGAGAAATGCATAAAGAACTTGTGGTAATTTTGCACAACGGAATATCACTCAGACGTGAAATCAATGTATATAAGGCCAGTAGCAGCATAATGAGTGGATTTACGTATGATGATTTTAAGGGAAATTAGTCACACAGAAAAAGAATCTTATCATAAGATATCACTTATAGAGGGAATGTCAATATCACAACACATGAACTGAATTAGGAAAGAGAACAGAGTCTCACATTTAGCAAAAATCTCTTATGCCTGCTTCAGGGGAAAGGAGAGGTGGGGTGATGCATAAAACCAGAGTTTGATATTAGCACAGGTACCATTCCATAAACCAAATACAGAATAGACAAGACCTACACCTTCCTCAGTGAACGGGACTCAACACCCCTATGCCCCACAGAGGAATATATCTGACTACTAAGAATCTTACAACTTATGTATTGATATGTCTCCGTAAGGGAATCAATTGTGTCTAGACTGGCATAAACACGTCAGTGAAAATCAGCTCAACCCCATTATAAAAATGAATTTCAAAAAAAACCCCAAAAAACAACGAAATTCTTACACAATTCCTTCAGGTGTTCTGATGAAACCTGGAATGACCCTATCTGCAAAGACATCTGGATGAGACATAAGGCTGGACACTTGGGACTGAGAGGACTGGTGAGATTGGGAGAGAAAATGCAGACCTTTTAAAGTAGTAATGCATGCCACCATTCCATGTGTCCCAAATCTCCAGGTAGAAGGGAATATCACTACAATTATAACATGTATGGGAAACCTAGAAAATGGACACCCTGTGATGGCGAAAGGTTTCTAAAACTCTCCTAATTTTTCCTCTCCTTGTGCTCCACTTTGGCATTCCAACTGCTTTACTATCAATCTCCCAACTTAGGAGAGTCAGCCCCTATAACCTCCTGGTTCGCACAGTTTGCTAATTGTGCAGAGGATGAAAGGGAAGAGGGAGAACCAATCAGAGAGTAGATGTAGGCATTTGGACGGGCACATGTCACTCTAATTTCCTGGCAGGAAGAGGAATTAACCAAAGCCTCAGCCACCCACAGGGAACCAATATAGCCACCCCTGGAACCAGTATAGGTCCTGAAGCAAAATTGTGGATTTGCGGCCAGCTCACAAAGATGGGATTTGAAAATTGGAGCTCAGGGGCACAGCAATTCACAAACCTGCAGACTTATAAAGTACTACTCTCTTCCAAAAATCTGTTGAGGGAAGGCAGTGAAGCGGCCTTGAAAATGAGGCAGAATTGCACAAAATATATTTCAAGAGGTAAATTGGAATCGCCTTTAAAGCACAGGAAAAGCATCCCAACTTGGACAGAGATGCACTTGGCCAAAAAGGGCGTATGCCTTTTCTCCTGAATATATTCAGAAGAAAACGAATACACCCTTTTTGGCCAATCAAGCAAGCGCGCAATACAAATCCACGCTACAAAGAATTGTCACTTACCACTGGTCAAAAGGGACATCCGAATATCTGTAAAAACCAGAAAGGTTGGGCTTCCCTGGTGGCGCAGTGGTTGCGAGTCTGCCTGCCGATGCAGGGACACGGGTTCGTGCCCCGGTCTGGGAGGATCCCACGTGCCGCGGAGCGGCTGGTCCCGTGAGCCATGGCAACTGGGCCTGCGCGTCCGGAGCCTGTGCCCCGCAATGGGAGAGGCCACAGCAGTGAGAGGCCCGCATACAGCAAAAAAAAAAAAAAAAAAAAACAGAAAGGCAAGAGAGAGATGGCAAGGGCATGAAGCAATGTGATCCCAATGGTCATGGAGGATTGTGATGACAAGCGCATGGAGAATTGTGATGACAAGATTATGTACCATTTTGTTGACAAAGGCAAGGAGCATTATGATGACAAGGTTCATGGAGCACTGTGATGACAAGCATCACGGAGCATAGTGATTACAGGGGTCATGGAGCATTGGGATGACAAGCGCATGGATCATTGTGATGACAATGGTCATGGAGCATTTTAATGACAAGAGTCCCGGATCATTGTGTTGTCAGGGTTCATGCAGCGTTGTGATGACAGTGGTCATGGAGCATTGTGATGACAGGGGTCATGGCGCATTGTGATGAGAAGGTCATGGAGCATTGGGCTGAAAATGTCCATGGAGTACCGTGATGACAGGGGTCATGGAGCATTGTGATGACAAGGTACTGGAGCACTGTGATGAGAAGACCATGGAGCCTTGTGATGACAAGTCTCATGGAGCATTCTGATGAAAAGTGCCATGGAGCATTGTGATTACAGGGGTCTTGGAGCATTGTGATGACAAGGGCATGGAGCATTGGGATGAGAAGGCCATGGAGCGTTCTGATGACATGCATCATGGAGCTTTGTGATGACAAGGGCATGGAGCATTGTGATTACAGCGGTCTTGGAGCACTGTGATGAAAAGGGCATGGATCATTGTGATGAAAAAGGCATGGAGCCTTGTCATGACAGGGTTCAAGGAGCAAACTGACAACAAGTGTCAGGGAGCATTGTGATGACAAGGGTATTGAGTATTGTGATGACAAAGGTCATGGAGCACTGTGATGAGAAGACCATGGATAATTGTGATGATGAGCGTCATGGGGCGTTGTGATGATAAGTGTTATGGAACATATTGATCACAAGGATTTGGAGCATTTTGATGACAGAGGTCATGGAGCATTTTGGTTTCATTGTGATGACAATAGCGTGAAGCATTATGATGATGGGCATGGTGCATTGTGATGACAGGGTTCATGGAGCATTGAGATGAAAAGGGGCATGGAGCATTGCGATTACAGGAGTCTTGGAGCATTGTGATGACAAAGGCATGGAACATCGTGAATGAGAAGGCCATGGAGCATTCTGTTGACATGCGTCATGGAGCTTTGTGATGACAAGGGCATGGAGCATTGTGATTACAGGGGTCTTGGAGCATTGTGATGACAAGGGTCATGGAGCCTTGTGATGACAAGGCTGTGGAACATTGTGATGGCAGGGGTCATGGAGCATTGTTATGACAGGGGTAATGGAGCATTGTGATGACAAGGGCATGGAGCATTGGTCTGAAAAGTTTCATGGATTATTGTGATGAGAGGGGGCAAGGAGCATTGTGATGACAAGGGCATGGAACACTGTGATACATGGGTCATGGAGGATTGTAATGAGAAGCGCATGGAGCATTGTGATAAGAATGGCATCGAGCATTGTGATGAAAAGCATCATGGAGCCTGTGATGACAAGGGCATGGAACAATGTGATGAGAGGGTTCATGGAGCATTGTGATGACAATGGCATGCAGCATTGTGATGACAAGGGTCATTGAGCTTTGTAATGACAAAGGTCATGGAGCATTTTGATGACAAGGGTGTGGTGCATTCTGTTGTGAAGGGCAGGGAGCATTGTGATGACAGGGGTTATGGAACATTGTGATGTCAGGGGAATGGAGCATTGTGATGATAAAGGCATGTAGCATTGTTGTGACAAGGGTCATGGAATATTGTGATGACAGGGGTGAGGGAGTATTGTGTTGACTAGTGATTGAACATTGTGATACCAGTGGTGAGAGAGCATTTTGATGAGAACTGCATGGAGCAGTGTGATGACAAGGTTTATGGAGTATTGTGATGACAAAGATGTGGAGCATTGTGATGACAAGTGCATGGCACATTGTGATGCCATGGGTCATGGAGTATTGTGCTAACAAAGGCATTGATCATTGGGAGGACAAGGGTCACCAAGCATTGTGATGAAATGTTCATGGAGCTCTGTGGTGACAAAGGTCACAGAGCATTGTGATGACGAGGGCATGGACCATTGTAATGACAAAGGTCATGAAGCACTGTGATGACTGGAGTCATGGAGCATTGTGATGACAGGGGTCATAGAGCATTGTGATGAAAGGGCATGGAGCATTGTGATGACAGGGGCATGTTGCATTGGTTTGACAAGTTTCAGGGATTATTGTGATGACAGTGGGCATGGTGCATTGTGATGACAAGGGCATGGAGCATTGTGATGAGAAGGTCATGGAGTATTGTGAAGAAGGGTGTCAGGGAGCATTGTGATGACATATGTCGTGGTCCATTGCGATGACAATGGAATGGAGCATTGTGATGCCAAGTGTCATGGAGGATTGTGATGACAAAGGTAATGGAGCATTTTGATGACAAGCGCTTGGGGCATTGTGATGACAAGGGTCATGGAGCATTGTGATAACAAGGGCCATTGAGAATTTTGATGACATGTTCATGAAGCATTGTGATGACAATCACATGGAGCTTGCTGTGACAGGGATCATGGAGCAGTGCGATGAAAAGTGCATAGAGAATTGTGATGACAAAGCATGTAACACTGTGATGAAAAGCATCATGGAGCACAGTGATGCCAAGAACGTGGAGAATTGTTATGACAGGGGACATGGAGCATTGTGATGACCAGGGCATGGAGTATTGTGATGGCAAGACCGTGGAGCATTGTGATGAGAAGACCATGGATAATTGTGATGATGAGCGTCATGGAGCACTGTAATGACAAGGGGTATGGAGCATTGTGATGACAGGGGTCATGGAGCATTGTGATGACAAGGTTCATGGAGCATTCTGATGACAAGCTTGTGGAGTATTTTGATGACAATGACATGGAGCATTTTGATGAAAATGGCATGGGGCATTGTGATGAAAAAGACATGGAGCCTTTTCATGACAGTTTTCAGGGAGCATTCTGACGACAAGTGTCAGGGAGCATTGTGATGACAAAGGTCATGGAGAATTGTGACGACAAGGGCATGGAGTATTGTGATGACAAGCACATGGAGCTTGCTATGACGGGGTCATGGAGCATTGTGATGACAAGTGCATAGAGAATTGTGATGACAAAGCATGTAACACTGTGATGAGAAGTGTCATGGAGCATAGTGATGCCAAGATCGTGGAGAATTGTGATGACAGGGGACATGGAGCATTGTGATGACCAGGGCATGGAGCATTGCGATGGCAAGATCGTGGAGCACTGTGATGAGAAGACCATGGATAATTGTAATGACGAAGGTCATGGAGCACTGTAATGACAAGGGGTATAGAGCATTGTGATGACAGTGGTCATGGAGCATTGTGATGACCGGGGACATGGAGCATTGTGATGCCCAAGGCATGGAGCACTGTGATGGCAAGACCGTGGAGCATTGTGATGAGAAGACCATGGATAATTGTGATGAGGAGCGTCATGGAGCACTGTAATGACAAGTGGTATGGAGCCTTGTGATGACAGGGGTCATGGAGCATTGTTATGACAGTGGTCATGGAGCATTGTGATGACAAGTGTCATGGAGCATTTTGATGACAAGGGCGTGGAGCAATGTGATGAGAAGACCATGGACAATTGTGATTACGAGTGTCATGGAGCACTGTAATGACAAGCAGTATGGAGCATTGTGATGACAGGGGTCATGGAGCATTGTGATGACTGGGGACATGGAGCATTGTGATGACCAGGGCATGGAGCATTGTGATGGCAAGACCGTGGAGCACTGTGATGAGAAAACCATGGATAATTGTGATGACGAACATCATGGAGCACTGTAATGACAAGGGGCATGGAGCATTGTGATGACAGGTGTCATGGAGCATTGTGATGACAGGGGTCATGGATCATTGAGATGACAAAGGTCACGGAGCATTCTGATGACAAGCTTGTGGAGTATTGTGATGACAATGGCATGAAGCATTGTGATGAAAAGGGCATGGATCATTGTGATGAAAAAGGCATGGAGACTTGTCATGACAGGGTTCAATGAGCATACTGATGACAAGTGTCAGGGAGCATTGTGATGACAAGTGTATTGAGAATTGTGATGACAAAGGTCATGGAGCATTGTGATGAGAAGTCCATGGAAAATTGTGATGACCAGCGTCATGGGGCGTTGTGATGACAAGTGTTATGGAACATTGTGATCACAAGGGTTTGGAGCATTGTGATGAGAGAGGTCATGGAGAATTTTGATTTCATTGTGATGACAATAGCATGAAGCATTATGATGATGGGCATGGTGCATTGTGATGACAGGGTTCATGGAGCATTGAGATGAAAAGAGGCATGGATCATTGTAATAACAAGGGTCTTGGAGCATTGTGATGACAAGGGCATGGAGTATTGTGATGAGAAGGCCATGGAGCATTCTGATGACATGCGTCAGGGAGCTTTGTGATGACATGGGCATGGAGCATTGTGATTACAGGGGTCTTGGAGCATTGTGATGACAAGGGCCATGGAGTCTTGTGATGACAAGGCCGTAGAACATTGTGATGGCAGGGGTCATGCAGCATTGTTATGACAGGTGTAAGGGAGCATTGTGATGACAAGGGCATGGAGCATTGGTCTGAAAAGTTTCATGGATTATTGTGATGAGAGTGAGCATGGAGCATTGTGATGACAAGGGCACGGAACACAGTGATACATGTGTCATGGAGGATTGCAATGACAAGGGCATGGAGCATTGTGATGACAAGCGTCATGGAGCTTTGTGATGACAACAGCATGGAGTAATGTGATGAGAGGTTTCATGGAGCTTTGTGATGACAATGGCATGGAGCATTGTGATTCCAAGGGTCATGGAGCTTTGTGATGACATAGGCCATGGAGCATTTTGATGACAAGGGCGTGGTGCATTGTGATGAGAAGGGCAGGGAGCATTGTGATGACAGGGTCATGGAGCAATTGGATGAAAAGGGTCATGGAACATTTTGATGACAGTGTTTATGGAACATTGTGATGTTAGGGGTCATGGAGCATTGTGATGTAAAGGGTCATGGAGCATTGTGATGTCAGGGGTCATGGATCATTGTGATGATAAGAGCATGTAGCATTGTTGTGACAAAGGTCATGGAACATTGGGATGACAGGGTGGAGGGAGTATTGTGTTGACTAGTTATGGAACATTGTGATATCAGTGGTGAGAGAGCATTTTGATGAGAGGTGCATGGAGCATTGTGATGACAAGGCTGTGGAGCATTGTGATGAGAAACGCAGGGCACATTGTGATGACATGGGTCATGGAACATTGTGCTGACAAACGCATGGAGCATTGTGATGACAAGGTTTATGGAGCATTGTGATGACAAAGATGTGGAGCATTGTGATGACAAGCGCATGGCACATTTGATGCCATGTGTCATGGAGTAATGTGCTGACAAAGGCATGGAGCATTGTGATGACAAGGGTCACCGAGCATTGTGATGAAATGTTCATGGAGTGTTGTGGTCACAAAGGTTACAGAGCCTTGTGATGACGAGGGCATGGACCATTGTGATGACAAAGGTCATGAAGCATTGTGATGACTGGAGTCACGGAGCATTGTGATGACAGGGGTCATAGAGCATTGTGATGAAAGGGCATGGAGCATTGTGATGACAGGGGCATGTTGCATTGGTTTGACAAGTTTCAGGGATTATTGTGATGACAGTGGGCATGGCGCATTGTGATGACAAGGGCATGGAGCATTGTGATGAGAAGGTCATGGAGTATTGTGAAGAAGGGTGTCAGGGAGCATTGTGATGACATATGTCATGGTCTATTGCAATGACAATGGAATGTAGCATTGTGATGCCAATTGTCATGGAGGATTGTGATGACAAAGGTAATGGAGCATTTTGATGACAAGGGCTTGGAGCATTGTGATGACAAGGGTCATGGAGCATTGTGATAACAAGGGCCATTGAGAATTTTGATGACATGTTCATGAAGCATTGTGATGACAATCACATGGAGCTTGCTATGACAGGGGTCATGGAGCATTGCGATGACAAGTGCATAGAGAATTGTGATGACAAAACATGTAACACTGTGATGAGAAGTATCAGAGAGCATAGTGATACCAAGAACATGGAGAATTGTGATGACAGGGGACATGGATCATTGTGATGACCAGGGCATGGAGCATTGTGATGGCAAGACCGTGGAGCACTGTGATGAGAAGACCATGGATAATTGTGATGACGAGCGTCATGGAGCACTGTAATGACAAGGGGTATGGAGCATTGTGATGACAGGGGTCATGGAGCATTGTGATGACTGGGGACATGGAGCATTGTGATGACCAGGGCATGGAGCCTTGTGATGTCAAGATCGTGGAGCACTGTGATGAGAAGATCATGGATAATTGTGATGACGAGTGTCATGGAGCACTGTAATGACAAGGGGTATAGAGCATTGTGATGACAGTGGTCATGGAGCATTGTGATGACCGGGGACATGGAGCATTGTGATGCCCAAGGCATGGAGCACTGTGATGGCAAGACCGTGGAGCATTGTGATGAGAAGACCATGGATAATTGTGATGAGGAGCGTCATGGAGCACTGTAATAACAAGTGGTATGGAGCCTTGTGATGACAGGGGTCATGGAGCATTGTTATGACAGTGGTCATGGAGCATTGTGTTGACAAGGGTCATGGAGCATTTTGATGACAAGGGCGTGGAGCATTGTGATGAGAAGACCATGGACAATTGTGATTACGAGTGTCATGGAGCACTGTAATGACAAGCGGTATGGAGCATTGTGATGACAGGGTCATAGAGCATTGTGATGACTCGGGACATGGAGCATTGTGATGACCAGGGCATGGAGCATTGTGATGGCAAGATCGTGGAGCACTGTGATGAGAAGACCATGGATAATTGTGATGACGAACATCATGGAGCACTGTAATGACAAGGGGCATGGAGCATTGTGATGACAGGTGTCATGGAGCATTATGATGACAGGGGTCATGGATCATTGAGATGAAAAGTGTCACGGAGCATTCTGATGACAAGCTTGTGGAGTATTGTGATGACAATGGCATGGAGCATTGTGATGAAAAGGGCATGGATCATTGTGATGAAAAAGGCATGGAGACTTGTCACGACAGGTTTCAATGAGCAAACTGATGACAAGTATCAGGGAGCATTGTGATGACAAGTGTATTGAGAATTGTGATTACAAAGGTCATGGAGCATTGTGATGAGAAGTCCATGGATAATTGTGATGACGAGCGTCATGGAACACTGTAATGACAAGGGGTATGGAGCATTGTGATGACAGGCTTCATGGAGCATTCTGAAGACAATGATCAGGGAGCATTCTGATGACAAGCTTGTGGAGTATTGTGATGACAGTGACATGGAGCGTTGTGATGAAAAGGGCATGGAGCATTCTTATGAAAAAGGCATGGAGCCTTTTCATGACAGTGTTCAAGGAGTATTCTGACGACAAGTGTCAGGGAGCATTGTGATGACAAGTGTATTGAGAATTGTGATGACAAAGGTCATGGAGCATTGTGACGACAAGTGCATGGAGTATTGTCATGACAGTCATCATGGAGTGTTGTGATTTCAAGTGTTATGGAACATTGTGATCACAAGGGGTTGGAGCATTGTGATGACAGAGGTCATGGACCATTTTGATTTCAAGGAGCATGGAGCATTGTGATGACAAGGGCATGGAGCAATGTGATCCCAAGGTTCATGGAGGATTGTGATGAAAATGGTAATGGAGTATTGTGATGACAAGCTCATGGAGCATTGTGATGACAAGGTCATGTAGGATTTTGATGACACAGGCATGGAGAATTGTGATGATAAGGGTCATGGAGCACTGTGATGATAAGCGTCACGGAGCATTGTGATTACAGGGGTCATGGAGCATTGGGATGACAAGGGCATGGATCATTGTGATGACAAGTGTCATGGAGCATTGGGCTGAAAATGTTCATGGAGCATTGTGATGACAAGGGAATGGAGCATTGTGATGACAAGAGTCCCGGAACATTGTGTTGTCAGGGGTCATGGAGTGTTGTGATGACAGTGGTCATGGAGGATTGTGATGATATGGGTCATGGAGCATTGTGATGAGAAGGTCATGAAGCATTGGGCTGAAAATGTTCATGGAGTATTGTGATGACACGGGTCATGGAGCATTGTAATGAGAAGGGAATTGAGCACTGTGATGACAAGGTCCTGGAGCATTGTGATGGGAAGTCCATGGAGCCTTGTGATGACAATTCTCATGGAACATTCTGATGAAAAGGGGCATGGAGCATTGTGATTACAGGGGTCTTGGAGCATTGTGATGACAAGGGCATGGAGTATTGTGATGAGAAGGCCATGGAGCATTCTGATGACATGCGTCATGGAGCTTTGTGCTGACAAGGGCATGGAGTATTGTGATGAAAATGGCATGGATCATTGTTATGAAAAAGGCATGGAGCCTTGTCATGACAGGGTTCTAGGAGCATACTGACGACAAGTATCACGGAGCATTGTGATGACAAGTGTAATGAGCATTGTGATGACAAAGTTCATGGAGCATTGTGATGAGAAGACCATGGATAATTTTGATGATGAGCGTCATGCGGTGTTGTGATGATAAGTTTTATGGAACATTGTGATCACAAGGGTTTGGAGCATTGTGATGACAGAGGTCATGGAGCATTTTGATTTCATTGTGATGACAATAGCCTGAAGCATTATGGTGATGGGCATGGTGCATTGTGATGACAGCGTTCATGGAGCATTGAGATGAAAAGGGGCATGGAGCATTGTGATTACAGGTGTCTTGGAGCATTGTGATGACAAGGGCATGGAGTATTGTGATGAGAAGGCCATGGAGCATTCTGATGACATGCGTCATGGAGCTTTGTGCTGACAAGGGCATGGAGTATTGTGATGAAAATGGCATGGATCATTGTTATGAAAAAGGCATGGAGCCTTGTCATGACAGGGTTCTAGGAGCATACTGACGACAAGTGTCACGGAGCATTGTGATGACAAGTGTAATGAGCATTGTGATGACAAAGTTCATGGAGCATTGTGATGAGAAGACCATGGATAATTTTGATGATGAGCGTCATGCGGTGTTGTGATGATAAGTTTTATGGAACATTGTGATCACAAGGGTTTGGAGCATTGTGATGACAGAGGTCATGGAGCATTTTGATTTCATTGTGATGACAATAGCCTGAAGCATTATGGTGATGGGCATGGTGCATTGTGATGACAGCGTTCATGGAGCATTGAGATGAAAAGGGGCATGGAGCATTGTGATTACAGGGGTCTTGGAGCATTGTGATGACAAGGGCAAGGAGCATTGTGATGAGAAGGCCATGGAGCATTCTGATGGCAGGGGTCATGGAGCATTGTTATGACAGGTGTAATGGAGCATTGTGATGAGAAGGGCATGGAGCATTGGTCTGAAAAGTTTCATGGATTATTGTGATGAGAGTGGGCATGGAGCATTGTGATGACAAGGTCACGGAACACTGTGATCCATGGGTCATGGAGGATTTTAATGACAAGGGCATGGAGCATTGTGATGAGAAGGGCATCAAACATTGTTTTGACAAGCGTCATGGAGCTTTGTGATGACAAGGGCATGGAACAATGTGATGAGACGGTTCATGGAACATTGTGATTCCAAGGGTTAAGGAGCTTTGTGATGACAAAAGTCATGGAGCATTTTGATGTCAACGGCGTGGTGCATTGTGATGAGAAGGGCAGGGAGCATTTTGATGACAGGGTCATGCAGCAATTTGATGAAAAGTGTAATGGAACATTTTGATGACAGGGGTTATAGAACATTGTGATGTCAGGGGTCATGGAGCTTTGGGATGAAAAGGGTCATGGAGCATTTTGATGACAGGGGTTATGGAACATTGTGATGTCAGGGGTCATGGAACATTGTGATGATAAGGGGATGTAGCATTGTGATGACAGGGGTCATGCAACATTGTGATTACAGGGGTGAGGGAGTATTGTGATGACTAGTGATGGAACATTGTGATATCTCTGTTGAGAGAGCATTTTGATGAGAAGTGCATGGAGCATTGTGATTACAAGGTTTATGGAGCATTACGATGACAAGGTTGTGGACCGTTGTGATGAAAATTACGTGGCACATTGTGATGACAAGGGTCATGGAGCATTGTTCTGACAAAGGCATGGAGCATTGTGATGACAAGGGTCACGGAGCATTGTGATGAAACGTTCATGGAGTATTGTGGTTACAAAGGTCACAGAGCCTTGTGATGATGTAGGCATGGACTACTGTGATGACAAATGTTATGAAGCATTGTGATGACTGGAGTCACAGAGCATTGTGATGACAAGGGTCATGGAGCATTGTGATGACAAGGGCATGGAGCATTGTGATGACAGGGGCATGGAGCATTGGTCTGACATGTTTAATAGATTATTGTGATGACAGTGGGCATGGGGCATTGTGATGACAAGGGCATGGGGCATTGTGATGAGAAGGTCATGGAGTATTGTGAAGACAGGTGTCAGGGAGCATTGTGATGACATATGTCATGGTCCATTGCGATAACAATGGCATGGAGCATTGTGATGCCAAATGTAATGGAGGATTGTGATGACAAATATAATGGAGCATTGTGATGACTAGGGCTTGGAGCATTATGATGACAAGGGCCATTGAAAATTTTCATGACAAAGTCGTGAAGCATTGTGATGACAAGGTGCTGGAGCATTGTGATGAGAAAACCATGGAGCCTTGTGAGACAAGTCTCATGGAGCATACTGATGAAAAGGGGCATGGAGCATTTTGATTAGAGTATCTTGGAAAATTGTGATGACAAGGGCATGGAGCATTGTGATGAGAAGGCCAAGGAGCAGTCTGATGACATGCGTCATTGAGCTTTGTGATGACAATGGCATGGAGCATTGTAATTACAGGCGTCTTGGAGTATTGTGATGAAAAAGGCATGGATCATTGTGATGAAAAAGGCATGGAGCCTTGTCATGACAGGGTTCAAGGAGCATACAGAGAACAAGTGTCAGGGAGCATTTTGATGACAAGTGTGTTGAGCATTGTGATGACAAAGGTCATGGAGCATTGTGAAGAGAAGACCATAGATAATTGTGATGACGAGCGTCATGGGGCATTGTGATGACAAGTGTTATGGAATATGGTGATCACAAGGGTTTGGAGCAGTGTTATGACAGAGGTCATGGAGCATTTTGATTTCATTGTGATGACAATAGCCTGAAGCATTATGATGATGGGCATGGTGCATTGTGATGACAGGGCTCATGGATCATTGAGATAAAAGGGACATGGAGCATTGTGATTACAGGGGTCTTGGAGCATTGTGATGAGAAGGGTCATGGAGCCTTTTGATGACAAGGTCATGGAACATCGTGATGGCAGGGATCATGGAGCATTGTTATCACAGGGGTAATGGAGCATTGTGATGGCAAGGGCATGGAGCATTCTGATGACATGCATCATGGAGCTTTGTGATGACAAGGGCATGGAGCACTGTGATTACAGGGGTCTTGGAGCATTGTGATGACAAGGGTCATGGAGCCTTGTGATGACAAGCCCGTGGAACGTTGTGATGGCAGTGTTCATGGAGCATTGTTATGACAGGGGTAATGGAGCATTGTGATGACAAGGGCATAGAACATTTGTCTGAAAAGTTTCATGGATTATTGTGATGAGAGTGGGCATGGAGCATTGTGATGACAAGGGCACGGAACACAGTGATACATGGGTCATGGAGGATTGTAATGACAAGGGCATGGAGCATTGTGATGAGAAGGGCATCGAGCAGTGTGATGACAAGCACCATGGAGCTTTTTGATGACAATTGCATGGAACAATGTGATGAGAGGTTTCATGGAGTATTGTGATGACAATGGCATGGAGCATTGTGATGCCAAGGGTCATGGAGCTTTGTGATGACAAAGGTCATGGAGCATTTTGATGACAAGGGAGTGGTGCATTGTGATGAGAAGGGCAGGGAGCATTGTGATGCCATTGTCATGGACCAATTTGATGAAAAGGGTCATGGAACATTTTGATGAGAGGCGTTATGTAACATTGTGATGTCAGGGGTCATGGAGCATTTTGATGAAAAGGGTCATGGAGCATTTTGATGACAGGGGTTATGGAACATTGTGATGTCAGGGATCATCAAACATTGTGATGATAAGTGCATGTAGCATTGTGATGACAGGAGTCATGGAACATTGTGATGACAGGGTTGAGGGAGTATTGTGATGAATAGTGATGTAACATTGTGATATCAGTGGTGAGAGAGCATTTTGATTTGAAGTGCATGGAGCATTGTGATGACAAGGTTTATGGAGCATTGTGATGACAAGATTGTGGAGCACTGTGACGACAAGCGCATGGTGCATTGTGATGACATGGGTCATGGAGCATTGTGCTGACAAGCGCATGGAGCATTGTGATGACAATGGTCATGGAGCATTGTGCTGAGAAAGGCATAGAGCATTGTGATGACAAGGGTCAAAGAGCATTGTGATGAATAGTTCATGAAGCATTGTGGTTAAAAAGGTCACAGAGACTGTTGATGACAAGGGCATGGACCACTGTGATGACAAAGGTCATGAAGCCTTGTGATGACTGGAGTCACGGAGCATTGTGATGACAGGGGTCATGGAGCATTGTGATAACAAGGGCATGGGGCATTGTGATGACAAGGGCATGGAGCATTGGTCTAATAAGTTTCATGGCTTATTGCGATGACAGTTGGAATGGCGCATTGTGATGACAAGGGCATGGAGCATTGTGATGACCAGGTCATTCATTATTGTGAAGACAGGTGTCAGGGAGCATTGTGATGACATATGTAATGGCCCATTGTGATGACAATGCCATGGAGCATTGTGATGCCAAGTGTCATGGAGGATTCTGATGACAAAGGTAATGGAGCATTGTGATGACAATGGCTTGGAGCATTGTGATGACAAGGGTCAGGGAGCATTGTGCTGACAAGTGCATGGAAAATTGTGATGACAAGGGACATGGAGCATTCTGATGACAAGCTTGTGGAGTATTTTGATGACAATGGCATGGAGCATTGTGATGAAAACGGCATGGTGCATTTTGATGAAAAAGGCATGGAGCCTTTTTGTGACAGGGTTCAAGGAGCATTCTGACGACAAGTGTCAGGGAGCATTGTGATGACAAGTGTATCGAGAATTGTGATGACAAAGGTCATGGAGCATTGTGATGAAAAGGGCATGGAGTATTGTGATGACAGGCATCATGGAGCATTGTGATGACAAGTGTTATGGAACATTGTGATCACAAGGGTTTGGAGCATTGTGATGACAGAGGTCATGGATCATTTTGATTTCAAGGAGCATGGAGCATTGTGATGACAAGGGCATGGAGCAATGTGATCCCAAGGTTCATGGAGGATTGTGATGGCAATGGTAATGGAGTATTGTGATGACAAGTGCATAGAACATTGTAATGACAAGGTCATGTAGCATTTTGCTGACAAAGGCATGGAGCATTGTGATGACAGGTGTCATGGAGCACTGTGATGACAAGCGTCACGGAGCATTGTGATTACAGGGGTCATGGAGCATTGGGATGACAAGGGCATGCATCATTGTGATGACAAGTGTCATGGAGCATTGGGCTGAAAATGTTCATGGAGTATTGTGATGACAGGGGTCATGGAGCATTGTGATGACTAGGGAATGGAGCATTGTGATGACAAGAGTCCCGGATCATTGTGTTGTCAGGTGATATTGAGCGTTGTGATGACTGTGGTCATGGAGAATTGTGATGATATTGCTCATGGAGCATTGTGATGAGAAGGTCATGGAGCATTGGGCTGAAAATGTTCATGGAGTATTGTGATGACAGGGGTCATGGAGCATTGTGATGATAAGGGAATGGGGCATTTTGATGACAATGTCCTGGAGCATTGTGATGAGAAGACCATGGAGCCTTGTGATGACAAGTCTCATGGAGCATTCTGATGAAAAGGGGCATGGAGCATTGTGATTACAGGGGTCTTGGAGCATTGTGATGACAAGGGCATGGAGCATTGTGATGAGAAGGCCATGGAGCATTCTGATGACATGCATCATGGAACTTTGTGATGACAAGGGCATGGAGCATTGTGATTACAGGGGTCTTGGAGCATTGTGATGAAAATGGCATGGATCATTGTGATGAAAAAGGCATGGAGCCTTGTCATGAAAGGGTTCAGGGAGCATACTGATGGCAAGAGTCAGGGAGCATTGTGATGACATGTGTATTGCGCATTGTGATGACAAATGTCATGGGGCATTGTGATGAGAAGTCCATGGATAATTGTGATGAGTAGCGTCATGGGGTATTGTGATGACAAGTGTTATGGAACATTGTGATCACAAGGGTTTGGAGCATTGTGATGACAGAGGTCATGGAACATTTTGATTTCATTGTGATGACAAGAGCATGAAGCATTATGATGATGGGCATGGTGCATTGTGATGACAGGTTTCATGGAGCATTGTGATGAAAGGTGGCATGGAGCTTTGGTCTGACAAGTTTCATGGATTATTTTGATGACAGTGGGCATGGCACATTGTGATGACAAGGGCATGGAGCATTGTGATGACAAGGTCATGGAGTATTGTGAAGACAGGTGTCAGGGAGCATTGTGATGACATATGTCATGTTCCATTGTGATGACAATAGCACGGAGCATTGTGATGCCAAGTGTCATGGAGGATTGTTGTGACAAAGGTAAAGGAGCATTGTGATGATAAGCGCATGGAGCATTGAGATGACAAGGGCCATTGATAATTTTAATGTCCATGTCGTGAAACATTGTGATGACAAGCGCATGGAGCTTCCTATGACAGGGGTCATGGAGCATTGCAATGACAAGTGCATGGAGTATTGTTATGACAAGAGCATATAACATTGTGATGAGAAGTGCCATGGAGCATTGTGATGACAAGGACGTGGAGAATTGTGAGGACAAGGGACATTGAGCTTTGAGATGACCAGGGCATGGAGCATTGTGATGGCAAAACCGTGGAGCATTGTGATAAGAAGACCTTGGGTAATTGTGATGATGAGCATCATGGAGCACTGTAATGACAAGGGGCATGAAGCATTGTGATGACAGGTGTCAGGGAGCATTGTGATGACAGGGGTCATGGAGCATTGTGATGACAAGGGCATGGAGCATTGTGATGACAAGTGTACGGAACATTGTGATGAAAAGTGCCATTGAGAATTTTGATGATAAAGTCGTGAAGCATTGTGATGACAAACACTTGGAGCTTGCTATGACAGGGGTCATGGAACATTGCAATGACAAGTGCATGGAGAATTGTGATGAAACGAGCATGTAACTTTGTGATGAGAAGTGTCATGTAGCATTGTGATGACAAGTACGTGGAGAATTGTTATGACAAAGGACATGGAGCATTGTGATAACCAGGGAATGGAGCATTGTGATGACAGGGGTCATGGAGCATTATTATGACAAGGGCCATGGTGCATTCTGATATAAGATATCACTTATGAAGGGAATGTAAACCTGGCTACATATGAACAGAATTAAGAAAGAGAACAGAGTCTCAGATTTAGAAAACACTCTTATGCTTGCTTAAGGGGGAAGGAGAGGTGGGGAGACACACAAAACCAGAGTTTGATATTAACACAGGTACCGTTCCATAATCCAAATACAGAAGAGACAAGCCCGACTCCTTCCTCAGTGAATGGGACTCAACACCCCTATTCCCCACAGAGAAATATATCTGACTAGTAAGGATCTTAAAACCTATGTATTGATATGTCTCCATAAGGGAACCAAGTGTGTCTAGAATGACATAAACACGGCAGTGAGAATCAGCTCAAACCCACTATAAAAAGGAATTTCAAAACAAAACAAAGAAACAGTGAAATTCTTACACAATACCTTCAGGGGTTCTGATGAAACTTGGAATGACCCTATCTACAACAACAGCTGGATGTGGCATAAGGCTGTTCACTTGGGACTGAGAGGATTGGTGAGATTGGGTGTGAAAATGCAGACGCTTTAAATCAATAATGCCTGCCACTGATTCCATGGTTCCCAACTCTCCAAGTAGAAGGGAATATCACTACAGTTATAACATGTATGGGAAACCTAGAGAATGGACACCCTCTGATGGTGAAAGGTTTCTAAAACTCTACTAATTATTTTCTCTCCATGTGCTCCAGCTTGACATTCCAACTGCTTTAATATCAATCTCCCAACTTGGAGAGTCAGCCCCTATAACCTCCTGGTTCGCACAGTTGGCACATTGTGCAGAGGATATAAGGGAAGAGGGAGAACCAATGAGAGAGTAGCTGTAGGCATTTGGACGGCCACATGTCAGTCTAATTTCCCGTCATGAAGAAGAATTAACCAAACTCTGAGCCTGCCCCACACCCATAACTACTATAGGTCCTGAAGCAAAATTGTGGGTTTGCGGTCAGCTCACAAAAACACAAGTTGAAAAATGGAGCTCAGGGGCACAGCAATTCACTAACTTGCAGAGTTATAGAGGACTACTCTCTTCCAAAAATCTGTTGAGGAGAAGCCATGAGGCGGACTTGAAAATGAGGGCGATTTGCACGAAACAGATTTCCAGAAGTACATTGGAATCGCCTTTAAACACAGGAAAAGCATCACAACTTCGACAATTATGGAATTGTCCATAAAGGGCGCATGCATTTTCTCCTGAATATATTCAGGAGAAAACGCATACACCCATTTTGGCCAACCAAGCAACCGCACAATGCAAATCTGCACTACAAAGAAGTATCACTTCCCACCAGTCAAAAGGGATATCCGTAAAATGTGTAAAAACTAGAAAGGCAAGAGGGGCTCTGGAGAACAGGGAGCCTTGTTATGCTGATGGGTGGGATGTAGATTGCCAACAGTCACTCTGGAGGAGTTCATTGTGTTCCCTAAAAGAATTACTCAACAGAGCTTCACAACCTAAGGCACTTCCAGTCATGGGAATATACCTTGGGAAAATTGAAAATCAATAAGACACAGCCAACCCAAAATATAGGGCAGCACTGCTTACAAGAACCTCGACTTCGGGACACCTTAAATAACCCAGGAAAGACAAAAATGGTAAAGAAATTGTGGTACATACGTATGATGGAATATCCCTCAGCCATGAAGTCAATGTCATAAGGCCAGTAGCAGCATAATGATGGGATTCATGTACCATGATTCTAACTGAAAAAATCACACAGAAAAAGAAACTTATCATAAGATATCACTTATGAAGGGTGTATAAACATGGCTACACATGGAATGAATTAGGAAAGGGAACAGAGTCTCATATATAGAAAACACTCTTATGCATGCTTAAGGGGAAAGCAGAGGTGGGGTGATGAATAAAACCAGAGTTTGATATTAGCACAGGTACGGTTCCATAATCCAAATACAGAATAGACAAGACCTACTACTTCCTCTGTAAACGGAACTCAAAACCCCATATTTCCTGCAGAGGAATATATCATACTAGTAAGAATCTTAAAACTTATGTATTGATATGTCTCTGTAAGGGAATCAAGTGTGTCTAGACTGGCATAAACATGGCAGCGAGAATCAGCACAAACCCACTATAAAAAGGAATTTCAAAAACAAAACAAAAAAACTGGGAAATTCTTTACAATTCCTTCAGGGTCTCTGATGAAAGCTGGAATGACCCTATCTACAACGACAGCTGGATGTGGCATAAGGCTGGACACTTGTGACTGAGAGAATTGGTGAGATTGGGTGAGCAAATGCAGACCCTTTAAAGCACAAATACCTGGCACCCATTCCAAGGGTCCCAACTCTCCAGGTAGAAGGGAATATTACTACAGTTATAACATGTACGGGAAACCTAGAGAACGGACACACTGTGAATACGAAAGGTTTCTAAAACTCAACGAATAGTCCCTCTCCTGGTGCTCCGGTTTGACATTTCATCTGCTTTACTATCAACCTCCCAACTTGGAGAGACAGCCCCTTTAACCTCCTGGTTCACACAGGTTGCCAATTTGGCAGAGGATGAAAGGGAAGAGGGAGAACCAATGAGAGAGTAGCTGTTAGGCATTTGGACGGGCACATATCACTCTAATTTCCCGGCAGGAATAAGAATTAACCAAAGTCTCAGCCACCCACCGGGAACCAGTATAGGTCCTGAACCAAAACTTTGGACTTGCGGTCAGCTCACCAAAAACGAGTTGAAAAATGGATCTCAGGGGCACAGCAATTCACAAATTGGCCGAGTAATAAAGGACAACTATCGTCCAAAAATCTTTTGAGGGAAGGCAACGAGGCGGACTTGAATGCGAGTTAGAATAGCAGGAAACAGATTTCAAGATGTACGTTGGAATCGCCTTTAAAGCACAGGAAGAAGGGCACAACTTCGACAATGATGCAATTGTCCAAAAAGTGTGTATTCATTTTCTCCTGAATATATTCAGGAGAAAACGCATACGCCCTTTTTGGCCAAGCAAGCAAGCGGGCAATGCAAATGTGCACTACAAAGAAGTATCACTTCCCACCGGTCAAAAGGGACATCCACAAAATGGGTAAAAACCAGAAAGGCAAGACAGGCCCTGGAGAACAGGGAGCCTTGTTATGCTGATGGGCGGGATGTAAATTGCCAACTGCCTCTCTGGAGGAGTGCATTGTGTTCCCTAAAACAAGTAAAGAACAGAGCTACAGAGCCAAGGGCACTTCCAGTCTAGGGAATATACCTTGGGAAAACTGAAAATAAATAAGACAGAGCCACCCCAAAATTTAGGGCTGCACTACTTACAAGGACCTCAACTTGGATACACATTAAGTATCCCAGGAAATATAAAAATGGTTCAAAAAATTGTGGTACTTACGTACGATGGAATATCCCTCAGCCATGAAATCAATATCATAAGACCAGTAGCAGCAAAATGGGTGGATTCAGGTACGATGATTCTAAGTGAAATAAGTCACACAGAAAAAGAAACTTATCATAAGATATCACTTATGAAGATCCTATAAACATGGCTACACTTGAACTGAGTTAGGAAAGAGAACAGTGTCTCACATTTAGAAAACACTCTTATGCCTGCTTAAGGGGGAAGGAGAGGTGGGGTGATGCATAAAACCAGAGTTTGATATAAGCACAGGTACCGTTCCAAAACCAACTATGGAATAGAAAAGACCTACACCTTCCTCAGTGAAAGGGACTCAAAACCCCATATTTCCCGCAGAGGAATATATCTGACTAGTAAGAATCTTAAAACCTATGTATTGATATGTCTCCGTAAGAGAATCAAATGTGTCTACACTGGCATAAACATGGCAGCGAGAATCAGCTCAAACCCACTATAAAAAGGAATTTCAAAAACAAAACAAAAAAACTGGGAAATTCTTTACAATTCCTTCAGGGTCTCTGATGAAACCTGGAATGACCCTATCTACAACGACAGCTGGATGTGGCATAAGGCTGGACACTTGTGACTGAGAGAATTGGTGAGATTGGGTGAGCAAATGCAGACCCTTTAAAGCAATAATGCATGGCACCCATTCCATGGGTCCCAACTCTCCAGGTTGAAGGGAATATTACTACAGCTATAACATGTACGGGAAACCTAGAGAACGGACACACTTTGAATACGAACGGTTTCTAAAACTCAATGAATAGTCCCTCTCCTGGTGCTCCGGTTTGACTTTCCATCTGCTTTACTATCAACCTCCCAACTTGGAGAGACAGCCCCTTTAACCTCCTGGTTCGCACAGGTTGCCAATTTGGCAGAGGATGAAAGGGAAGAGGGAGAACCAATGAGAGAGTAGCTGTTAGGCATTTGGACGGGCACATATCACTGTAATTTCCCGGCAGGAAGAAGAATTAAGCAAAGTCTCAGCCACCCACCGAGAACCAGTATAGGTCCTGAACCAAAGTTTTGGACTTGCGGTCAGCTCACCAAAAACGAGTTGAAAAATGGAGCTCAGGGGCACAGCAATTCACAAACTGGCTGAGTAATAAAGGACAACTATCGTCCAAAAATCTGTTGAGGGAAGGCAACGAGGCGGACTTGAATGCGAGGCAGAATAGCAGGAAACAGATTTCAAGAGGTACTTTGGAATCGCCTTTAAAGCACAGGAAGAGGGGCCCAACTTCGACAATGATGCACTTGGCCAAAAAGGGCATATGCGTTTTCTCCTGAATATATTCAGGAGAAAACGCATACGCCGTTTTTGGCCAAGCAAGCAAGCAGGCAATGCAAATCTGCACTACAAAGAAGTATCACTTCCCACCGGTCAAAAGGGATATCCACAAAATGTGTAAAAACCAGAAAGCAAGATAGGCCCTGGAGAACAGGGAGCCTTGTTATGCTAATGGGCGGGATGTAAATTGCCAACTGCCTCTCTGGAGGAGTGCATTGTGTTCCCTAAAACAAGTAAACAACGGAGCTACAGAGCCAAGGGTACTTCCAGTCTAGGGAATATACCTTGGGAAAACTGAAAATCAATAAGACAGAGCCACCCCAAAATTTAGGGCTGCACTGCTTACAAGGACCTCAACTTGGGTACACCTTAAATATCCCAGGAAATATAAAAATGGTTCAAAAAATTGTGGTAATTACGTACGATGGAATATCCCTCAGCCATGAAATCAATGTCATAAGACCAGTAGCAGCAAAATGGGTGGATTCAGGTACGATGATCCTAAGTGAAATAAGTCACACAGAAAAAGAAACTTATCATAAGATATCACTTATGAAGATCCTGTAAACATGGCTACACTTGAACTGAGTTAGGAAAGAGAACAGTGTCTCACATTTAGAAAACACTCTTATGCCTGCTTAAGGGGGAAGGAGAGGTGGGGTGATGCATAAAACCAGAGTGTGATATAAGCACATGTACCGTTCCAAAAACCAACTATGGAATAGACAAGACCTACACCTTCCTCAGTGAAAGGGACTCAAAACCCCATATTTCCCTCAGAGGAATATATCTGACTAGTAAGAATCTTAAAACCTATGTATTGATATGTCTCCGTAAGGGAATCAAGTGTGTCTAGACTGGCATAAACATGGCAGCGAGAATCAGCTCAAACCCACTATAAAAAGGAATTTCAAAAACAAAACAAAAAAAACTAGGAAATTCTTTACAATTCCTTCAGGGTCTCTGATGAAACCTGGAATGACCTTATCTACAATGACAGCTGGATGTGGCATAAGGAGGGACACTTGGGACTGAGACGATTGGTGAGATTGGGTGAGCAAATGCAGACCCTTTAAGGCACAAATGCCTGGCACCCATTCCATGGGTCCCAACTCTCCAGGTTGAAGGGAATATTACTACAGCTATAACATGTACGGGAAACCTAGAGAACGGACACACTGTGAAATCGAAAGGTTTCTACAACTCAATGAACAGTCCCTCTCCTGGGGCTCCGGTTTGACTTTCCATCTGCTTTACTATCAACCTCCCAACTTGGAGAGACAGCCCCTTTAACCTCCTGGTTCGCACATGTTGCCTATTTGGCAGAGGATGAAAGGGAAGAGGCAGAACCAATGAGAGATTAGCTGTTAGGCATTTGGACGGTCACATATCACTGTAATTTCCCGGCAGGAAGAAGAATTAACCAAAGTCTCAGCCACCCACCGTGAACCAGTATAGGTCCTGAACCTACGTTTTGGACTTGCGGTCAGCTCACCAAAAACGAGTTGAAAAATGGAGCTCAGGGGCACAGCAATTCACAAACTGGCCGAGTAATAGAGGACAACTATCGTCCAAAAATCTGTTGAGGGAAGGCAACGAGGCGGACTTGAATGCGAGGCAGAATAGCAGGAAACAGATTTCAAGAGGTACGTTGGAATCGCCTTTAAAGCACAGGAAGAGGTGCCCAACTTCGACAATGATGCACTTGGCCAAAAAGGGCGTATGCGTTTTCTCCTGAATATATTCAGGAGAAAACGCATACGCCCTTTTTGGCCAAGCAAGCAAGCGGGCAATGCAAATCTGCACTACAAAGAAGTATCACTTCCCACCTGTCAAAAGGGACGTCCACAAAATGTGTAAAAACCAGAAAGGCAAGACAGGCCCTGGAGAACAGGGAGCCTTGTTATGCTGATGGGCGGGATGTAAATTGCCAACTGCCTCTCTGGAGGAGTGCATTGTGTTACCTAAAACAAGTAAACAACGGAGCTACAGAGCCAAGGGCACTTCCAGTCTAGGGAATATACCTTGGGAAAACTGAAAATCAATAAGACAGAGCCACCCCAAAATTTAGGGCTGCACTGCTTACAAGGACCTCAACTTGGGTACACCTTAAATATCTCAGGAAATATAAAAATGTTTCAGAAAATTGTGGTACTTACGAACGATGGAATATCCCTCAGCCATGAAATCCATGTCATAAGACCAGTAGCAGCAAAATGGGTGGATTCAGGTACGATGATTCTAAGTGAAATAAGTCACACAGAAAAAGAAACTTATCATAAGATATCACTTATGAAGATCCTGTAAACATGGCTACACTTGAACTGAGTTAGGAAAGAGAACAGTGTCTCACATTTAGAAAACTCTCTTATGCCTGCTTAAGGGGGAAGGAGAGTTGGGGAGCTGCATAAAACCAGAGTTTAATATAAGCACAGGTACTGTTCCAAAAACCAACTATGGAATAGACAAGACCTACACCTTCCTCAGTGAAAGGGACTCAAAACCCCATATTTCCCGCAGAGGAATATATCTGACTAGTAAGAATCTTAAAACCTATATATTGATATGTCTCCGTAAGGGAATCAAGTGTGTCTAGACTGGCATAAACATGGCAGCGAGAATCAGCTCAAACCCACTATAAAAAGGAGTTTCAAAAACAAAACAAAAAACTGGGAAATTCTTTACAATTCCTTCAGGGTCTCTGATGAAACCTGGAATGACCCTATCTACAGTGACAGCTGGATGTGGCATAACGAGGGACACTTGGGACTGAGACGATTGGTGAGATTGGGTGAGCAAATGCAGACCCTTTAAAGCAATAATGCATGGCACCCATTCCATGGGTCCGAACTCTCCAGGTTGAAGGGAATATTACTACAGCTATAACATGTGCGGGAAACCTAGAGAACGGACACACTGTGAATACGAAAGGTTTCTAAAACTCAACGCATAGTCCCTCTCCTGGTGCTCCGGTTTGACTTTCCGTCTGCTTTACTATCAACCTCCCAACTTGGAGAGACAGCCCCTTTAACCTCTTGGTTCGCACAGGTTGCCAATTTGGCAGAGGATGAAAGGGAAGAGGGAGAACCAATGAGAGAGTAGCTGTTAGGCATTTGGACGGGCACATATCACTGTAATTTCCCGGCAGGAAGAAGAATTAACCAAATTCTCAGCCACCCACCGGGAACCAGTATAGGTCCTGAACCAAAATTTTGGACTTGCGGTGAGCTCACCAAAAACGAGTTGAAAAATGGAGCTCAGGGGCACAGCAATTCACAAACTGGCCGAGTAATAAAGGACAACTATCGTCCAAAAATCTGTTGAGGGAAGGCAACGAGGCGGACTTGAAAGCGAGGCAGAATAGCAGGAAACAGATTTCAAGAGGTACGTTGGAATCGCCTTTAAAGCACAGGAAGAGGGGCACAACTTCGACAATGATGCACTTGGCCAAAAAGGGCGTATGCGTTTTCTCCTGAATATATTCAGGAGAAAACGCATACGCCCTTTTTGGCCAAGCAAGCAAGCGGGCAATGCAAATCTGCACTACAAAGAAGTATCACTTCCCACCGGTCAAAAGGGACATCCACAAAATGTGTAAGAACAAGAAAGGCAAGACAGGCCCTGGAGAACAGGGAGCCTTGTTATGCTGATGGGCGGGATGTAAATTGCCAACTGCCTCTCTGGAGGAGTGCAATCTGTTCCCTAAAACAAGTAAAGAACAGAGCTACAGAGCCAAGGGCACTACCAGTCTAGGGAATATACCTTGGGAAAACTGAAAATCAATAAGACAGAGCCATCCCAAAATTTAGGGCTGCACTGCATACAAGGACCTCAACTTGGATACACCTTAAGTATCCCAGAAAATATAAACATGGTTCAAAAAATTGTGGTACTTACGTACGATGGAATATCCCTCAGCCATGAAATCAATGTCATAAGACCAGTAGCAGCAAAATGGGTGGATTCAGGTACGATGATTCTAAGTGAAATAAGTCACACAGAAAAAGAAACTTATCATAAGATATCACTTATGAAGATCCTGTAAACATGGCTACACTTGAACTGAGTTAGGAAAGAGAACAGTGTCTCACATTTAGAAAACACTCTTATACCTGCTTAAGGGGGAAGGAGAGGTGGGGTGATGCATAAAACCAGAGTTTGATATAAGCACAGGTACCGTTCCAAAAACCAACTATGGAATAGACAAGACCTACACCGTCCTCAGCGAAAGGGACTCAAAACCCCATATTTCCCGCAGAGGAAAATATCTGACTAGTAAGAATCTTAAAACCTATGTATTGATATGTCTCCATAAGGGAATCAAGTGTGTCTAGACTGGCATAAACATGGCAGCGAGAATCAGCTCAAACCCACTATAAAAAGGAATTTCAAAAACAAAACAAAAAAACTGGGAAATTCTTTACAATTCCTTCAGGGTCTCTGATGAAAGCTGGAATGACCCTATCTACAACGACAGCTGGATGTGGCATAAGGAGGGACACTTGGGACTGAGACGATTGGTGAGATTTGGTGAGCAAATGCAGACCCTTTAAAGCAATAATGCATGGCACCCATTCCATGGGTCCGAACTCTCCAGGTTGAAGGGAATATTACTACAGCTATAACATGTGCGGGAAACCTAGAGAACGGACACACTGTGAATACGAAAGGTTTCTAAAACTCAACGAATAGTCCCTCTCCTGGTGCTCCGGTTTGACTTTCCGTCTGCTTTACTATCAACCTCCCAACTTGGAGAGACAGCCCCTTTAACCTCTTGGTTCGCACAGGTTGCCAATTTGGCAGAGGATGAAAGGGAAGAGGGAGAACCAATGAGAGAGTAGCTGTTAGGCATTTGGACAGGCACATATCACTGTAATTTCCCGGCAGGAAGAAGAATTAACCAAATTCTCAGCCACCCACCGGGAACCAGTATAGGTCCTGAACCAAAATTTTGGACTTGCGGTCAGCTCACCAAAAACGAGTTGAAAAATGGAGCTCAGGGGCACAGCAATTCACAAACTGGCCGAGTAATAAAGGACAACTATCGTCCAAAAATCTGTTGAGGGAAGGCAACGAGGCGGACTTGAAAGCGAGGCAGAATAGCAGGAAACAGATTTCAAGAGGTACGTTGGAATCGCCTTTAAAGCACAGGAAGAGGGGCACAACTTCGACAATGATGCACTTGGCCAAAAAGGGCGTATGCGTTTTCTCCTGAATATATTCAGGAGAAAACGCATACGCCCTTTTTGGCCAAGCAAGCAAGCGGGCAATGCAAATCTGCACTACAAAGAAGTATCACTTCCCACCGGTCAAAAGGGACATCCACAAAATGTGTAAGAACAAGAAAGGCAAGACAGGCCCTGGAGAACAGGGAGCCTTGTTATGCTGATGGGCGGGATGTAAATTGCCAACTGCCTCTCTGGAGGAGTGCATTCTGTTCCCTAAAACAAGTAAAGAACAGAGCTACAGAGCCAAGGGCACTACCAGTCTAGGGAATATACCTTGGGAAAACTGAAAATCAATAAGACAGAGCCACCCCAAAATTTAGGGCTGCACTGCATACAAGGACCTCAACTTGGATACACCTTAAGTATCCCAGAAAATATAAACATGGTTCAAAAAATTGTGGTACTTACGTACGATGGAATATCCCTCAGCCATGAAATCAATGTCATAAGACCAGTAGCAGCAAAATGGGTGGATTCAGGTACGATGATTCTAAGTGAAATAAGTCACACAGAAAAAGAAACTTATCATAAGATATCACTTATGAAGATCCTGTAAACATGGCTACACTTGAACTGAGTTAGGAAAGAGAACAGTGTCTCACATTTAGAAAACACTCTTATGCCTGCTTAAGGGGGAAGGAGAGGTGGGGTGATGCATAAAACCAGAGTTTGATATAAGCACAGGTACCGTTCCAAAAACCAACTATGGAATAGACAAGACCTACACCGTCCTCAGCGAAAGGGACTCAAAACCCCATATTTCCCGCAGAGGAAAATATCTGACTAGTAAGAATCTTAAAACCTATGTATTGATATGTCTCCATAAGGGAATCAAGTGTGTCTAGACTTGCATAAACATGGCAGCGAGAATCAGCTCAAACCCACTATAAAAAGGAATTTCAAAAACAAAACAAAAAAACTGGGAAATTCTTTACAATTCCTTCAGGGTCTCTGATGAAAGCTGGAATGACCCTATCTACAACGACAGCTGGATGTGGCATAAGGAGGGACACTTGGGACTGAGACGATTGGTGAGATTGGGTGAGCAAATGCAGACCCTTTAAAGCAATAATGCATGGCACCCATTCCATGGGTCCGAACTCTCCAGGTTGAAGGGAATATTACTACAGCTATAACATGTGCGGGAAACCTAGAGAACGGACACACTGTGAATACGAAAGGTTTCTAAAACTCAAAGAATAAACCCTCTCCTGGAGCTCCGGTTTGACTTTCCGGCTGCTTTACTATCAACCTCCCAACTTGGAGAGACAGCCCCTTTAACCTCTTGGTTCGCACAGGTTGCCAATTTGGCAGAGGATGAAAGGGAAGAGGGAGAACCAATGAGAGAGTAGCTGTTAGGCATTTGGACGGGCACATATCACTGTAATTTCCCGGCAGGAAGAAGAATTAACCAAATTCTCAGCCACCCACCGGGAACCAGTATAGGTCCTGAACCAAAATTTTGGACTTGCGGTCAGCTCACCAAAAACGAGTTGAAAAATGGAGCTCACGGGCACAGCAATTCACAAACTGGCCGAATAATAAAGGACAACTATCGTCCAAAAATCTGTTGACGGAAGGCAACGAGGTGGACTTGAAAGCAAGGCAGAATAGCAGGAAACAGATTTCAAGAGGTACGTTGGAATCGCCTTTAAAGCACAGGAAGAGGGGCACAACTTCGACAATGATGCACTTGGCCAAAAAGGGCGTATGCGTTTTCTCCTGAATATATTCAGGAGAAAACGCATACGCCCTTTTTGGCCAAGCAAGCAAGCGGGCAATGCAAATCTGCACTACAAAGAAGTATCACTTCCCACCGGTCAAAAGGGACATCCACAAAATGTGTAAGAACAAGAAAGGCAAGACAGGCCCTGGAGAACAGAGAGCCTTGTTATGCTGATGGGCGGGATGTAAATTGCCAACTGCCTCTCTGGAGGAGTGCATTCTGTTCCCTAAAACAAGTAAAGAACAGAGCTACAGAGCCAAGGGCACTACCAGTCTAGGGAATATACCTTGGGAAAACTGAAAATCAATAAGACAGAGCCACCCCAAAATTTAGGGCTGAACTGCATACAAGGACCTCAACTTGGATACACCTTAAGTATCCCAGAAAATATAAACATGGTTCAAAAAATTGTGGTACTTACGTACGATGGAATATCCCTCAGCCATGAAATCAATGTCATAAGACCAGTAGCAGCAAAATGGGTGGATTCTGGTACGATGATTCTAAGTGAAATAAGTCACACAGAAAAAGAAACTTATCATAAGATATCACTTATGAAGATCCTGTAAACATGGCTACACTTGAACTGAGTTAGGAAAGAGAACAGTGTCTCACATTTAGAAAACACTCTTATACCTGCTTAAGGGGGAAGGAGAGGTGGGGTGATGCATAAAACCAGAGTTTGATATAAGCACAGGTACCGTTCCAAAAACCAACTATGGAATAGACAAGACCTACACCTTCCTCAGTGATAGGGACTCAAAACCCCATATTTCCCGCAGAGGAATATATCTGACTAGTAAGAATCTTAAAACCTATGTATTGATATGTCTCCGTAAGGAAATCAAGTGTGTCTAGACTGGCATAAACATGGCAGCGAGAATCAGCTCAAACCCACTATAAAAAGGAATTTCAAAAACAAAACAAAAAAAACTGGGAAATTCTTTACAATTCCTTCAGAGTCTCTGATGAAAGCAGGAATGACCCTATCTACAACGACAGCTGGATGTGGCATAAGGAGGGACACTTGGGACTGAGACGATTGGTGAGATTGGGTGAGCAAATGCAGACCCTTTAAAGCAATAATGCATGGCACCCATTCCATGGGTCCGAACTCTCCAGGTTGAAGGGAATATTACTATAGCTATAACATGTGCGGGAAACCTAGAGAACGGACACACTGTGAATACGAAAGGTTTCTAAAACTCAACGAATAGTCCCTCTCCTGGTGCTCCGGTTTGACTTTCCGTCTGCTTTACTATCAACCTCCCAACTTGGATAGACAGCCCCTTTAACCTCTTGGTTCGCACAGGTTGCCAATTTGGCAGAGGATGAAAGGGAAGAGGGAGAACCAATGAGAGAGTAGCTGTTAGGCATTTGGACGGGCACATATCACTGTAATTTCCCGGCAGGCAGAAGAATTAACCAAATTCTCAGCCACCCACCGGGAACCAGTATAGGTCCTGAACCAAAATTTTGGACTTGCGGTCAGCTCACCAAAAACGAGTTGAAAAATGGAGCTCAGGGGCACAGCAATTCACAAACTGGCCGAGTAATAAAGGACAACTATCGTCCAAAAATCTGTTGAGGGAAGGCAACGAGGCGGACTTGAAAGTGAGGCAGAATAGCAGGAAACAGATTTCAAGAGGTACGTTGGAATCGCCTTTAAAGCACAGGAAGAGGGGCACAACTTCGACAATGATGCACTTGGCCAAAAAGGGCGTATGCGTTTTCTCCTGAATATATTCAGGAGAAAACGCATACGCCCTTTTTGGCCAAGCAAGCAAGCGGGCAATGCAAATCTGCACTACAAAGAAGTATCACTTCCCACCGGTCAAAAGGGACATCCACAAAATGTGTAAGAACAAGAAAGGCAAGACAGGCCCTGGAGAACAGGGAGCCTTGTTATGCTGATGGGCGGGATGTAAATTGCCAACTGCCTCTCTGGAGGAGTGCATTCTGTTCCCTAAAACAAGTAAAGAACAGAGCTACAGAGCCAAGGGCACTACCAGTCTAGGGAATATACCTTGGGAAAACTGAAAATCAATAAGACAGAGCCACCCCAAAATTTAGGGCTGCACTGCTTACAAGGACCTCAACTTGGGTACACCTTAAATATCCCAGGAAATATAAACATGGTTCAGAAAATTGTGGTACTTACGTACGATGGAATATCCCTCAGCCATGAAATCAATGTCATAAGACCAGTAGCAGCAAAATGGGTGGATTCCGGTACGATGATCCTAAGTGAAATAAGTCACACAGAAAAATAAACTTATCATAAGGTATCACTTATGAAGATCCTGTAAACATGGCTACACTTGAACTGAGTTAGGAAAGAGAACAGTGTCTCACATTTAGAAAACACTCTTATGCCTGCTTAAGGGGGAAGGAGAGGTGGGGTGCTGCATAAAACCAGAGTTTAATATAAGCAAAGGTACTGTTCCAAAAACCAACTATGGAAGAGACAAGACCTACACCTTCCTCAGTGAAAGGGACTAAAAACCCCATATTTCCCACAGAGGAATATATCTGACTAATAAGAATCTTAAAACCTATGTATTGATATGTCTCCGTAAGGGAATCAAGTGTGTCTAGACTGGCATAAACATGGCAGCGAGAATCAGCTCAAACCCACTATAAAAAGGAGTTTCAAAAACAAAACAAAAAACTGGGAAATTCTTTACAATTCCTTCAGGGTCTCTGATGAAACCTGGAATGACCCTATCTAAAATGACAGCTGGATGTGGCATAACGAGGGAAACTTGGGACTGAGACGATTGGTGAGATTGGGTGAGCAAATGCAGACCCTTTAAAGCACAAATGCCTGGCACCAATTGCATGGGTCCCATCTCTCCCGGTTGAAGGGAATATTACTACAGCTATAACATGTACGGGAAACCTAGAGAACGGACACACTGTGAATACGAAAGGTTTCTAAAACTCAACGAATAGTCCCTCTCCTGGTGCTCCGGTTTGACTTTCCATCTGCTTTACTATCAACCTCCCAACTTGGAGAGACAGCCCCTTTAACCTCCTGGTTCGCACAGGTTGCCAATTTGGCAGAGGATGAAAGGGAAGAGGGAGAACCAATGAGAGAGTAGCTGTTAGGCATTTCGACGGGCACAAATCACTGTAATTTCCTGGCAGGAAGAAGAATTAACCAAAGTCTCAGCCCCCCACCGGGAACCATTATAGGTCCTGAACCAAAATTTTGACTTGCGGTCTGCTCACAAAAAACGAGTTGAAAAATGGAGCTCAGGGGCACAGCAATTCCCAAACTGGCCGAGTAATAAAGGACAACTATCGTCCAAAAATCTGTTGAGGGAAGGCAACGAGGCAGACTTGAAAGCGAGGCAGAATAGCAGGAAACAGATTTCAAGAGGTACGTTGGAATCGCCTTTAAAGCACAGGAAGAGGGGCACAACTTCGACAATGATGCACTTGGCCAAAATGGGCGTATGCGTTTTCTCCTGAATATATTAAGGAGAAAACGCATACGCCCTTTTTGGAGAAGCAAGCATGTGGGCAATGCAAATCTGCACTACAAAGAAGTATCACTTCCCACCGGTCAAAAGGGACATCCAAAAAATGTGTAAGAACAAGAAAGGCAAGACAGGCCCTGGAGAACAGGGAGCCTTGTTATGCTGATGGGCGGGATGTAAATTGCCAACTGCCTCTCTGGAGGAGTGCATTCTGTTCCCTAAAACAAGTAAAGAACAGAGCTACAGAGCCAAGGGCACTACCAGTCTAGGGAATATACCTTGGGAAAACTGAAAATCAATAAGACAGAGCCACCCCAAAATTTAGGGCTGCACTGCATACAAGGACCTCAACTTGGATACACCTTAAGTATCCCAGAAAATATAAACATGGTTCAAAAAATTGTGGTACTTACGTACGATGGAATATCCCTCAGCCATGAAATCAATGTCATAAGACCAGTAGCAGCAAAATGGGTGGATTCAGGTACGATGATTCTAAGTGAAATAAGTCACACAGAAAAAGAAACTTATCATAAGATATCACTTATGAAGATCCTGTAAACATGGCTACACTTGAACTGAGTTAGGAAAGAGAACAGTGTCTCACATTTAGAAAACACTCTTATACCTGCTTAAGGGGGAAGGAGAGGTGGGGTGATGCATAAAACCAGAGTTTGATATAAGCACAGGTACCGTTCCAAAAACCAACTATGGAATAGACAAGACCTACACCGTCCTCAGTGAAAGGGACTCAAAACCCCATATTTCCCGCAGAGGAAATTATCTGACTAGTAAGAATCTTAAAACCTATGTATTGATATGTCTCCGTAAGGGAATCAAGTGTGTCTAGACTGGCATAAACATGGCAGCGAGAATCAGCTCAAACCCACTATAAAAAGGAATTTCAAAAACAAAACAAAAAAACTGGGAAATTCTTTACAATTCCTTCGGGGTGTCTGATGAAAGCTGGAATGACCCTATCTACAACGACAGCTGGATGTGGCATAAGGAGGGACACTTGGGACTGAGACGATTGGTGAGATTGGGTGAGCAAATGCAGACCCTTTAAAGCAATAATGCATGGCACCCATTCCATGGGTCCGAACTCTCCAGGTTGAAGGGAATATTACTACAGCTATAACATGTGCGGGAAACCTAGAGAACGGACACACTGTGAATACGAAAGGTTTCTAAAACTCAACGAATAGTCCCTCTCCTGGTGCTCCGGTTTGACTTTCCGTCTGCTTTACTATCAACATCCCAACTTGGATAGACAGCCCCTTTAACCTCTTGGTTCGCACAGGTTGCCAATTTGGCAGAGGATGAAAGGGAAGAGGGAGAACCAATGAGAGAGTAGCTGTTAGGCATTTGGACGGGCACATATCACTGTAATTTCCCGGCAGGCAGAAGAATTAACCAAATTCTCAGCCACCCACCGGGAACCAGTATAGGTCCTGAACCAAAATTTGGACTTGCGGTCAGCTCACAAAAAACGAGTTTAAAAATGGAGCTCAGGGGCACAGCAATTCACAAACTGGCCGAGTAATAAAGGACAACTATCGTCCAAAAATCTGTTGAGGGAAGGCAACGAGGCGGACTTGAAAGTGAGGCAGAATAGCAGGAAACAGATTTCAAGAGGTACGTTGGAATCGCCTTTAAAGCACAGGAAGAGGGGCACAACTTCGACAATGACGCACTTGGCCAAAAAGGGCGTATGCGTTTTCTCCTGAATATATTCAGGAGAAAACGCATACGCCCTTTTTGGCCAAGCAAGCAAGCGGGCAATGCAAATCTGCACTACAAAGAAGTATCACTTCCCACCGGTCAAAAGGGACATCCACAAAATGTGTAAGAACAAGAAAGGCAAGACAGGCCCTGGAGAACAGGGAGCCTTGTTATGCTGATGGGCGGGATGTAAATTGCCAACTGCCTCTCTGGAGGAGTGCATTCTGTTCCCTAAAACAAGTAAAGAACAGAGCTACAGAGCCAAGGGCACTACGAGTCTAGGGAATATACCTTGGGAAAACTGAAAATCAATAAGACAGAGCCACCCCAAAATTTAGGGCTGCACTGCATACAAGGACCTCAACTTGGATACACCTTAAGTATCCCAGAAAATATAAACATGGTTCAAAAAATTGTGGTACTTACGTACGATGGAATATCCCTCAGCCATGAAATCAATGTCATAAGACCAGTAGCAGCAAAATGGGTGGATTCAGGTACGATGATTCTAAGTGAAATAAGTCACACAGAAAAAGAAACTTATCATAAGATATCACTTATGAAGATCCTGTAAACATGGCTACACTTGAACTGAGTTAGGAAAGAGAACAGTGTCTCACATTTAGAAAACACTCTTATACCTGCTTAAGGTTGAAGGAGAGGTGGGGTGATGCATAAAACCAGAGTTTGATATAAGCACAGGTACCGTTCCAAAAACCAACTTTGGAATAGACAAGACCTACACCGTCCTCAGTGAAAGGGACTCAAAACCCCATATTTCCCGCAGAGGAAAATATCTGACTAGTAAGAATCTTAAAACCTATGTATTGATATGTCTCCGTAAGGGAATCAAGTGTGTCTAGACTGGCATAAACATGGCAGCGAGAATCAGCTCAAACCCACTATAAAAAGGAATTTCAAAAACAAAACAAAAAAACTGGGAAATTCTTTACAATTCCTTCAGGGTCTCTGATGAAAGCTGGAATGACCCTATCTACAACGACAGCTGGATGTGGCATAAGGAGGGACACTTGGGACTGAGACGATTGGTGAGATTGGGTGAGCAAATGCAGACACTTTAAAGCAATAATACATGGCACCCATTCCATGGGTCCGAACTCTCCAGGTTGAAGGGAATATTACTACAGCTATAACATGTGCGGGAAACCTAGAGAACGGACACACTGTGAATACGAACGGTTTCTAAAACTCAAAGAATAAACCCTCTCCTGGTGCTCCGGTTTGACTTTCCGTCTGCTTTACTATCAACCTCCCAACTTGGAGAGACAGCCCCTTTAACCTCTTGGTTCGCACAGGTTGCCAATTTGGCAGAGGATGAAAGGGAAGAGGGAGAACCAATGAGAGAGTAGCTGTTAGGCATTTGGACAGGCACATATCACTGTAATTTCCCGGCAGGAAGAAGAATTAACCAAATTCTCAGCCACCCACCGGGAACCAGTATAGGTCCTGAACCAAAATTTTGGACTTGCGGTCAGCTCACCAAAAACGAGTTGAAAAATGGAGCTCAGGGGCACAGCAATTCACAAACTGGCCGAGTAATAAAGGACAACTATCGTCCAAAAATCTGTTGAGGGAAGGCAACGAGGCGGACTTGAAAGCGAGGCAGAATAGCAGGAAACAGATTTCAAGAGGTACGTTGGAATCGCCTTTAAAGCACAGGAAGAGGGGCACAACTTCGACAATGATGCACTTGGCCAAAAAGGGCGTATGCGTTTTCTCCTGAATATATTCAGGAGAAAACGCATACGCCCTTTTTGGCCAAGCAAGCAAGTGGGCAATGCAAATCTGCACTACAAAGAAGTATCACTTCCCACCGGTCAAAAGGGACATCCACAAAATGTGTAAGAACAAGAAAGGCAAGACAGGCCCTGGAGAACAGGGAGCCTTGTTATGCTGATGGGCGGGATGTAAATTGCCAACTGCCTCTCTGGAGGAGTGCATTCTGTTCCCTAAAACAAGTAAAGAACAGAGCTACAGAGCCAAGGGCACTACCAGTCTAGGGAATATACCTTGGGAAAACTGAAAATCAATAAGACAGAGCCACCCCAAAATTTAGGGCTGCACTGCATACAAGGACCTCAACTTGGATACACCTTAAGTATCCCAGAAAATATAAACATGGTTCAAAAAATTGTGGTACTTACGTACGATGGAATATCCCTCAGCCATGAAATCAATGTCATAAGACCAGTAGCAGCAAAATGGGTGGATTCAGGTACGATGATTCTAAGTGAAATAAGTCACACAGAAAAAGAAACTTATCATAAGATATCACTTATGAAGATCCTGTAAACATGGCTACACTTGAACTGAGTTAGGAAAGAGAACAGTGTCTCACATTTAGAAAACACTCTTATGCCTGCTTAAGGGGGAAGGAGAGGTGGGGTGATGCATAAAACCAGAGTTTGATATAAGCACAGGTACCGTTCCAAAAACCAACTATGGAATAGACAAGACCTACACCGTCCTCAGCGAAAGGGACTCAAAACCCCATATTTCCCGCAGAGGAAAATATCTGACTAGTAAGAATCTTAAAACCTATGTATTGATATGTCTCCATAAGGGAATCAAGTGTGTCTAGACTTGCATAAACATGGCAGCGAGAATCAGCTCAAACCCACTATAAAAAGGAATTTCAAAAACAAAACAAAAAAACTGGGAAATTCTTTACAATTCCTTCAGGGTCTCTGATGAAAGCTGGAATGACCCTATCTACAACGACAGCTGGATGTGGCATAAGGAGGGACACTTGGGACTGAGACGATTGGTGAGATTGGGTGAGCAAATGCAGACCCTTTAAAGCAATAATGCATGGCACCCATTCCATGGGTCCGAACTCTCCAGGTTGAAGGGAATATTACTACAGCTATAACATGTGCGGGAAACCTAGAGAACGGACACACTGTGAATACGAAAGGTTTCTAAAACTCAAAGAATAAACCCTCTCCTGGAGCTCCGGTTTGACTTTCCGGCTGCTTTACTATCAACCTCCCAACTTGGAGAGACAGCCCCTTTAACCTCTTGGTTCGCACAGGTTGCCAATTTGGCAGAGGATGAAAGGGAAGAGGGAGAACCAATGAGAGAGTAGCTGTTAGGCATTTGGACGGGCACATATCACTGTAATTTCCCGGCAGGAAGAAGAATTAACCAAATTCTCAGCCACCCACCGGGAACCAGTATAGGTCCTGAACCAAAATTTTGGACTTGCGGTCAGCTCACCAAAAACGAGTTGAAAAATGGAGCTCACGGGCACAGCAATTCACAAACTGGCCGAATAATAAAGGACAACTATCGTCCAAAAATCTGTTGACGGAAGGCAACGAGGTGGACTTGAAAGCAAGGCAGAATAGCAGGAAACAGATTTCAAGAGGTACGTTGGAATCGCCTTTAAAGCACAGGAAGAGGGGCACAACTTCGACAATGATGCACTTGGCCAAAAAGGGCGTATGCGTTTTCTCCTGAATATATTCAGGAGAAAACGCATACGCCCTTTTTGGCCAAGCAAGCAAGCGGGCAATGCAAATCTGCACTACAAAGAAGTATCACTTCCCACCGGTCAAAAGGGACATCCACAAAATGTGTAAGAACAAGAAAGGCAAGACAGGCCCTGGAGAACAGAGAGCCTTGTTATGCTGATGGGCGGGATGTAAATTGCCAACTGCCTCTCTGGAGGAGTGCATTCTGTTCCCTAAAACAAGTAAAGAACAGAGCTACAGAGCCAAGGGCACTACCAGTCTAGGGAATATACCTTGGGAAAACTGAAAATCAATAAGACAGAGCCACCACAAAATTTAGGGCTGAACTGCATACAAGGACCTCAACTTGGATACACCTTAAGTATCCCAGAAAATATAAACATGGTTCAAAAAATTGTGGTACTTACGTACGATGGAATATCCCTCAGCCATGAAATCAATGTCATAAGACCAGTAGCAGCAAAATGGGTGGATTCTGGTACGATGATTCTAAGTGAAATAAGTCACACAGAAAAAGAAACTTATCATAAGATATCACTTATGAAGATCCTGTAAACATGGCTACACTTGAACTGAGTTAGGAAAGAGAACAGTGTCTCACATTTAGAAAACACTCTTATACCTGCTTAAGGGGGAAGGAGAGGTGGGGTGATGCATAAAACCAGAGTTTGATATAAGCACAGGTACCGTTCCAAAAACCAACTATGGAATAGACAAGACCTACACCTTCCTCAGTGATAGGGACTCAAAACCCCATATTTCCCGCAGAGGAATATATCTGACTAGTAAGAATCTTAAAACCTATGTATTGATATGTCTCCGTAAGGAAATCAAGTGTGTCTAGACTGGCATAAACATGGCAGCGAGAATCAGCTCAAACCCACTATAAAAAGGAATTTCAAAAACAAAACAAAAAAAACTGGGAAATTCTTTACAATTCCTTCAGAGTCTCTGATGAAAGCAGGAATGACCCTATCTACAACGACAGCTGGATGTGGCATAAGGAGGGACACTTGGGACTGAGACGATTGGTGAGATTGGGTGAGCAAATGCAGACCCTTTAAAGCAATAATGCATGGCACCCATTCCATGGGTCCGAACTCTCCAGGTTGAAGGGAATATTACTATAGCTATAACATGTGCGGGAAACCTAGAGAACGGACACACTGTGAATACGAAAGGTTTCTAAAACTCAACGAATAGTCCCTCTCCTGGTGCTCCGGTTTGACTTTCCGTCTGCTTTACTATCAACCTCCCAACTTGGATAGACAGCCCCTTTAACCTCTTGGTTCGCACAGGTTGCCAATTTGGCAGAGGATGAAAGGGAAGAGGGAGAACCAATGAGAGAGTAGCTGTTAGGCATTTGGACGGGCACATATCACTGTAATTTCCCGGCAGGAAGAAGAATTAACCAAATTCTCAGCCACCCACCGGGAACCAGTATAGGTCCTGAACCAAAATTTTGGACTTGCGGTCAGCTCACCAAAAACGAGTTGAAAAATGGAGCTCAGGGGCACAGCAATTCACAAACTGGCCGAGTAATAAAGGACAACTATCGTCCAAAAATCTGTTGAGGGAAGGCAACGAGGCGGACTTGAAAGTGAGGCAGAATAGCAGGAAACAGATTTCAAGAGGTACGTTGGAATCGCCTTTAAAGCACAGGAAGAGGGGCACAACTTCGACAATGATGCACTTGGCCAAAAAGGGCGTATGCGTTTTCTCCTGAATATATTCAGGAGAAAACGCATACGCCCTTTTTGGCCAAGCAAGCAAGCGGGCAATGCAAATCTGCACTACAAAGAAGTATCACTTCCCACCGGTCAAAAGGGACATCCACAAAATGTGTAAGAACAAGAAAGGCAAGACAGGCCCTGGAGAACAGGGAGCCTTGTTATGCTGATGGGCGGGATGTAAATTGCCAACTGCCTCTCTGGAGGAGTGCATTCTGTTCCCTAAAACAAGTAAAGAACAGAGCTACAGAGCCAAGGGCACTACCAGTCTAGGGAATATACCTTGGGAAAACTGAAAATCAATAAGACAGAGCCACCCCAAAATTTAGGGCTGCACTGCTTACAAGGACCTCAACTTGGGTACACCTTAAATATCCCAGGAAATATAAACATGGTTCAGAAAATTGTGGTACTTACGTACGATGGAATATCCCTCAGCCATGAAATCAATGTCATAAGACCAGTAGCAGCAAAATGGGTGGATTCAGGTACGATGATCCTAAGTGAAATAAGTCACACAGAAAAATAAACTTATCATAAGGTATCACTTATGAAGATCCTGTAAACATGGCTACACTTGAACTGAGTTAGGAAAGAGAACAGTGTCTCACATTTAGAAAACACTCTTATGCCTGCTTAAGGGGGAAGGAGAGGTGGGGTGATGCATAAAACCAGAGTTTAATATAAGCAAAGGTACTGTTCCAAAAACCAACTATGGAAGAGACAAGACCTACACCTTCCTCAGTGAAAGGGACTAAAACCCCATATTTCCCACAGAGGAATATATCTGACTAATAAGAATCTTAAAACCTATGTATTGATATGTCTCCGTAAGGGAATCAAGTGTGTCTAGACTGGCATAAACATGGCAGCGAGAATCAGCTCAAACCCACTATAAAAAGGAGTTTCAAAAACAAAACAAAAAACTGGGAAATTCTTTACAATTCCTTCAGGGTCTCTGATGAAACCTGGAATGACCCTATCTAAAATGACAGCTGGATGTGGCAAAACGAGGGAAACTTGGGACTGAGACGATTGGTGAGATTGGGTGAGCAAATGCAGACCCTTTAAAGCACAAATGCCTGGCACCAATTGCATGGGTCCCATCTGTCCCGGTTGAAGGGAATATTACTACAGCTATAACATGTACGGGAAACCTAGAGAACGGACACACTGTGAATACGAAAGGTTTCTAAAACTCAACGAATAGTCCCTCTCCTGGTGCTCCGGTTTGACTTTCCATCTGCTTTACTATCAACCTCCCAACTTGGAGAGACAGCCCCTTTAACCTCCTGGTTCGCACAGGTTGCCAATTTGGCAGAGGATGAAAGGGAAGAGGGAGAACCAATGAGAGAGTAGCTGTTAGGCATTTCGACGGGCACATATCACTGTAATTTCCTGGCAGGAAGAAGAATTAACCAAAGTCTCAGCCCCCCACCGGGAACCATTATAGGTCCTGAACCAAAATTTTGACTTGCGGTCTGCTCACAAAAAACGAGTTGAAAAATGGAGCTCAGGGGCACAGCAATTCCCAAACTGGCCGAGTAATAAAGGACAACTATCGTCCAAAAATCTGTTGAGGGAAGGCAACGAGGCGGACTTGAAAGCGAGGCAGAATAGCAGGAAACAGATTTCAAGAGGTACGTTGGAATCGCCTTTAAAGCACAGGAAGAGGGGCACAACTTCGACAATGATGCACTTGGCCAAAATGGGCGTATGCGTTTTCTCCTGAATATATTAAGGAGAAAACGCATACGCCCTTTTTGGAGAAGCAAGCATGTGGGCAATGCAAATCTGCACTACAAAGAAGTATCACTTCCCACCGGTCAAAAGGGACATCCAAAAAATGTGTAAGAACAAGAAAGGCAAGACAGGCCCTGGAGAACAGGGAGCCTTGTTATGCTGATGGGCGGGATGTAAATTGCCAACTGCCTCTCTGGAGGAGTGCATTCTGTTCCCTAAAACAAGTAAAGAACAGAGCTACAGAGCCAAGGGCACTACCAGTCTAGGGAATATACCTTGGGAAAACTGAAAATCAATAAGACAGAGCCACCCCAAAATTTAGGGCTGCACTGCATACAAGGACCTCAACTTGGATACACCTTAAGTATCCCAGAAAATATAAACATGGTTCAAAAAATTGTGGTACTTACGTACGATGGAATATCCCTCAGCCATGAAATCAATGTCATAAGACCAGTAGCAGCAAACTGGGTGGATTCAGGTACGATGATTCTAAGTGAAATAAGTCACACAGAAAAAGAAACTTATCATAAGATATCACTTATGAAGATCCTGTAAACATGGCTACACTTGAACTGAGTTAGGAAAGAGAACAGTGTCTCACATTTAGAAAACACTCTTATACCTGCTTAAGGGGGAAGGAGAGGTGGGGTGATGCATAAAACCAGAGTTTGATATAAGCACAGGTACCGTTCCAAAAACCAACTATGGAATAGACAAGACCTACACCGTCCTCAGTGAAAGGGACTCAAAACCCCATATTTCCCGCAGAGGAAATTATCTGACTAGTAAGAATCTTAAAACCTATGTATTGATATGTCTCCGTAAGGGAATCAAGTGTGTCTAGACTGGCATAAACATGGCAGCGAGAATCAGCTCAAACCCACTATAAAAAGGAATTTCAAAAACAAAACAAAAAAACTGGGAAATTCTTTACAATTCCTTCGGGGTGTCTGATGAAAGCTGGAATGACCCTATCTACAACGACAGCTGGATGTGGCATAAGGAGGGACACTTGGGACTGAGACGATTGGTGAGATTGGGTGAGCAAATGCAGACCCTTTAAAGCAATAATGCATGGCACCCATTCCATGGGTCCGAACTCTCCAGGTTGAAGGGAATATTACTACAGCTATAACATGTGCGGGAAACCTAGAGAACGGACACACTGTGAATACGAAAGGTTTCTAAAACTCAACGAATAGTCCCTCTCCTGGTGCTCCGGTTTGACTTTCCGTCTGCTTTACTATCAACATCCCAACTTGGATAGACAGCCCCTTTAACCTCTTGGTTCGCACAGGTTGCCAATTTGGCAGAGGATGAAAGGGAAGAGGGAGAACCAATGAGAGAGTAGCTGTTAGGCATTTGGACGGGCACATATCACTGTAATTTCCCGGCAGGCAGAAGAATTAACCAAATTCTCAGCCACCCACCGGGAACCAGTATAGGTCCTGAACCAAAATTTGGACTTGCGGTCAGCTCACAAAAAACGAGTTTAAAAATGGAGCTCAGGGGCACAGCAATTCACAAACTGGCCGAGTAATAAAGGACAACTATCGTCCAAAAATCTGTTGAGGGAAGGCAACGAGGCGGACTTGAAAGTGAGGCAGAATAGCAGGAAACAGATTTCAAGAGGTACGTTGGAATCGCCTTTAAAGCACAGGAAGAGGGGCACAACTTCGACAATGACGCACTTGGCCAAAAAGGGCGTATGCGTTTTCTCCTGAATATATTCAGGAGAAAACGCATACGCCCTTTTTGGCCAAGCAAGCAAGCGGGCAATGCAAATCTGCACTACAAAGAAGTATCACTTCCCACCGGTCAAAAGGGACATCCACAAAATGTGTAAGAACAAGAAAGGCAAGACAGGCCCTGGAGAACAGGGAGCCTTGTTATGCTGATGGGCGGGATGTAAATTGCCAACTGCCTCTCTGGAGGAGTGCATTCTGTTCCCTAAAACAAGTAAAGAACAGAGCTAAAGAGCCAAGGGCACTACGAGTCTAGGGAATATACCTTGGGAAAACTGAAAATCAATAAGACAGAGCCACCCCAAAATTTAGGGCTGCACTGCATACAAGGACCTCAACTTGGATACACCTTAAGTATCCCAGAAAATATAAACATGGTTCAAAAAATTGTGGTACTTACGTACGATGGAATATCCCTCAGCCATGAAATCAATGTCATAAGACCAGTAGCAGCAAAATGGGTGGATTCAGGTACGATGATTCTAAGTGAAATAAGTCACACAGAAAAAGAAACTTATCATAAGATATCACTTATGAAGATCCTGTAAACATGGCTACACTTGAACTGAGTTAGGAAAGAGAACAGTGTCTCACATTTAGAAAACACTCTTATACCTGCTTAAGGTTGAAGGAGAGGTGGGGTGATGCATAAAACCAGAGTTTGATATAAGCACAGGTACCGTTCCAAAAACCAACTTTGGAATAGACAAGACCTACACCGTCCTCAGTGAAAGGGACTCAAAACCCCATATTTCCCGCAGAGGAAAATATCTGACTAGTAAGAATCTTAAAACCTATGTATTGATATGTCTCCGTAAGGGAATCAAGTGTGTCTAGACTGGCATAAACATGGCAGCGAGAATCAGCTCAAACCCACTATAAAAAGGAATTTCAAAAACAAAACAAAAAAACTGGGAAATTCTTTACAATTCCTTCAGGGTCTCTGATGAAAGCTGGAATGACCCTATCTACAACGACAGCTGGATGTGGCATAAGGAGGGACACTTGGGACTGAGACGATTGGTGAGATTGGGTGAGCAAATGCAGACGCTTTAAAGCAATAATACATGGCACCCATTCCATGGGTCCGAACTCTCCAGGTTGAAGGGAATATTACTACAGCTATAACATGTGCGGGAAACCTAGAGAACGGACACACTGTGAATACGAACGGTTTCTAAAACTCAAAGAATAAACCCTCTCCTGGTGCTCCGGTTTGACTTTCCGTCTGCTTTACTATCAACCTCCCAACTTGGAGAGACAGCCCCTTTAACCTCTTGGTTCGCACAGGTTGCCAATTTGGCAGAGGATGAAAGGGAAGAGGGAGAACCAATGAGAGAGTAGCTGTTAGGCATTTGGATGGGCACATATCACTGTAATTTCCCGGCAGGAAGAAGAATTAACCAAATTCTCAGCCACCCACCGGGAACCAGTATAGGTCCTGAACCAAAATTTTGGACTTGAGGTCAGCTCTCCAAAAACGAGTTGAAAAATGGAGCTCAGGGACACAGCAATTCACAAACTGGCCGAGTAATAAAGGACAACTATCGTCCAAAAATCTGTTGAGGGAAGGCAACGAGGCAGACTTGAAAGCGAGGCAGAATAGCAGGAAACAGATTTCAAGAGGTACGTTGGAATCGCCTTTAAAGCACAGGAAGAGGGGCACAACTTCGACAATGATGCACTTGGCCAAAAAGGGCGTATGCGTTTTCTCCTGAATATATTCAGGAGAAAACGCATACGCACTTTTTGGCCAAGCAAGCAAGCGGGCAATGCAAATCTGCACTACAAAGAAGTATCACTTCCCACCGGTCAAAAGGGACATCCACAAAATGTGTAAGAACAAGAAAGGCAAGACAGGCCCTGGAGAACAGGGAGCCTTGTTATGCTGATGGGCGGGATGTAAATTGCCAACTGCCTCTCTGGAGGAGTGCATTCTGTTCCCTAAAACAAGTAAAGAACAGAGCTACAGAGCCAAGGGCACTACCAGTCTAGGGAATATACCTAGGGAAAACTGAAAATCAATAAGACAGAGCCACCCCAAAATTTAGGGCTGCACTGCATACAAGGACCTCAACTTGGATACACCTTAAGTATCCCAGAAAATATAAACATGGTTCAAAAAATTGTGGTACTTACGTACGATGGAATATCCCTCAGCCATGAAATCAATGTCATAAGACCAGTAGCAGCAAAATGGGTGGATTCAGGTACGATGATTCTAAGTGAAATAAGTCACACAGAAAAAGAAACTTATCATAAGATATCACTTATGAAGATCCTGTAAACATGGCTACACTTGAACTGAGTTAGGAAAGAGAACAGTGTCTCACATTTAGAAAACACTCTTATACCTGCTTAAGGGGGAAGGAGAGGTGGGGTGATGCATAAAACCAGAGTTTGATATAAGCACAGGTACCGTTCCAAAAACCAACTATGGAATAGACAAGACCTACACCGTCCTCAGTGAAAGGGACTCAAAACCCCATATTTCCCGCAGAGGAAAATATCTGACTAGTAAGAATCTTAAAACCTATGTATTGATATGTCTCCGTAAGGGAATCAAGTGTGTCTAGACTGGCATAAACATGGCAGCGAGAATCAGCTCAAACCCACTATAAAAAGGAATTTCAAAAACAAAACAAAAAAACTGGGAAATTCTTTACAATTCCTTCAGGGTCTCTGATGAAAGCTGGAATGACCCTATCTACAACGACAGCTGGATGTGGCATAAGGAGGGACACTTGGGACTGAGACGATTGGTGAGATTGGGTGAGCAAATGCAGACGCTTTAAAGCAATAATGCATGGCACCCATTCCATGGGTCCGAACTCTCCAGGTTGAAGGGAATATTACTACAGCTATAACATGTGCGGGAAACCTAGAGAACGGACACACTGTGAATACGAAAGGTTTCTAAAACTCAAAGAATAAACCCTCTCCTGGTGCTCCGGTTTGACTTTCCGGCTGCTTTACTATCAACCTCCCAACTTGGAGAGACAGCCCCTTTAACCTCTTGGTTCGCACAGGTTGCCAATTTGGCAGAGGATGAAAGGGAAGAGGGAGAACCAATGAGAGAGTAGCTGTTAGGCATTTGGATGGGCACATATCACTGTAATTTCCCGGCAGGAAGAAGAATTAACCAAATTCTCAGCCACCCACCGGGAACCAGTATAGGTCCAGAACCAAAATTTTGGACTTGCGGTCAGCTCTCCAAAAACGAGTTGAAAAATGGAGCTCAGGGACACAGCAATTCACAAACTGGCCGAGTAATAAAGGACAACTATCGTCCAAAAATCTGTTGACGGAAGGCAACGAGGTGGACTTGAAAGCGAGGCAGAATAGCAGGAAACAGATTTCAAGAGGTACGTTGGAATCGCCTTTAAAGCACAGGAAGAGGGGCACAACTTCGACAATGACGCACTTGGCCAAAAAGGGCGTATGCGTTTTCTCCTGAATATATTCAGGAGAAAACGCATACGCCCTTTTTGGCCAAGCAAGCAAGCGGGCAATGCAAATCTGCACTACAAAGAAGTATCACTTCCCACCGGTCAAAAGGGACATCCACAAAATGTGTAAGAACAAGAAAGGCAAGACAGGCCCTGGAGAACAGGGAGCCTTGTTATGCTGATGGGCGGGATGTAAATTGCCAACTGCCTCTCTGGAGGAGTGCATTCTGTTCCCTAAAACAAGTAAAGAACAGAGCTACAGAGCCAAGGGCACTACCAGTCTAGGGAATATACCTTGGGAAAACTGAAAATCAATAAGACAGAGCCACCCCAAAATTTAGGGCTGCACTGCATACAAGGACCTCAACTTGGATACACCTTAAGTATCCCAGAAAATATAAACATGGTTCAAAAAATTGTGGTACTTACGTACGATGGAATATCCCTCAGCCATGAAATCAATGTCATAAGACCAGTAGCAGCAAAATGGGTGGATTCAGGTACGATGATTCTAAGTGAAATAAGTCACACAGAAAAAGAAACTTATCATAAGATATCACTTATGAAGATCCTGTAAACATGGCTACACTTGAACTGAGTTAGGAAAGAGAACAGTGTCTCACATTTAGAAAACACTCTTATACCTGCTTAAGGGGGAAGGAGAGGTGGGGTGATGCATAAAACCAGAGTTTGATATAAGCACAGGTACCGTTCCAAAAACCAACTATGGAATAGACAAGACCTACACCTTCCTCAGTGAAAGGGACTCAAAACCCCATATTTCCCGCAGAGGAAATTATCTGACTAGTAAGAATCTTAAAACCTATGTATTGATATGTCTCTGTAAGGGAATCAAGTGTGTCTAGACTGGCATAAACATGGCAGCGAGAATCAGCACAAACCCACTATAAAAAGGAACTTCAAAAACAAAACAAAAAAACTGGGAAATTCTTTACAATTCCTTCAGGGTCTCTGATGAAAGCTGGAATGACCCTATCTACAACGACAGCTGGATGTGGCATAAGGAGGGACACTTGGGACTGAGACGATTGGTGAGATTGGGTGAGCAAATGCAGACGCTTTAAAGCAATAATGCATGGCACCCATTCCATGGGTCCGAACTCTCCAGGTTGAAGGGAATATTACTACAGCTATAACATGTGCGGGAAACCTAGAGAACGGACACACTGTGAATACGAAAGGTTTCTAAAACTCAAAGAATAAACCCTCTCCTGGTGCTCCGGTTTGACTTTCCGGCTGCTTTACTATCAACCTCCCAACTTGGAGAGACAGCCCCTTTAACCTCTTGGTTCGCACAGGTTGCCAATTTGGCAGAGGATGAAAGGGAAGAGGGAGAACCAATGAGAGAGTAGCAGTTAGGCATTTGGATGGGCACATATCACTGTAATTTCCCGGCAGGAAGAAGAATTAACCAAATTCTCAGCCACCCACCGGGAACCAGTATAGGTCCTGAACCAAAATTTTGGACTTGCGGTCAGCTCTCCAAAAACGAGTTGAAAAATGGAGCTCAGGGACACAGCAATTCACAAACTGGCCGAGTAATAAAGGACAACTATCGTCCAAAAATCTGTTGACGGAAGGCAACGAGGCGGACTTGAAAGCGAGGCAGAATAGCAGGAAACAGATTTCAAGAGGTACGTTGGAATCGCCTTTAAAGCACAGGAAGAGGGGCACAACTTCGACAATGATGCACTTGGCCAAAAAGGGCCTATGCGTTTTCTCCTGAATATATTCAGGAGAAAACGCATACGCCCTTTTTGGCCAAGCAAGCAAGCGGGCAATGCAAATCTGCACTACAAAGAAGTATCACTTCCCACCGGTCAAAAGGGACATCCACAAAATGTGTAAGAACAAGAAAGGCAAGACAGGCCCTGGAGAACAGGGAGCCTTGTTATGCTGATGGGCGGGATGTAAATTGCCAACTGCCTCTCTGGAGGAGTGCATTCTGTTCCCTAAAACAAGTAAAGAACAGAGCTACAGAGCCAAGGGCACTACGAGTCTAGGGAATATACCTTGGGAAAACTGAAAATCAATAAGACAGAGCCACCCCAAAATTTAGGGCTGCACTGCATACAAGGACCTCAACTTGGATACACCTTAAGTATCCCAGAAAATATAAACATGGTTCAAAAAATTGTGGTACTTACGTACGATGGAATATCCCTCAGCCATGAAATCAATGTCATAAGACCAGTAGCAGCAAAATGGGTGGATTCAGGTACGATGATTCTAAGTGAAATAAGTCACACAGAAAAAGAAACTTATCATAAGATATCACTTATGAAGATCCTGTAAACATGGCTACACTTGAACTGAGTTAGGAAAGAGAACAGTGTCTCACATTTAGAAAACACTCTTATACCTGCTTAAGGGGGAAGGAGAGGTGGGGTGATGCATAAAACCAGAGTTTGATATAAGCACAGGTACCGTTCCAAAAACCAACTATGGAATAGACAAGACCTACACCTTCCTCAGTGAAAGGGACTCAAAACCCCATATTTCCCGCAGAGGAAAATATCTGACTAGTAAGAATCTTAAAACCTATGTATTGATATGTTTCCGTAAGGGAATCAAGTGTGTCTAGACTGGCATAAACATGGCAGCGAGAATCAGCTCAAACCCACTATAAAAAGGAATTTCAAAAACAAAACAAAAGGGCTTCCCTGGTGGCGCAGTGGTTGAGAGTCTGCCTGCTAATGCGGAGGACACGGGTTCGAGCCCTGGTCTGGGAGGATCCCACATGCCGCGGAGCAATTAAGACCGTGAGCCACAACTACTGAGCCTGCGCGTCTGGAGCCTGTGCTCTGCAACGGGAGAGGCTGCGACAGTGAGAGGCCCGCGCACCGCGATGAAGAGTGGCCCCCGCTTGCCACAACTAGAGAAAGCCCTCGCACAGAAACGAAGACCCAACACAGCAAAAATAAATTAATTAATTAATAAACTCCTACCCCAAACATCTAAAAAAAAAAAAAAAAAAAAAAAAAAGAATGGAATGTATCAGGAAAGCCCCTTCAATTTAAAAAAAAAAAAAAAAAAAAAAAAAACAAAAAAACTGGGAAATTCTTTACAATTCCTTCAGGGTCTCTGATGAAAGCTGGAATGACCCTATCTACAACGACAGCTGGATGTGGCATAAGGAGGGACACTTGGGACTGAGACGATTGGTGAGATTGGGTGAGCAAATGCAGACGCTTTAAAGCAATAATGCATGGCACCCATTCCATGGGTCCGAACTCTCCAGGTTGAAGGGAATATTACTACAGCTATAACATGTGCGGGAAACCTAGAGAACGGACACACTGTGAATACGAAAGGTTTCTAAAACTCAAAGAATAAACCCTCTCCTGGTGCTCCGGTTTGACTTTCCGGCTGCTTTACTATCAACCTCCCAAATTGGAGAGACAGCCCCTTTAACCTCTTGGTTCGCACAGGTTGCCAATTTGGCAGAGGATGAAAGGGAAGAGGGAGAACCAATGAGAGAGTAGCTGTTAGGCATTTGGATGGGCACATATCACTGTAATTTCCCGGCAGGAAGAAGAATTAACCAAATTCTCAGCCACCCACCGGGAACCAGTATAGGTCCTGAACCAAAATTTTGGACTTGCGGTCAGCTCTCCAAAAACGAGTTGAAAAATGGAGCTCAGGGACACAGCAATTCACAAACTGGCCGAGTAATAAAGGACAACTATCGTCCAAAAATCTGTTGACGGAAGGCAACGAGGCGGACTTGAAAGCGAGGCAGAATAGCAGGAAACAGATTTCAAGAGGTACGTTGGAATCGCCTTTAAAGCACAGGAAGAGGGGCACAACTTCGACAATGATGCACTTGGCCAAAAAGGGCGTATGCGTTTTCTCCTGAATATATTCAGGAGAAAACGCATACGCCCTTTTTGGCCAAGCAAGCAAGCGGGCAATGCAAATCTGCACTACAAAGAAGTATCACTTCCCACCGGTCAAAAGGGACATCCACAAAATGTGTAAGAACAAGAAAGGCAAGACAGGCCCTGGAGAACAGGGAGCCTTGTTATGCTGATGGGCGGGATGTAAATTGCCAACTGCCTCTCTGGAGGAGTGCATTCTGTTCCCTAAAACAAGTAAAGAACAGAGCTACAGAGCCAAGGGCACTACCAGTCTAGGGAATATACCTTGGGAAAACTGAAAATCAATAAGACAGAGCCACCCCAAAATTTAGGGCTGCACTGCATACAAGGACCTCAACTTGGATACACCTTAAGTATCCCAGAAAATATAAACATGGTTCAAAAAATTGTGGTACTTACGTACGATGGAATATCCCTCAGCCATGAAATCAATGTCATAAGACCAGTAGCAGCAAACTGGGTGGATTCAGGTACGATGATTCTAAGTGAAATAAGTCACACAGAAAAAGAAACTTATCATAAGATATCACTTATGAAGATCCTGTAAACATGGCTACACTTGAACTGAGTTAGGAAAGAGAACAGTGTCTCACATTTAGAAAACACTCTTATACCTGCTTAAGGGGGAAGGAGAGGTGGGGTGATGCATAAAACCAGAGTTTGATATAAGCACAGGTACCGTTCCAAAAACCAACTATGGAATAGACAAGACCTACACCTTCCTCAGTGAAAGGGACTCAAAACCCCATATTTCCCGCAGAGGAAAATATCTGACTAGTAAGAATATTAAAACCTATGTATTGATATGTCTCCGTAAGGGAATCAAGTGTGTCTAGACTGGCATAAACATGGCAGCGAGAATCAGCTCAAACCCACTATAAAAAGGAATTTCAAAAACAAAACAAAAAAACTGGGAAATTCTTTACAATTCCTTCAGGGTCTCTGATGAAAGCTGGAATGACCCTATCTACAACGACAGCTGGATGTGGCATAAGGAGGGACACTTGGGACTGAGACGATTGGTGAGATTGGGTGAGCAAATGCAGACGCTTTAAAGCAATAATGCATGGCACCCATTCCATGGGTCCGAACTCTCCAGGTTGAAGGGAATATTACTACAGCTATAACATGTGCGGGAAACCTAGAGAACGGACACACTGTGAATACGAAAGGTTTCTAAAACTCAAAGAATAAACCCTCTCCTGGTGCTCCGGTTTGACTTTCCGGCTGCTTTACTATCAACCTCCCAACTTGGAGAGACAGCCCCTTTAACCTCTTGGTTCGCACAGGTTGCCAATTTGGCAGAGGATGAAAGGGAAGAGGGAGAACCAATGAGAGAGTAGCTGTTAGGCATTTGGATGGGCACATATCACTGTAATTTCCCGGCAGGAAGAAGAATTAACCAAATTCTCAGCCACCCACCGGGAACCAGTATAGGTCCTGAACCAAAATTTTGGACTTGCGGTCAGCTCTCCAAAAACGAGTTGAAAAATGGAGCTCAGGGACACAGCAATTCACAAACTGGCCGAGTAATAAAGGACAACTATCGTCCAAAAATCTGTTGACGGAAGGCAACGAGGCGGACTTGAAAGCGAGGCAGAATAGCAGGAAACAGATTTCAAGAGGTACGTTGGAATCGCCTTTAAAGCACAGGAAGAGGGGCACAACTTCGACAATGATGCACTTGGCCAAAAAGGGCGTATGCGTTTTCTCCTGAATATATTCAGGAGAAAACGCATACGCCCTTTTTGGCCAAGCAAGCAAGCGGGCAATGCAAATCTGCACTACAAAGAAGTATCACTTCCCACCGGTCAAAAGGGACATCCACAAAATGTGTAAGAACAAGAAAGGCAAGACAGGCCCTGGAGAACAGGGAGCCTTGTTATGCTGATGGGCGGGATGTAAATTGCCAACTGCCTCTCTGGAGGAGTGCATTCTGTTCCCTAAAACAAGTAAAGAACAGAGCTACAGAGCCAAGGGCACTACCAGTCTAGGGAATATACCTTGGGAAAACTGAAAATCAATAAGACAGAGCCACCCCAAAATTTAAGCTGCACTGCATACAAGGACCTCAACTTGGATACACCTTAAGTATCCCAGAAAATATAAACATGGTTCAAAAAATTGTGGTACTTACGTACGATGGAATATCCCTCAGCCATGAAATCAATGTCATAAGACCAGTAGCAGCAAAATGGGTGGATTCTGGTACGATGATTCTAAGTGAAATAAGTCACACAGAAAAAGAAACTTATCATAAGATATCACTTATGAAGATCCTGTAAACATGGCTACACTTGAACTGAGTTAGGAAAGAGAACAGTGTCTCACATTTAGAAAACACTCTTATACCTGCTTAAGGGGGAAGGAGAGGTGGGGTGATGCATAAAACCAGAGTTTGATATAAGCACAGGTACCGTTCCAAAAACCAACTATGGAATAGACAAGACCTACACCTTCCTCAGTGAAAGGGACTCAAAACCCCATATTTCCCACAGAGGAAAATATCTGACTAGTAAGAATCTTAAAACCTATGTATTGATATGTCTCCGTAAGGGAATCAAGTGTGTCTAGACTGGCATAAACATGGCAGCGAGAATCAGCTCAAACCCACTATAAAAAGGAATTTCAAAAACAAAACAAAAAAACTGGGAAATTCTTTACAATTCCTTCAGGGTCTCTGATGAAAGCTGGAATGACCCTATCTACAACGACAGCTGGATGTGGCATAAGGAGGGACACTTGGGACTGAGACGATTGGTGAGATTGGGTGAGCAAATGCAGACCCTTTAAAGCAATAATGCATGGCACCCATTCCATGGGTCCGAACTCTCCAGGTTGAAGGGAATATTACTACAGCTATAACATGTGCGGGAAACCTAGAGAACGGACACACTGTGAATACGAAAGGTTTCTAAAACTCAACGAATAGTCCCTCTCCTGGTGCTCCGGTTTGACTTTCCGTCTGCTTTACTATCAACCTCCCAACTTGGAGAGACAGCCCCTTTAATCTCTTGGTTCGCACAGGTTGCCAATTTGGCAGAGGATGAAAGGGAAGAAGGAGAACCAATGAGAGAGTAGCTGTTAGGCATTTGGACGGGCACATATCACTGTAATTTCCCGGCAGGAAGAAGAATTAACCAAATTCTCAGCCACCCACCGGGAACCAGTATAGGTCCGGAACCAAAATTTTGGACTTGCGGTCAGCTCTCCAAAAACGAGTTGAAAAATGGAGCTCAGGGACACAGCAATTCACAAACTGGCCGAGTAATAAAGGACAACTATCGTCCAAAAATCTGTTGACGGAAGGCAACGAGGCGGACTTGAAAGCGAGGCAGAATAGCAGGAAACAGATTTCAAGAGGTACGTTGGAATCGCCTTTAAAGCACAGGAAGAGGGGCACAACTTCGACAATGACGCACTTGGCCAAAAAGGGCGTATGCGTTTTCTCCTGAATATATTCAGGAGAAAACGCATACGCCCTTTTTGGCCAAGCAAGCAAGCGGGCAATGCAAATCTGCACTACAAAGAAGTATCACTTCCCACCGTTCAAAAGGGACATCCACAAAATGTGTAAGAACAAGAAAGGCAAGACAGGCCCTGGAGAACAGGGAGCCTTGTTATGCTGATGGGCGGGATGTAAATTGCCAACTGCCTCTCTGGAGGAGTGCATTCTGTTCGCTAAAACAAGTAAAGAACAGAGCTACAGAGCCAAGGGCACTACCAGTCTAGGGAATATACCTTGGGAAAACTGAAAATCAATAAGACAGAGCCACCCCAAAATATAGGGCTGCACTGCATACAAGGACCTCAACTTGGATACACCTTAAGTATCCCAGAAAATATAAACATGGTTCAAAAAATTGTGGTACTTACGTACGATGGAATATCCCTCAGCCATGAAATCAATGTCATAAGACCAGTAGCAGCAAAATGGGTGGATTCAGGTACGATGATTCTAAGTGAAATAAGTCACACAGAAAAAGAAACTTATCATAAGATATCACTTATGAAGATCCTGTAAACATGGCTACACTTGAACTGAGTTAGGAAAGAGAACAGTGTCTCACATTTAGAAAACACTCTTATACCTGCTTAAGTGGGAAGGAGAGGTGGGGTGATGCATAAAACCAGAGCTTGATATAAGCACAGGTACCGTTCCAAAAACCAACTATGGAATAGAAAAGACCTACACCTTCCTCAGTGAAAGGGACTCAAAACCCCATATTTCCTGCAGAGGAAAATATCTGACTAGTAAGAATCTTAAAACCTATGTATTGATATGTCTCTGTAAGGGAATCAAGTGTGTCTAGACTGGCATAAACATGGCAGTGAGAATCAGCTCAAACCCACTATAAAAAGGAATTTCAAAAACAAAACAAAAAAACTGGGAAATTCTTTACAATTCCTTCAGGGTCTCTGATGAAAGCTGGAATGACCCTATCTACAACGACAGCTGGATGTGGCATAAGGAGGGACACTTGGGACTGAGAGGATTGGTGAGATTGGGTGAGCAAATGCAGACCATTTAAAGCAATAATGCATGGCACCCATTCCATGGGTCCGAACTCTCCAGGTTGAAGGGAATATTACTACAGCTATAACATGTGCGGGAAACCTAGAGAACGGACACACTGTGAATACGAAAGGTTTCTAAAACTCAAAGAATAAACCCTCTCCTGGTGCTCCGGTTTGACTTTCCGGCTGCTTTACTATCAACCTCCCAACTTGGAGAGACAGCCCCTTTAACCTCTTGGTTCGCACAGGTTGCCAATTTGGCAGAGGATGAAAGGGAAGAGGGAGAACCAATGAGAGAGTAGCTGTTAGGCATTTGGACGGGCACATATCACTGTAATTTCCCGGCAGGAAGAAGAATTAACCAAATTCTCAGCCACCCACCGGGAACCAGTATAGGTCCGGAACCATAATTTTGGACTTGCGGTCAGCTTTCCAAAAACGAGTTGAAAAATGGAGCTCAGGGACACAGCAATTCACAAACTGGCCGAGTAATAAAGGACAACTATCGTCCAAAAATCTGTTGACGGAAGGCAACGAGGCGGACTTGAAAGCGAGGCAGAATAGCAGGAAACAGATTTCAAGAGGTACGTTGGAATCGCCTTTAAAGCACAGGAAGAGGGGCACAACTTCGACAATGATGCACTTGGCCAAAAAGGGCGTATGCGTTTTCTCCTGAATATATTCAGGAGAAAACGCATATGCCCTTTTTGGCCAAGCAAGCAAGCGGGCAATGCAAATCTGCACTACAAAGAAGTATCACTTCCCACCGGTCAAAAGGGACATCCACAAAATGTGTAAGAACAAGAAAGGCAAGACAGGCCCTGGAGAACAGGGAGCCTTGTTATGCTGATGGGCGGGATGTAAATTGCCAACTGCCTCTCTGGAGGAGTGCATTCTGTTCCCTAAAACAAGTAAAGAACAGAGCTACAGAGCCAAGGGCACTACCAGTCTAGGGAATATACCTTGGGAAAACTGAAAATCAATAAGACAGAGCCACCCCAAAATTTAGGGCTGCACTGCATACAAGGACCTCAACTTGGATACACCTTAAGTATCCCAGAAAATATAAACATGGTTCAAAAAATTGTGGTACTTACGTACGATGGAATATCCCTCAGCCATGAAATCAATGTCATAAGACCAGTAGCAGCAAAAGGGGTGGATTCAGGTACGATGATTCTAAGTGAAATAAGTCACACAGAAAAAGAAACTTATCATAAGATATCACTTATGAAGATCCTGTAAACATGGCTACACTTGAACTGAGTTAGGAAAGAGAACAGTGTCTCACATTTAGAAAACACTCTTATACCTGCTTAAGGGGGAAGGAGAGGTGGGGTGATGCATAAAACCAGAGTTTGATATAAGCACAGGTACCGTTCCGAAAACCAACTATGGAATAAACAGGACCTACACCATCCTCAGTGAAAGGGACTCAAAACCCCATATTTCCCGCAGAGGAAAATATCTGACTAGTAAGAATCTTAAAACCTATTTATTGATATGTCTCCGTAAGGGAATCAAGTGTGTCTAGACTGGCATAAACATGGCAGCGAGAATCAGCTCAAACCCACTATAAAAAGGAATTTCAAAAACAAAACAAAAAAACTGGGAAATTCTTTACAATTCCTTCAGGGTCTCTGATGAAAGCTGGAATGACCCTATCTACAACGACAGCTGGATGTGGCATAAGGAGGGACACTTGGGACTGAGACGATTGGTGAGATTGGGTGAGCAAATGCAGACCCTTTAAAGCAATAATGCATGGCACCCATTCCATGGGTCCGAACTCTCCAGGTTGAAGGGAATATTACTACAGCTATAACATGTGCGGGAAACCTAGAGAACGGACACACTGTGAATACGAAAGGTTTCTAAAACTCAAAGAATAAACCCTCTCCTGGTGCTCCGGTTTGACTTTCCGGCTGCTTTACTATCAACCTCCCAACTTGGAGAGACAGCCCCTTTAACCTCTTGGTTCGCACAGGTTGCCAATTTGGCAGAGGATGAAAGGGAAGAGGGAGAACCAATGAGAGAGTAGCTGTTAGGCATTTGGATGGGCACATATCACTGTAATTTCCCGGCAGGAAGAAGAATTAACCAAATTCTCAGCCACCCACCGGGAACCAGTATAGGTCCTGAACCAAAATTTTGGACTTGCGGTCAGCTCTCCAAAAACGAGTTGAAAAATGGAGCTCAGGGACACAGCAATTCACAAACTGGCCGAGTAATAAAGGACAACTATCGTCCAAAAATCTGTTGACGGAAGGCAACGAGGCGGACTTGAAAGCGAGGCAGAATAGCAGGAAACAGATTTCAAGAGGTACGTTGGAATCGCCTTTAAAGCACAGGAAGAGGGGCACAACTTCGACAATGATGCACTTGGCCAAAAAGGGCGTATGCGTTTTCTCCTGAATATATTCAGGAGAAAACGCATATGCCCTTTTTGGCCAAGCAAGCAAGCGGGCAATGCAAATCTGCACTACAAAGAAGTATCACTTCCCACCGGTCAAAAGGGACATCCACAAAATGTGTAAGAACAAGAAAGGCAAGACAGGCCCTGGAGAACAGGGAGCCTTGTTATGCTGATGGGCGGGATGTAAATTGCCAACTGCCTCTCTGGAGGAGTGCATTCTGTTCCCTAAAACAAGTAAAGAACAGAGCTACAGAGCCAAGGGCACTACCAGTCTAGGGAATATACCTTGGGAAAACTGAAAATCAATAAGACAGAGCCACCCCAAAATTTAGGGCTGCACTGCATACAAGGACCTCAACTTGGATACACCTTAAGTATCCCAGAAAATATAAACATGGTTCAAAAAATTGTGGTACTTACGTACGATGGAATATCCCTCAGCCATGAAATCAATGTCATAAGACCAGTAGCAGCAAAAGGGGTGGATTCAGGTACGATGATTCTAAGTGAAATAAGTCACACAGAAAAAGAAACTTATCATAAGATATCACTTATGAAGATCCTGTAAACATGGCTACACTTGAACTGAGTTAGGAAAGAGAACAGTGTCTCACATTTAGAAAACACTCTTATACCTGCTTAAGGGGGAAGGAGAGGTGGGGTGATGCATAAAACCAGAGTTTGATATAAGCACAGGTACCGTTCCGAAAACCAACTATGGAATAAACAGGACCTACACCATCCTCAGTGAAAGGGACTCAAAACCCCATATTTCCCGCAGAGGAAAATATCTGACTAGTAAGAATCTTAAAACCTATTTATTGATATGTCTCCGTAAGGGAATCAAGTGTGTCTAGACTGGCATAAACATGGCAGCGAGAATCAGCTCAAACCCACTATAAAAAGGAATTTCAAAAACAAAACAAAAAAACTGGGAAATTCTTTACAATTCCTTCAGGGTCTCTGATGAAAGCTGGAATGACCCTATCTACAACGACAGCTGGATGTGGCATAAGGAGGGACACTTGGGACTGAGACGATTGGTAAGATTGGGTGAGCAAATGCAGACCCTTTAAAGCAATAATGCATGGCACCCATTCCATGGGTCCGAACTCTCCAGGTTGAAGGGAATATTACTACAGCTATAACATGTGCGGGAAACCTAGAGAACGGACACACTGTGAATACGAAAGGTTTCTAAAACTCAAAGAATAAACCCTCTCCTGGTGCTCCGGTTTGACTTTCCGGCTGCTTTACTATCAACCTCCCAAATTGGAGAGACAGCCCCTTTAACCTCTTGGTTCGCACAGGTTGCCAATTTGGCAGAGGATGAAAGGGAAGAGGGAGAACCAATGAGAGAGTAGCTGTTAGGCATTTGGATGGGCACATATCACTGTAATTTCCCGGCAGGAAGAAGAATTAACCAAATTCTCAGCCACCCACCGGGAACCAGTATAGGTCCTGAACCAAAATTTTGGACTTGCGGTCAGCTCTCCAAAAACGAGTTGAAAAATGGAGCTCAGGGACACAGCAATTCACAAACTGGCCGAGTAATAAAGGACAACTATCGTCCAAAAATCTGTTGACGGAAGGCAACGAGGCGGACTTGAAAGCGAGGCAGAATAGCAGGAAACAGATTTCAAGAGGTACGTTGGAATCGCCTTTAAAGCACAGGAAGAGGGGCACAACTTCGACAATGATGCACTTGGCCAAAAAGGGCGTATGCGTTTTCTCCTGAATATATTCAGGAGAAAACGCATACGCCCTTTTTGGCCAAGCAAGCAAGCGGGCAATGCAAATCTGCACTACAAAGAAGTATCACTTCCCACCGGTCAAAAGGGACATCCACAAAATGTGTAAGAACAAGAAAGGCAAGACAGGCCCTGGAGAACAGGGAGCCTTGTTATGCTGATGGGCGGGATGTAAATTGCCAACTGCCTCTCTGGAGGAGTGCATTCTGTTCCCTAAAACAAGTAAAGAACAGAGCTACAGAGCCAAGGGCACTACCAGTCTAGGGAATATACCTTGGGAAAACTGAAAATCAATAAGACAGAGCCACCCCAAAATTTAGGGCTGCACTGCATACAAGGACCTCAACTTGGATACACCTTAAGTATCCCAGAAAATATAAACATGGTTCAAAAAATTGTGGTACTTACGTACGATGGAATATCCCTCAGCCATGAAATCAATGTCATAAGACCAGTAGCAGCAAAATGGGTGGATTCAGGTACGATGATTCTAAGTGAAATAAGTCACACAGAAAAAGAAACTTATCATAAGATATCACTTATGAAGATCCTGTAAACATGGCTACACTTGAACTGAGTTAGGAAAGAGAACAGTGTCTCACATTTAGAAAACACTCTTATACCTGCTTAAGGTGGAAGGAGAGGTGGGGTGATGCATAAAACCAGAGTTTGATATAAGCACAGGTACCGTTCCAAAAACCAACTATGGAATAAACAGGACCTACACTGTCCTCAGTGAAAGGGACTCAAAACCCCATATTTCCCGCAGAGGAAAATATCTGACTAGTAAGAATCTTAAAACCTATTTATTGATATGTCTCCGTAAGGGAATCAAGTGTGTCTAGACTGGCATAAACATGGCAGCGAGAATCAGCTCAAACCCACTATAAAAAGGAATTTCAAAAACAAAACAAAAAAACTGGGAAATTCTTTACAATTCCTTCAGGGTCTCTGATGAAAGCTGGAATGACCCTATCTACAACGACAGCTGGATGTGGCATAAGGAGGGACACTTGGGACTGAGACGATTGGTGAGATTGGGTGAGCAAATGCAGACCCTTTAAAGCAATAATGCATGGCACCCATTCCATGGGTCCGAACTCTCCAGGTTGAAGGGAATATTACTACAGCTATAACATGTGCGGGAAACCTAGAGAACGGACACACTGTGAATACGAAAGGTTTCTAAAACTCAACGAATAGTCCCTCTCCTGGTGCTCCGCTTTGACTTTCCGTCTGCTTTACTATCAACCTCCCAACTTGGAGAGACAGCCCCTTTAACCTCTTGGTTCGCACAGGTTGCCAATTTGGCAGAGGATGAAAGGGAAGAGGGAGAACCAATGAGAGAGTAGCTGTTAGGCATTTGGACGGGCACATATCACTGTAATTTCCCGGCAGGAAGAAGAATTAACCAAATTCTCAGCCACCCACCGGGAACCAGTATAGGTCCTGAACCAAAATTTTGGACTTGCGGTCAGCTCACCAAAAACGAGTTGAAAAATGGAGCTCAGGGGCACAGCAATTCACAAACTGGCCGAGTAATAAAGGACAACTATCGTCCAAAAATCTGTTGAGGGAAGGCAACGAGGCGGACTTGAAAGCGAGGCAGAATAGCAGGAAACAGATTTCAAGAGGTACGTTGGAATCGCCTTTAAAGCACAGGAAGAGAGGCACAACTTCGACAATGACGCACTTGGCCAAAAAGGGCGTATGCGTTTTCTCCTGAATATATTCAGGAGAAAACGCATACGCCCTTTTTGGCCAAGCAAGCAAGCGGGCAATGAAAATCTGCACTACAAAGAAGTATCACTTCCCACCGGTCAAAAGGGACATCCACAAAATGTGTAAGAACAAGAAAGGCAAGACAGGCCCTGGAGAACAGGGAGCCTTGTTATGCTGATGGGCGGGATGTAAATTGCCAACTGCCTCTCTGGAGGAGTGCATTCTGTTCCCTAAAACAAGTAAAGAACAGAGCTACAGAGCCAAGGGCACAACCAGTCTAGGGAATATACCTTGGAAAAACTGAAAATCAATAAGACAGAGCCACCCCAAAATTTAGGGCTGCACTGCATACAAGGACCTCAACTTGGATACACCTTAAGTATCCCAGAAAATATAAACATGGTTCAAAAAATTGTGGTACTTACGTACGATGGAATATCCCTCAGCCATGAAATCAATGTCATAAGACCAGTAGCAGCAAAATGGGTGGATTCTGGTACGATGATTCTAAGTGAAATAAGTCACACAGAAAAAGAAACTTATCATAAGATATCACTTATGAAGATCCTGTAAACATGGCTACACTTGAACTGAGTTAGGAAAGAGAACAGTGTCTCACATTTAGAAAACACTCTTATACCTGCTTAAGGGGGAAGGAGAGGTGGGGTGATGCATAAAACCAGAGTTTGATATAAGCACAGGTACCGTTCCAAAAACCAACTATGGAATAGACAAGACCTACACCTTCCTCAGTGAAAGGGACTCAAAACCCCATATTTCCTGCCGAGGAAAATATCTGACTAGTAAGAATCTTAAAACCTATGTATTGATATGTCTCCGTAAGGGAATCAAGTGTGTCTAGACTGGCATAAACATGGCAGCGAGAATCAGCTCAAACCCACTATAAAAAGGAATTTCAAAAACAAAACAAAAAAACTGGGAAATTCTTTACAATTCCTTCAGGGTCTCTGATGAAAGCTGGAATGACCCTATCTACAACGACAGCTGGATGTGGCATAAGGAGGGACACTTGGGACTGAGACGATTGGTGAGATTGGGTGAGCAAATGCAGACCCTTTAAAGCAATAATGCATGGCACCCATTCCATGGGTCCGAACTCTCCAGGTTGAAGGGAATATTACTACAGCTATAACATGTGCGGGAAACCTAGAGAACGGACACACTGTGAATACGAAAGGTTTCTAAAACTCAACGAATAGTCCCTCTCCTGGTGCTCCAGTTTGACTTTCCGTCTGGTTTACTATCAACCTCCCAACTTGGAGAGACAGCCCCTTTAACCTCTTGGTTCGCACAGGTTGCCAATTTGGCAGAGGATGAAAGGGAAGAGGGAGAACCAATGAGAGAGTAGCTGTTAGGCATTTGGACGGGCACATATCACTGTAATTTCCCGGCAGGAAGAAGAATTAACCAAATTCTCAGCCACCCACCGGGAACCAGTATAGGTCCTGAACCAAAATTTTGGACTTGCGGTCAGCTCACCAAAAACGAGTTGAAAAATGGAGCTCAGGGGCACAGCAATTCACAAACTGGCCGAGTAATAAAGGACAACTATCGTCCAAAAATCTGTTGAGGGAAGGCAACGAGGCGGACTTGAAAGCGAGGCAGAATAGCAGGAAACAGATTTCAAGAGGTACGTTGGAATCGCCTTTAAAGCACAGGAAGAGGGGCACAACTTCGACAATGATGCACTTGGCCAAAAAGGGCGTATGCGTTTTCTTCTGAATATATTCAGGAGAAAACGCATACGCCCTTTTTGGCCAAGCAAGCAAGCGGGCAATGCAAATCTGCACTACAAAGAAGTATCACTTCCCACCGGTCAAAAGGGACATCCACAAAATGTGTAAGAACAAGAAAGGCAAGACAGGCCCTGGAGAACAGGGAGCCTTGTTATGCTGATGGGCGGGATGTAAATTGCCAACTGCCTCTCTGGAGGAGTGCATTCTGTTCCCTAAAACAAGTAAAGAACAGAGCTACAGAGCCAAGGGCACTACCAGTCTAGGGAATATACCTTGGGAAAACTGAAAATCAATAAGACAGAGCCACCCCAAAATTTAGGGCTGCACTGCATACAAGGACCTCAACTTGGATACACCTTAAGTATCCCAGAAAATATAAACATGGTTCAAAAAATTGTGGTACTTACGTACGATGGAATATCCCTCAGCCATGAAATCAATTTCATAAGACCAGTAGCAGCAAAAGGGGTGGATTCAGGTACGATGATTCTAAGTGAAATAAGTCACACAGAAAAAGAAACTTATCATAAGATATCACTTATGAAGATCCTGTAAATATGGCTACACTTGAACTGAGTTAGGAAAGAGAACAGTGTCTCACATTTAGAAAACACTCTTATACCTGCTTAAGGGGGAAGGAGAGGTGGGGTGATGCATAAAACCAGAGTTTGATATAAGCACAGGTACCGTTCCAAAAACCAACTATGGAATAGACAAGACCTACACCGTCCTCAGTGAAAGGGACTCAAAATCCCATATTTCCCACAGAGGAAAATATCTGACTAGTAAGAATCTTAAAACCTATGTATTGATATGTCTCCGTAAGGGAATCAAGTGTGTCTAGACTGGCATAAACATGGCAGCGAGAATCAGCTCAAACCCACTATAAAAAGGAATTTCAAAAACAAAACAAAAAAACTGGGAAATTCTTTACAATTCCTTCAGGGTCTCTGATGAAAGCTGGAATGACCCTATCTACAACGACAGCTGGATGTGGCATAAGGAGGGACACTTGGGACTGAGACGATTGGTGAGATTGGGTGAGCAAATGCAGACCCTTTAAAGCAATAATGCATGGCACCCATTCCATGGGTCCGAACTCTCCAGGTTGAAGGGAATATTACTACAGCTATAACATGTGCGGGAAACCTAGAGAACGGACACACTGTGAATACGAAAGGTTTCTAAAACTCAACGAATAGTCCCTCTCCTGGTGCTCCGGTTTGACTTTCCGTCTGCTTTACTATCAACCTCCCAACTTGGGGAGACAGCCCCTTTAACCTCTTGGTTCGCACTGGTTGCCAATTTGGCAGAGGATGAAAGGGAAGGGGAGAACCAATGAGAGAGTAGCTGTTAGGCATTTGGACGGGCACATATCACTGTAATTTCCCGGCAGGAAGAAGAATTAACCAAATTCTCAGCCACCCACCGGGAACCAGTATAGGTCCTGAACCAAAATTTTGGACTTGCGGTCAGCTCACCAAAAACGAGTTGAAAAATGGAGCTCAGGGGCACAGCAATTCACAAACTGGCCGAGTAATAAAGGACACCTATCGTCCAAAAATCTGTTGAGGGAAGGCAACTAGGCGGACTTGAAAGTGAGGCAGAATAGCAGGAAACAGATTTCAAGAGGTACGTTGGAATCGCCTTTAAAGCACAGGAAGAGGGGCACAACTTCGACAATGACGCACTTGGCCAAAAAGGGCGTATGCGTTTTCTCCTGAATATATTCAGGAGAAAACGCATACGCCCTTTTTGGCCAAGCAAGCAAGTGGGCAATGCAAATCTGCACTACAAAGAAGTATCACTTCCCACCGGTCAAAAGGGACATCCACAAAATGTGTAAGAACAAGAAAGGCAAGACAGGCCCTGGAGAACAGGGAGCCTTGTTATGCTGATGGGCGGGATGTAAATTGCCAACTGCCTCTCTGGAGGAGTGCATTCTGTTCCCTAAAACAAGTAAAGAACAGAGCTACAGAGCCAAGGGCACTACCAGTCTAGGGAATATACCTTGGGAAAACTGAAAATCAATAGACAGAGCCACACCAAAATTTAGGGCTGCACTGCATACAAGGACCTCAACTTGGATACACCTTAAGTATCCCAGAAAATATAAACATGGTTCAAAAAATTGTGGTACTTACGTACGATGGAATATCCCTCAGCCATGAAATCAATGTCATAAGACCAGTAGCAGCAAAATGGGTGGATTCAGGTACGATGATTCTAAGTGAAATAAGTCACACAGAAAAAGAAACTTATCATAAGATATCACTTATGAAGATCCTGTAAACATGGCTACACTTGAACTGAGTTAGGAAAGAGAACAATGTCTCACATTTAGAAAACACTCTTATACCTGCTTAAGGGGGAAGGAGAGGTGGGGTGATGCATAAAACCAGAGTTTGATATAAGCACAGGTACCGTTCCAAAATCCAACTATGGAATAGACAAGACCTACACAGTCCTCAGTGAAAGGGACTCAAAACCCCATATTTCCCGCAGAGGAAAATATCTGACTAGTAAGAATCTTAAAACCTATGTATTGATATGTCTCCGTAAGGGAATTAAGTGTGTCTAGACTGGCATAAACATGGCAGCGAGAATCAGCTCAAACCCACTATAAAAAGGAATTTCAAAAACAAAACAAAAAAACTGGGAAATTCTTTACAATTCCTTCAGGGTCTCTGATGAAAGCTGGAATGACCCTATCTACAACGACAGCTGGATGTGTCATAAGGAGGGACACTTGGGACTGAGACGATTGGTGAGATTGGGTGAGCAAATGCAGACCCTTTAAAGCAATAATGCATGGCACACATTCCATGGGTCCGAACTCTCCAGGTTGAAGGGAATATTACTACAGCTATAACATGTGCGGGAAACCTAGAGAACGGACACACTGTGAATACGAAACGTTTCTAAAACTCAACGAATAGTCCCTCTCCTGGTGCTCCGGTTTCACTTTCCATCTGCTTTACTATCAACCTCCCAACTTGGAGAGACAGCCCCTTTAACCTCTTGGCTCGCACAGGTTGCCAATTTGGCAGAGGATGAAAGGGAAGAGGGAGAACCAATGAGAGAGTAGCTGTTAGGCATTTGGACGGGCACATATCACTGTAATTTCCCGGCAGGAAGAAGAATTAACCAAATTCTCAGCCACCCACCGGGAACCAGTATAGGTCCTGAACCAAAATTCTGGACTTGCGGTCAGCTCACCAAAAACGAGTTTAAAAATGGAGCTCAGGGGCACAGCAATTCACAAACTGGCCGAGTAATAAAGGACAACTATCGTCCAAAAATCTGTTGAGGGAAGGCAACGAGGCGGACTTGAAAGTGAGGCAGAATAGCAGGAAACAGATTTCAAGAGGTACGTTGGAATCGCCTTTAAAGCACAGGAAGAGGGGCACAACTTCGACAATGACGCACTTGGCCAAAAAGGGCGTATGCGTTTTCTCCTGAATATATTCAGGAGAAAACGCATACGCCCTTTTTGGCCAAGCAAGCAAGCGGGCAATGCAAATCTGCACTACAAAGAAGTATCACTTCCCACCGGTCAAAAGGGACATCCACAAAATGTGTAAGAACAAGAAAGGCAAGACAGGCCCTGGAGAACAGGGAGCCTTGTTATGCTGATGGGCGGGATGTAAATTGCCAACTGCCTCTCTGGAGGAGTGCATTCTGTTCCCTAAAACAAGTAAAGAACAGAGCTACAGAGCCAAGGGCACTACCAGTCTAGGGAATATACCTTGGGAAAACTGAAAATCAATAAGACAGAGCCACCCCAAAATTTAGGGCTGCACTGCATACAAGGACCTCAACTTGGATACACCTTAAGTATCCCAGAATATATAAACATGGTTCAAAAAATTGTGGTACTTACGTACGATGGAATATCCCTCAGCCATGAAATCAATGTCATAAGACCAGTAGCAGCAAAATGGGTGGATTCAGGTACGATGATTCTAAGTGAAATAAGTCACACAGAAAAAGAAACTTATCATAAGATATCACTTATGAAGATCCTGTAAACATGGCTACACTTGAACTGAGTTAGGAAAGACAACAGTGTCTCACATTTAGAAAACACTCTTATACCTGCTTAAGGGGGAAGGAGAGGTGGGGTGATGCATAAAACCAGAGTTTGATATAAGCACAGGTACCGTTCCAAAAACCAACTATGGAATAGACAAGACCTACACCTTCCTCAGTGAAAGGGACTCAAAACCCCATATTTCCCGCAGAGGAAAATATCTGACTAGTAAGAATCTTAAAACCTATGTATTGATATGTCTCCGTAAGGGAATCAAGTGTGTCTAGACTGGCATAAACATGGCAGCGAGAATCAGCTCAAACCCACTATAAAAAGGAATTTCAAAAACAAAACAAAAAAACTGGGAAATTCTTTACAATTCCTTCAGGGTCTCTGATGAAAGCTGGAATGACCCTATCTACAATGACAGCTGGATGTGGCATAAGGAGGGACACTTGGGACTGAGACGATTGGTGAGATTTGGCGAGCAAATGCAGTCCCTTTAAAGCAATAATGCATGGCACCCATTCCATGGGTCCGAACTCTCCAGGTTGAAGGGAATATTACTACAGCTATAACATGTGCGGGAAACCTAGAGAACGGACACACTGTGAATACGAAAGGTTTCTAAAACTCAACGCATAGTCCCTCTCCTGGTGCTCCGGTTTGACTTTCCATCTGCTTTACTATCATCCTCCCAACTTGGAGAGACAGCCCCTTTAACCTCTTGGTTCGCACAGGTTGCCAATTTGGCAGAGGATGAAAGGGAAGAGGGAGAACCAATGAGAGAGTAGCTGTGAGGCATTTGGACGGGCACATATCACTGTAATTTCCCGGCAGGAAGAAGAATTAACCAAATTCTCAGCCACCCACCGGGAACCAGTATAGGTCCTGAACCAAAATTTTGGACTTGCGGTCAGCTCACCAAAAACGAGTTGAAAAATGGAGCTCAGGGGCACAGCAATTCACAAACTGGCCAAGTAATAAAGGACAACTATCGTCCAAAAATCTGTTGAGGGAAGGCAACGAGGCAGACTTGAAAGCGAGGCAGAATAGCAGGAAACAGATTTCAAGAGGTACGTTGGAATCACCTTTAAAGCACAGGAAGAGGGGCACAACTTCGACAATGATGCACTTGGCCAAAAAGGGCGTATGCGTTTTCTCCTGAATATATTCAGGAGAAAACGCATACGCCCTTTTTGGCCAAGCAAGCAAGCGGGCAATGCAAATCTGCACTACAAAGAAGTATCACTTCCCACCGGTCAAAAGGGACATCCACAAAATGTGTAAGAACAAGAAAGGCAAGACAGGCCCTGGAGAACAGGGAGCCTTGTTATGCTGATGGGCGGGATGTAAATTGCCAACTGCCTCTCTGGCGGAGTGCATTGTGTTCCCTAAAACAAGTAAACAACAGAGCTACAGAGCCAAGGGCACTTCCAGTCTAGGGAATATACCTTGGGAAAACTGAAGATCAATAAGACAGAGCCACCCCAAAATTTAGTTCTGCACTGCTTACAAGGACCTCAACTTGGGTACACCTTAAATATCCCATGAAATATAAAAATGGTTCAAAAAATTGTGGTACTTACGTACGATGGAATATCCCTCAGCCATGAAATCAATGTCATAAGACCAGTAGCAGCAAAATGGGTGGATTCAGGTACGATGATTCTAAGTGAAATAAGTCACAGAGAAAAAGAAACTTATCATAAAATATCACTTATGAAGATCCTGTAAACATGGCTACACTTGAACTGAGTTAGGAAAGAGAACAGTGTCTCACATTTAGAAAACACTCGTATGCCTGCTTAAGGGGGAAGGAGAGGTGGGGTGATGCATAAAACCAGAGTTTGATATAAGCACAGGTACCGTTCCAAAAACCAACTATGGGATAGAGAAGACCTACACCGTCCTCAGTGAAAGGGACTCAAAACCCCATATATCCCGCAGAGGAAAATATCTGACTAGTAAGAATCTTAAAACCTATGTATTGATATGTCTCCGTAAGGGAATCAAGTGTGTCTAGACTGGCATAAACATGGCAGCGAGAATCAGCTCAAACCCACTATAAAAAGGAATTTCAAAAACAAAACAAAAAAACTGGGAAATTCTTTACAATTCCTTCAGGGTCTCTGATGAAAGCTGGAATGACCCTATCTACAATGACAGCTGGATGTGGCATAAGGAGGGACACTTGGGACTGAGAGGATTGGTGAGATTGGGTGAGCAAATGCAGACCCTTTAAAGCAATAATGCATGGCACCCATTCCATGGGTCCGAACTCTCCAGGTTGAAGGGAATATTACTACAGCTATAACATGTGCGGGAAACCTAGAGAACGGACACACTGTGAATACGAAAGGTTTCTAAAACTCAATGAATAGTCCCTCTCCTGGTGCTCCGGTTTGACTTCCGTCTGCTTTACTATCAACCTCCCAACTTGGAGAGACAGCCCCTTTAACCTCTTGGTTCGCACAGGTTGCCAATTTGGCAGAGGATGAAAGGGAAGAGGGAGAACCAATGAGAGAGTAGCTGTTAGGCATTTGGACGGGCACATATCACTGTAATTTCCCGGCAGGAAGAAGAATTAACCAAATTCTCAGCCACCCACCGGGAAGCAGTATAGGTCCTGAACCAAAATTTTGGACTTGCGGTCAGCTCACAAAAAACGAGTTGAAAAATGGAGCTCAGGGGCACAGCAATTCACAAACTGGCCGAGTAATAAAGGACAACTATCGTCCAAAAATCTGTTGAGGGAAGGCAACGAGGCGGACTTGAAAGCGAGGCAGAATAGCAGGAAACAGATTTCAAGAGGTACGTTGGAATCGCCTTTAAAGCACAGGAAGAGGGGCACAACTTCGACAATGATGCACTTGGCCAAAAAGGGCGTATGCGTTTTCTCCTGAATATATTCAGGAGAAAACGCATACGCCCATTTTGGCCAAGCAAGCAAGCGGGCAATGCAAATCTGCACTACAAAGAAGTATCACTTCCCACCGGTCAAAAGGGACATCCAAAAAATGTGTAAGAACAAGAAAGGCAAGACAGGCCCTGGAGAACAGGGAGCCTTGTTATGCTGATGGGCGGGATGTAAATTGCCAACTGCCTCTCTGGAGGAGTGCATTCTGTTCCCTAAAACAAGTAAAGAACAGAGCTACAGAGCCAAGGGCACTACCAGTCTAGGGAATATACCTTGGGAAAACTGAAAATCAATAAGACAGAGCCACCCCAAAATTTAGGGCTGCACTGCATACAAGGACCTCAACTTGGATACACCTTAAGTATGCCAGAAAATATAAACATGGTTCAAAAAATTGTGGTACTTACGTACGATGGAATACCCCTCAGCCATGAAATCAATGTCATAAGACCAGTAGCAGCAAAATGGGTGGATTCAGGTACGATGATTCTAAGTGAAATAAGTCACAGAGAAAAAGAAACTTATCATAAGATATCACTTATGAAGATCCTGTAAACATGGCTACACTTGAACTGAGTTAGGAAAGAGAACAGTGTCTCACATTTAGAAAACACTCGTATGCCTGCTTAAGGGGGAAGGAGAGGTGGGGTGATGCATAAAACCAGAGTTTGATATAAGCACAGGTACCGTTCCAAAAACCAACTATGGAATAGACAAGACCTACACCGTCCTCAGTGAAAGGGACTCAAAACCCCATATTTCCCGCAGAGGAAAATATCTGACTAGTAAGAATCTTAAAACCTATGTATTGATATGTCTCCGTAAGGGAATCAAGTGTGTCTAGACTGGCATAAACATGGCAGCGAGAATCAGCTCAAACCCACTATAAAAAGGAATTTCAAAAACAAAACAAAAAAACTGGGAAATTCTTTACAATTCCTTCAGGGTCTCTGATGAAAGCTGGAATGACCCTATCTACAACGACAGCTGGATGTGGCATAAGGAGGGACACTTGGGACTGAGACGATTGGTGAGATTGGGTGAGCAAATGCAGACCCTTTAAAGCAATAATGCATGGCACCCATTCCATGGGTCCGAACTCTCCAGGTTGAAGGGAATATTACTACAGCTATAACATGTGCGGGAAACCTAGAGAACGGACACACTGTGAATACGAAATGTTTCTAAAACTCAATGAATAGTCCCTCTCCTGGTGCTCCGGTTTGACTTCCGTCTGCTTTACTATCAACCTCCCAACTTTGAGAGACAGCCCCTTTAACCTGTTGGTTCGCACAGGTAGCCAATTTGGCAGAGGATGAAAGGGAAGAGGGAGAACCAATGAGAGAGTAGCTGTTAGGCATTTGGACGGGCACATATCACTGTAATTTCCCGGCAGGAAGAAGAATTAACCAAATTCTCAGCCACCCACCGGGAACCAGTATAGGTCCTGCACCAAAATTTTGGACTTGCGGTCAGCTCACCAAAAACGAGTTGAAAAATGGAGCTCAGGGGCACAGCAATTCACAAACTGGCCGAGTAATAAAGGACAACTATCGTCCAAAAATCTGTTGAGGGAAGGCAACGAGGCGGACTTGAAAGCGAGGCAGAATAGCAGGAAACAGATTTCAAGAGGTACGTTGGAATCGCCTTTAAAGCACAGGAAGAGGGGCACAACTACGACAATGATGCACTTGGCCAAAAAGGGCGTATGCGTTTTCTCCTGAATATATTCAGGAGAAAACGCATACGCCCTTTTTGGCCAAGCAAGCAAGCGGACAATGCAAATCTGCACTACAAAGAAGTATCACTTCCCACCGGTCAAAAGGGACATCCACAAAATGTGTAAGAACAAGAAAGGCAAGACAGGCCCTGGAGAACAGGGAGCCTTGTTATGCTGATGGGCGGGATGTAAATTGCCAACTGCCTCTCTGGAGGAGTGCATTCTGTTCCCTAAAACAAGTAAAGAACAGAGCTACAGAGCCAAGGGCACTACCAGTCTAGGGAATATACCTTGGGAAAACTGAAAATCAATAAGACAGAGCCACCCCAAAATTTAGGGCTGCACTGCATACAAGGACCTCAACTTGGATACACCTTAAGTATCCCAGAAAATATAAACATGGTTCAAAAAATTGTGGTACTTACGTACGATGGAATACCCCTCAGCCATGAAATCAATGTCATAAGACCAGTAGCAGCAAAATGGGTGGATTCAGGTACGATGATTCTAAGTGAAATAAGTCACACAGAAAAAGAAACTTATCATAAGATATCACTTATGAAGATCCTGTAAACATGGCTACACTTGAACTGAGTTAGGAAAGAGAACAGTGTCTCACATTTAGAAAACACTCTTATACCTGCTTAAGGGGGAAGGAGAGGTGGGGTGATGCATAAAACCAGAGTTTGATATAAGCACAGGTACCGTTCCAAAAACCAACTATGGAATAGACAAGACCTACACCGTCCTCAGTGAAAGGGACTCAAAACCCCATATTTCCCGCAGAGGAAAATATCTGACTAGTAAGAATCTTAAAACCTATGTATTGATATGTCTCCGTAAGGGAATCAAGTGTGTCTAGACTGGCATAAACATGGCAGCGAGAATCAGCTCAAACCCACTATAAAAAGGAATTTCAAATACAAAACAAAAAAACTGGGAAATTCTTTACAATTCCTTCAGGGTCACTGATGAAAGCTGGAATGACCCTATCTACAATGACAGCTGAATGTGGCATAAGGAGGGACACTTGGGACTGAAACGATTGGTGAGATTGGGTGAGCAAATGCAGACCCTTTAAAGCAATAATGCATGGCACCCATTCCATGGGTCCGAACTCTCCAGGTTGAAGGGAATATTACTACAGCTATAACATGTGCGGGAAACCTAGAGAACGGACACACTGTGAATACGAAAGGTTTCTAAAACTCAACGAATAGTCCCTCTCCTGGTGCTCCGGTTTGACTTTCCATCTGCTTTACTATCAACCTCCCAACTTGGAGAGACAGCCCCTTAAACCTCTTGGTTCGCACAGGTTGCCAATTTGGCAGAGGATGAAAGGGAAGAGGGAGAACCAATGAGAGAATAGCTGTTAGGCATTTGGACGGGCACATATCACTGTAATTTCCCAGCAGGAAGAAGAATTAACCAAATTCTCAGCCACCTAGCGGGAACCAGTATAGGTCCTGAACCAAAATTTTGGACTTGCGGTCAGCTCACCAAAAACGAGTTGAAAAATGGAGCTCAGGGGCACGGCAATTCACAAACTGGCCGAGTAATAAAGGACAACTATCGTCCAAAAATCTGTTGAGGGAAGGCAACGAGGCGGACTTGAAAGCGAGGCAGAATAGCAGGAAACAGATTTCAAGAGGTACGTTGGAATCGCCTTTAAAGCACAGGAAGAGGGGCACAACTTCGACAATGATGCACTTGGCCAAAAAGGGCGTATGCGTTTTCTCCTGAATATATTCAGGAGAAAACGCATACGCCCTTTTTGGCCAAGCAAGCAAGCGGACAATGCAAATCTGCACTACAAAGAAGTATCACTTCCCACCGGTCAAAAGGGACATCCAAAAAATGTGTAAGAACAAGAAAGGCAAGACAGGCCCTGGAGAACAGGGAGCCTTGTTATGCTGATGGGCGGGATGTAAATTGCCAACTGCCTCTCTGGAGGAGTGCATTCTGTTCCCTAAAACAAGTAAAGAACAGAGCTACAGAGCCAAGGGCACTACCAGTCTAGGGAATATACCTTGGGAAAACTGAAAATCAGTAAGACAGAGCCACCCCAAAATTTAGGGCTGTACTGCATACAAGGACCTCAACTTGGATACACCTTAACTATCCCAGAAAATATAAACATGGTTCAAAAAATTGTGGTACTTACGTACGATGGAATACCCCTCAGCCATGAAATCAATGTCATAAGACCAGTAGCAGCAAAATGGGTGGATTCAGGTACGATGATTCTAAGTGAAATAAGTCACACAGAAAAAGAAACTTATCATAAGATATCACTTATGAAGATCCTGTAAACATGGCTACACTTGAACTGAGTTAGGAAAGAGAACTGTGTCTCACATTTAGAAAACACTCTTATACCTGCTTAAGGGGGAAGGAGAGGTGGGGTGATGCATAAAACCAGAGTTTGATATAAGCACAGGTACCGTTCCAAAAACCAACTATGGAATAGACAAGACCTACACCGTCCTCAGTGAAAGGGACTCAAAACCCCATATTTCCCGCAGAGGAAAATATCTGACTAGTAAGAATCTTAAAACCTATGTATTGATATGTCTCCGTAAGGGAATCAAGTGTGTCTAGACTGGCATAAACATGGCAGCGAGAATCAGCTCAAACCCACTATAAAAAGGAATTTCAAAAACAAAACAAAAAAACTGGGAAATTCTTTACAATTCCTTCAGGGTCTCTGATGAAAGCTGGAATGACCCTATCTACAACGACAGCTGGATGTGGCATAAGGAGGGACATTTGGGACTGAGACGATTGGTGAGATTGGGTGAGCAAATGCAGACCCTTTAAAGCAATAATGCATGGCACCCATTCCATGGGTCCGAACTCTCCAGGTTGAAGGGAATATTACTACAGCTATAACATGTGCGGGAAACCTAGAGAACGGACACACTGTGAATACGAAAGGTTTCTAAAACTCAACGAATAGTCCCTCTCCTGGTGCTCCGGTTTGACTTTCCGTCTGCTTTACTATCAACCTCCCAACTTGGAGAGACAGCCCCTTTAACCTCTTGGTTCGCACAGGTTGCCCATTTGGCAGAGGATGAAAGGGAAGAGGGAGAACCAATGAGAGAGTAGCTGTTAGCCATTTGGACGGGCACATATCACTGTAATTTCCCGGCAGGAAGAAGAATTAACCAAATTCTCAGCCACCCACCGGGAACCAGTATAGGTCCTGAACCAAAATTTTGGACTTGCGGTCAGCTCACCAAAAACGAGTTGAAAAATGGAGCTCAGGGGCACAGCAATTCACAAACTGGCCAAGTAATAAAGGACAACTATCGTCCAAAAATCTGTTGAGGGAAGGCAACGAGGCGGACTTGAAAGCGAGGCAGAATAGCAGGAAACAGATTTCAAGAGGTACGTTGGAATCGCCTTTAAAGCACAGGAAGAGGGGCACAACTTCGACAATGATGCACTTGGCCAAAAAGGGCGTATGCGTTTTCTCCTGAATATATTCAGGAGAAAACGCATACGCCCTTTTTGGCCAAGCAAGCAAGCGGGCAATGCAAATCTGCACTACAAAGAAGTATCACTTCCCACCGGTCAAAAGGGACATCCACAAAATGTGTAAGAACAAGAAAGGCAAGACAGGCCCTGGAGAACTGGGAGCCTTGTTATGCTGATGGGCGGGATGTAAATTGCCAACTGCCTCTCTGGAGGAGTGCATTGTGTTCCCTAAAACAAGTAAACAACAGAGCTACAGAGTCAAGGGCACTTCCAGTCTAGGGAATATACCTTGGGAAAACTGAAGATCAATAAGACAGAGCCACCCCAAAATTTAGTTCTGCACTGCTTACAAGGACCTCAACTTGGGTACACATTAAATATCCCAGGAAATATAAAAATGGTTCAAAAAATTGTGGTACTTACGTACGATGGAATATCCCTCAGCCATGAAATCAATGTCATAAGACCAGTAGCAGCAAAATGGGTGGATTCAGGTACGATGATTCTAAGTGAAATAAGTCACAGAGAAAAAGAAACTTATCATAAGATATCACTTATGAAGATCCTGTAAACATGGCTACACTTGAACTGAGTTAGGAAAGAGAACAGTGTCTCACATTTAGAAAACACTCGTATGCCTGCTTAAGGGGGAAGGAGAGGTGGGGTGATGCATAAAACCAGAGTTTGATATAAGCACAGGTACCGTTCCAAAAACCAACTATGGAATAGACAAGACCTACACCGTCCTCAGTGAAAGGGACTCAAAACCCCATATTTCCCGCAGAGGAAAATATCTGACTAGTAAGAATCTTAAAACCTATGTATTGATATGTCTCCGTAAGGGAATCAAGTGTGTCTAGACTGGCATAAACATGGCAGCGAGAATCAGCTCAAACCCACTATAAAAAGGAATTTCAAAAACAAAACAAAAAAACTGGGAAATTCTTTACAATTCCTTCAGGGTCTCTGATGAAACCTGGAATGACCCTACCTACAACGACAGCTGGATGTGGCATAAGGAGGGACACTTGGGACTGAGACGATTGGTGAGATTGGGTGAGCAAATGCAGACCCTTTAAAGCAATGATGCATGGCACCCATTCCATGGGTCCGAACTCTCCAGGTTGAAGGGAATATTACTACAGCTATAACATGTGCGGGAAACCTAGAGAACGGACACACTGTGAATACGAAAGGTTTCTAAAACTCAACGAATAGTCCCTCTCCTGGTGCTCCGGTTTGACTTTCCATCTGCTTTACTATCAACCTACCAACTTGCAGAGACAGCCCCTTAAACCTCTTGGTTCGCACAGGTTGCCAATTTGGCAGAGGATGAAAGGGAAGAGGGAGAACCAATGAGAGAATAGCTGTTAGGCATTTGGATGGGCACATATCACTGTAATTTCCCAGCAGGAAGAAGAATTAACCAAATTCTCAGCCACCCAGCGGGAACCAGTATAGGTCCTGAACCAAAATTTTGGACTTGCGGTCAGCTCACCAAAAACGAGTTGAAAAATGGAGCTCAGGGGCACGGCAATTCACAAACTGGCCGAGTAATAAAGGACAACTATCGTCCAAAAATCTGTTGAGGGAAGGCAACGAGGCGGACTTGAAAGCGAGGCAGAATAGCAGGAAACAGATTTCAAGAGGTACGTTGGAATCGCCTTTAAAGCACAGGAAGAGGGGCACAACTTCGACAATGATGCACTTGGCCAAAAAGGGCGTATGCGTTTTCTCCTGAATATATTCAGGAGAAAACGCATACGCCCTTTTTGGCCAAGCAAGCAAGCGGACAATGCAAATCTGCACTACAAAGAAGTATCACTTCCCACCGGTCAAAAGGGACATCCAAAAAATGTGTAAGAACAAGAAAGGCAAGACAGGCCCTGGAGAACAGGGAGCCTTGTTATGCTGATGGGCGGGATGTAAATTGCCAACTGCCTCTCTGGAGGAGTGCATTCTGTTCCCTAAAACAAGTAAAGAACAGAGCTACAGAGCCAAGGGCACTACCAGTCTAGGGAATATACCTTGGGAAAACTGAAAATCAGTAAGACACAGCCACCCCAAATTTAGGGCTGTACTGCATACAAGGACCTCAACTTGGATACACCTTAAGTATCCCAGAAAATATAAACATGGTTCAAAAAATTGTGGTACTTACGTACGATGGAATACCCCTCAGCCATGAAATCAATGTCATAAGACCAGTAGCAGCAAAATGGGTGGATTCAGGTACGATGATTCTAAGTGAAATAAGTCACACAGAAAAAGAAACTTATCATAAGATATCACTTATGAAGATCCTGTAAACATGGCTACACTTGAACTGAGTTAGGAAAGAGAACTGTGTCTCACATTTAGAAAACACTCTTATACCTGCTTAAGGGGGAAGGAGAGGTGGGGTGATGCATAAAACCAGAGTTTGATATAAGCACAGGTACCGTTCCAAAAACCAACTATGGAATAGACAAGACCTACACCGTCCTCAGTGAAAGGGACTCAAAACCCCATATTTCCCGCAGAGGAAAATATCTGACTAGTAAGAATCTTAAAACCTATGTATTGATATGTCTCCGTAAGGGAATCAAGTGTGTCTAGACTGGCATAAACATGGCAGCGAGAATCAGCTCAAACCCACTATAAAAAGGAATTTCAAAAACAAAACAAAAAAACTGGGAAATTCTTTACAATTCCTTCAGGGTCTCTGATGAAAGCTGGAATGACCCTATCTACAACGACAGCTGGATGTGGCATAAGGAGGGACATTTGGGACTGAGACGATTGGTGAGATTGGGTGAGCAAATGCAGACCCTTTAAAGCAATAATGCATGGCACCCATTCCATGGGTCCGAACTCTCCAGGTTGAAGGGAATATTACTACAGCTATAACATGTGCGGGAAACCTAGAGAACGGACACACTGTGAATACGAAAGGTTTCTAAAACTCAACGAATAGTCCCTCTCCTGGTGCTCCGGTTTGACTTTCCGTCTGCTTTACTATCAACCTCCCAACTTGGAGAGACAGCCCCTTTAACCTCTTGGTTCGCACAGGTTGCCCATTTGGCAGAGGATGAAAGGGAAGAGGGAGAACCAATGAGAGAGTAGCTGTTAGCCATTTGGACGGGCACATATCACTGTAATTTCCCGGCAGGAAGAAGAATTAACCAAATTCTCAGCCACCCACCGGGAACCAGTATAGGTCCTGAACCAAAATTTTGGACTTGCGGTCAGCTCACCAAAAACGAGTTGAAAAATGGAGCTCAGGGGCACAGCAATTCACAAACTGGCCAAGTAATAAAGGACAACTATCGTCCAAAAATCTGTTGAGGGAAGGCAACGAGGCGGACTTGAAAGCGAGGCAGAATAGCAGGAAACAGATTTCAAGAGGTACGTTGGAATCGCCTTTAAAGCACAGGAAGAGGGGCACAACTTCGACAATGATGCACTTGGCCAAAAAGGGCGTATGCGTTTTCTCCTGAATATATTCAGGAGAAAACGCATACGGCCTTTTTGGCCAAGCAAGCAAGCGGGCAATGCAAATCTGCACTACAAAGAAGTATCACTTCCCACCGGTCAAAAGGGACATCCACAAAATGTGTAAGAACAAGAAAGGCAAGACAGGCCCTGGAGAACTGGGAGCCTTGTTATGCTGATGGGCGGGATGTAAATTGCCAACTGCCTCTCTGGAGGAGTGCATTGTGTTCCCTAAAACAAGTAAACAACAGAGCTACAGAGTCAAGGGCACTTCCAGTCTAGGGAATATACCTTGGGAAAACTGAAGATCAATAAGACAGAGCCACCCCAAAATTTAGTTCTGCACTGCTTACAAGGACCTCAACTTGGGTACACATTAAATATCCCAGGAAATATAAAAATGGTTCAAAAAATTGTGGTACTTACGTACGATGGAATATCCCTCAGCCATGAAATCAATGTCATAAGACCAGTAGCAGCAAAATGGGTGGATTCAGGTACGATGATTCTAAGTGAAATAAGTCACAGAGAAAAAGAAACTTATCATAAGATATCACTTATGAAGATCCTGTAAACATGGCTACACTTGAACTGAGTTAGGAAAGAGAACAGTGTCTCACATTTAGAAAACACTCGTATGCCTGCTTAAGGGGGAAGGAGAGGTGGGGTGATGCATAAAACCAGAGTTTGATATAAGCACAGGTACCGTTCCAAAAACCAACTATGGAATAGACAAGACCTACACCGTCCTCAGTGAAAGGGACTCAAAACCCCATATTTCCCGCAGAGGAAAATATCTGACTAGTAAGAATCTTAAAACCTATGTATTGATATGTCTCCGTAAGGGAATCAAGTGTGTCTAGACTGGCATAAACATGGCAGCGAGAATCAGCTCAAACCCACTATAAAAAGGAATTTCAAAAACAAAACAAAAAAACTGGGAAATTCTTTACAATTCCTTCAGGGTCTCTGATGAAACCTGGAATGACCCTACCTACAACGACAGCTGGATGTGGCATAAGGAGGGACACTTGGGACTGAGACGATTGGTGAGATTGGGTGAGCAAATGCAGACCCTTTAAAGCAATAATGCATGGCACCCATTCCATGGGTCCGAACTCTCCAGGTTGAAGGGAATATTACTACAGCTATAACATGTGCGGGAAACCTAGAGAACGGACACACTGTGAATACGAAAGGTTTCTAAAACTCAATGAATAGTCCCTCTCCTGGTGCTCCGGTTTGACTTCCGTCTGCTTTACTATCAACCTCCCAACTTTGAGAGACAGCCCCTTTAACCTGTTGGTTCGCACAGGTTGCCAATTTGGCAGAGGATGAAAGGGAAGAGGGAGAACCAATGAGAGAGTAGCTGTTAGGCATTTGGACGGGCACATATCACTGTAATTTCCCGGCAGGAAGAAGAATTATCCAAATTCTCAGCCACCCACCGGGAACCAGTATAGGTCCTGAACCAAAATTTTGGACTTGCGGTCAGCTCACCAAAAACGAGTTGAAAAATGGAGCTCAGGGGCACAGCAATTCACAAACTGGCCGAGTAATAAAGGACAACTATCGTCCAAAAATCTGTTGAGGGAAGGCAACGAGGCGGACTTGAAAGCGAGGCAGAATAGCAGGAAACAGATTTCAAGAGGTACGTTGGAATCGCCTTTAAAGCACAGGAAGAGGGGCACAACTACGACAATGATGCACTTGGCCAAAAAGGGCGTATGCGTTTTCTCCTGAATATATTCAGGAGAAAACGCATACGCCCTTTTTGGCCAAGCAAGCAAGCGGGCAATGCAAATCTGCACTACAAAGAAGTATCACTTCCCACCGGTCAAAAGGGACATCCACAAAATGTGTAAGAACAAGAAAGGCAAGACAGGCCCTGGAGAACAGGGAGCCTTGTTATGCTGATGGGCGGGATGTAAATTGCCACCTGCCTCTCTGGAGGAGTGCATTCTGTTCCCTAAAACAAGTAAAGAACAGAGCTACAGAGCCAAGGGCACTACCAGTCTAGGGAATATACCTTGGGAAAACTGAAAATCAATAAGACAGAGCCACCCCAAAATTTAGGGCTGCACTGCATACAAGGACCTCAACTTGGATACACCTTAAGTATCCCAGAAAATATAAACATGGTTCAAAAAATTGTGGTACTTACGTACGATGGAATACCCCTCAGCCATGAAATCAATGTCATAAGACCAGTAGCAGCAAAATGGGTGGATTCAGGTACGAAGATTCTAAGTGAAATAAGTCACACAGAAAAAGAAACTTATCATAAGATATCACTTATGAAGATCCTGTAAACATGGCTACACTTGAACTGAGTTAGGAAAGAGAACAGTGTCTCACATTTAGAAAACACTCTTATACCTGCTTAAGGGGGAAGGAGAGGTGGGGTGATGCATAAAACCAGAGTTTGATATAAGCACAGGTACCGTTCCAAAAACCAACTATGGAATAGACAAGACCTACACCGTCCTCAGTTAAAGGGACTCAAAACTCCATATTTCCCGCAGAGGAAAATATCTGACTAGTAAGAATCTTAAAACCTATGTATTGATATGTCTCCGTAAGGGAATCAAGTGTGTCTAGACTGGCATAAACATGGCAGCGAGAATCAGCTCAAACCCACTATAAAAAGGAATTTCAAAAACAAAACAAAAAAACTGGGAAATTCTTTACAATTCCTTCAGGGTCACTGATGAAAGCTGGAATGACCCTATCTGCAATGACAGCTGGATGTGGCATAAGGAGGGACACTTGGGACTGAGACGATTGGTGAGATTGGGTGAGCAAATGCAGACCCTTTAAAGCAATAATGCATGGCACCCATTCCATGGGTCCGAACTCTCCAGGTTGAAGGGAATATTACTACAGCTATAACATGTGCGGGAAACCTAGAGAATGGACACACTGTGAATACGAAAGGTTTCTAAAACTCAACGAATAGTCCCTCTCCTGGTGCTCCGGTTTGACTTTCCATCTGCTTTACTATCAACCTCCCAACTTGCAGAGACAGCCCCTTTAACCTCTTGGTTCGCACAGGTTGCCAATTTGGCAGAGGATGAAAGGGAAGAGGGAGAACCAATGAGAGAATAGCTGTTAGGCATTTGGACGGGCACATATCACTGTAATTTCCCAGCAGGAAAAAGAATTAACCAAATTCTCAGCCACCCAGCGGGAACCAGTATAGGTCCTGAACCAAAATTTTGGACTTGCGGTCAGCTCACCAAAAACGAGTTGAAAAATGGAGCTCAGAGGCACGGCAATTCACAAACTGGCCGAGTAATAAAGGACAACTATCGTCCAAAAATCTGTTGAGGGAAGGCAACGAGGCGGACTTGAAAGCGAGGCAGAATAGCAGGAAACAGATTTCAAGAGGTACGTTGGAATCGCCTTTAAAGCACAGGAAGAGGGGCACAACTTCGACAATGATGCACTTGGCAAAAAAGGGCATATGCGTTTTCTCCTGAATATATTCAGGAGAAAACGCATACGCCCTTTTTGGCCAAGCAAGCCAGCGGGCAATGCAAATCTGCACTACAAAGAAGTATCACTTCCCACTGGTCAAAAGGGACATCCACAAAATGTGTAAGAACAAGAAAGGCAAGACAGGCCCTGGAGAACAGGGAGCCTTGTTATGCTGATGGGCGGGATGTAAATTGCCAACTGCCTCTCTGGAGGAGTGCATTCTGTTACCTAAAACAAGTAAAGAACAGAGCTACAGAGCCAAGGGCACTACCAGTTTAGAGAATATACGTTGAGAAAACTGAAAATCAATAAGACAGAGCCACCCCAAAATTTAGGGCTGCACTGCATACAAGGACCTCAACTTGGATACACCTTAAAAATCCCAGAAAATATAAACATGGTTCAAAAAATTGTGGTACTTACGTACGATGGAATATCCCTCAGCCATGAAATCAATGTCATAAGACCAGTAGCAGCAAAATGGGTGGATTCAGGTACGATGATTCTAAGTGAAATAAGTCACACAGAAAAAGAAACTTATCATAAGATATCAGTTATGAAGATCCTGTAAACATGGCTACACTTGAACTGAGTTAGGAAAGAGAACAGTGTCTCACATTTAGAAAACACTCTTATACCTGCTTAAGGGGGAAGGAGAGGTGGGGTGATGCATAAAACCAGAGTTTGATATAAGCACAGGTACCGTTCCAAAAATCAACTATGGAATAGACAAGACCTACACCGTCCTCAGTGAAAGGGACTCAAAACCCCATATTTCCCGCAGAGGAAAATATCTGACTAGTAATAATCTTAAAACCTATGTATTGATATGTCTCCGTAAGGGAATCAAGTGTGTCTAGACTGGCATAAACATGGCAGCGAGAATCAGCTCAAACCCACTATAAAAAGGAATTTCAAAAACAAAACAAAAAAACTGGGAAATTCTTTACAATTCCTTCAGGGTCTCTGATGAAAGTTGGAATGACCCTATCTACAATGACAGCTGGATGTGGCATAAGGAGGGACACTTGGGACTGAGACGATTGGTGAGACTGGGTGAGCAAATGCAGACCCTTTAAAGCAATAATGCATGGCACCCATTCCATGGGTCCGAACTCTCCAGGTTGAAGGGAATATTACTACAGCTATAACATGTGCGGGAAACCTAGAGAACGGACACACTGTGAATACGAAAGGTTTCTAAAACTCAACGAATAGTCCCTCTCCTGGTGCTCCGGTTTGACTTTCCGTCTGCTTTACTATCAACCTCCCAACTTGGAGAGACAGCCCCTTTAACCTCTTGGTTCGCACAGGTTGCCAATTTGGCAGAGGATGAAAGGGAAGAGGGAGAACCAATGAGAGAGTAGCTGTTAGGCATTTGGACGGGCACATATCACTGTAATTTCCCGGCAGGAAGAAGAATTAACCAAATTCTCAGCCACCCACCGGGAACCAGTATAGGTCCTGAACCAAAATTTTGGACATGCGGTCAGCTCACCAAAAACGAGTTGAAAAATGGAGCTCAGGGGCACAGCAATTCACAAACTGGCCGAGTAATAAAGGACAACTATCGTCCAAAAATCTGTTGAGGGAAGGCAACGAGGCGGACTTGAAAGCGAGGCAGAATAGCAGGAAACAGATTTCAAGAGGTACGTTGGAATCGCCTTTAAAGCACAGGAAGAAGGGCACAACTTGGACAATGATGCACTTGGCCATAAAGGGTGTATGCGTTTTCTCCTGAATATATTCAGGAGAAAACGCATACGCCCTTTTTGGCCAAGCAAGCAAGCGGGCAATGCAAATCTGCACTACAAAGAAGTATCACTTCCCACCGGTCAAAAGGGACATCCACAAAATGTGTAAGAACAAGAAAGGCAAGACAGGCCCTGGAGAACAGGGAGCCTTGTTATGCTGATGGGCGGGATGTAAATTGCCAACTGCCTCTCTGGAGGAGTGCATTCTGTTCCCTAAAACAAGTAAAGAACAGAGCTACAGAGCCAAGGGCACTACCAGTCTAGGGAATATACCTTGGGAAAACTGAAAATCAATAAGACAGAGCCACCCCAAAATTTAGGGCTGCACTGCATACAAGGACCTCAACTTGGATACACCTTAAGTATCCCAGAAAATATAAACATGGTTCAAAAAATTGTGGTACTTACGTACGATGGAATATCCCTCAGCCATGAAATCAATGTCATAAGACCAGTAGCAGCAAAATGGGTGGATTCAGGTACGATGATTCTAAGTGAAATAAGTCACACAGAAAAAGAAACTTATCATAAGATATCACTTATGAAGATCCTGTAAACATGGCTACACTTGAACTGAGTTAGGAAAGAGAACAGTGTCTCACATTTAGAAAACACTCTTATACCTGTTTAAGGGCGAAGGAGAGGTGGGGTGATGCATAAAACCAGAGTTTGATATAAGCACAGGTACCGTTCCAAAAACCAACTATGGAATAGGCAAGACCTACACCGTCCTCAGTTAAAGGGACTCAAAACCCCATATTTCCCGCAGAGGAATATATCTGACTAGTAAGAATCTTAAAACCTATGTATTGATATCTCTCCGTAAGGGAATCAAGTGTGTCTAGACTGACATAAACATGGCAGCGAGAATCAGCTCAAACACACTATAAAAAGGAATTTCAAAAACAAAACAAAAAAACTGGGAAATTCTTTACAATTCCTTCCGGGTCTCTGATGAAACCTGGAATGACCCTATCTACAACGACAGCTGGATGTGGCATAAGGCTGAACACTTGGGACTGAGAGGATTGGTGAGATTGGGTGAGGAAATGCAGACCCTTTAAAGCAATAATGCATGGCACCCATTCCATGGGTCCCAACTCTCCAGGTTGAAGGGAATATTACTACAGTTATAACATGTACGGGAAACCTAGAGAACGGACAAACTGTGAATACGAAAGGTTTCTAAAACTCAACGAATAGACCCTCCCCTGGTGCTCCGGTTTGACTTTCCATCTGCTTTACTATCAATCTCCCAACTTGGAGAGACAGCCCCTTTAACCTCCTGGTTCGCACAGGTTTCCAATTTGGCAGAGGATGAAAGGGAAGAGGGAGAACCAATGAGAGAATAGCTGTTAGGCATTTGGATGGGCACATATCACTCTAACTTCCCGGCAGGAAGAAGAATTAACCAAAGTCTCAGACACCCACAGGGAACCAGTATAGGTCCTGAACCAAAATTTTGGACTTGTGGTCACCTCACCAAAAACGAGTTAAAAATGGAGCTCAGGGGCACAGCAATTCACAAACTGGCCGAGTAATAAAGGACAACTATCGTCCAAAAATCTGTTGAGGGAAGGCAACGAGGCGGACTTGAAAGCGAGGCAGAATAGCAGGAAACAGATTTCAAGAGGTACGTTGGAATCGCCTTTAAAGCACAGGAAGAGGGGCACAACTTCGACAATGATGCACTTGGCCAAAAAGGGCGTATGCGTTTTCTCCTGAATATATTCAGGAGAAAACGCATACGCCCTTTTTGGCCAAGCAAGCAAGCGGGCAATGCAAATCTGCATTACAAAGAAGTATCACTTCCCACCGGTCAAAATGGACATCCACAAAATGTGTAAAAACCAGAAAGGCAAGACAGGCCCTGGAGAACAGGGAGACTTGTTATGCTGATGGGCGGGATGTAAATTGCCAACTGCCTCTCTGGGGGAGAACATTGTGTTCCCTAAAACAATTAAACAACAGAGCTACAGAGCCAAGTGCAATTCCAGTCTAGGGAATATACCTTGGGAAATCTGAAAATCAATAAGACAGAGCCACCCCAAAATTTAGGGCTGCACTGCTTAGAAGGACCTCAACTTGGGTACACCTTAAATATCCCAGGAAATATAAAAATGGTTCAAAAAATTGTGGTACTTACGTACGATGGAATATCCCTCAGCCATGAAATCAATGTCATAAGACCAGTAGCAGCAAAATGGGTGGTTACAAGTACGATGATTCTAAGTGAAATAAGTCACACAGAGAAAGAAACTTATCATAAGATATCACTTATGAAGATCCTGTAAACATGGCTACACTTGAACTGAGTTAGGAAAGAGAACAGTGTCTCACATTTAGAAAACACTCTTATGCCTGCTTAAGGGGGAAGGAGAGCTGGGGTGATGCATAAAACCAGAGTTTGATATAAGCACAGGTACCGTTCCAAAAACCAACTATGGAATAGACAAGACCTACACCGTCCTCAGTGAAAGGGACTCAAAACTCCATATTTCCCGCAGAGGAAAATATCTGACTAGTAAGAATCTTAAAACCTATGTATTGATATGTCTCCGTAAGGGAATCAAGTGTGTCTAGACTGGCATAAACATGGCAGCGAGAATCAGCTCAAACCCACTATAAAAAGGAATTTCAAAAACAAAACAAAAAAACTGGGAAATTCTTTACAATTCCTTCAGGGTCTCTGATGAAACCTGGAATGACCCTATCTACAACGACAGCTGGATGTGGCATAAGGCTGGACACTTGGGACTGAGAGGATTGGTGAGATTGGGTGAACAAATGCAGACCCTTTAAAGCAATAATGCATGGCACACATTCCATGGGTCCCAACTCTCCAGGTTGAAGGGAATATTACTACAGTTATAACATGTACGGGAAACCTAGAGAACGGACACATTGTGAATACGAAAGGTTTCTAAAACTCAACGAATAGTCCCTCTCCTGGTGCTCCGGTTTGACTTTCCATCTGTTTTACTATCAACCTCCCAAATTGGAGAGACAGCCCCTTTAACCTCCTGGTTCGCACAAGTTGCCAATTTGGCAGAGGATGAAAGGGAAGAGGGAGAACCAATGAGAGAGTAGCTGTTAGGCATTTGAACGGGCATATATCACTGTAATTTCCCGGCAGGAAGAAGAATTAACCAAAGTCTCAGCCCCCCACCGGGAACCAGTATAGGTCCTGAAACAAAATTTTGGACTTGTGGTCAGCTCACCTAAAACGAGTTGAAAAATGGGGCTCAGGGGCACAGCAATTCACAAACTGGCAGAGTAATAAAGGAAAACTATCGTCCAAAAATCTGTTGAGGGAAGGCAAGAGGCAGACTTGAAAGCGAGGCAGAATAGCAAGAAACAGATTTCAAGAGGTACGTTGGAATCGCCTTTAAAGCACAGGAAGAGGGGCACAACTTCGACAATGATGCACTTGGCCAAAAAGGGCGTATGCGTTTTCTCCTGAATATATTCAGGAGAAAACGCATACGCCCTTTTTGGCCAAGCAAGCAAGCGGGCAATGCAAATTTGCACTACAAAGAAGTATCACTTCCCACCGGTCAAAAGTGACATCCACAAAATGTGTAAAAACCGGAAAGGCAAGACAGGCCCTGGAGCCCAGGGAGCCTTGTTATGCTGATGGGCGGGATGTAAATTGCCAACTGCCTCTCTGGAGGAGTGCATTGTGTTCCCTAAAACAAGTAAAGAACAGAGCTACAGAGCCAAGGGCACTTCCAGTCTAGGGAATATACCTTGGGAAAACTGAAAATCAAAAAGACACAGCCACCCCAAAATTTAGGGCTGCACTGCTTACAAGGACCTCAACTTGGGTACACCTTAAATATCCCAGGAAATATAAAAATGGTTCAAAAAATTGTGGTACTTACGTACGATGGAATATCCCTCAGCCAAGAAATCAATGTCATAAGACCAGTAGCAGCAAAATGGGTGGATTCAGGTACGATGATTCTAAGTGAAATAAGTCACAGAGAAAAAGAAACTTATCATAAGATATCACTTATAAAGATCCTGTAAACATGGCTACACTTGAACTGAGTTAGGAAAGAGATCAGTGTCTCACATTTAGAAAACACTCTTATGCCTGCTTAAGGGGGAAGGAGAGGTGGGGTGATGCATAAAACCAGAGTTTGATATAAGCACAGGTACCGTTCCAAAAACCAACTATGGAATAGACAAGACCTACACCTTCCTCAGTGAAAGGGACTCAAAACCCCATATTTCCCGCAGAGGAATATATCTGACTAGTAAGAATCTTAAAACCTATGTATTGATATGTCTCCGTAAGGGAATCAAGTGTGTCTAGACTGGCATAAACATGGCAGCGAGAATCAGCTCAAACCCACTATAAAAAGAAATTTCAAAAACAAAACAAAAAAACTGGGAAATTCTTTACAATTCCTTAAGGTCTCTGATGAAACCTGGATTGACCCTATCTACAATGACAGCTGGATGTGGCATAAGGCTGGACACTTGGGACTGAGAGGATTGGTGAGATTGGGTGAGCAAATGCAGACCCTTTAAAGCAATAATGCATGACACACATTCCATGGGTCCCAACTCTCCAGGTTGAAGGGAATATTACTACAGTTATAACATGTACGGGAAACCTAGAGAACGGACCCACTGTGAATATGAAAGGTTTCTAAAACTCAACGAATAGTCCCTCTCCTGGTGCTCCGGTTTGACTTTCCATCTGCTTTACTATCAATCTCCCAACTTGGAGAGACAGCCCCTTTAACCTCCTGGTTCGCACAGGTTGCCAATTTGCCAGAGGATGAAAGGGAAGAGGGAGAAGCAATGAGAGAGTAGCTGTTAGGCATTTGGACGGGCAAATATCACTCTATTTTCCCGGCAGGAAGAAGAATTAACCAAAATCTCAGCCCCCCACCGGAAACCAGCATAGTTCCTGAACCAAAATTTTGGACTTGCGGTCAGCTCACAAAAAACGAGTTGAAAAATGGAGCTCAGGGGCACAGCAATTCACAAACTGGCCAAGTAATAAAGGACAACTATCGTCCAAAAATCTGTTAAGGGCAGGAAACGAGACGGACTTGAAAGCGAGGCAGAATAGCAGGAAACAGCTTTCAAGAGGTACGTTGGAATCGCCTATAAAGCACAGGAAGAGGGGCACAACTTCCACAATGATGCACTTGGCCAAAAAGGGTGTTTGTTTTTCTCCTGAATATATTCAGGAGAAAACGCATACACACTTTTTGGCTAAACAAGCAAGCAGGGAATGCAAATCTGCACTACAAAGATGTATCACTTCCCACCGGTCAAAAGGGACATCCACAAAATGTGTAAAAACCAGAAAGGCAAGACAGGCCCTGGAGAACAGGCAGCCTTGTTATGCTGATGGGCGGGATGTAAATTGCCAGCTGACTCTCTGGAGGAGTGCATTGTGTTCCCTAAAACAAGTAAACAACAGAGCTACAGAGCCAAGGGCACTTCCAGTCTAGGGAATATACCTTGGGAAAACTGAAAATCAATAAGACAGAGCCACCCCAAAATTTAGGGCTGCACTGCTTCCAAGGACCTCAACTTGTGTACACCTTAAATATCCCAGGAAATATAAAAATGGTTCAAAAAATTGTGGTACTTACGTACGATGGAATATCCCTCAGCCATGAAGTCAATGTCATAAGACCAGTAGCAGCAAAATGGGTGGATTCAGGTACGATGATTCTAAGTGAAATAAGTCACACAGAAAAAGAAACTTATCATAAGATATCACTTATGAAGATCCTGTAAACATGGCTAAACTTGAACTGAGTTAGGAAAGAGAACAGAGTCTCACATTTAGAAAACACTCTTATGCCTGCTTAAGGGGGAAGGAGAGGTGGGGTGATGCATAAAACCAGAGTTTGATATAAGCACAGGTACCGTTCCAAAAACCAACTATGGATTAGTCAAGACCTACACCTTCCTCAGTGAAAGGGACTCAAAACCCCATATTTCCCGCAGAGGAATATATCTGACTAGTAAGAATCTTAAAACCTATGTATTGATATGTCTCCATAAGGGAATCAAGTGTGTCTAGACTGGCATAAACATGTCAGCGAGAATCAGCTCAAACCCACTATAAAAAGGAATTTCAAAAACAAACAAAAAAAACTGGGAAATTCTTTACAATTCCTTCAGGGTCTCTGATGAAACCTGGAATGGCCCTATCTACAATGACACCTGGATGTGGCATAAGGCTGGACACTTGGGACTGAGAGGATTGGTGAGATTGGGTGAGCAAATGCAGACCCTTTAAAGCACAAATGCCTGGCACCCATTCCATGGGTCCCAACTCTCCAGGTTGAAGGGAATATTACTACAGCTATAACATGTATGCGAAACCTAGAGAACAGACACACTGTGAATACTAAAGGTTTCTAAAACTCAAAGAATATTCCCTCTCATGGTGCTCTGGTTTGACTTTCCATCTGCTTTACTATCAATCTCCCAACTTGGAGAGACAGCCCCTTTAACCTCCTGGTTCGCACAGGATTCCAATTTGGCAGTGGATGAAAGGGAAGAGGGAGAACCAATGAGAGAGTAGGTGTAAGGCATTTGGACAGGCACATATCCCTCTAAATTCCCGGCAGGAAGAAGAAGTAACCAAAGTCTCAGCCCCCCACCGGGAACCAGCATAGGTCCTGAACCAAAATTTTGGACTTGCGGTCAGCTCACCAAAAACGAGTTGAAAAATGGAGCTCAGGGGCACAGCAATTCACAAACTGGCAGAGCAATAAAGGACAACTATCGTCCAAAAATCTGTTGACGGAAGGCAACGAGGCAGACTTGAAAGTGACGCAGAATAGCAGGAAACAGATTTCAAGAGGTACGTTGGAATCGCCTATAAAGCAGAGAAAGAGAGGCACAACTTCGAAAATGATGCACTTGGCCAAAAAATGCGTATGTGTTTTCCTCTGAATATATTCAGGAGAAAACGCATATGCCTTTTTTGGACAAGCACGCAAGCGGGCAATGCAAATCTGCACTACAAAGAAGTGTCACTTCCACCGGTCAAAAGGGATATCCAAAAATGTGTAAAAACCAGAAAGGCAAGACAGGCCCTGTAGAACAGGGAGTCTTGTTATGCTGATGGGCGGGATGTAAATTGCCAACTGCCTCTCTGGAGGAGTGCATTGTGTTCCCAAAAACAAGTAAACAACAGAACTACGGAGCCAAGGGCACTTCCAGTCTAGGGAATATTCCTTGGGAGAACTGAATATCAATAAGACAGAGCCACCCCAAAATTTAGGGCTGCACTGATTACAAGGACCTCAACTTGGGTACACCTTAAATATCCCAGGAAATATAAAAATGGTTCAAAAAATTGTGGTACTTACCTACGATGGAATATCCCTCAGCCATGAAATCAATGTCATAAGACCAGTATCAGCAAAATGGGTGGATTCAGGTACGATGATTCTAAGTGAAATAAGTCACACAGAAAAAGAAACTTATCATAATATATCACTTATGAAGATCCTGTAAACATGGCTACACTTGAACTGAGTTAGGAAAGAGAACAGTGTCTCACATTTAGAAAACACTCTTATGCCTGCTTAAGGGGGAAGGAGAGGTGGGGTGATGCATAAAACCAGAGTTTGATATAAGCACAGGTACCGTTCCAAAAACCAACTATGGAATAGACAAGACCTACACCTTCCTCAGTGAAAGGGACTCAAAACCCCATATTTCCCGCAGAGGAATATATCTGACTAGTAAGAATCTTAAAACCTATGTATTGATATGTATACGTAAGGGAATCAAGTGTGTCTAGACTGGCATAAACATGGCAGCGAGAATCAGCTCAAACCCACTATAAAAAGGAATTTTAAAAACAAAACAAAAAAACCTGGAAATTCTTTACAATTCCTTCAGGGTCTCTGATGAAACCTGGAATGACCCTATCTACAACGACAGCTGGATGTTGCATAAGGAGGGACACTTGGGACTGAGATGATTGGTGAGATTGGGTGAGCAAATGCAGACCCTTAAAGCAATAATGCATGGCACCCATTCCATTCGTCCCAACTCTCCAGGTTGAAGGGAATATTACTACAGCTATAACATGTACGGGAAACCTAGAGAACGGACACACTGTGAATACGAAAGGTTTCTAAAACTCAACGAATAGTCCCTCTCCTGGTGCTCCAGTTTGACTTTCCATCTGCTTTACTATCAACCTCCGAACTTGGAGAGACAGCCCCTTTAACCTCCTGGTTTGCACAGGTTGCCAATTTGGCAGAGGATGAAAGGGAAGAGGGAGAACCAATGAGAGAGTAGCTGTTAGGCATTTGAACGGGCACATATCACTGTAATTTCCCGGCAGGAAGAAGAATTAACCAACGTCTCAGCCACCCACCGGGAACCAGCATAGGTCCTGAACCAAAATTTTGGACTTGCGGTCAGCTCACAGAAAACGAGTTGAAAAATGGAGCTCAGGGGCACAGCAATTCACAAACTGGCTGAGTAATAAAGGACAACTATCGTCCAAAAATCTGTTGAGGGAAGGCATCGAGGCGGACTTGAAAGCGAGGCAGAATAGCAGGAAACAGATTTCAAGAGGTACGTTGGAATCGCCTTTAAAGCACAAGAAGAGGGGCACAACTTCGACAATGATGCACTTGGCCAAAAAGGGCGTATGCGTTTTCTCCTGAATATATTCAGGAGAAAACGCATACGCCCTTTTTGGCCAAGCAAGCAAGTGGGCAATGAAAATCTGCACTACAAAGAAGTATCACTTCCCACCGGTCAAAAGGGACATCCACAAAATGTGTAAAAACCAGAAAGGAAAGACAGGCCCTGGAGAACAGGGAGCCTTGTTATGCTGATGGCCGGTATGTAAATTGCCAACTGCCTCTCTGGAGGAGTGCATTGTGTTCCCTAAAACAAGTAAAGAACAGAGCTACAGAGCCAAGGGCACTTCAAGTCTAGGGAATATACCTTGGGATAACTGAAAATCAATAAGACAGAGCCACCCCAAAATTTAGGGCTGCACTGCTTACAAGGATCTCAACTTGGGTACCCCTTAAATATCCCAGGAAATATAAAAATGGTTCAAAAAATTGTGGTACTTATGTACGATGGAATATCCCTCAGTCATGAAATCAATGTCATAAGACCAGTAGCAGCCAAATGGTTGGATTCAGGTACGATGATTCTAAGTGAAATAAGTCACACAGAAAAAGAAACTTTTCATAATATATCACTTATGAAGATCCTGTAAACATGGCTACACTTGAACTGAGTTAGGAAAGAGAACAGTGTCTCACATTTAGAAAACACACTTATGCCTGCTTAAGGAGGAAGGAGAGGTGGTGTGATGCATAAAACCAGAGTTTGATATAAGCACAGGTACCGTTCCAAAAACCAACTATGGAATAGACAAGACCTACATCTTCCTCAGTGAAAGGGACTCAAAATCCCATATTTCCCGCAGAGGAATATATCTGACTAGTAAGAATCTTAAAACCTATGTATTTATGTGTCTCTATAAGGGAATCAAGTGTGTCTAGACTGGCATAAACAGGGCAGCGAGAATAAGCTCTAACCCACTATAAAAAGGAATTTCAAAAACAAAACAAAAAAACTGGGAAATTCTTTACAATTCCTTCAGGGTCTCTGATGAAACGTGGAATGACCCTATCTACAATGACAGCTGGATGTGTCATAAGGAGGGACACTTGGGACTGAGACGATTGGTGAGATTGGGTGAGCAAATGCAGACCCTTTGAAGCACAAATGCCTGGCACCCATTCCATGGGTCCCAACTCTCCAGGTTGAAGGGAATATTACTACAGCTATAACATGTACGGGAAACCTAGAGAACGGACACACTGTGAATACGAAAGGTTTGTAAAACTCAACGAATAGTCCCTCTCCTGGTGCTCCGGTTTGACTTTGCATCTGCTTTACTATCAACCTCCCAACTTGGAGAGACAGCCCATTTAACCTCCTGGTTTGCACAGGTTGCCAATTTGGCAGAGGATGAAAGGGAAGAGGGAGAACCAATGAGAGTAGCTGTTAGGCATTTGGACGGGCACATATCACTGTAATTTCCCGGCAGGAAGAAGAATTAACCAAAGTCTCAGCCACCCACTGGGAAGCAGCATAGGTCCTGAACCAAAATTTTGGACTTGTGGTCAGCTCACCAAAAACGAGTTGAAAAATGGAGCTCAGGGGCACAGCAATTCACAAACTGGCCGAGTAATAAAGGACAACTATCGTCCAAAAATCTGTTGAGGGAAGGCAACGAGGCGGACTTGAAAGCGAGGCAGAATAGCAGGAAACAGATTTCAAGAGGTATGTTGGAATCGCCTTTAAAGCACAGGAAGAGGGGCACAACTTCGACAATGATGCACTTGGCCAAAAAGGGCGTATGCGTTTTCTCCTGAATATATTCAGGAGAATACGCATACGCCCTTTTTGGCCAAGCAAGAAAGCGGGCAATGCAAATCTGCACTACAAAGAAGTATCACTTCCCACCGGTCAAAAGGGACATCCACAAAATGTGTAAAAACCAGAAAGGCAAGACAGGCCCTGGAGAACAGGGAGCCTTGTTATGCTGATGGGCGGGATGTAAATTGCCCACTGCCTCTCTGGAGGAGTGCATTGTGTTCCCTAAAACAAGTAAAGAACAGAGCTACAGAGCCAAGGACACTTACAGTCTAGGGAATATACCTTGGGAAAACTGAAAATCAATAAGACAGAGCCACCCCAAAATTTAGGGCTGCACTGCTTACAAGGACCTCAAATTGGGTACACCTTAAATATCCCAGGAAATATAAAAATGGTTCAAAAAATTGTGGTACTTACGTACGATGGAATATCCCTCAGCCATGAAATCAATGTCATAAGACCAGTAGCAGCAAAATGGGTGGATTCAGGTACGATGATTCTAAGTGAAATAAGTCACACAGAAAAAGAAACTTATCATAAGATATCACTTATGAAGATCCTGTAAACATGGCTACACTTGAACTGAGTTAGGAAAGAGAACAGTGTCTCACATTTAGAAAACACTCTTATGCCTGCTTAAGGGGGAAGGAGAGGTGGGGTGATGCATAAAACCAGAGTTTGATATAAGCACAGGTACCGTTCCAAAAACCATCTATGGAATAGACAAACCTACACCTTCCTCAGTGAAAGGGACTCAAAACTCCATATTTCCCGCAGAGGAATATATCTGACTAGTAAGAATCTTAAAACCTATGTATTGATATGTCTCCGTAAGGGAATCAAGTGTGTCTAGACTGGCATAAACATGGCAGCAAAAATCTGCTCAAACCTACTATAAAAAGGAATTTCAAAAACAAAACAAAAAAACTGGGAAATTCTTTACAATTCCTTCAGGGTCTCTGATGAAACCTGGAATGACCCTATCTACAATGACAGCTGGATGTGGCATAAGTAGGGACACTTGGGACTGAGACGATTGGTGAGATTGGGTGAGCAAATGCAGACCCTTTAAAGCACAAATACCTGGCACCCATTCCAAGGGTCCCAACTCTCCAGGTTGAAGGGAATATTACTACAGCTATAACATGTCCGGGAAACCTAGAGAACGGACACACTGTGAATACGAAAGGCTTTTAAAACTCAACGAATAGTCCCTCTCCTGGTGCTCCGGTTTGACTTTCCATCTGCTTTACTATCAACCTCCCAACTTGGAGAGACAGCCCCTTTAACCTCCTGGTTCACACAGGTTGCCAATTTGGCAGAGGATGAAAGGGAAGAGGGAGAACCAATGAGAGAGTAGCTGTTAGGCATTTGAACGGGCACATATCACTGTAATTTCCCGGCAGGAAGAAGAATTAACCAAAGTCTCAGCCACGCCCCGTGAACCAGCATAAGTTCTGAACCAAAATTTTGGACTTGCGGTCAGCTCACCAAAAACGAGTTGAAAAATGGAGCTCAGTGGCACAGCAATTCACAAACTGGCCGAGTAATAAAGGACAACTATCGTCCAAAAATTTGTTGAGGGAAGGCAACGAGGCGGACTTGAAAGCGAGGCAGAATAGCAGGAAACAGATTTCAAGAGGTACGTTGGAATCGCCTTTAAAGCACAGGAAGAGGGGCACAACTTCGACAATGATGCACTTGGCCATAAAGTGCGTATGCGTTTTCTCCTGAATATATTCAGGAGAAAACGCATACACCCTTTTTGGCCAAGCAAGCAAGCGGGCAATGCAAGTCTGCACTACAAAGAAGGATCACTTCCCACCAGTCAAAAGGGACATCCACAAAATGTGTAAAAACCAGAAAGGCAAGACAGGCCCTTGAGAACAGGGAGCCTTGTTATGCTGATGGGCGGGATGTAAATTGCCAACTGCCTCTCTGGAGGAGTGTACTGTGTTCCCTAAAACAAGTAAACAACAGAGCTACAGAGCCAAGGGCACTTCCAGTCTAGGGAATATACCTTGGGAAAACTGAAAATCAATAAGACAGTGCCACCCCAAAATTTAGGGCTGCACTGCTTACAAGGACCTCAACTTGGGTACACCTTAAATATCCCAGGAAATATAAAAATGGTTAAAAAATTGTGGTACTTACCTACGATGGAATATCCCTCAGCCATGAAATCAATGTCATAAGACCAGTAGCAGCAAAATGGGTGGATTCAGGTACGATGATTCTAAGTGAAATAAGTCACACAGAAAAAGAAACTTATCATAATATATCACTTATGAAGATCCTGTAAACATGGCTACACTTGAACTGAGTTAGGAAAGAGAACAGTGTCTCACATTTAGAAAACACTCTTATGCCTGCTTAAGGGGGAAGGAGAGGTGGGGTGATGCATAAAACCAGAGTTTGATATAAGCACAGGTACCGTTCCAAAAACCAACTATGGAATAGACAAGACCTACACCTTCCTCAGTGAAAGGGACTCAAAACCCCATATTTCCCGCAGAGGAATATATCTGACTAGTAAGAATCTTAAAACCTATGTATTGATATGTATCCGTAAGGGAATCAAGTGTGTCTAGACTGGCATAAACATGGCAGCGAGAATCAGCTCAAACCCACTATAAAAAGGAATTTTAAAAACAAAACAAAAAAACCTGGAAATTCTTTACAATTCCTTCAGGGTCTCTGATGAAACCTGGAATGACCCTATCTAAAATGACAGCTGGATGTTGCATAAGGCTGGACACTTGGGACTGAGATGATTGGTGAGATTGGGTGAGCAAATGCAGACCCTTAAAGCAATAATGCATGGCACCCATTCCATTCGTCCCAACTCTCCAGGTTGAAGGGAATATTACTACAGCTATAACATGTACGGGAAACCTAGAGAACGGACACACTGTGAATACGAAAGGTTTCTAAAACTCAACGAATAGTCCCTCTCCTGGTGCTCCAGTTTGACTTTCCATCTGCTTTACTATCAACCTCCGAACTTGGAGAGACAGCCCCTTAAACCTCCTGGTTTGCACAGGTTGCCAATTTGGCAGAGGATGAAAGGGAAGAGGGAGAACCAATGAGAGAGTAGCTGTTAGGCATTTGAACGGGCACATATCACTGTAATTTCCCGGCAGGAAGAAGAATTAACCAACGTCTCAGCCACCCACCGGGAACCAGCATAGGTCCTGAACCAAAATTTTGGACTTGCGGTCAGCTCACAGAAAACGAGTTGAAAAATGGAGCTCAGGGGCACAGTAATTCACAAACTGGCCGAGTAATAAAGGACAACTATCGTCCAAAAATCTGATGAGGGAAGGCAACGAGGCGGACTTGAAAGCGAGGCAGAATAGCAGGAAACAGATTTCAAGAGGTACGTTGGAATCGCCTTTAAAGCACAGGAAGAGGGGCACAACTTCGACAATGATGCACTTGGCCAAAAAGGGCGTATGCGTTTTCTCCTCAGGAGAAAACGCATACGCCCTTTTTGGCCAAGCAAGCAAGTGGGCAATGAAAATCTGCACTACAAAGAAGTATCACTTCCCACCGGTCAAAAGGGACATCCACAAAATGTGTAAAATCCAGAAAGGAAAGACAGGCCCTGGAGAACAGGGAGCCTTGTTATGCTGATGGCCGGTATGTAAATTGCCAACTGCCTCTCTGGAGGAGTGCATTGTGTTCCCTAAAACAAGTAAACAACAGAGCTACAGAGCCAAGGGCACTTCCAGTCTAGGGAATATACCTTGGGATAACTGAAAATCAATAAGACAGAGCCACCCCAAAATTTAGGGCTGCACTGCTTACAAGGATCTCAACTTGGGTACACCTTAAATATCCCAGGAAATATAAAAATGGTTCAAAAAATTGTGGTACTTATGTACGATGGAATATCCCTCAGCCATGAAATCAATGTCATAAGACCAGTAGCAGCGAAATGGTTGGATTCAGGTACGATGATTCTAAGTGAAATAAGTCACACAGAAAAAGAAACTTTTCATAATATATCACTTATGAAGATCCTGTAAACATGGCTACACTTGAACTGAGTTAGGAAAGAGAACAGTGTCTCACATTTAGAAAACACTCTTATGCCTGCTTAAGGAGGAAGGAGAGGTGGTGTGATGCATAAAACCAGAGTTTGATATAAGCACAGGTACCGTTCCAAAAACCAACTATGGAATAGACAAGACTTACATCTTCCTCAGTGAAAGGGACTCAAAATCCCATATTTCCCGCAGAGGAATATATCTGACTAGTAAGAATCTTAAAACCTATGTATTTATGTGTCTCTATAAGGGAATCAAGTGTGTCTAGACTGGCATAAACAGGGCAGCGAGAATCAGCTCTAACCCACTATAAAAAGGAATTTCAAAAACAAAACAAAAAAACTGGGAAATTCTTTACAATTCCTTCAGGGTCTCTGATGAAACGTGGAATGACCCTATCTACAATGACAGCTGGATGTGTCATAAGGAGGGACACTTGGGACTGAGACGATTGGTGAGATTGGGTGAGCAAATGCAGACCCTTTGAAGCACAAATGCCTGGCACCCATTCCATGGGTCCCAACTCTCCAGGTTGAAGGGAATATTACTACAGCTATAACATGTACGGGAAACCTAGAGAACGGACACACTGTGAATACGAAAGGTTTGTAAAACTCAACGAATAGTCCCTCTCCTGGTGCTCCGGTTTGACTTTGCATCTGCTTTACTATCAACCTCCCAACTTGGAGAGACAGCCCGTTTAACCTCCTGGTTTGCACAGGTTGCCAATTTGGCAGAGGATGAAAGGGAAGAGGGAGAACCAATGAGAGTAGCTGTTAGGCATTTGAACGGGCACATATCGCTGTAATTTCCCGGCAGGAAGAAGAATTAACCAAAGTCTCAGCCACCCACCGGGAAGCAGCATAGGTCCTGAACCAAAATTTTGGACTTGCGGTCAGCTCACCAAAAACGAGTTGAAAAATGGAGCTCAGGGGCACAGCAATTCACAAACTGGCCGAGTAATAAAGGACAACTATCGTCCAAAAATCTGTTGAGGGAAGGCAACGAGGCGGACTTGAAAGCGAGGCAGAATAGCAGGAAACAGATTTCAAGAGGTACGTTGGAATCGCCTTTAAAGCACAGGAAGAGGGGCACAACTTCGACAATGATGCACTTGGCCAAAAGGGCGTATGTGTTTTCTCCTGAATATATTCAGGAGAATACGCATACGCCCTTTTTGGCCAAGCAAGCAAGTGGGCAATGCAAATCTGCACTACAAAGAAGTATCACTTCCCACCGGTCAAAAGGGACATCCACAAAATGTGTAAAAACCAGAAAGGCAAGACAGGCCCTGGAGAACAGGGAGCCTTGTTATGCTGATGGGCGGGATGTAAATTGCCCACTGCCTCTCTGGAGGAGTGCATTGTGTTCCCTAAAACAAGTAAAGAACAGAGCTACAGAGCCAAGGACACTTACAGTCTAGGGAATATACCTTGGGAAAACTGAAAATCAATAAGACAAAGCCACCCCAAAATTTAGGGCTGCACTGCTTACAAGGACCTCAAATTGGGTACACCTTAAATATCCCAGGAAATATAAAAATGGTTCAAAAAATTGTGGTACTTACGTACGATGGAATATCCCTCAGCCATGAAATCAATGTCATAAGACCAGTAGCAGCAAAATGGGTGGATTCAGGTACGATGATTCTAAGTGAAATAAGTCACACAGAAAAAGAAACTTATCATAAGATATCACTTATGAAGATCCTGTAAACATGGCTACACTTGAACTGAGTTAGGAAAGAGAACAGTGTCTCACATTTAGAAAACACTCTTATGCCTGCTTAAGGGGGAAGGAGAGGTGGGGTGCTGCATAAAACCAGAGTTTGATATAAGCACAGGTACCGTTCCAAAAACCAACTATGGAATAGACAAGACCTACACCTTCCTCAGTGAAAGGGACTTAAAACCCCATATTTCCCGCAGAGGAATATATCTGACTAGTAAGAATCTTAGAACCTATGTATTGATATGTCTCCGTAAGGGAATCAAGTGTGTCTAGACTGGCATAAACATGGCAGCGAGAATCAGCTCAAACCCACTATAAAAAGGAATTTCAAAAACAAAACAATAAAACTGGGAAATTCTTTACAATTCCTTCAGGGTCTCTGATGAAACCTGGAATGACCCTATCTACAATGACAGCTGGATGTGGCATAAGGAGGGACACTTGGGACTGAGACGATTGGTGAGATTGGGTGAGCAAATGCACACCCTTTAAAGCACAAATGCCTGGCACCCATTCCATGGGTCCCAACTCTCCAGGTTGAAGGGAATATTACTACAGTTATAACATGTACGGGAAACCTAGAGAACGGACACACTGTGAATACGAAAGGTTTCTAAAACTCAACGAATAGTCCCTCTCCTGGTGCTCCGGTTTGACTTTCCATCTGCTTTACTATCAATCTCCCAACTTGGAGAGACAGCCCCTTTAACCTCCTGGTTCGCACAGGTTTCCAAATTGGCAGAGGATGAAAGGGAAGAGGGAGAACCAATGAGAGAGTAGCTGTTAGGCATTTGGACGGGCACATATCACTCTAACTTCCCGGCAGGAAGAAGAATTAACCAAAGTCTCAGCCCCCCACAGGGAACCAGCATAGGTCCTGAAGCAAAATTTTGGACTTGCGGTCAGCTCACCAAAAACGAGTTGAAAAATGGAGCTCAGGGGCACAGCAATTCACAAACTGGCCGAGTAATAAAGGACATCTATCGTCCAAAAATCTGTTGAGGGAAGGCAACGAGGCGGACTTGAAAGCGAGGCAGAATAGCAGGAAACAGATTTCAAGTGGTACGTTGGAATCGCCTTTAAAGCACAGGAAGAGGGGCACAACTTCGACAATGATGCACTTGGCCAAAAAGGGCGTATGCGTTTTCTCCTGAATATATTCAGGAGAAAACGCATACGCCCTTTTTGGCCAAGCAAGCAAGCGGGCAATGCAAATCTGCACTACAAAGAAGTATCACTTCCCACGGGTCAAAAGGGACATCCACAAAATGTGTAGAAACCAGAAAGGCAAGACAGGCCCTGGAGAACAGGGAGCCTTGTTATGCTGATGGGCGGGATGTAAATTGCCAACTGCCTCTCTGGAGGAGTGCATTGTGTTACCTAAAACAAGTAAACAACGGAGCTACAGAGCCAAGGGCACTTCCAGTCTAGGGAATATACCTTGGGAAAACTGAAAATCAATAAGACAGAGCCACCCCAAAATTTAGGGCTGCACTGCTTACAAGGACCTCAACTTGGGTACACTTTAAATATCCCAGGATATATAAAAATGGTTCAAAAAATTGTGGTACTTACGTACGATGGAATATCCCTCAGCCATGAAATCAATGTCATAAGACCAGTAGCAGCAAAATGGGTGGATTCAGGTACGATGATTCTAAGTGAAATAAGTCACACAGAAAAAGAAACTTATCATAAGATATCACTTATGAAGATCCTGTAAACATGGCTACACTTGAACTGAGTTAGGAAAGAGAACAGTGTCTCACATTTAGAAAACACTCTTATGCCTGCTTAAGGGGGAAGGAGAGGTGGGGTGATGCATAAAACCAGAGTTTGATATAAGCACAGGTACCGTTCCAAAAACCAACTATGGAGTAGACAAGACCTACACACTCCTCAGTGAAAGGGACTCAAAACCCCATATTTCCCACAGAGGAATATATCTGACTAGTAAGAATCTTAAAACATATGTATTGTTATGTCTCCGTAAGGGAATCAAGTGTGTCTAGACTGGCATAAACATGGCAGCGAGAATCAGCTCAAACCCACTATAAAAAGGAATTTCAAAAACAAAACAATAAAACTGGGAAATTCTTTACAATTCCTTCAGGGTCTCTGATGAAACCTGGAATGACCCTATCTACAATGACAGCTGGATGTGGCATAAGGAGGGACACTTGGGACTGAGACGATTGGTGAGATTGGGTGAGCAAATGCACACCCTTTAAAGCACAAATGCCTGGCACCCATTCCATGGGTCCCAACTCTCCAGGTTGAAGGGAATATTACTACAGTTATAACATGTACGGGAAACCTAGAGAACGGACACACTGTGAATACGAAAGGTTTCTAAAACTCAACGAATAGTCCCTCTCCTGGTGCTCCTGTTTGACTTTCCATCTGCTTTACTATCAATCTCCCAACTTGGAGAGACAGCCCCTTTAACCTCCTGGTTCACACAGGTTTCCAAATTGGCAGAGGATGAAAGGGAAGAGGGAGAACCAATGAGAGTGTAGCTGTTAGGCATTTGGACGGGCACATATCACTCTACCTTCCCGGCACGAAGAAGAATTAACCAAAGTCTCAGCCCCCCACCGGGAAACAGCATAGGTCCTGAACCAAAATTTTGGACTTGCGGTCAGCTCACCAAAAACGAGTTGAAAAATGGAGCTCAGGGGCACAGCAGTTCACAAACTGGCCGAGAAATAAAGGACAACTATCATCCAAAAATCTGTTGATGGAAGGCAACGAGGCGGACTTGAAAGCGAGGCAGAATAGCAGGAAACAGATTTCAAGAGGTACGTTGGAATCGCCTTTAAAGCACAGGAAGAGGGGCACAACTTCGACAATGATGCACTTGGCCGAAAAGGGCGTATGCGTTTTCACCTGAATATATTCAGGAGAAAACGCATACGCCCTTTTTGGCCAAGCAAGCAAGCGGTCAATGCAAATCTGCACTACAAAGAAGTATCACTTCCCACGGGTCAAAAGGGACATCCACAAAATGTGTAGAAACCAGAAAGGCAAGACAGGCCCTGGAGAACAGGGAGCCTTGTTATGCTGATGGGCGGGATGTAAATTGCCAACTGCCTCTCTGGAGGAGTGCATTGTGTTCCCTAAAACAAGTAAAGAACAGAGCTACAGAGCCAAGGGCAATTCCAGTCTAGGGAATATACCTTGGGAAAACTGAAAATCAATAAGACAGAGCCACCACAAAATTTAGGGCTGCACTGCTTGCAAGGACCTCAACTTGGGTTCACCTTATATATCCCAGGAAATATAAAAATGGTTCAAAAAATTGTGGTACTTACGTACGATGGAATATCCCTCACCCATGAAATCAATGTCATAAGACCAGTAGCAGCAAAATGGGTGGATTCAGGTACGATGATTCTAAGTGAAATAAGTCACACAGAAAAAGAAACTTATCATAATATATCACTTATGAAGATCCTGTAAACTTGGCTACACTTGAACTGAGTTAGGAAAGAGAACAGTGTCTCACATTTAGAAAACACTCTTATGCCTGCTTAAGGGGGAAGGAGAGGTGGGGTGATGCATAAAACCAGAGTTTGATATAAGCACAGGTACCGTTCCAAAAACCAACTATGGAGTAGACAAGACCTACACCTTCCTCAGTGAAAGGGACTCAAAACCCCATATTTCCCACAGAGTAATATATCTGACTAGTAAGAATCTTAAAACATATGTATTGATATGTCTCCGTAAGGGAATCAAGTGTGTCTAGACTGGCATAAACATGGCAGCGAGAATCAGCTCAAACCCACTATAAAAAGGAATTTCAAAAACAAAACAATAAAACTGGGAAATTCTTTACAATTCCTTCAGGGTCTCTGATGAAACCTGGAATGACCCTATCTACAATGACAGCTGGATGTGGCATAAGGAGGGACACTTGGGACTGAGACAATTGGTGAGATTGGGTGAGCAAATGCACACCCTTTAAAGCACAAATGCCTGGCACCCATTCCATGGGTCCCAACTCTCCAGGTTGAAGGGAATATTACTACAGTTATAACATGTACGGGAAACCTAGAGAACGGACACACTGTGAATACGAAAGGTTTCTAAAACTCAACGAATAGTCCCTCTCCTGGTGCTCCTGTTTGACTTTCCATCTGCTTTACTATCAATCTCCCAACTTGGAGAGACAGCCCCTTTAACCTCCTGGTTCGCACAGGTTTACAAATTGGCAGAGGATGAAAGGGAAGAGGGAGAACCAATGAGAGAGTAGCTGTTAGGCATTTGGACGGGCACATATCACTCTAACTTCCCGGCACGAAGAAGAATTAACCAAAGTCTCAGCCCCCCACCGGGAACCAGCATAGGTCCTGAACCAAAATTTTGGACTTGCGGTCAGCTCACCAAAAACGAGTTGAAAAATGGAGCTCAGGGGCACAGCAGTTCACAAACTGGCCGAGAAATAAAGGACAACTATCATCCAAAAATCTGTTGATGGAAGGCAACGAGGCGGACTTGAAAGCGAGGCAGAATAGCAGGAAACAGATTTCAAGAGGTACGTTGGAATCGCCTTTAAAGCACAGGAAGAGGGGCACAACTTCGACAATGATGCACTTGGCCGAAAAGGGCGTATGCGTTTTCACCTGAATATATTCAGGAGAAAACGCATACGCCCTTTTTGGCCAAGCAAGCAAGCGGGCAATGCAAATCTGCACTACAAAGAAGTATCACTTCCCACGGGTCAAAAGGGACATCCACAAAATGTGTAGAAACCAGAAAGGCAAGACAGGCCCTGGAGAACAGGGAGCCTTGTTATGCTGATGGGCGGGATGTAAATTGCCAACTGCCTCTCTGGAGGAGTGCATTGTGTTCCCTAAAACAAGTAAAGAACAGAGCTACAGAGCCAAGGGCAATTCCAGTCTAGGGAATATACCTTGGGAAAACTGAAAATCAATAAGACAGAGCCACCACAAAATTTAGGGCTGCACTGCTTGCAAGGACCTCAACTTGGGTTCACCTTATATATCCCAGGAAATATAAAAATGGTTCAAAAAATTGTGGTACTTACGTACGATGGAATATCCCTCACCCATGAAATCAATGTCATAAGACCAGTAGCAGCAAAATGGGTGGATTCAGGTACGATGATTCTAAGTGAAATAAGTCACACAGAAAAAGAAACTTATCATAATATATCACTTATGAAGATCCTGTAAACATGGCTACACTTGAACTGAGTTAGGAAAGAGAACAGTGTCTCACATTTAGAAAACACTCTTATGCCTGCTTAAGGGGGAAGGAGAGGTGGGGTGATGCATAAAACCAGAGTTTGATATAAGCACAGGTACCGATCCAAAAACCAACTATGGAATAGACAAGACCTACACCTTCCTCAGTGAAAGGGACTCAAAACCCCATATTTCCCACAGAGGAATATATCTGACTAGTAAGAATCTTAAAACCTATGTATTGATATGTCTCCGTAAGGGAACCAAGTGTGTCTAGACTGGCATAAACATGGCAGCGAGAATCAGCTCAAACCCACTATAAAAAGGAATTTCAATAACAAAACAAAAAAACTGGGAAATTCTTTACAATTCCTTCAGGGTCTCTGATGAAACCTGGAATGACCTTTTGTACAATGACAGCTGGATTTGGCATAAGGCTGGACACTTGGAACTGAGATGATTGGTGAGATTGGGTGAGCAAATGCAGACCCTTTAAAGCACAAATGCCTGGCACCCATTCCATGGGTCCCAACTCTCCAGGTTGAAGGGAATATTACTACAGCTATAATATGTACGGGAAACCTAGAGAACGGACCCACTGTGAATACGAAAGGTTTCTAAAACTCAACGAATAGTCCCTCTTCTGGTGCTCCGGTTTCACTTTCCATCTTCTTTACTATCAATCTGCCACCTTGGAGAGACAGCCTCTTTAACCTCCTGTACCGCACAGGTTTCCAAATTGGCAGAGGATGAAAGGGAAGAGGGAGAACCAATGAGAGAGTAGCTGTTAGGCATTTGGACGGGCACATATCACCCTAACTTCCCGGCAGGAAGAAGAATTAACCAAATTCTCAGCCCCCCACCGGGAACCAGCATAGGTCCTGAACCAAAATTTTGGACTTGTGGTCAGCTTACCAAAAACGAGTTGAAAAATGGAGCTCAGGGCACAGCAATTCACAAACTGGCCAAGTAATAAAGGACAACTATCGTCCAAAAATCTGTTGAGGGAAGGCAACGAGGCGGACTTGAAAGCGAGGCAGAATAGCAGGAAACAGATTTCAAGAGGTACGTTGGAATCGCCTTTAAAGCACAGGAAGAGGGGCACAACTTCTACAATGATGCACTTGGCCAAAAAGGGCGTATGCGTTTTCTCCTGAATATATTCAGGAGAAAACGCATACGCCCTTTTTGGCCAAGCAAGCAAGCGGGCAATGCAAATCTGCACTACAAAGAAGTATCACTTCCCACCGGTCAAAAGGGACATGCACAAAATGTGTAAAAACCAGAATGGCAGGACAGGACCTGGAGAACAGGGAGCCTTGTTATGCTGATGGGCGGGATGTAAATTGCCAACTGCCTCTCTGGAGGAGTGCATTGTGTTCCCTAAAACAAGTAAACAACAGAGCTACAGAGCCAAGGGCACTTCCAGTCTAGGGAATATACCTTGGGAAAACTGAAAATCAATAAGACAGAGCCACCCCAAAATTTAGGGCTGCACTGCTTACAAGGACCTCAACTTGGGTACACCTTAAATATCCCAGGAAATATAAAAATGGTTCAAAAAATTGTGGTACTTACGTACGATGGAATATCCCTCAGCCATGACATCAATGTCATAAGACCAGTAGCAGCAAAATGGGTGGATTCAGGTACGATGATTCTAAGTGAAATAAGTCACACAGAAAAAGAAACTTATCATAAGATATCACTTATGAAGATCCTGTAAACATGGCTAAACTGGAACTGAGTTAGGAAAGAGAACAGTGTCTCACATTTAGAAAACACTCTTATGCCTGTTTAAGGGGGAAGGAGAGGTGGGGTGATGCATAAAACCAGAGTTTGATATAAGCACAGGTACTGTTCCAAAAACCAACTATGGAATAGACAAGACCTACACCTTCCTCCGTGAAAGGGACTCAAAACCCCATATTTCCCGCAGAGGAATATATGTGACTAGTAAGAATCTTAAAACCTATGTATTGGAGCCGGAGGAAGATGGCGGAAGAGTAAGACGCGGAGATCACCTTCCTCCCCACAGATACATCAGAAATTCATCTACACGTGGAACAACTCCAACAGAACACCTACTGAACGCTGACAGAAGACCTCACACCCCCCAAAAGGCAAGAAACTCCCCACATACCTGGGTAGGTCAAAAGAAAAAAAGAATAAACAGAGACAATAGGACATGGATGGGACCTGCACCAGTGGGAGGGAGCCGTGAAGGAGGGAAGGTTTCTACACACTACAAGCCCCTTCGAGGGCGGAGACTGCAGGTGGCGGAGGGGGAAAGCTTCTGAGTAGCGGAGGAGAGCACAGCAACAGGGGTGTGGAGGGCAAAGCAGAGAGATTTTGGCACAGATGATCGGTGCCCTCAGGCACACACCAGCCCAAGAGACTTGTCTGCTCGGCCGCCAGGGCGGGCGGGGCTGGGAGCTGAGGCTCGGGTATCGGCTTTCAGTCGGAGCGCAGGGAGAGCTCTGGGGCTGGCGGCAGGAAGAGACCCTGAAGGGGTTAGTGCTAGCCCGGAGGGAGTACGGGGAAAGGGTCTGGAACTACCGGAGAGGCAAGAGACTTTTTTCCCTTTTGTTGCCTGGTGCGCGAGGAGAGGGCATTCCCCTCCCTCCCCTCTGCCTGAGTGAGCCAGAGCCCCCGAATCAGTGGCTCCTTTAAACCCGTCCTGTCTGAGCGAAGAACGGACGCCCTCCGGCGACCTACGCGCAGAGGCGGGGCCAGGTCCAAGGCTGAGACCTGGGAGCTGTGAGAGCAGAGACAGGGAAATCTCTCTGTGCAGCCTCCGAGGCAGCGGATTAAAGCTCCACGGTCCATTTGATGTGCCCTGCGTCTGTGGAGTGCATGAATGGACAGCGAATCATCCCAAATTGAGGAAGTGGACCTTGAGGACAAGATTTAAGACTTTCCCCCCCTTTTTTTTCCTCTTTTTACAACGAATTATCTCAAATTAAGGAGGTGGACTTAGCAAGATTTCAGACTTTTCGCCCTTTTCCTCTTTTTACAACGAATTATCCCAAATCGAGGAGGTGGACTTGGAGAGCAAGACTTTTGATTTTTCCCCCTGCTCTCTTTTTGTGAATGTGTATGTGTAATCTTCTGTGTAAGATTCTCTCTGTATAGCTTTGCTTCCACCATATGTCCCAGGGTTCTTTCAGTCCGTGTTTTTTTTCAATAATTACTTTTTAATTTTAATAACGCTACTATATTTCATACTTTATTCTATTTTACTTTACCTGCTCTTTCTTTTTTTCCTCCCTTCCCTTCCTCCCTCCCTCCCTCCGCTACTCCTTTCCTTCTTTCTTTTTCTTTCCTCCATCCCTCTCTCCCTCCCACCCTTCTTCTTTCCACTTTCTTCTTTCCTTCCTCCCTCCCTCCTGTCTTTCTTTCTTTCTTTCCTTCCTCCCTCCCTCCCTCTCTTCTTCCATTCACTCTTCCTTTTGCTTTCATTCCTCCCTCCCTCCCTCCTTTCTTTCCTTTCTTTCCATCCTTCCTCCCTCCCTCCTTTCTTTCTTTCTGTCTTCTTTCCTTCCTTACTTCCCTTCTTCCTTTCTTTCAATCTCTCTTTCTTTCTTCTACTAATTATTTCTTTCTACTTTTTCTCACTGTTATTCTGAGCCGGGTGGATGAAAGGCTCTTGGTGCTGCAGCCAGGAGTTAGTGCTGTGCCTCTGAAGTGGGAGAGCCAACTTCAGGACACGGGTCCACAAGAGACCTCCCAGCTCCAAATAATATCAAGCAGCGAAAATCTCCCAGGGATCTCCATCTCAACACCAGCACCCAGCTTCAGTCAACGACCAGCAAGCTACAGTGCTGGTCACCCTATGCCAAGCAACTAGCAAGGCAGGAACACAACCCCACCCATTAGCAGAGAGGATACCTAAAAACATAATAAGGCCACAGGCACCCCAAAACACACCACCAGACGTGGACGTGTCCACCAGAAAGACAAGATCGAGCTTCAACCACCAGAACACAGGCATTAGTCCCCCCCACCAGGAAGCCTACACAACCTACTGAAACAACCTTAGCCACGGGGGACAGACACCAAAAACAACGGGAACTACGAATCTGCAGCGTGCAAAAAGGAGACCCCAAACACAGTAACATAAGCAAAATGAGAAAGCAGAAAAACACACAGCAGGTGAAGGAGCAAGATAAAAACCTACCAGACCTAACAAATGAAGAGGTAATAGGCAGTCTTCCTGAAAAAGAATTCAGAATAATGATAGTAAAGATGATCCAAGATTCTATTTCCCAGATCCAAAATCTTGGAAATAGAATAGACAATATGCAAGAAACAGTTAACAAGGACCTAGAAGAACTAAAGATGAATCAAGCATCGATTAAAAACACAATAAATGAAATGAAAAATACTCTAGATGGGATCAATAGCAGAATAACTGAGGCAGAAGAATGGATAAGTGAGGTGGAAGATAAAATAGTGGAAATAACTGATGCAGAGAAAAATAAAGAAAAAAGAATGAAAAGAACAGAGGACAGTCTCAGAGACCTCTGGGACAACATTAAACGCACCAACATTCGAATTATAGGGGTTCCAGAAGAAGAAGAGAAAAAGAAAGGGACTGAGAAAATATTTGAAGAGATTATAGTTGAAAACTTCCCTAATATGGGAAAGGAAATAGTTAATCAAGTCCAGGAGGCACAGAGAGTCCCATACAGAATAAATCCAAGAAGAAATACGCCAAGACACATATTAATCAAACTGTCAAAAATTAAACACAAAGAAATCATATTAAAAGCAGCAAGGGAAAAACAACAAATAACACAAAAGGGAATCCCCATCAGGTTAACAGCTGATCTCTCAGCAGAAACTCTACAAGCCAGAAGGGAGTGGCAGGACATAATTAAAGTGATGAAGGAGAGAAACCTGCAACCAAGATTACTCTACCCAGCAAGGATCTCATTCAGATTTGATGGAGAAATTAAAACGTTTACAGACAAGCAAAAGCTGAGAGAGTTCAGCACCACCAAACCAGCTTTACAACAAATGCTAAAGGAACTTCTCTAGGCAAGAAACACAACAGAAGCACTATACCTACAATAACGAACCCAAAGCCATTAAGGAAATGGGAATAGGAACATACATATCAATAATTACCTTAAATGTAAATGGACTAAATGCTCCCACCAAAAGACACAGAGTTGCTGAATGGATACAAAAACAAGACCCATATATATGCTGTCTACAAGAGACCCACTTCAGACCTAGAGACACATACAGATTGAAAGTAAGGGGATGGAAAAAGGTATTCCATGCAAATGGAAATCAAAAGAAAGCTGGAGTAGCAATTCTTATATCAGACAAAATAGACTTTAAAATAAAGACTATTAGAAGAGACAAAGAAGGACACTACATAACGATAAAGGGATCGATCCAAGAAGAAGATATAACAATTGTAAATATTTATGCACCCAACATAGGAGCACCTCAATACATAAGGCAAATAGTAACAGCCATAAAAGGGGAAATCGACAGTAACACAATCATAGTAGGGGACTTTAACACCCCACTTTCACCAATGGACAGATCATCCAAAATGAAAATAAATAAGGAAACACAAGCTTTAAATGATACATTAAACAAGATGGACTTAATTGATATTTATAGGACATTCCACCCAAAAACAACAGAATACACATTTTTCTCAAGTGCTCATGGAACATTCTCCAGGATAGATCATATCTTGGGTCACAAATCAAGCCTTGGTAAATTTAAGAAAATTGAAATTGTATCAAGTATCTTTTCCGACCACAATGCTATGAGACTAGACATCAATTACAGGAAAAGATCTGTAAAAAATACAAACACATGGAGGCTAAACAATACACTACTCAATAATGAAGTGATCACTGAAGAAATCAAAGAGGAAATTAAGAAATACTTAGAAACAAATGACAATGGAGACACGACGACCCAAAACCTATGGGACGCAGCAAAAGCAGTTCTAAGGGGGAAGTTTATAGCAATACAATCCCACTTTAAGAAACAGGAAACATTTCGAGTAAACAACCTGACCCTGCACCTAAAGAAATTAGAGAAAGAAGAACAAAAAACCCCCAAAGTTAGCAGAAGGAAAGAAATCATAAAGATCAGATCAGAAATAAATGAAAAAGAAATGAAGGAAACGATAGCAAAGATCAACCAAACTAAAAGCTGGTTCTTTGAGAAGATAAACAAAATTGACAAACCATTAGCCAGACTCATCAAGAAAAGAAGGGAGAAGACTCAAATCAGTAGAATTAGAAATGAAAAAGGAGAAGTAACAAGTGACACTGCAGAAATACAAAAGATCATGAGAGATTACTATAAGCAACTCTATGCCAATAAAATGGACAACCTGGAAGAAATGGACAAATTCTTAGAAATGCACAACCTACCAAGACTGACTCAGGAAGAAATAGAAAATATGAATAGACCAATCACAAGCACTGAAATTGAAACTGTGATTAAAAATCTTCCATCAAACAAAAGCCCAGGACCAGATGGCTTCACAGGCGAATTCTATCAAACATTTAGAGAAGAGCTAACACCCATCCTTCTCAAACTCTTCCAAACAATATCAGAGGAAGGAACACTCCCAAACTCATTCTACGAGGCCACCATCACCTTGATACCAAAACCAGGCAAGGATGTCACAAAGAAAGAAAACTACAGGCCAATATCACTGATGAACATAGATGCAAAAATCCTCAACAAAATACTAGCAAACAGAATCCAACAGCACATTAAAAGGATCATACACCATGTTCAAGTGGGGTTTATTCCAGGAATGCAAGGATTCTTCAATATACGCAAATCAATCAATGTGATACACCATATTAACAAGTTGAAGGAGAAAAACCATATGATCATCTCAATAGATGCAGAGAAAGCTTTCGACAAAATTCAACACCCATTTATGATAAAAACCCTGCAGAAAGTAGGCATAGAGGGAACTTTCCTCAACATAATAAAGGCCATATATGACAAACCCACAGCCAACATTGTCCTCAATGGTGAAAAACTGAAACCATTTCCACTAAGATCAGGAACAAGACAAGGCTGCCCACTCTCACCACTCTTATTCAACCTAGTTTTGGAAGTTTTAGCCACAGCAATCAGAGAAGAAAAGGAAATAAAAGGAATCCAAATTGGAAAAGAAGAAGTAAAGCTGTCACTGTTTGCAGATGACATGATACTATACATAGAGAATCCTAAAGATGCTACCGAAAAACTACTAGAGCTAATCAATGAATTTGGTAAAGTAGCAGGATACAAAATTAATGCACAGAAATCTCTGGCATTCCTGTACACTAATGATGAAAAATCTGAAAATGAAATCAAGAAAACACTCCCATTTACCATTGCAACAAAAAGAATAAAATATCTAGGAATAAACCTACCTAAGGAGACAAAAGACCTGTATGCAGAAAATTATAAGACACTGATGAAAGAAATTAAAGATGATATAAATAGATGGAGAGATATACCATGCTCCTGGATTGGAAGAATCAATATTGTGAAAATGACTCTACTACCCAAAGCAATCTACAGATTCAATGCAATCCCTGTCAAACTACCACTGGCATTTTTCACAGAAGTAGAACAAAAAATTTCAAAATTTGTTTGGAAAAACAAAAGACCCCGAATAGCCAAAGCAATCTTGAGAACGAAAAACGGAGCTGGAGGAATCAGGCTGCCTGACTTCAGACTATACTACAAAGCTACAGTAATTAAGACAGTGTGGTACTGGCATAAAAACAGAAAGATAGATCAGTGGATCAGGATAGAAAGCCCAGAGATAAACCCATGCACATATGGCCAACTTATCTTTGATAAAGGAGGCAGGAATGTACAGTGGAGAAAGGACAGCCTCTTCAATAAGTGGTGCTGGGAAAACTGGACAGGGACATGTAAAAGTATGAGATTAGATCATTCCCTAACACCATACACAAAAATAAGCTCAAAATGGATTAAAGACCTAAATGTAAGGCCAGAAACTATCAAACTCTTAGAGGAAAACATAGGTAGAACACTCTATGACATAAATCACAGCAAGATCCTTTTGGACCCACCTCCTAGAGAAATGGAAATAAAAACAAAGATAAACAAATGGGACCTAATGAAACTTCAAAGCTTTTGCACAGCAAAGGAAACCATAAACAAGACCAAAAGACAACCCTCAGAATGGGAGAAAATATTTGCAAATGAAGCAACTGACAAAGGATTAATCTCCAAAATTTATAAACAGCTCATGCAGCTCAATAGCAAAAAAACAAACAACCCAATCCAAAAATGGGCAGAAGACTTAAATAGGCATTTCTCCAAAGAAGATATACAGACTGCCAACAAACACATGAAAGAATGCTCAACATCATTAATCATTAGAGAAATGCAAATCAAAACTACAATGAGATATCATCTCACACCAGTCAGAATGGCCATCATCAAGAAATCTAGAAACAATAAATGCTGGAGAGGGTGTGGAGAAAAGGGAACACTCTTGCACTGCTGGTGGGAATGTGAATTGGTACAGCCACTATGGAGAACAGTATGGAGGTTCCTTAAAAAACTAAAAATAGAACTACCATATGACCCAGCAATCCCACTACTAGGCATATACCCTGAGAAAACCATAATTCAAAAAGAGACATGTACCAAAATGTTCATTGCAGCTCTATTCACAATAGCCCGGAGCTGGAAACAACCTAAGTGTCCATCATCGGATGAATGGATAAAGAAGATGTGGCACATATATACAATGGAATATTACTCAGCCATAAAAAGAAACGAAACTGAGCTATTTGTAATGAGGTGGATAGACCTAGAGTCTGTCATACAGAGTGAAGTAAGTCAGAAAGAGAAAGACAAATACCGTATGCTAACACATATATATGGAATTTAAAAAAAAATGTCATGAAGAACCTAGGGGTAAAACGGGAATAAAGACACAGACCTACTTGAGAATGGAATTGAGGATATGGGGAAGGGGAAGGGTAAGCTGTGACAAAGGGAAAGAGAGGCATGGACATATATACACTACCAAACATAAGGTAGATAGATAGTGGGAAGCAGCCGCAGAGCACAGGGAGATCAGCTCGGTGCTTTGTGACCGCCTGGAGGGGTGGGATGGGGAGGGTGGGAGGGAGGGAGATGCATGAGGGAGGGGATGTGGGAACAGATGTATATGTATGACTGATTCACTTTGTTATAAAGCAGAAACTAATAAAAAAAGAAAAAAAAAAGACCTACTCCTTGTTCAGTGAACTGAACTCAACATCCCCTATTACATGCAGATTAATATATCTGACTAGTAAGAATCTTAATACCTATGTATTGATATGTCTCCGTAAGGGAATCAAGAGTGTATAGAGTGGCATACAAAGGGCAGTGAAAATCAGCTCAACCCCATTATAAAAATAAATTTCAAACTAAAACACAAAAACAGTGAAATCCTTACAGAATTTGTTAAGGGGTTCTGATGCAATTGGGACTGAACACATCTACACCCACAATTGGATGATATATAAGGCTGGACCCTTGGGGCTGAGAGGATTGGTGAGGTTGTGTGAGCAAATGCAGACCATTTAAAGCAATAATTTGTGCAACCCATTGCATGGGTCCCAACTCTGAGGTGTCCAGGGAATCTTATTACAGCTAAAACATGCATGTGAAACCCAGAGCATGGGACAACGTGTGATCCAGACAGGTTTCTGAAATACAACTCCTTTATCCTCTCCTTTTGCTCGGGTTCAGCATTCCAGCCACTTTAGTATAAATCTCCACGCTTAGAGAGTCAGTGCCTTTAACCTCCTGTTTCACACAGTTTGCAATTTGTGCGGATATTAAAAGGGAATAGGGGGAACCAATGAGAGACATGCTGTAAGCATTTGGACGGGGACAGGCCACTCTAATTTCCCATCACGAAGAATATTTAACCAAATGTTCAGCCTGCTGCACCAGAACACGGATATGGCCTGAAGCAAACCTGCAAGTTTGTGGCCACCTCACAAACAAAGCAAGTGGAAAAACTGAGCTCAGGTTCTCTGGAATTCACAAACCTGCAGAGTTATAATGGACAACTATCGTCCAATAATCTGCTGAAGGAAGGAAACGAGGAGGACTTTAATTCGAGGCAGGATTTCAGGAAACATATTTCAAGAAGTAGATTGGAAACACATTTGAAGCAAAGGAAATGCGGCCCAATATTGACAATGATGCACTTGGCCAAAATTGGCATATGGATTTTTTCCTCAATATATTCAAGTAAACACGCATATGCCATTGTTGGCCAACCAAGCAAGTGGGCAATGGAAATGCTCACTACAAAGTAGTCTCATTTCCAACCAGTTAAACAGAACATCCCCAAAAATTGTAAAAACTAGAAAGGCAGCACAGCTGTGTGGAAGAGGGAGTCTTGTGACAATGATGGGCGGGATGTAAATGGACAAGAGCCACTCTGGAGAAGTCCACGGTGTTTCCTAAAACATCTAAAAACAGAGCTACAGAGCCTAGGGTACATCCACTCATGGGCTAATACATTGAGCAAACAGAAAATCAACAAGAAACAGCCACACCAAAGTTTAGGGCTGCTCTGTTTACAAGAAAATCGACTTCAGTACACCTTAAATATCCCAGGAAAGAAAAAAGTTGATAAAGAAGTTTTGGTACTTACATACTATGGGATATCCCTCAGCCATGGAATCAATGTCATAAAGCCAGTAGCAGCATAATGACTGGATTTAGGTACGATGTTTCTAAGTGAAATAAGTAACATAGAAAAAGAAACTTATCATAAGATATCACTTATGAAGGGTATGTAAACATGGCTACACATGAGCTGAATTAGAAAACAGAAGAGAGTCTCACATTTAGAAAAAAAATCTCTTATATTTGGTTAAAGGGAAAGGTGAGGTGGGGTGATGAATAAAACCAGAGTTTGATATTAGCACAGGTACAATTCTATAAACCAAACGTGTAATAGACAAGACCTACTCCTTTCTCAGTGAACTGGACTCAACATCCCCTATTCCCTGCAGAGGAATATATCTGACTAGTATGAATTTTCATTCCTATGTATTCACATATGTCCGTAAGGGAATCAAACGTGTATAGAGTGGCATAAACACGGTAGTGAAAATCAGCTCAACCCCATTATAAAAATTAATTTCAAAAACAATACACAAAAACAACAAAATTCTTATGAAATTCATTCAGGGGCTCTGAAGCAACCTGGATTGACGCCATCTACACCCACAGGTGGATGAGACATAACGCTGGTCACTTGGGGCTGAGAGCATTGGTGAGTTTGTGAGCAAATGCAGACCATTTAAAGCAATAATGAATGCAACCCATTCCAAGGGTCCCAACACTCTAGATTCAAGGGAATCTTATGACAGCTAAAACATGCATGGGAAACCTAGAGGATGGGACAACGTGTGATCCAGACAGCTTTATAAAACCCTCTTACTTTTTCGTCTCCTTGTGCTCCGGTTTGCCATTCCAGTCACTTTACTCTTAATCTCCCGTCTTCGAGAATCAGCACATTTTACCTCCTGTTTCACACTGTTCACAAATTGTGTGGAGGATGAATGGGAAGAGGTGTAACAAATGAGAGACATGCTGAAAGCATTTGGACGGGCACATGGCACTCTAATTTCCCGTCACAAAGAAGAGTTAACCCAAACCTCAGCCTGCCACCCCAGAAATATGATAGGGCCTGAAGCAATCCTGCGGGTTTGTGCAGGCTCAGAACAAAAGTCAGTTGAAAAATGGAGCTCAGCGTCTCAGGAATTCACAAACTTTCAGAGTTATAATGGACAACTCTCATCCAAAAATCTGTTGAGGGAAGGAATCGAGGAGGCCCAGAAATTGAGGCAGGACTGCAGGAAACATATTTGAAGAGGTAGATGGGAATCGCGTTTAAGCACAGGAAATGTAGCACATCTTTGACAATGATGCACTTGGCCAAAAGGGTGTATGCTTCTTTCCTCAATATATTCAAGAAAACAGGCATATGCACTTTTTGGCCAACGAGTCAAGTGGGCAATGCAAAGCCAGACTACAAATAAGTCTCATTTCCCACTGGTCAAACAGAACACCCCAAAAAAATTCTAAAATCTAGAAATGCAGCACAGCTGTGTGGAACAGTGAGCCTTGTTACGCTGATGGGAGGGATGTAAATTGCTAAGAGCCACTCTGGACAAGTCCATGGTGTTTCCTAAAACATCTGAAAACTGAGCTACAGGGTTTAGGGTACTTCCACTCATGGGCGTATACATTGGGAAAAATGAAAATCAACAAGAAACAGCCACCCCAAAGTTTAGGGCTGCTTTGTTTACAAAAAAATCGACTTCAGTACACCTCAAATATCCCAGGAAAGACACAAGTGGATAAAGAAGTTGTGGTACTTACGTACTATGGGATATCCCTCAGCCATGGTATCAATGTCATAAAGACAGTAGCAGCATAATGACTGGAGTAAGGTACGATGCTCCTAAGGAAAATAAGTAACACAGAAAAAGAAACTTATCATCAGATATAACTTATGAAGGGAATGTAAACATGGCTACACATGAGCTGAAATAGAAAACAGAACAGAGTCTCACATTTAGAAAAAAGTAACACTCTTATGTCTGCTTAAGGGGAAAGGTGAGGTGGGTTGATGCATAAAACCAGAGTTTGATATTAGCACAGGTACCATTCCATAAAACAAATGTGTAATAGACAAGACCTACTCCTTGCTCAGTGAACTGAACTCAACATCCCCTATTCCCTGCAGATTAATATATCTGACTAGTAAGAATCTTAATACCTATGTATTGATATGTCTCCGTAAGGGAATCAAGAGTGTATAGAGGGCATTCAAAGGGCAGTGAAAATCAGCTCAACCCCATTATAAAAATAAATTTCAAACTAAAACACAAAAACAGTGAAATCCTTACAGAATTTGTTAAGGGGTTCTGATGCAATTGGTAATGAACACATCTACGCCCACAACTGGATGAGAGATAAGGCTGGACCCTTGGGCCTGAGAGGATTGGTGAGGTTCTGTGAGCAAATGCAGACCATTTAAAGCAATAATGTGTGCAACCCATTCCTTGGGTCCCAACTCTGAGGTGTCCAGGTAAATTTATTACAGGGAAAACATGCATGGGAAACCCAGATGATGGGACAACGTGTGATCCAGACAGTTTTCTGAAATACACCTGCTTTATCCTCTCCTTGTGCTCGGGTTCACCATTCCAGCCACTTTACTATAAATCTCCCCGCTTAGAGAGTCAGTGCCTTTAACCTCCTCTTCCACACAGTTTGCAATTAGTGTGGAGATTAAAAGGGAATAGGGGGAACCAATGAGAGACATGCTGTAAGCATTTGGAAGGGGACACGCCACTCTAATTTCCCAACACGAAGAATATTTAACCAAATGTTCAGCCTGCTGCAACAGAAGAGGTATATGGCCTGAAGCAATCCTGCAGTTTTGTGGCCAGCTCACAAACAAAGCGAGTTGAAAAACTGAGCTCAGGTTCTCTGGAATTCACAAACCTGCAGAGTTATAAAGGACAACTATCGTCCAAAATCTGCTGAAGGAAGGAAACGAGGAGGACTTTAATTCGAGGCACGATTTCAGGAAACATAATGCAAGAAGTAGATTGGAATCACATTTGAAGCACAGGAAATGCGGCCAAATTTTGACAATGATGCACTTGGCCAAAAATGGCGTATGGATTTTTTCCTCAATATATTCAAGTAAACACGCATATGCCCTTTTTGGCCAACCAAGCAAGTGGGCAATGGAAATCCTCACTACAATGTAGTCTCATTTCCAACCGGTTAAACAGAACATCCCAAAAAATTGTAAAAACTAGAAAGGCAGCACAGCTGTGTGGAACAGGGAGTCTTGTGACAATGATGGGCGGGATGTAAATGGACAAGAGCCACTCTGGAGAAGTCCACGGTGTTTCCTAAAATATCTAAAAACAGAGCTACAGAGCCTAGGGTACTTCCACTCATGGGCTAATACATTGAGCAAACAGAAAATCAACAAGAAACAGCCACACCAAAGTTTAGGGCTGCTGTGTTTACAGGAAAATCGACTTCAGTACACCTCAAATACCCCAGGAAAGAAAAAAGTTGATAAAGAAGTTTTGGTACTTACATACTATGGGATATCCCTCAGCCATGGAATCAATGTCATAAAGCCAGTAGCAGCAAAATGACTGGATTTAGGTATGATGTTTCTAAGTGAAATAAGTAACAGAGAAAAAGAAACTTATCATAAGATATCACTTATGAAGGGTATGTAAACATGGCTACACATGAGCTGAATTAGCAAACAGAACAGAGTCTCATATTTAGAAAAAAAACCTCTTATATTTGGTTAAAGGGAAAGGTGAGGTGGGGTGATGAATAAAACCAGAGTTTGATATTAGCACAGGTACAATTCCATAAAACAAACGTGTAATAGACAAGACCTGCTCCTTGCTCAGTGAACTGGACTCAATATCCTCTATTCCCTGCAGAGGCATATATCTGACTAGTATGAATTTTCATTCCTATGTATTCACATATGTCCGTAAGGGAATCAAACGTGTATAGAGTGGCATAAACACGGTAGTGAAAATCAGCTCAACCCCATTATAAAAATTAATTTCAAAAACAATACACAAAAACAACAAAATTCTTATGAAATTCATTCAGGGTCTCTGAAGCAACCTGCATTGACGCCATCTACACCCACAGGTGGATGAGACACAACGCTGGATACTTGGGGCTGAGAGCATTGGTGAGTTTGTGAGCAAATGCAGACCATTTAAAGCAATAATGAATGCAACCCATTCCAAGGGTCCCAACACTCTATATTCAAGGGAATCTTATGACAGATAAAACATGCATGGGAAACCCAGAGGATGGGACAATGTGCGATCCAGACAGCTTTATAAAACCCTCCTCCTTTTTCATCTCCTTGAGCTCGGGTTTGCTATTCCAGTCACTTTACTTTTAATCTCCCGTCTTCGAGAATCAGCACATTTTACCTCCTGTTTCACACTGTTCAAAAATTGTGTGGAGGATGAATGGGAAGTGGTGGAACGAATGAGAGACACGCTGAAAGCATTTGGATGGGCACATGGCACTCTAATTTCCCGTCACGAAGAAGAGTAAAACCAAACCTCAGCCTGCCGCCCCAGAAACCCTATAGGGCCTGAAGCAATCCTGCGGGTTTGTTGCAAACTCAGAACAAAAGCCAGTTGAAAAATGGAGCTCAGCGTCACAGGAATTTACAAACTTTCAGATTTATAATGGACAACTATCATCCAAAAATCTGTTGAGGGAAGGAATCAAGGAGGACCGGAAACTGAGGCAGGACTGCAGGAATCATATTTGAAGAGGTAGATGGGAATCGTGTTTAAGCACAGGAAATGTGGCACAACTTCCACAATGATGCACTTGGCCAAAAGGGCATATGGTTTTTTCCTCAATATTTTCAAAAAAACAGGCATACACACGTTTTGGCCAACGAATCAAGTGGGCAATGCAAAGCTGGACTACAAATAAGTCTCATTTCCAACTGTTCAAACAGAACATCAAAAAAAAAATTGTATAATCTAGAAATACAGCACAGCTGTGTGGAACAGTGAGCCTTGTTACGCTGATGGGAGGGATATAAAGTACCAAGAGCCACTCTGGACAAGTCCATGGTGTTTCCTAAAACATCTGAAAACTGAGCTACAGAGTTTAGGGTACTTCCACTCATGGGAGTATACATTGGGAAAACTGAACATCAACAAGAAACAGCCACCCCAAAGTTTAGGGCTGCTTTGTTTACAAAAAAATCGACTTCAGTACACCTCAAATATCCCAGGAAAGACAAAAGTGGATAAAGAAGTTGTGGTACTTACGGACTATGGGATATCCCTCAGCCATGGAATCAATGTCATAAAGACAGTAGCAGCATAATGACTGGAGTAAGGTACGATGCTCCTAAGGGAAATAAGTAACACAGAAAAAGAAACTTATCATCAGATATAACTTATGAAGGGAATGTAAACATGACTACACATGAGCTGAATTAGAAAACAGAACAGAGTCTCACATTTAGAAAAAAATAACACTCTTATGCCTGCTTAAGGGGAAAGGTGAGGTGGGTTGATGCATAAAACCAGAGTTTGATATTAGCACAGGTACCGTTCCATAAAACAAATGTGTAATACACAAGACCTACTCCTTGCTCAGTGAACTGAACTCAACATCCCCTATTCCCTGCAGATTAATATATCTGACTAGTAAGAATCTTAATACCTATGTATTGATATGTCTCCGTAAGGGAATCAAGAGTGTATAGAGTGGCATAAAAACGACAGTGAAAATCAGCTCAACCCCATTATAAAAATAAATTTCAAACTGAAATACAAAAACAGTGAAATCCTTACAGAATTTGATAAGGTGTTCTGATGTAATTGGGACAGAACACATCTACACCCACAGCTGGATGAGACATAAGGCTGGACCCTTGGGGCTGAGAGGATTGGTGAGGTTGTGTGAGCAAATGCAGACCATTTAAAGCAATAATGTGTGCAACCCATTCCTTGGGTCCCAACTCTGAGGTGTCCAGGGAATCTTATTACAGCTAAAACATGCATGGGAAACCCAGAGGATGGGAAAATGTGTGATCCAGACAGGTTTCTGAAATACACCTCCTTTATCCTCTCCTTGTGCTCGGGTTCACCATTCCAGCCACTTTACTATAAATCTCCCCGCTTAGAGAGTCAGTGTCTTTAACCTCCTGTTTCACACAGTTAGCAATTTGTGCGGAGATTGAAAGCGAATAGTGGAAACCAATGAGAGACATGCTGTAAGCATTTGGACGGGACACGCCACTCTAATTTCCCATCACGAAGAATATTTAACCAAATGTTCAGCCTGCTGCACCAGAACACGGATATGGCCTGAAGCAGTCCTGCGGGTTTGTGGCCAGCTCACAAACAAAGCGAGTTGAAAAATTGAGCTCAGGTTCTCTGGAATTCACAGACCTCCAGAGTTATAAAGAAGAACTATCGTCCAAAAATCTGCTGAAGGAAGGAAACGAGGAGGACTTTAATTCGAGGCAGGATATCAGGAAACATATTGCAAGAAGTAGATTGGAATCACATTTGAAGCAAAGGAAATGTGGCCCAATTTTGACAATGATGCACTTGGCCAAAAATGGCGTATGGGTTTTTTCCTCAATATATTGAAGTAAACACCCATATGCCATTTTTGGCCAACCAAGCAAGTGGGCAATGGAAATCCTCACTACAAAGTAGTCTCATTTCCAACCGGTTAAACAGAACATCCCAAAAAATTGTAAAATCTAGAAAGGCAGCACAGCTGTGTGGAACAGGGAGTCTTCTGACAATGATGGGAGGGATGTAAATGGACAAGAGGCACTCTGGAGAAGTCCACAGTGTTTCATAAAACATCTAAGAACAGAGCTACAGAGCCTAGGGTACTTCTACTCATGGGCTAATACATTGAGCAAACAGAATATCAACAAGAAACAGCCACAACAAAGTTTAGGGCTGCTCTGTTTACAAGAAAATCTACTTCAGTACACCTCAAATATCCCAGGAAAGAAAAAAGTTGATAAAGAAGTTTTGGTATTTACATACTATGGGATATCCCTCAGACATGGAATCAATGTCATAAAGCCTGTAGCAGCATAATGACTGGATTTAGGTACGATGATTCTAAGTGAAATAAGTAACACAGAAATAGAAACTTATCATAAGATATCACTTATGAAGGGTATGTAAACATGGCTACACATGAGCTGAATTAGAAAACAGAACAGAGTCTCACATTTAGAAAAAAATCTCTTATATTTGCTTAAAGGGAAAGGTGAGGTGGGGTGATGAATAAAACCAGAGTTTGATATTAGCACAGGTACAATTCCATAAACCAAACGTGTAATAGACAAGACCTACTCCTTGCTCAGTGAACTGGACTCAACATCCCCTATTCACTGCAGAGGCATATATCTGACTAGTATGAATTTTCTTTCCTATGTATTCACATATGTCCGTAAGGGAATCAAACGTGTATAGAGTGGCATAAATACGGTAGTGAAAATCAGCTCAACCCCATTATAAAATTAATTTCAAAAACAATACACAAAAACAACAAAATTCTTATGAAATTCATTCACGGGCTCTGAAGCATCCTGGATTGATGCCATCTACACCCACAGGTGGATGAGACATAATGCTGGTCACTTGGGGCTGAGAGCATTGGTGAGTTTGTGAGCAAATGCAGACCATTTAAAGCAATAATGCATGCAACCCATTCCAAGGGTCCCAACACTCTAGATTCAAGGGAATCTTATGACAGCTAACACATGCATGGGAAACCCAGAGGATGGGACAACGTGCGATCCAGACAGCTTTATAAAACCCTCCTCCTTTTTCGTCTCCTTGTGCTCCGGTTTGCCATTCCAGTCACTTTACTCTTAATCTCCCGTCTTCGAGAATCAGCACATTTTACCTCCTGTTTCACACTGTTCACAAATTGTGTGGAGGATGAATGGGAAGAGGTGTAACAAATGAGAGACATGCTGAAAGCATTTGGACGGGCACATGGCACTCTAATTTCCGTCACGAAGAAGAGTTAACCCAAACCTCAGCCTGCCACCCCAGAAACATGATAGGGCCTGAAGCAATCCTGCGGGTTTGTGTAAGCTCAGAACAAAAGTCAGTTGAAAAATGGAGCTCAGCGTCTCAGGAATTCACAAACTTTCAGAGTTATAATGGACAACTCTCATCCAAAAATGTGTTGAGGGAAGGAATCGAGGAGGCCCGGAAATTGAAGCAGGACTGCAGGAAACATATTTGAAGAGGTAGATGGGAATCGCATTTAAGACCACGAAATGTGGCACAACTTTGACAATGATGCACTTGGCCAAAAGGGCGTATGTTTTTTTCCTCAATATATTCAAGAAAACAGGCATGCGTACTTTTTGGCCAACGACTCAAGTGGGCAATGCACAGCCAGACCACAAATAAGTCTCATTTCCCACTGGTCAAACAGAACATCAAAAAAAAATTGTAAAATCTAGAAATGCAGCACACCCGTGTGGAACAGTGAGCCTTGTTACGCTGATGGGAGGGATGTAAATTACCAAGAGCCACTCTGGACAAGTCCATGGTGTTTCCTAAAACATCTGAAAACTGAGCTACAGGGTTTAGGTTACTTCCACTCATGGGCGTATACATTGGGAAAAATGAAAATCAACAAGAAACAGCCACCCCAAAGTTTAGAGCTGCTTTGTTTACAAAAAAATCGACATCAGTACACCTCAAATATCCCAGGAAAGACAAAAGTGGATAAAGAAGTTGTGGTACTTACGTACTATGGGATATCCCTCAGCCATGGAATCAATGTCATAAAGACAGTTGCAACATAATGACTGGAGTAAGGTACGATGCTCCTAAGGGAAATAAGTAACACAGAAAAAGAAACTTATCATAAGATATAACTTATGAAGGGAATGTAAACATGACTACACATGAGCTGAATTAGAAAACAGAAGAGAGTCTCACATTTTTAAAAAAATAACACTCTTATGCCTGCTTAAGGGGAAAGGTGAGGTGGGTTGATGCATAAAACCAGAGTTTGATATTAGCACAGGTACCGTTCCATAAAACAAATGTGTAATAGACAAGACCTACTCCTTGCTCAGTGAACTGAACTCAACATCCCCTATTCCCTGCAGATTAATATATCTGACTAGTAAGAATCTTAATACCTATGTATTAATATGTCTCCGTAAGGGAATCAAGAGTGTATAGAGTGGCATAAAAACGGCAGTGAAAATCAGCTCAACCCCATTATAAAAATAAATTTCAAACTAAAACACAAAAACAGTGAAATCCTTACAGAATTTGTTAAGGGGTTCTGATGCAATTGGGACAGAACACATCTACACCCACAACTGGATGAGACATAACGCTGGACCCTTGGGGCTGAGAGGATTGGTGAGGTTGTGTGAGCAAATGCAGACCATTTAAAGCAATAATGTGTGCAACCCATTCCTTTGGTCCCAACTCTGAGGGGTCAAGGGAATATTATTACAGCTAAAACGTGCATGGGAAACCCAGAGGATGGGACAACGTGTGATCCAGACAGGTTTCTGTAATACACCTCCTTTATCCTCTCCTTGTGCTCGGGTTCACCATTCAAGCCACTTTACTATAAATCTCCCCACTTAGAGAGTCAGTGCCTTTAACCTCCTCTTTCACACAGTTTGCAATTTGTGCAGAGATTAAAAGGGAATAGGGGGAACCAATGAGAGACATGCTGTAAGCATTTGGACGGGGACACGCCACTCTAATTTCCCATCACGAAGAATATTTAACCAAATGTTCAGCCTGGTGCACCAGAACACGGATATGGCCTGAAGCAGTCCTGTGGGTTTGTCGCCAGCTCACAAACAAAGCGAGTTGAAAAATTGAGCTCAGGTTCTCTGGAATTCACAAACCTGCAGAGTTATAAAGGACAACTATCGTCCAAAAATCTGCTGAAGGAAGGAAACGAGGAGGACTTTAATTCGAGGCAGGATTTCAGGAAACATATTGCAAGCAGTAGGTTGGAATCACATTTGAAGCACAGGAAATGAGGCCCAATTTTGACAATGATGCACTTGGCCAAAAATTGGCGTATGGATTTCTTCAATATATTCAAGTAAACACCCATATGCCCTTTTTGGCCAACCAAGCAAGGTGGCAATGGAAATCCTCACTACAAAGTAGTCTCATTTCCAACCGGTTAAACAGAACATCCAAAAAAATTGTAAAATCTAGAAAGGCAGCACAGCTGTGTGGAACGGGAGTCTTTTGACAATGATGGGCGGGATGTAGATGGACAAGAGCCACTCTGGAAAAGTCCACAGTGTTTCTTAAAACATCTAAAAACAGAGCTACAGAGCCTAGGGTACTTCCACTCATGGGTTACTACATTGAGCAAACAGAAAATCAAGAAGAAACAGCAACACCATAGTTTAGGGCTTCTCTGTTTACAAGAAAATCGACTTCAGTACACCTTAAATATCCCAGGTAAGAAAAAAGTTGATAAAGAAGTTTTGGTACTTACATACTATGGGATATCCCTCAGCCATGGAATCAATGTCATAAAGCCAGTAGCAGCATAATGACTGGATTTAGGTACGATGTTTCTAAGTGAAATAAGTAACACAGAAAAAGAAACTTATCATAAGATATCACTTATGAAGGGTATGTAAACATGGCTACACATGAGCTGAATTAGAAAACAGAACAGAGTCTCACATTTAGAAAAAAAAAATCTCTTATATTTGCTTAAAGGGAAAGGTGAGGTGGGGTGATGAATAAAACCAGAGTTTGATATTAACACAGGTACAATTCCATAAACCAAACGTGTAATAGAAAAGACCTACTCCTTGCTCAGTGAACTGGACTCAACATCCCCTATTCCCTGCAGAGGAATATATCTGACTAGTATGAATTTTCATTCCTATGTATTCACATATGTCTGTAAGGGAATCAAACGTGTATAGAGTGGCATAAACACGGTAGTGAAAATCAGCTCAACCCCATTATAAAAATTAATTTCAAAAACAATACACAAAAACAACAAAATTCTTATGAAATTCATTCAGGGTCTCTGAAGCAACCTGCATTGACGCCATCTACACCCACAGGTGGATGAGACACAACGCTGGATACTTGGGGCTGAGAGCATTGGTGAGTTTGTGAGCAAATGCAGACCATTTAAAGCAATAATGCATGCAACCCATTCCAAGGGTCCCAACACTCTAGATTCAAGGGAATCTTATGACAGCTAAAACATGCATGGGAAGCCCAGAGGATGGGACAATGTGCGATCCAGACAGCTTTATAAAACCCTCCTCCTTTTTCATCTCCTTGAGCTCGGGTTTGCTATTCCAGTCACTTTACTCTTAATCTCCCATCTTCGAGAGTCATCACATTTTACCCCCTTTTTCACACTGTTTACAAATTGTGTGGAGGATGAATGGGAAGAGGTGGAACGAATGAGAGACATGCTGAAACCATTTGGACGGGCACATGGCACTCTAATTTCCCGTCACAAAGAAGGGTAAAACCAAACCTCAGCCTGCCGCCCCAGAAACCCGAAAGGGCCTGAAGCAATCCTGCAGGTTTGTGGCAAACTCAGAACAGAAGCCAGTTGAAAAATGGAGCTCAGCGTCACAGGATTTCACAAACTTTCAGACATATAATAGACAACTATCATCAAAAATCTGTTGAGGGAAGGAATCAAGGAGGACCGGAAACTGAGGCAGGACTGCAGGAATCATATTTGAAGAGGTAGATGGGAATCGTGTTTAAGCACAGGAAATGTGGCACAACTTCCACAATGATGCACTTGGCCAAAAGGGCATATGGTTTTTTCCTCAATATTTTCAAAAAAACAGGCATATACACTTTTTGGACAACGAATCAAGTGGGCAATGCAAAGCCGGACTACAAATAAGTCTCATTTCCCACTGTTCAAACAGAACATCGAAAAAAAAATTGTAAAATCTAGAAATGCAGCACAGCCGTGTGGAACAGTGAGCCTTGTTACGCTGATGGGAGGGATATAAAGTACCAAGAGCCACTCTGGACAAGTCCATCGTGTTTCCTAAAACATCTGAAAACTGAGCTACAGAGTTTAGAGTACTTCCACTCATGGGAGTATACATTGGGAAAACTGAAAATCAACAAGAAACAGCCACCCCAAAGTTTAGGGCTGCTTTGTTTACAAAATTCGACTTCAGTACACCTCAAATATCCCAAGAAAGACAAAAGTGGATAAAGAAGTTGTGGTACTTACGTACTATGGGATATCCCTCAGCCATGGAATCAATGTCATGTAGACAGTAGCAGCATAATGAGTAGAGTAAGGTAGGATGCTCCTAAGGGAAATAAGTAACACAGAAAAAGAAACTTATCATCAGATATAACTTATGAAGGGAATGTAAACATGGCTACACATGAGCTGAATTAGAAAACAGAACAGAGTCTCACATTTAGAAAAAAATAACACTCTTATGCCTGCTTAAGGGGAAAGGTGAGGTGGGTTGATGCATAAAACCAGAGTTTGATATTAGCACAGGTACCGTTCCATAAAACAAATGTGTAATAGACAAGACCTACTCCTTGCTCAGTGAACTGAACTCAACATCCCCTATTCCCTGCAGATTAATATATCTGACTAGTAAGAATCTTAATACCTATGTATTAATATGTCTCCGTAAGGGAATCAAGAGTGTATAGAGTGGCATAAAAACGGCAGTGAAAATCAGCTCAACCCCATTATAAAAATAAATTTCAAACTAAAATACAAAAACAGTGAAATCCTTACAGAATTTGATAAGGGGTTCTGATGCAATTGTTACTGAACACATCTACACCCACAGCTGGATGAGACATAAGGCTGGACCCTTGGGGCTGAGAGGATTGGTGAGGTTGTGTGAGCAAATGCAGACCATTTAAAGCAATAATGTGTGCAACCCATTCCTTGGGTCCCAACTCTGAGGTGTCCAGGGAATCTTATTATAGATAAAACATGCATGGGAAACCCAGAGGATGGGAAAATGTGTGATCCAGACAGGTTTCTGAAATACACCTCCTTTATCCTCTCCTTGTGCTCGGGTTCACCATTCCAGCCACTTTACTATAAATCTCCCCGCTTAGAGAGTCAGTGCCTTTAACCTCCTGTTTCACACAGTTTGCTATTTGTTCGGAGACTAAAAGGGAATAGGGGGAACCAATGAGAGTCATGCTGTAAGCGTTTGGACGGGGACACGTCACTCTAATTTCCCATCACGAAGAATATTTAACCAAATGTTCAGCCTGCTGCACCAGAACACGGATATGGCCTGAAGCAGTCCTGCGGGTTTGTGGCCAGCTCACAAACAAAGCGAGTTGAAAAATTGAGCTCAGATTCTCTGGAATTCACAAACCTGCAGAGTTATAAAGGAGAACTATCGTCCAAAAATCTGCTGAAGGAAGGAAACGAGGAGGACTTTAATTCGAGGCAGGATTTCAGGAAACATATTGCAAGAAGTAGATTGGAATCATATTTGAAGCAAAGGAAATGTGGCCCAATTTTGACAATGATGCACTTGGCCAAAAATGGCGTATGGGTTTTTTCCTCAATATATTCAAGTAAACACCCATATGCCCTTTTTGGCCAACCAAGCAAGTGGGCAATGGAAATCCTCACTACAAAGTAGTCTCATTTCTAACCGGTTAAACAGAACATCCCAAAAAATTGTAAAATCTAGAAAGGCAGCACAGCTGTGTGGAACAGGGAGTCTTGTGACAATGATGGGCGGGATGTAAATGGACAAGAGCCACTCTGGAGAAGTCCACGGTGTTTCCTAAAACATCTAAAAACAGAGCTACAGAGCCTAGTGTACTTCCACTCATGGGCTAATACATTGAGCAAACAGAAAATCAACAAGAAACAGCTACACCAAAGTTTAGGGCTGCTCTGTTTACAAGAAAATCTACTTCAGTACACCTCAAATATCCCAGGAAAGAAAAAAGTTGATAAAGAAGTTTTGCTATTTACATACTATGGGATATCCCTCAGCCATGGAATCGATGTCATAAACCATGCAGCAGCATAATGACTGGATTTAGATACAATGATTCTAAGTGAAATAAGTAACACAGAAATAGAAACTTATCATAAGATATCACTTATGAAGGGTATGTAAACATGGTTACACATGAGCTGAATTAGAAAACAGAACAGAGTCTCACATTTAGAAAAAAATCTCTTATATTTGCTTAAAGGGTATGGTGAAGTAGTTTGATGAATAAAACCAGTGTTTGATATTAGCACAGGTACAATTCAATAAACCAAACGTGTAATAGACAAGACCTACTCCCTGCTCAGTGAACTGGACTCAACATCCCCTCTTCCCTGCTGCGGAATATATCTGAATACTATGAATTTTCATTCCTATGTATTCACATATGTCCATAAGGGAATCAAGAGTGTAAAGAGTGGCATAAACTCGGCAGTGAAAATCAGCTCAACCCCATTATAAAAATTAATTTCAAAAACAATACACAAAAACTACAAAATTCTTACGAAATTCATTCAGGGGCTCTGAAGCAATCTGGATTGACCCCATCTACACCCACAGGTGTATGAGACTTAACTCTGGACACTTGGAGCTGAGTGCATTGGTGAGGTTGTGAGCAAATGCAGACCATTTAAAGCAATAATGCATGCAACCCATTCCAAGGGTCCCAACACTCTAGATTCAAGGGAATCTTATGACAGCTAAAACATGCATGGGAAACCCGGAGGATGGGACAATGTGTGATCCGGACAGCTTTATAAAACCCTCCTCCTTTTTCGTCTCCTTGTGCTCCGCTTTGCCATTCTGCCATCTTCGAGAATCAGCACATTTTACCTCCTGTTTCACACTGTTCACAAATTGTGTGGAGGATGAATGAGAAGAAGTGGAACGAATGAGAGACATGCTGAAAGCATTTGGACGGGCACATGGCACTCTAATTTCCCGTCACAAAGAAGAGTTAACCCAAACCTCAGCCTGCTGCCCGAGAACCCCGATAGGGCCTGAAGCAATCCTGCGGGTTTGTGGCAACCTCAGAACAAAAGTGAGTTGAAAAATGTAGCTCAGCCTGTCAGGAATTCACATATTTTCAGAGTTATATTGGACAACTATCATCCAAAAATCTGTTGAGGGAAGGAAACGAGCAGGACCGGAAATTGAGGCAGGACTGCAGGAAACATATTTGAAGAGGTAAATGGGAATCTCGTTTAAGCACAGGAAATGTGGCACAACTTCGATAATGATGCACTTGGCCAAAAGGGCGTATGGTTTTTTTCCTCAATATATTCAAGAAAACAGGCATACACAATTTTTGGCCAACGAATCAAGTGGGCAATGCAAAGCCAGACTACAAATAAGCCTCATTTCCCACTGGTCAAACAGAACACACACAAAAAAAATTGTAAAATCTAGAAATGCAGCACAGCCATGTGGAACAGTGAGCCTTGTTACACTGATGGGAGGGATGTAAATTACCAAGAACCACCAAGGACAAGTCTATGGTGTTTCATAAAACATCTGAAAACTGAGCTACAGAGTATAGGGTACTTCCACTCATGGGCGTATACATTGGGAAAACAGAAAATCAACAAGAAACAGCCACCCCAAAGTTTAGGGCTGCTTTGTTTACAAAAAAACCCGACTTCAGTACACCTCACATATCCCAGGAAAGACAAAAGTGGATAAAGAAGTTGTGGTACTTACGTACTATGGGATATCCTTCAGCCATGGAATCAATGTCATAAAGACAGTGGCAGCATAATGACTGGAGTAAGGTACGATGCTCCTAAGGGAAATAAGTAACACAGAAAATGAAATTTATCATAAGATATAACTTATGAAGGGAATGTAAATATGGCTACACTTGAGCTGAATTAGAAAACAGAACAGAGTCTAACATTTAGAAAAAAATATCACTCTTATGCGTGCTTAAGGGGAAAGGTGAGGTGGATTGATGCATAAAATCAGAGTTTGATATTACCACAGGTACCATTCCATAAAACAAATGTGTAATAGACAAGACCTACTCCTTGCTCAGTGAACTGAACTCAACATCCCCTATTCCCTGCAGATTAATATATCTGACTAGTAAGAATCTTAATACCTATGTATTGATATGTCTCCGTAAGGGAATCAAGATTGTATAGAGTGGCATAAACACGGCAGTGAAAATCAGCTCAACCCATTTATAAAAATAAATTTCAAACTAAAACTCAAAAGCAGTGAAATCCTTACTGAATTTGTTAAGGGGTTCTGATGCAATTGCGACTGAACACACTTACACCCACAGCTGGATGAGACATAAGGCTGGACACTTGGGGCTGATAGGATTGGTGAGGTTGTGTGAGCAAATGCAGACCATTTAAAGCAATAATGTGTGCAACCCATTCCTTGGGTCCCAACTCTGAGGTGTCCAGGGAATCTTTTTACAGCTAAAACATGCATGGGAAATCCAGAGGATGGGACAACGTGTGATCCGGACAGGTTTATGAAATACACCTCCTTTATCCTCTCCTTGCGACCGGGTTCACCATTCCAGCCACTTTACTATAAATCTCGCAGCTTAGAGAGACAGTGCCTTTAACCTCCTCTTTCACACAGTTTGCAATTTGTGTGGAGATTAAAAGAGAATAGGGGGAACCAATGAGGGACATGCTGTAAGTTTTGGACAGGGAAACGTCACTCTCATTTCCCATTACGAAGAATATTTAACCAAATGGTCAGCCTTCTGCACCAGAACACGGATATGGCCTGAAGCAATCCTGCGTGTTTGTGGCCAGCTCACAAACAAAGCAAGTTGAAAACCTGAGCTCAGGTTCTCTGGAATTCACAAAACTGCAGAGTTATAATGGACAACTATCGTCCAAAAATCTGCTGAAGGAAGGAAACGAGGAGGACTTTAATTCGAGGCAGGATTTCAGGAAACATATTTCAAGAAGTAGATTGGAATCACATTTGAAGCACAGGAAATGCGGCCCAATTTTGAAAATGATGAACTTGGCCAAAAATGGCGTATGGGTTTTTTCCTCAATATATTCAAGTAAACACCCATATGCCCTTTTTGGCCAACCAAGCAAGTTGGTAATGGAAATCCTCACTACAATGTAGTCTCATTTCCAACCGGTTAAACAGAACATCCACAATAGTTGTAAAATCTAGAAAGGCAGCACAGCTGTGTGGAACAGGGAGTCTTGTGACAATGATGGGAGGGATGTAAATGGACAAGAGCCACTCTGGAGAAGTCCACGGTGTTTCCTAAAACATCTAAGAACAGAGCTACAGAGCCTAGGGTACTTCCACTCATGGGCTAATACATTCAGCAAACAGAAAATCAACAAGAAACAGCCACACCAAAGATTAGGGCTGCTCTGTTTACAAGAAAATCGACTTCAGTACACCTTAAATATCCCAGGAAAGACAAAAGTTGATAAAGAAGTTTTGGTATTTACATACTATGGGATATCCCTCAGCCATGGAATCAATGTCATAAAGCCAGTAGCAGCATAATGACTGGATTTAGGTACGATGTTTCTAAGTGAAATAAGTAACACAGAAAAAGAAACTTATCATAAGATATCACTTATGAAGGGTATGTAAACATGGCTACACATGAGCTGAATTAGAAAACAGAAGAGAGTCTCACATTTAGAAAAAAAATCTCTTATATTTGCTTAAAGGGTAGGGTGAGGTACGGTGATGAATAAAACCAGAGTTTGATATTAGCACAGGTACAATTCCATAAACAAAGCGTGTAACAGACAAGACCTACTCCTTGCTCAGTGAACTGGACTCAACATCCACTATTCCCTGCAGTGGAATATATCTGACTAGTATGAATTTTCATTCCTATGTGTTCACATATGTCCGTAAGGGAATCAAGAGTGTATAGAGTGGCATAAACTCGGCAGTGAAAATCAGCTCAAACCCATTATAAAAATTAATTGCAAAAACAATACACAAAAACAACAAAATTCTTACGAAATTCATTCAGGGGCTCTGAAGCAACCTGGATTGACCCCATCTACACACACAGGTGGATGAGACATAACGCTGGACACTTGGGGCTGAGAGCATTGGTGAGGTTGTGAGCAAATGCAGACCATTTAAAGCAATAATGCATGCAACCCATTCCAAGGGTCCCAGCACTCTAGATTCAGGGCAATCTTAGGACAGCTAAAACATGCATGGGAAACCCAGAGGATGGGACAACGTGTGATCCGGACAGCTTTATAAAACCCTCCTCCTATTTCGTCTCCTTGTGCTCCGGTTTTCCATTCCTGTCACTTTACTCTTAATCTCCCGTCTTCGAGAATCAGCACATTTTACCTCCTGTTTCACACTGTTCACAAATTGTGTGGAGGATGAATGGGAAGAGGTGAAACGAATGAGAGACATGCTGAAAGCATTTGGACGGGCACATGGCACTCTAATTTCCCGTCACAAAGAAGAGTTAACCCAAACCTCAGCCTGCCACCCCAGAACCCCGATAGGGCCTGAAGCAATCCTGAGGGTTTGCGGCAAGCTCAGAACAAAAGCAAGTTGAAAAATGGAGCTCAGCATGTCAGGAATTCACAAATTTTCAGAGTTATATTGGACAACTATCATCCAAAAATCTGTTGAGGAAAGGAATCGAGCAGGCCCGGAATTTGAGGCAGGACTGCAGGAAACATATTTGAAGAGGTAGATGGGAATCGCATTTAAGCACAGGAAATGTGACACAACTTCGACAATGATGCACTTGGCCAAAAGGGCGTATGGTTTTTTCCTCAATATATTCATGAAAACAGGCATACGCAATTTTTGGCCAACGAATCAAGTGGGCAATGCAAAGCCAGACTACACATAAGTCTCATTCCCCACTGGTCAAACAGAACACCCCCCAAAAAAATTGTAAAATCTAGAAATGCAGCACAGCCATGTGGAACAGTGAGCCTTGTTACGCTGATGGGAGGGAGGTAAATTACCAAAAGCCACACTGGACAAGTCTATGGTGTTTCCTAAAACATCTGAAAACTGAGCTACAGAGTTTAGGGTACTTCCACTCATGGGCGTATACATTGGGAAAAGTGAAAATCATCAAGAAACAGCCACCCCAAATTTTAGGGCTGCTTTGTTTACAAAAAAATCGACTCAGTACATCTCAAATATCCCAGGAAAGACAAAGGTGGATAAAGAAGTTGTGGCACTTACGTACTATGGGATATCCCTCAGGCATGGAATCAATGTCTTAAAGACAGTAGCAGCCTAATGACTGGAGTAAGGTACGATGCTCCTAAGGGAAATAAGTAACACAGAAAAAGAAATTTATCATAAGATATAACTTATGAAGGGAATGTAAACATGGCTACACATGAGCTGAATTAGAAAACAGAACAGAGTCTCACATTTAGAAAAAAATAACACTCTTATACCTGCTTAAGGAGAAAGGTGAGGTGGGTTGATGCATAAAACCAGAGTTTGATATTAGCACAGGTACCGTTCCATAAAACAAATGTGTAACAGACAAGACCTACTCCTTGCTCAGTGAACTGAACTCAACATCCCCTATTCCCTGCAGATTAATATATCTGACTAGTAAGAATCTTAATACCTATGTATTGATATGTATCCGTAAGGGAATGAAGAGTGTATAGAGTGGCATAAACACGGCAGTGAAAATCAGCTCAACTCCATTATAAAAATAAGTTTCAAACTAAAACACAAAAACAGTGAAATCCTTACAGAATGTGTTAAGGGGATGTGATGCAATTGGGACTGAACACATCTACACACACAGCTGGATGAGACATAAGGCTGGACACTTGGGGCTGAGAGGATTGGTGAGGTTGTGTGAGCAAATGCAGACCACTTAAAGCAATAATGTGTGCAACCCATTCCTTGGGTCCCAACTCTGAGGTGTCCAGGGAATCTTATTACAGCTAAAGCATGCATGGGAAACCCAGAGGATGGGACAATGTGTGATCCGGACAGGTTTCTGAAATACACCTCCTTTATCGTCTCCTTGTGCTCGGCTTCACCATTCCAGCCACTTTACTATAAATCTCCCCACTTAGAGAGTCAGTGCCTTTAACCTCCTGTTTCACACAGTTTGCAATTTGTGCGGAGATTAAAAGGGAATAGGGGGAACCAATGAGAGACATGCTGTAAGCATTTGGACGGGGACACACCACTCTAATTTCCCATCACGAAGAATATTTAACCAAATGTTCAGCCTGCTGCACCAGAACACGGATATGGCCTGAAGCAATCCTGCGGGTTTGTGGCCAACTAACAAACAATACAAGTTGATAAACTGAGCTAAGGTTCTCTGGAATTCACAAACCTGCAGAGTTATAATGGACAACTATCGTCCAAAAATATGCTGAAGGAAGGAAACGAGGAGGACTTTAATTTGAGGCAGGATTTCAGGAAACATATTTCAAGAAGTAGATTGGAATCACATTTGAAGCGCAGGAAATGCGGCCCAATTTTGACAATGATTCACTTGGCCAAAAATAGCATATGGGTTTTTTCCTCAATATATTCAAGGAAATACGCATATGCCCTTTTTGGCCAACCAAGCAAGTGTCAAAGAAAATCCTCACTACAGAGTAGTCTCATTTTCAACCGGTTAAACAGAACATCCCCAAAAATTGTAAAAACTAGAAAGGCAGCACAGCTGTGTGGAACAGGGAGTCTTGTGACAATGATGGGCGGGATGTAAATGGACAAGAGCCACTCTGGAGAAGTCCACGGTGTTTCCTAAAACATCTAAAAACAGAGCTACAGAGCCTAGGGTGTACTGCGATTAATGGGCTAATACAGTGAGCAAACAGAAAATCAACAAGAAACAGCCACACCAAAGTTTAGGGCTGCTCTGTTTACAAGAAAATCGACTTCAGTACACCTTAAATATCCCAGGAAAGAAAAAAGTTGATAAAGAAGTTTTGGTACTTACATACTATGGGATATCCCTCAGCCATGGAATCAATGTCATAAAGCCAGTAGCAGCATAATGACTGGATTTATGTACGATGTTTCTAAGTGAAATAAGTAACACAGAAAAAGAAACTTATCATAAGATATCACTTATGAAGGGTATGTAAACATGGCTACACATGAGCTGAATTAGAAAACAGAACAGAGTCTCACATTTAGAAAAAAAAATCTCTTATATTTGCTTAAAGGGAAGGGTGAGGTAGGGTGATGAATAAATCCAGAGTTTGATATTAGCACAGGTACAATTCCATAAACCAAACGTGAAATAGACAAGACTTACTCCTTGCTCAGTGAGCTGGACTCAACATCCACTATTCCCTGCAGTGGAATATATCTGACTAGTATGAATTTTCATTCCTATGTATTCACATATGTCCGTAAGGGAATCAAGAGTGTATAGAGTGGCATAACACGGCAGTGAAAATCAGCTCAATCCCATTATAAAAATAAATTTCAAACTAAAACACAAAAACAGTGAAACCCTTACAGAATCTGTTAAGGGCATCTGATGCAATTGGGACTGAACACACCTACACCCACAGCTGGATGAGACATAAGGCTGGACACTTGGGGCTGATAGGATTGGTGAGGTTGTGTGAGCAAATGCAGACCATTTAAAGCAATAATGTGTGCAACCCATTCCTTGGGTCCCAACTCTGAGGTGTCCAGGGAATCTTATTACAGCTAAAACATGCATGGGAAACCCAGAAGATGGGACAAAGTGTGATCCAGACAAGTTTCTGAAATACACCTCCTTTATCCTCTCCTTGTGCTCGGGTTCAACATTCCAGCCACTTTAGTATAAATCTCCCTGCTTAGAGAGTCAGTGCCTTTAACCTCCTGTTTCACACAGTTTTCAATTTGTGCAGAGATTAAAAGGGAATAGGGGGAACCAATGAGAGTCATGCTGTAAGCATTTGGACGGGACACGTCACTCTAATTTCCCATCACGAAGAATATTTAACCAAATGTTCAGCCTGCTGCACCAGAACACGGATATGGCCTGAAGCAATCCTGCGGGTTTGTGGCCAGCTCACAAACAAAGCGAGTTGAAACACTGAGCTCAGGTTCTCTGGAATTCACAAACCTGCAGAGTTATAATGGACAACTATCGTCCAGGAATCAGCTGAAGGAAGGAAACGAGGAGGACTTTAATTCGAGTCAGGATTTCGGGCAACATATTGCAAGAAGTAGATTGGAATCACATTTGAAGCACAGGAAATGCCACCCAATTTTGACAATGATGCACTTGGCCAAAAATGGCGTATGGGTTTTTTCCTCAATATATTCAAGTAAACATGCATATGCCCTATTTGTCCAACCAAGAAAGTGGGCAATGAAAATCCTCACTACAAAGTAGTCTCATTTCCAACCGGTTAAACAGAACATCCCCAAAAATTGTAAAAACTAGAAAGGCAGCCCAGCTGTGTGGAACAGGGAGTCTTGTGACAATGATGGGCAGGATGTAAATGGACAAGAGCAACTCTGGAGAAGTCCACGGTGTTTCCTAAAACATCTAAAAACAGAGCTACAGAGCCTAGGGTACTTCCACTCATGGGATAATACATTGAGCAAACAGAAAATCAACAAGAAACAGCCACACCAAAGTATAGGGCTGTTCTGTTTACAAGAATATCGACTTCAGTACACCTCAAATATCCCAGGAAAGAAAAAACATGATAAAGAAGTTTTGGTACTTACATACTATGGGATATCCCTCAGCCATGGAATCAATGTCATAAAGCCAGTAGCAGCATAATGACTGGATTTAGGTACGATGTTTCTAAGTGAAATAAGTAACACAGAAAAAGAAACTTATCATAAGATATCACTTATGAAGGGTATGTAAACATGGCTACACCTGAGCCGAATTAGAAAATAGAACAGAGTCTAACATTTAGAAAAAAAAGCTCTTATATTTGCTTAAAGGATAGGGTGAGGTAGGGTGATTAATAAAACCAGAGTTTGATATTAGCACTGGTACAATTCCATAAACCGAACGTGTAATAGACAAGACCTACTCCTTGCTCAGTGAACTGGACTCAACATCTCCTATTCCCTGCAGAGGAGTATATCTGACTAGTATGAATTTTCATTCCTATGTATTCACATATGTCCGTAAGGGAATCCAGAGTGTATAGAGTGGCATAAACTCGGCAGTGAAAATCAGCTCAACCCCATTATAAAAATTAATTTCAAAAACAATACACAAAAACAACAAAATTCTTACAAAATTCATTCAGGGGCTCTGAAGCAACCTGGATTGACCAGAGCTACACCCACAGGTGGATGAGACATAACGCTGGACACTTGGGGCTGAGAGCATTGGTGAGGTTGTGAGCAAATGCAGACCATTTAAAGCAATAATGCATGCAACCCATTCCAAGGGTCCCAACACTCTAGATTCAGGGGAATCTTATGACAGCTAAAACATGCATGGGAAACCCAGAGGATGGGACAATGTGTGATCCGGACAGCTTTATAAAACCCTCCTCCTTTTTCGTCTCCTTGTGCTCCGGTTTGCCATTCCAGTCACTTTACTCTTAATCTCCCGTCTTCGAGAATCTGCACATTTTACCTCCTGTTTCACACTGTTCACAAATTGTGTGGAGGATGAATGGGAAGAGGTGGAACGAATGAGAGACATGATGAAAGCTTTTGGACGGGCACATGGCACTCTAATTTCCCGTCACAAAGAAGAGTTAACCCAAACCTCAGCCTGCCGCCCCAGAACCCCGATAGGGCCTGAAGCAATCCTGCGGGTTTGTGGCAAGCTCAGAACAAAAGCGAGTTGCAAAATGGAGCTCAGCCTCTCAGGAATTCACAAATATTCAGAGTTATATTGGACAACTATCATCCAAAAATCTGTTGAGCGAAGGAATCGAGCAGGACCGGAAATTGAGGCAGGACTGCAGGAAACATATTTGAAGAGGTAGATGGGAATCGCGTTTAAGCACAGGAAATGTGGCACAACTTCGACAATGATGCACTTGGCCAAAAGGGCGTACGGTTTTTTCCTCAATATATTCAAGGAAACAGGCATACGCAATTTTTCCCAACGAATCAAGTGGGCAATGCAAAGCCAGACTACAAATAAGTCTCATTTCCCACTGGTCAAACAGAACATCCAAAAAAAAAATTGTAAAATCTAGAAATGCAGAACAGCCATGTGGAACAGTGAGCCTTGTTACGCTGATGGGAGGGATGTAGATTACCAAGAGCCACTCTGGACAAGTACATGGTGTTTCCTAAAACATCTGAAAACTGAGCTACAGAGTTTAGGGTACTTCCAATCATGGGCGTATACATTGGGAAAACTGAAAATCAACAAGAAACCGCCACCCCAAAGTTTAGGGCTGCTTTGTTTACAAAGAAATCGACTTCAGTACACCGCAAATATCCCAGAAAAGACAAAAGTGGATAAAGAAGTTGTGGTACTTACGTACTAAGGGATATCCCTCAGCCATGGAATCAATGTCATACAGACAGTAGCAGCATAATGATTGGAGTAAGGTACGATGCTCCTAAGGGAAATAAGTAACACAGAAAAAGAAATTTATCATAAGATATAACTTATGAAGGGAATATAAACATGGCTACACATGAGCTGAATTAGAAAACAGAACAGAGTCTCACATATAGAAAAATATAACACTCTTATGCCTGCTTAAGGGGAAAGGTGAGGTGGGTTGATGCATAAATCCAGAGTTTGATATTAGCACAGGTACCGTTCCATAAAACAAATGTGTAACAGACAAGACCTACTCCTTGCTCAGTGAACTGAACTCAACATCCCCTATTCCCTGCAGATTAATATATCTGACTAATAAGAATCTTAATACCTATGTATTGATATGTCTCCGTAAGGGAATCAAGAGTGTATAGAGTGGCATAACACGGCAGTGAAAATCAGCTCAATCCCATTATAAAAATAAATTTCAAACTAAAACACAAAAACAGTGAAATCCTTACAGAATGTGTTAAGGGTATGTGATGTTATTGGGACTGAACACATCTACACCCACAGCTGGATGAGACATAAGGCTGGACACTTGGGGCTGAGAGGATTGGTGAGGTTGTGTGAGCAAATGCAGACCATTTAAAGCAATAATGTGTGCAACCCATTTCTTGGGTGCCAACTCTGAGGTGTCCAGGGAATCTTATTACAGCTAAAACATGCATGGTTAACCCAGAGGATGGGACAACGTGTGATCCGAACAACTTTCTGAAATACACCTCCTTTATCCTCTCCTTTTGCTGGGGTTCACCATTCCAGCCACTTTAGTATAAATCTCCCCACTTAGAGAGTCAGTGCCTTTAACCTCCTGTTTCACACTCTTTGCAAATAGTGCGGAGATTAAAAGGGAATAGATGGAACCAATGAGAGACATGCTGTAAGCATTTGGACGGGGACAAGCCACTCTAATTTCCCATTACGAAGAATATTTAACCAAATGTTCAGCCTGCTGCACCAGAACACGGATATGGCCTGAACAATCCAGCGGGTTTGAGGCCAGCTCACAAACAAAGCGAGTTGAAAAACTGAGCTCAGGTTCTCTGGAATTCACAAACCTGCAGAGCTATAATGGACAACTATCGTCCAAAATTCTGCTGAAGTTAGGAAATGAGGAGGACTTTAATTTGAGACAGGATTTCGGGAAACATATTTCAAGAAGTAGATTGGAATCACATTTGAAGCACAGGAAATGCGGCCCAATTTTGACAATGATGCACTTGGCCAGAAATGGCGTATGGGTTTTTTCCTCAATATATTCAAGTAAACACGCATATACCATTTTTTGCCAACCAAGCAAGGGGGCAATGAAAATCCGCCCTACAGAGTAGTCTCATTTCCAACCGGTTAAACAGAACATCCCCAAAAATTGTAAAAACTAGAAAGGCAGCACAGCTGTGTGGAACAGGGAGTCTTGTGACAATGATGGGCAGGATGTAAATGGACAAGAGCCACTCTGGAGAAGTCCACGGTGTTTCCTAAAACATTTAAAAACAGAGCTACAGAGCCTAGGGTACTTCCACTCATGGGCTAATACATTCAGCAAACAGAAAATCAACAAGAAACAGCCACACCAAAGTTTAGGGCTGCTCTGTTTACAAGAAAATCGACTTCAGTACACCTTAAATATCCCAGGAAAGAAAAAAGTTGATAAAGAAGTTTTGTTACCTTCATACTATGGGATATCCCTCAGCCATGGAATCAATGTCATAAAGCCAGTAGCAGCATAATGACTGGATTTAGGTACGATGTTTCTAAGTGAAATAAGTAACACAGAAAAAGAAACTTATCATAAGATATCACTTATGAAGGGTATGTAAACATGGCTACACATGAGCTGAATTAGAAAACAGAACAGAGTCTCACATTTAGAAAAAAAATCTCTTATATTTGCTTAAAGGGTAGGGTGAGGTAGGGTGATGAATAAAACCAGAGTTTGATATTAGCACAGGTACAATTCCATAAAACAAACGTGTAATACACAAGACTTAATCCTTGCTCAGTGAACTGGACTCAACATCCACTATTCCCTGCAGAGGAATATATCTGACTAGTATGAATTATCATTCCTATGTATTCACATATGTCCGTAAGGGAATCAAGAGTGTATAGAGTGGCATAACACGGCAGTGAAAATCAGCTCAATCCCATTATAAAAATAAATTTCAAACTAAAACACAAAAACAGTGATATCCTTACAGAATTTGTTAAGGGCTTCTGATGCAATTTGACTGAACACACCTACACCCACAGCTGGATGAGACATAAGGCTGGACACTTGGGGCTGAGAGGATTGGTGAGGTTGTGTGAGCAAATGCAGACCATTTAAAGCAATAATGTGTACAACCCATTCCTTGGGTCCCAACTCTGAGGTGTCCAGGGAATCTTATTACAGCTAAAACATACATGGGAAACCCAGAGGATGGGACAACGTGTGATCCGGACAGGTTTCTGAAATACACCTCCTTTATCGTCTCCTTGTGCTCGGCTTCACCATTCCAGCCACTTTACTATAAATCTCCCCGCTTAGAGAGTCAGTGCCTTTAACCTACTCTTTCACACAGTTTGCAATTTGAGCGGAGATTAAAAGAGAATAGGGGGAACCAATGAGAGTCATGCTGTAAGCATTTGGACGGGGACACGTCACTCTAATTTCCCATCACGAAGAATATTTAACCAAATGTTCAGCCTGCTGCACCAGAACACGGATATGGCCTGAAGCAATCCTGCGGGTTTGTGGCCAGCTCACAAACAAAGCGAGTTGAAAAACTGAGCTCAGGTTCTCTGGAATTCACAAACCTGCAGAGTTATAATGGACAACTATCGTCCAAAAATCTGCTGAAGGAAGGAAACGAGGAGGACTTTAATTCGAGTCAGGATTTCGGGCAACATATTGCAAGAAGTAGATTGGAGTCACATTTGAAGCACAGGAAATGCCGCCCAATTTTGACAATGATGCACTTGGCCAAAAATGGCGTATGGGTTTTTTCCTCAATATATTCAAGTAAACACGCATATGCCCTTTTTGTCCAACCAAGAAAGTGGGCAATGAAAATCCTCACTACATAGTAGTGTCATTTCCAACCTGTTAAACAGAACATCCCCAAAAATTGTAAAAACTAGAAAGGCAGCACAGCTGTGTGGAACAGGGAGTCTTGTGACTATGATGGGCAGGATGTAAATGGACAAGAGCCACTCTGGAGAAGTCCACGGTGTTTTCTAAAACATCTAAAAACAGAGCTACAGAGCCTAGGGTACTGCGACTCATGGGCTAATACATTGAGCAAACAGAAAATCAACAGGAAACAGCCACACCAAAGTTTAGGGCAGCTCTGTTTACAAGAAAATCGACTTCAGTACACCTTAAATATCCCAGGAAAGAAAAAAGTTGATAAAGAAGTTTTGGTACTTACATACTATGGGATATCCCTCAGCCATGGAATCAATGTCATAAAGCCAGTAGCAGCATAATGACTGGATTTAGGTACGATGTTTCTAAGTGAAATAAGTAACACAGAAAATGAAACTTATCATAAGATATCACTTATGAAGGGTATGTAAACATGGCTACACATGAGCTGAATTAGAAAACAGAACAGAGTCTCACATTTAGAAAAAAAAATCTCTTATATTTGCTTAAAGGGTAGGGTGAGGTAGGGTGATGAATAAAACCAGAGTTTGATATTAGCACAGGTACAATTCCATAAACCAAACGTGTAATAGACAAGACCTACTCCTTGCTCAGTGAGCTGAACTCAACATCCACTATTCCCTGCAGAGGAATATATCTGACTAGTATGAATTTTCATTCCTATGTATTCACATATGTCCGTAAGGGAATCAAGAGTGTATAGAGTGGCAAAACACGGCAGTGAAAATCAGCTCAATCCCATTATAAAAATAAATTTCAAACTAAAACACAAAAACAGTGAAATCCTTACAGAATTTGTTAAGGGCTTCTGATGCAATTGGGACTGAACACACCTACACCCACAGCTGGATGAGACATAAGGCTGGACACTTGGGGCTGAGAGGATTGGTGAGGTTGTGTGAGCAAATGCAGACCATTTAAAGCAATAATGTGTGCAACCCATTCCTAGGGTCCCAACTCTGAGGTGTCCATGGAATCTTATTACAGCTAAAACATGCATGGGAAACCCAGAGGATGGGACAACGTGTGATCCAGACAAGTTTCTGAAATACACCTCCTTTATCCTCTCCTTGTGCTCGGGTTCACCATTCCAGCCACTTTAGTATAAATCTCCCCGCTTAGAGACTCAGTGTCTTTAACCTCCTGTTTCACACAGTTTGCAATTTGTGCGGAGATTAAAAGGGAATAGGGGGAACCAATGAGAGACATGCTGTAAGCGTTTGGACGGGGACACGTCACTCTAATTTCCCATCACGAAGAATATTTAACCAAATGTTCAGCCTGCTGCACCAGAACACGGATATGGCCTGAAGCAATCCTGCGGGTTTGTGGCCAGCTCACAAACAAAGCGAGTTGAAAAACTGAGCTCAGGTTCTCTGGAATTCACAAACCTGCAGAGTTATAATGGACAACTATCGTCCAAAAATCTGCTGAAGGAAGGAAACGAGGAGGACTTTAATTCGAGTCAGGATTTCGGGCAACATATTGCAAGAAGTAGATTGGAGTCACATTTGAAGCACAGGAAATGCCGCCCAATTTTGACAATGATGCACTTGGCCAAAAATGGCGTATGGGTTTTTTCCTCAATATATTCAAGTAAACACGCATATGCCCTTTTTGTCCAACCAAGAAAGTGGGCAATGAAAATCCTCACTACATAGTAGTGTCATTTCCAACCTGTTAAACAGAACATCCCCAAAAATTGTAAAAACTAGAAAGGCAGCACAGCTGTGTGGAACAGGGAGTCTTGTGACTATGATGGGCAGGATGTAAATGGACAAGAGCCACTCTGGAGAAGTCCACGGTGTTTTCTAAAACATCTAAAAACAGAGCTACAGAGCCTAGGGTACTGCGACTCATGGGCTAATACATTGAGCAAACAGAAAATCAACAGGAAACAGCCACACCAAAGTTTAGGGCAGCTCTGTTTACAAGAAAATCGACTTCAGTACACCTTAAATATCCCAGGAAAGAAAAAAGTTGATAAAGAAGTTTTGGTACTTACATACTATGGGATATCCCTCAGCCATGGAATCAATGTCATAAAGCCAGTAGCAGCATAATGACTGGATTTATGTACGATGTTTCTAAGTGAAATAAGTAACACAGAAAATGAAACTTATCATAAGATGTCACTTATGAAGGGTATGTAAACATGGCTACACATGAGCTGAATTAGAAAACAGAACAGAGTCTCACATTTAGAAAAAAAATCTCTTATATTTGCTTAAAGGGTAGGGTGAGGTAGGGTGATGAATAAAACCAGAGTTTGATATTAGCACAGGTACAATTCCATAAACCAAACGTGTAATAGACAAGACCTACTCCTTGCTCAGTGAACTGAACTCAACATCCACTATTCCCTGCAGAGGAATATATCTGACTAGTATGAATTTTCATTCCTATGTATTCACATATGTCCGTAAGGGAATCAAGAGTGTATAGAGTGGCAAAACACGGCAGTGAAAATCAGCTCAATCCCATTATAAAAATAAATTTCAAACTAAAACACAAAAACAGTGAAATCCTTACAGAATTTGTTAAGGGCTTCTGATGCAATTGGGACTGAACACACCTACACCCACAGCTGGATGAGACATAAGGCTGGACACTTGGGGCTGAGAGGATTGGTGAGGTTGTGAGCAAATGCAGACAATTTAAAGCAATAATGCATGCAACCCATTCCAAGGGTCCCAACACTCTAGATTCAGGGCAATCTTATGACAGCTAAAACATGCATGGGAAACCCAGAGGATGGGACAATGTGTGATCCGGACAGCTTTATAAAACCCTCCTCCTTTTTCGTCTCCTTGTGCTCTGGTTTGCCATTCCAGTCACTTTACTCTTAATCTCCCGTCTTCGAGAATAAGCACATTTTACCTCCTGTTTCACACTGTTCACAAATTGTGTGGAGGATGAATGGGAAGAGGTGGAACGAATGAGAGACACGCTGAAAGCATTTTGACGGGCACATGGCACTCTAATTTCCCGTCACAAAGAAGAGTTAGCCCAAACCTCAGCCTGCCGCCCCAGAACCCCGATAGGGCCTAAAGCAATCCTGCGGGTTTGTGGCAAGCTCAGAACAAAAGCGAGTTGCAAAATGGAGCTCAGCCTCTCAGGAATTCACAAATTTTCAGAGTTATATTGGACAACTATCATCCAAAAATCTGTTGAGGAAAGGAATCGAGCAGGACCGGAAATTGAGGCAGGACTGCAGGAAACATATTTGAAGAGGTAGATGGGAATCGCGTTTAAGCACAGGAAATATGGCACAACTTCGACAATGATGCACTAGGGAAAAAGGGCGTATGGTTTTTTCCTCAATATATTCAAGAAAAGAGGCATACACAATTTTTGCCCAACGAATCAAGTGGGCAATGCAAAGCCAGACTACAAATAACTCTCATTTCCCAGTGGTCAAACAGAACATCCAAAAAAAATTATAAAATCTAGAAATGCAGGACAGCCATGTGGAACAGTGAGGCTTGTTACGCTGATGGGAGGGATGTAAATTACCAAGAGCCATTCTGGACAAGTCCACGGTGTTTCCTAAAACGTCTGAAAACTGAGCTACAGAGTTTAGGGTACTTCCAATCATGGGCGTATACATTGGGAAAGCTGAAAATCAACAAGACACAGCCACCCCAAAGTTTAGGGCTGCTTTGTTTACAAAGAAATCGACTTCAGTACACCTCAAATATCCCAGAAAAGACAAAAGTGGATAAAGAAGTTGTGGTACTTACGTACTATGGGATATCCCTCAGCCATGGAATCAATGTCATACAGACAGTAGCAGCATAATGATTGGAGTAAGGCACGATGCTCCTAAGGGAAATAAGTAACACAGAAAAAGAAATTTATCATAAGATATAACTTATGAAGGGAATATAAACATGGCTACACATGAGCTGAATTAGAAAACAGAACAGAGTCTCACATATAGAAAAATATAACACTCTTATGCCTGCTTAAGGGGAAAGGTGAGGTGGGTTGATGCATAAATCCAGAGTTTGATATTAGCACAGGTACCGTTCCATAAAACAAATGTGTAACAGACAAGACCTACTCCTTGCTCAGTGAACTGAACTCAACATCCCCTATTCCCTGCAGATTAATATATCTGACTAATAAGAATCTTAATACCTATGTATTGATATGTCTCCGTAAGGGAATCAAGAGTGTATAGAGTGGCATAAACACGGCAGTGAAAATCAGCTCAACTCCATTATAAAAATAAATTTCAAACTAAAACACAAAAACAGTGAAATCCTTACAGAATGTGTTAAGGGGATGTGATGTTATTGGGACTGAACACATCTACACCCACAGCTGGATGAGACATAAGGCTGGACACTTGGGGCTGAGAGGATTGGTGAGGTTGTGTGAGCAAATGCAGACCATTTAAAGCAATAATGTGAGCAACCCATTTCTAGGGTGCCAACTCTGAGGTGTCCAGGGAATCTTATTACAGCTAAAACATGCATGGGAAACCCAGAGGATGGGACAACGTGTGATCCAGACAAGTTTCTGAAATACACCTCCTTTATCCTCTCCTTGTGCTCGGGTTCACCATTCCAGCCATTTTAGTATAAATCTCCCTGCTTAGAGAGTCAGTGCCTTTAACCTCCTGTTTCACACTCTTTGCAATTTGTGCAGAGATTAAAAGGGAATAGGGGGAACCAATGAGAGACATGCTGTAAGCATTTGGACGGGGACACGTCACTCTAATTTCCCATCACGAAGAATATTTAACCAAATGTTCAGCCTTCTGCACCAGAACACGGATATGGCCTGAAGCAATCCAGCGGGTTTGTGGCCAGCTCACAAACAAAGCGAGTTGAAAAACTGAGCTCAGGTTCTCTGGAATTCACAAACCTGCAGATCTATAATGGACAACTATCGTCCAAAATTCTGTTGAAGGAAGGAAATAAGGAGGACTTTAATTCGAGGCAGGATTTCAGGAAACATATTTCAAGAAGTAGATTGGAATCACATTTGAAGCACAGGAAATGCGGCCCAATTTTGACAATGATGCACTTGGCCAGAAATGGCGTATGGGTTTTTTCCTCAATATATTCAAGTAAACACGCATATACCCTTTTTTGCCAACCAAGCAAGGGGGCAATGAAAATCCTCACTACAGAGTGGTCTCATTTCCAACCGGTTAAAAAAACATCCCCAAAAATTGTAAAAACTAGAAAGGCAGCACAGCTGTGTGGAACAGGGAGTCTTGTGACAATGATGGGCAGGATGTAAATGGACAAGAGCCACTCTGGAGAAGTCCACGGTGTTTCCTAAAACATCTAAAAACAGAGCTACAGAGCCTAGGGTACTTCCACTCATGGGCTAATACATTCAGCAAAGAGAAAATCAACAAGAAACAGCCACACCAAAGTTTAGGGCTGCTCTGTTTACAAGAATATCGACATCAGTACACCTTAATTATCGCAGGAAAGAAAAAAATTAATAAAGAAGTTTTGTTACTTACATACTATGGGATATCCTTCAGCCATGGAATCAATGTCATAAAGCCAGTAGCAGCATAATGACTGGATTTAGGTACAATGTTTCTAAGTGAAATAAGTAACACAGAAAAAGAAACTTATCACAAGATATCACTTATGAAGGGTATGTAAACATGGCTACACATGAGCTGAATTAGAAAACGGAACAGAGTCTCACATTTAGAAAAAATAAAACTCTTATACCTGCTTAAGGAGAAAGGTGAGGTGGGTTGATGCATAAAACCAGAGTTTGATATTAGCACAGGTACCGTTCCATAAAACAAATGTGTAACACACAAGACCTACTCCTTGCTCAGTGAACTGAACTCAACATTCCCTATTACCTGCAGATTAATATATCTGACTAGTAAGAATCTTAATACCTATGTATTGATATGTCTCCATAAGGGAATCAAGAGTGTATAGAGTGGCATAAACACGGCAGTGAAAATCAGCTCAACTCCATTATAAAAATAAATTTCAAACTAAAACACAAAAACAGTGAAATCCTTACAGAATGTGTTAAGGGGATGTGATGTTATTGGGACTGAACACATCTACACCCACAGCTGGATGAGACATAAGGCTGGACACTTGGGGCTGAGAGGATTGGTGAGGTTGTGTGAGCAAATGCAGACCATTTAAAGCAATAATGTGAGCAACCCATTTCTTGGGTGCCAACTCTGAGGTGTCCAGGGAATCTTATTACAGCTAAAACATGCATGGTTAACCCAGAGGATGGGACAACGTGTGATCCAGACAAGTTTCTGAAATACACCTCCTTTATCCTCTCCTTGTGCTCGGGTTCACCATTCCAGCCACTTTAGTATAAATCTCCCCGCTTAGAGACTCAGTGCCTTTAACCTCCTGTTTCACACACTTTGCAATTTGTGCAGAGATTAAAAGGGAATAGGGGGAACCAATGAGAGACATGCTGTAAGCCTTTGGACGGGGACACGCCACTCTAATTTCCCATCACGAAGAATATTTAACCAAATGTTCAGCCTGCTGCACCAGAACACGGATATGGCCTGAACAATCCAGCGGGTTTGTGGCCAGCTCACAAACAAAGCGAGTTGAAAAACTGAGCTCAGGTTCTCTGGAATTCACAAACCTGCAGAGTTATAAAGGACAACTATCGTCCAAAAATCTGCTGAAGGAAGGAAACGAGGAGGCCTTTAATTCGAGGCAGGATTTCGGGAAACATATTGCAAGGAGTAGATGGGAATCACATTTGAAGCACAGGAAATGCGGCCCAATTTTGACAATGATGCACTTGGCCAAAAATGGCGTATGGGTTTTTTCCTCAATATATTCAAGTAAACACGCATATGCCATTTTTGGCCATCCAAGAAAGTGGGCAATGAAAATCCTCACTACAAAGTAGTCTCATTTCCAACCGGGTAAACAGAACATCCCCAAAAATTGTAAAAGCTAGAAAGGCAGCACAGCTGTGTGGAACAGGGAGTCTTGTGACAATGATGGGCGGGATGTAAATGGACAAGAGCCACTCTGGAGAAGTCCACGGTGTTCTCTAAAACATCTAAAAACAGAGCTACAGAGCCTAGGGTACTTCCACTCATGGGCTAATACATTGAGCAAACAGAAAATCAACAGGAAACAGCCACACCAAAGTTTCGGGCTGCTCTGTTTACAAGAAAATCGACTTCAGTACACCTCAAATATCCCAGGAAAGAAAAAAGTTGATAAAGAAGTTTTGGTACTTACATACTATGGGATATCCCTCAGCCATGGAATCAATGTCATAAAGACAGTAGCAGCATAATGACTGGAGTAAGATAGGATGCTCCTAAGGGAAATAAGTAACACAAAAAAAGAAATTTATCATAAGATATTACTTATGAAGGGAATGTAAACATGGCTACACATGAGCTGAATTAGAAAACAGAACAGAGTCTCACATTTAGAAAAAAATAACACTCTTATGCCTGCTTAAGGGGAAAGGTGAGGTGGATTGATGTATAAAATCAAAGTTTGATATTAGCACAGTTACCGTTCCATAAAACAAATGTGTAATAGACAAGAGCTACACCTTCCTCAGTGAACTGAACTCAACATCCCCTATTCCCTGCAGATTAATATATCTGACTAGTAAGAATCTTAATACCTATGTATTGATATGTCTCTGTAAGGGAATCAAGATTGTATAGAGTGGCATAAACACGGCAGTGAAAATCAGCTCAACCCCATTATAAAAATAAATTTCAAACTAAAACACAAAAACAGTGAAATCCTTACAGAATTTGTTAAGGGCTTCTGATGCAATTGGGACTGAACACACCTACACCCACAGCTGGATGAGACATAAGGCTGGACACTTGGGGCTGAGAGGATTGGTGATAATGTGTGAGCAAATGCAGACCATTTAAAGCAATCATGTGTGCAACCCATTCTTTGGGTCCCAACTCTGTGGTGTCAAGGGAATCTTATTACAGCTAAAACATGCATGGGAAACCCAGAGGATGGGACAACGTGTGATCCGGACAGGTTTCTGTAATACACCTCCTTTATCCTCTCCTTGTGCTCGGGTTCACCATTTCAGCCACTTTACTATAAATCTCACCGCTTAGAGAGTCAGTACCTTTAACCTCCTGTTTCACACTGTTTTCAATTTGTGCAGAGATTAAAAGGGAATAGGGGGAACCAATGAGAGACATGCTGTAAGCATTTGGACAGGGCCACACCACTCTAATTTCCCATCACGAAAAATATTTAACCAAATGTTCAGCCTGCTGCACCAGAACCCCGATATGGCCTGAAGCAATCCTGCGGGTTTGTGGCCAGCTCACAAACAAAGCAAGTTAAAAAACTGAGCTCAGGTTCTCTGGAATTCACAAACCTGCAGAGTTATAAAGGACAACTATCGTCAAAAAATCTGCTGAAGGAAGGAAACAAGGAGGACTTTAATTCGAGGCAGGATTTCAGGAAACATATTTCAAGATGTAGATTGGAATCACATTTGAAGCACAGGAAATGCGGGCCAATTTTGACAATGATACACTTGGCCAAAAACGGCATATGGGTTTTTTCCTCAATATATTCAAGTAAACACGCATATGCCCTTGTTGGCCAACCAAGCAAGTGGGCAATGACAATCCTCATTTCAAAGTAGTGTCATTTCCAACCGGTTAAACAGAACATCCCCAAAAATTGTAAAAACTAGAAAGGCAGCACAGCTGTGTGGAACAGGGAGTCTTGTGACAATGATGGGCGGGATGTAAATGGACAAGAGCCACTCTGGAGAAGTCCACGGTGTTTCCTAAAACATCTAAAACAGAACTACAGAGCCTAGGGTACTTCCACTCATCTGCTAATACATTGAGCAAACAGAAAATCAACAAGAAACAGCCACCCCAAAGTTTAGGGCTGCTCTGTTTACAAGAAAATCGACTTCAGTACACCGTAAATATCCCAGAAAAGACAAAAGTGGGTAAAGAAGTTTTGGTACTTACATACTATGGGATATCCCTCAGCCATGGAATCAATGTCATAAAGCCAGTAGCAGCATAATGACTGGATTTTGGTACGATGTTTCTAAGTGAAATAAGTAACAGACAAAAAGAAACTTATCATAAGATATCACTTATGAAGGGTATGTAAACATGGCTACACATGAGCTGAATTAGAAAACAGAACAGAGTCTCACATTTAGAAAAAAAATCTCTTATATTTGCTTAAAGGGTACGGTGAGGTAGGGTGATGAATAAAACCAGAGTTTGATATTAGCACAGGTACAATTCCATAAACCAAACGTGTAATAGACAAGACCTACTCCTTGCTCAGTGAACTGGACTCAACATCCCCTATTCCCGGCAGAGGAATATATCTGACTAGTATGAATTTTCATTCCTATGTATTCACATATATCCATAAGGGAATCAAACGTGTATAGAGAGGCATAAACACGGTAGTGAAAATCAGCTCAATCCCATTATAAAAATTAATTTCAAAAACAATACACAAAAACTACAAAATTCTTACGAAATTCATTCAGGGGCTCTGAAGCCACCTGGATTGACCCCATCTACACCCACAGGTGGATGAGACATAACGCTGGACACTTGGGGCTGAGAGCATTGGTGAGGTTGTGAGCAAATGCAGACCATTTAAAGCAATAATGCATGCAACCCATTCCAAGGGTCCCAACACTCTAGATTCAGGGCAATCTTAGGACAGCTAAAACATGCATGGGAAACCCAGAGGATGGGACAACGTGTGATCCGGACAGCTTTATAAAACCCTCCTCCTATTTCGTCTCCTTGTGCTCCGGTTTTCCATTCCTGTCACTTTACTCTTAATCTCCCGTCTTCAAGAATCAGCACATTTTACCTCCTGTTTCACACTGTTCACAAATTGTGTGGAGGATGAATGGGAAGAGGTGAAACGAATGAGAGACATGCTGAAAGCATTTGGACGGGCACATGGCACTCTAATTTCCCGTCACAAAGAAGAGTTAACCCAAACCTCAGCCTGCCACCCCAGAACCCCGATAGGGCCTGAAGCAATCCTGCGGGTTTGTGGCAAGCTCAGAACAAAAGCAAGTTGAAAAATGGAGCTCAGCCTCTCAGGAATTCACAAACTTTCAGAGTTATAATGGAAAACTATCATCCAAAAATCTGTTGAGGAAAGGAATCGAGAAGGACCGGAAATTGAGGCAGGACTGCAGGAAACATATTTGAAGAGGTAGATGGGAATCACGTTTAAGCACAGGAAATGTGGCACGAGTTCGACATGATGCACTTGGCCATAAGGGCGTATGGTTTTTTCCTCAATATATTCAAGAAAACAGGCATTTGCAATTTTTGGCCAACGAATCAAGTGGGCAATGCAAAGCCAGACTACAAATAAGTCTCATTTACCACTGGTAAAAGAGAACATCCAAAAAAAAATTGTAAAATCTAGAAAAGAAACACTGTCGTGTGGAACAGTGAGCCTTGTTACGCTGATGGGAGGGACGTAAATTGCCAAGAGGCCCTCTGGACAAGTCCATGGTGTTTCCTAAAACATCTGAAAACTGAGCTACAGAGTTTAGGGTACTTCCACTCATGGGCGTATACATTGGGAAAACTGAAAATCAACAAGAAACAGCCACCCCAAAGTTTAGGGCTGCTTTGTTCACAAAAAAATCTACTTCAGTACACATCAAATATCCCAGGAAAGACACAAGTGGATAAAGAAGTTGTGGTACTTACCTACTATGGGATATCCCTCAGTCATGGAATCAATGTCTTAAAGACAGTAGCAGCATGATGACTGGAGTAAGGTACGATGCTCCTAAGGGAAATAAGTAACACAGAAAAAGAAATTTATCATAAGATATAACTTATGAAGGGAATGTAAACATGGCTACACATGAGCTGAATTAGAAAACAGAACAGAGTCTCACATTTAGAAAAAAATAACACTCTTATGCCTGCTTAAGGGGAAAGGTGAGGTGGGTTGATGCATAAAACCAGAGTTTGATATTAGCACAGGAACCGTTACATAAAACAAATGTGTAATAGACAAGACCTACTCCTTGCTCAGTGAACTGAACTCAACATACCCTATTCCCTGAAGATTAATATATCTGACTAGTAAGAATCTTAATTCCTATGTATTGATATGTCTTAGTAAGGGAATCAGGATTGTATAGAGTGGCATAAACACGTCAGTGAAAATCAGCTCAACCCCATTATAAAAATAAATTTCAAACTAAAACACAAAAACCGTGAAATCCTTACAGAATTTGTTAAGGGGTTCTGATGCAATTGAGACTGAGCACACCTACACCCACAGCTGGATGAGACATAAGGCTGGACACTTGGGGCTGAGAGGATTGGTGAGTTTGTGTGAGCAAATGCAGACCATTTAAAGCAATAGTGTGTGCAACCCATTCCTTGGGTCCCACCTCTGAGGTGTCCAGGGAATCTTATTACAGCTAAAACATGGATGGGAAACCCAGAGGATGGGACAACGTGTGATCCGGACAGGTTTCTGAAATACACCTCCTTTATCCTGTCCTTGTGCTCGGCTTCACCTTTCCAGCCACTTTACTATAAATGTCCCCGCTTAGAGAGTCAGTGCCTTTAACCTCCTGTTTCACACAGTTTGCAATTTGTGCGGAGATTAAAAGGGAATAGGGGGAACCAATGAGAGTCATGCTGTAAGCATTTGGACGGGACACGCCACTCTAATTTCCCATCACGAAGAATATTTAACCAGATGTTCAGCCTGCTGCACCAGAACATGGATATGGCCTGAAGCAATCCTGCGGGTTTGTGGCCAGCTCAGAAACAAAGCGAGTTGAGAAACTGAGCTCAGGTTCTCTGGAATTCACAAACCTGCAGAGGTATAATGGACAACTATCGTTCAAAAATCTGTTGAAGGAAAGAAACGAGGAGGACTTTAATTCGAGGCAGGATTTCAGGAAACATAATGCAAGAAGTAGATTGGAGTCACATTTGAAGCACAGGAAATGCGGCCCAATTTTGACAATGATGCACTTGGCCAAAATGGCGTATGGGTTTTTTCCTAAATATATTCAAGTAAACACGCATATGCCCATTTTAGCCAACCAAGCAAGTGGGCAATGAAAATCCTCACTACAGAGTAGTCTCATTTCCAACCGGTTAAACAGAACATCACCCAAAATTGTAAAAACTAGAAAGGCAGCAAAGCTGTGTGGAACAGGGAGTCTTGTGACAATGATGGGGGGGATGTAAATGGAAAAGCGCCACTCAGGAGAAGTCCACGGTGTTTCCTAAAACATCTAAAATCAGAGCTACAGAGCCTAGGGTACTTCCACTCATGAGCTAATACATTGAGCAAACAGAAAATCAACAAGAAACAGCCACACCAAAGTTTAGGGCTGCTCTTTTTACAAGAAAATCGACTTCAGTACACCTTAAATATCCCAGGAAAGAAAAAAGTTGATAAAGAAGTTTTGGTACTTACATATTATGGGATATCCCTCAGCCATGGAATCAATGTCATAAAGCCAGTAGCAGCATAATGACTGGATTTAGGTACAATGTTTCTAAGTGAAATAAGTAACACAGAAAAAGAAACTTATCATAAGATATCACTTATGAAGGGTATGTAAACATGGCTACACAGGAGCTCAATAAGAAAATAGAACACAGTCTCACATTTAGAAAAAAAATCTCTTATATTTGCTTAAAGGGAAAGGTGAGGTGGGTTGATGCATAAAACCAGAGTTTGATATTAGCACAGGTACAATTCCATAAACCAAACGTGTAATAGACAAGACCTACTCCTTGCTCAGTGAACTGGACTCAACATTCCCTATTCACTGCAGAGGAATATATCTGACTAGTATGAATTTTAATTCCTATGTATTCACATATGTCCGTAAGGGAATCAAGAGTGTATAGAGTGGCATAAACACGGCAGTGAAAATCAGCTCAACCCCATTATAAAAATTAATTTCAAAAACAATACACAAAAACAACAAAATTCTTATGAAATTCATTCAGGGGCTCTGAAGCAAACTGCATTGACCCCATCTACACACACAGGTGGATGAGACATAACGCTGGACACTTGGGGCTGAGAGCATTGGTGAGGTTGTGAGCAAATGCAGACCATTTAAAGCAATAATGCATGCAACCCATTCCAAGGGTCCCAACACTCTAGATTCAAAGGAATCTTAGGACAGCTAAAACACGCATGGGAAACCCAGAGGATGGGACAACGTGTGATCCGGACAGCTTTATAAAACCCTCCTCGTTTTTCGTCTCCTTGTGCTCCGGTTTGCCATTCCAGTCACTTTACTCTTAATCTCCCATCTTCGAGAATCAGCACATTTTACCTCCTGTTTCACACTGTTCACAAATTGTGTGGAGGATGAATGGGAAGAGGTGGAACGAATGAGAGACACGCTGAAAGCATTTGGACGGGCACATGGCACTCTAATTTCCCGTCACGAAGAAGAGTTAACCCAAACCTCAGCCTGCCGCCCCAGAACCCCGATAGGGCCTGAAGCAATCCTGCGTGTTTGTGCAAGCTCAGAACAAAAGCGAGTTGAAAAATGGAGCTCAGCCTCTCAGGAATTCACAAATTTTCAGAGTTATAATGGACAACTATCATCCAAAAATCTGTTGAGGAAAGGAATCGAGCAGGACCGGAATTTGAGGCAGGACTGCAGGAAACATATTTGAAGAGGTAGATGGGAATCGCGTTTAAGCACAGGAAATGTGGTACAACTTCGACAATGATGCACTTGGCCATAAGGGCGTATGGTTTTTTCCTCAATATATTCAAGAAAACAGGCATATGCAATTTTTGGCCAACGAATCAAGTGGGCAATGCAAAGCCAGACTACAAATAAGTCTCATTTCCCACTGGTCAAATAGAACAACGAAAAAAAAAATTGTAAAATCTAGAAAAGCAGCACAGTCGTGTGGAACAGTGAGCCTTGTTATGCTGATGGGACGGATGTAAATTACCAAGAGCCACTCTGGACAAGTCCATGGTGTTTCCTAAAACATCTGAAAACTGAGCTACAGGGTTTAGTGTACTTCCACTCATGGGCGTATACATTGGGAAAATTGAAAATCAACAAGAAACAGCCACCCCAAAGTATAGGGCTGCTTTGTTTACAAAAAAATCGACTGCAGTACACCTCAAATATCCCAGGAAAGACAAAAGTGGATAAAGAAGTTGTGGTACTTACGTACTATGGGATATCCCTCAGCCATGGAATCAATGTCATAAAGCCAGTAGCAGCATAATGACTGGATTTAGGTACGATGTTTCTAAGTGAAATAAGTAACACAGAAAAAGAAACTTATCATAAGATATCACTTATGAAGATCCTGTAAACATGGCTACACTTGAACTGAGTTAGGAAAGAGAACAGTGTCTCACATTTAGAAAACACTGTTATGCCTGCTTAAGGGGGAAGGAGAGGTGGGGTGATGAATAAAACCAGAGTTTGATATTAGCACAGGTACCATTCCAAAAAACAAATACGGAATAGACAAGACCTAAACCTTCCTCAGTGAAAAGGACTTAAACCCCATATTCCCCACAGAGGAATATATCTGACTAGTAAGAATCTTAATACCTATGTATTGATATGTCCTGTGAGGGAATCATGTGTGTCTAGACTGGCATAAATATGGCAGTTAGAAGAAGCTCAAACCCACTATAAAAATGTCTATGAGAAACAAAACAAAAAAAAGAGGGAAATTCTTTATAATTCCTTAAGCGGCTCTGATGAATCCTGGAATGACCCTATGTACAATGACAGCTGGATGTGTCATAAGGCTGGACACTTTGCACTGAGAGGATTGGTGAGATTGGGTGAGCAAATTCAGACCCTGTAAAGCAATAATATGTGGCACCCATTCCATGGGTCCAAACTCTCCAGGTTGAAGGGAATATTACTACAGCTATAACATGTACGGGAAACCTAGAGAATGCACAAACTGTGAATTCGAAAGGTTTCTAAACTCAACGAATAGTCCCTCTCCTGGTGCTCCGGTTTGACTTTCCAACTGCTTTACTATCAATCTCCCAACTTGGAGAGACAGCCCCTTTAACCTCCAGGTTCGCACAGGTTTCCAATTTGGCAGACGATGAAAGGGAAGAGGGAGAACCAATGAGAGAGCAGCTGTTAGTCATTTGGACTGGCACATGTCACTCTAATTTCCCATCAGGAAGAAGAATTAACCAAAGTCTCAGCCACCTGCCGGGAACCAGTATATGTCCTGACCCAAAATTGTGGATTTGCGGTCAGCTCACAGAAAACGAGTTGGAAAATAGAGCTCAGGGGCACAGCAATTCACAAACTGGCAGAGTAATAAAGGACCACTCTCGTCCAAAAATCTGTGGAGGGAAGGCATCGAGGCGGAATTGAAAGCGAGGCAGAATAGCAGGAAACAGATTTCAACAGGTGCATTGGAATCACCTTTAAAGCACAGGAAGAGGGGCACAACTACGACAATGATGCACTTGGCCAGAAAGGACATATTTGTTTTCTGCTAAATATATTCAGGAGAAAACGCATACGCCCTTTTTGGGCAAGCAAGCAAGCGGGCAATGCAAATCTGCACTACCAAGAAGTATCACTTCCCACGGGTCAAAAGGGACATCCACAAAATGTGTAAAAACCAGAAAGGCAAGACAGGCCCTGGAGAACAGGGAGCATTGTTATGCTGATGGGCGGGATGTAAATTGCCAACAGCCTCTCTGGAGGAGTACATTGTGTTCCCTAAAACAAGTAAACAACAGAGCTACAGAGCCAAGGGCACTTCCAGTCTAGGGTTATACCTTGGGAAAACTGAAAATCAATAAGACAGTGCCACCCCAAAATTTATGGCTCCACTGCTTACAAGGACCTCAACTTGGGTACACCTTAAATATCCCAGGAAATATAAAAATGGTTCAAAAAATTGTGGTACTTAAGTACGATGGAATATCCCTCAGCCATGAAATCAATGTCATAAGACCAGTAGCAGCAAAATGGTTGGATTCAGGTACGATGATTCTATGTGAAATAAGTCACAGAGAAAAAGAAACTTATCATAAGATATCACTTATGAAGATCCTGTAAACATGGCTACACTTGAAGTGAGTTAGGAAAGAGAACAGTGTCTCACATTTAGAAAACACTCTTATGCCTGCTTAAGGGGGAAGGAGAGGTGGGGTGATGCATAAAACCAGAGTTTGATATAAGCACAGGTACCGTTCCAAAAACCAACTATGGAATAGAATAGACCTACACCTTCCTCAGTGAAAGGGACTCAAAACCCCATATTTCCCACAGAGGAATATATCTGACTAGTAAGAATCATAAAACCTATGTATTGATATGTCTCCGTAAGGGAATCAAGTGTGTCTAGACTGGCATAAACATGGCAGCGAGAATCAGCTCAAACCCACTATAAAAAGGAATTTCAAAAACGAAACAAAAAAACTGGGAAATTCTTTTCAATTCCTTCAGGGTCTCTGATGAAACCTGGAATGACCCTATCTACAATGACAGCTGGATGTGGCATAAGGAGGGACACTTGGGACTGAGACGACTGGTGAGATTGGGTGAGCAAATGCAGACCCTTTAAAGGACAAATGCCTGGCACCCATTCCATGGGTCCCAACTCTCAAGGTTGAAGGGAATATTACTACAGCTATAACATGTATGGGAAACCTAGAGAACGGACACACTGTGAATACGAAAGGTTTCTAAAACTCAACGAATAGTCCCTCTCCTGGTGCTCCGGTTTGACTTTGCATCTGCTTTACTATCAACCTCCCACCTTGGAGAGACAGCCCCTTTAACCTCCTGGTTCGCACACGTTGCCAATTTGGCAGAGGATGAAAGGGAAGAGGGAGAACCAATGAGAGAGTAGCTGTTAGGCATTTGGACGGGCACATATCACTGTAATTTCCCAGCAGAAAGAAGAATTAACCAAAGTCTCAGCCCCCCACCGGAAACCAGCATAGGTCCTGAACCCAAATTTTGGACTTGCGGTCAGCTCACCAAAAACGAGTTGAAAAATGGAGCTCAGGGGCACAGCAATTCACAAACTGGCCGAGTAATAAAGGACAACTATCGTCCAAAATTCTGTTGAGGGAAGGCAACGAGGCGGACATGAAAGCGAGGCAGAATAGCAGGAAACAGCTTTCAAGAGGTACGTTGGAATCGCCTTTAAAGCACAGGAAGAGGGGCACAACTTCGACAATGATGCACTTGGCCAAAAATGGCGTATGCGTTTTCTCCTGAATATATTCACGAGAAAACGCATACACTCTTTTCGGCCAAGCAAGCAAGCTGGCAATGCAAATCTGCACTACAAAGAAGTATCACTTCCCACCGGTCAAAAGGGACATCCACAAAATGTGTAAAAACCAGAAAGGCAAGACAGGCCCTGGAGAACAGGGAGCCTTGTTCTGCTGATGGGCGGGATGTAAATTGCCAACTGCCTCTCTGGAGGAGTGCATTGTGTTCCCTAAAACAAGTAAACATCAGAGCTACAGAGCCAAGGGCACTTCCACTCTAGGGAACATACTTTGGGAAAACTGAAAATCAATAAGACAGAGCCACCCCAAAATTTAGAGCTGCACTGCTTAAAAGGACCTCAACTTGGGTACACTTTAAATATCCCAGGAAATATAAAAATGGTTCAAAAAATTGTGGTACTTACGTACGATGGAATATCCCTCAGCCATGAAATCAATGTCATAAGACCAGTAGCAGCCAAATGGGTGGATTCAGGTACGATGATTCTAAGTGAAATAAGTCTCACAGTAAAAGAAACTTATCATAATATATCACTTATGAAGATCCTGTAAACATGGCTACACTTGAACTGAGTTAGGAAAGAGAACAGTGTCTCACATTTAGAAAACACTCTTATGCCTGCTTAAGGGGGAAGGAGAGGTTGGGTGATGCATAAAACCAGAGTTTGGTATATGCAGAGGTACCGTTGCAAAAACCAACTATGGAATACACAAGACCTACACCTTCCTCAGTGAAAGGGACTCAAAAGCCCATATTTCCCACAGAGGAATATATCTGACTACTAAGAGTCTTAAAACCTATGTATTGATATGTCTCCGTAAGGGAATCAAGTGTGTCTAGACTGGCATAAACATGGCAGCGAGAATCAGCTCAAACCCACTATAAAAAGGAATTTCAAAAACAAAACAAAAAAACTGGGAAATTCTTTACAATTCCTTCAGGGTCTCTGATGAAACCTGGAATGACCCTATCTACAACAACAGTTGGATGTGGCATAAGGCTGGACACTTGGGACTGAGAGGATTGGTGAGATTGGGTGAGCAAATGCAGACCCTTTAAAGCAATAATGTGTGGCACCCATTCCATGGGTCCCAACTCTCCAGGTTGAAGGGAATATTACTACAGCTATAACATGTACGGGAAACCTAGAGAACGTACACACTGTGAATACGAAAGGTTTCTAAAACTCAGCGAATAGTCCCTCTCCTGGTGCTCCGGTTTGACTTTCCTTCTGCTTTACTATCAATCTCCCAAATTGGAGAGACAGCCCCTTTAACCTCCTGGTTCACACAGGTTGCCAATTTGGCAGAGGATGAAAGGGAAGAGCTAGAACGAATGAGAGAGTAGCCGTTAGGCATTTGGATGGGCACATATCACTGTCATTTCCTGGCAGGAAGAAGAATTAACCAAAGTCTCAGCCCCCCACCGGAAACCAGCATAGGTCCTGAACCAAAATTTTGGACTTGTGGTCAGCTCACAAAAAACGAGTTGAAAAATGGAGCTCAGGGGCACAGCAATTCACAAACTGGCTGAGTAATAAAGGACAACTATCGTCCAAAAATCTGTTGAGGGAAGGCATCGAGGCGGACTTGAAAGCGAGGCAGAATAGCAGGAAACAGATTTCAAGAGTTATGTTGGAATCGCCTTTAAAGCACAGGAAGAGGGGCACAACTTCGACAATGATGTACTTGGCCAAAAACGGCGTATGCGTTTTCTCCTGAATATATTCAGGAGAAAACGCATACGCCCATTTTGGCCAAGCAAGGAAGCGGGCAATGGAAATCTGCACTACAAAGAAGTATCATTTCCCACCGGTCAAAAGGGACATCCACAAAATGTGTAAAAACCAGAAAGGCAAGACAGGCCCTTGAGAACAGGGAGCCTTGTTATGGTGATGGTCGGGATGTAAATTGCCAACTGCCTCTCTTGAGGAGTTCATTGCGTTCCCTAAAACAAGTAAAGAACAGAGCTACAGAGCCATGTGCACTTCCAGTCTAGGGAATATACCTAGGGAAAACTGAAAATCAATAAGACAGATCCACCCCAAAATTTAGGGCTGCACTGCTTACAAGGACCTCAACATGGGTACACCTTAAATATCCCAGGAAATATAAAAATGGTTCAAAAAATTGTGGTACTTACGTACGATGGAATATCCCTCAGCCAAGAAATCAATCTCATAAGACAAGTAGCAGCAAAATGGGTGGATTCAGGTACGATGATTCTAAGTGAAATAAGTCACACAGAAAAAGAAACTTATCCTAAGATATCACTTATGAATATCCTGTAAACATGGCTACACTTGAACTGAGTTAGGAAAGAGAACAGTGTCTCACATTTAGAAAACACTCTTATGCCTGCTTAAGGGTGAAGGAGAGGTGGGGTGATGCATAAAACCAGAGTTTGATATAAGCACAGGTACCGTTCCAAAAACCAACTATGGAATAGACAAGACCTACACCTTCCTCAGTGAAAGGGACTCAAAACCCCATATTTCCCGCAGAGGAATATATCTGACTAGTAAGAATCTTAAAACCTATGTATTGATATGTCTCCGTAAGGGAATCAAGTGTGTCTAGACTGGCATAAACATGGCAGCGAGAATCAGCTCAAAACCACTATAAAAAGGAAATTCAAAATCAAAACAAAAAAACTGGGAAATTCTTTACATTTCCTTCAGGGTCTCTGATAAAACCTGGAATGACCCTATCTACAACGACAGCTGGATGTGGCATAAGGCTGGACACTTGGGACTGAGAGGATTGGTGAGATTGGGTGAGCAAATGCAGACCCTTTAAAGCAATAATGCCTGGCACCCATTGCATGGGTCACAACTCGTCAGGTTGAAGGGAATATTACTACAGCTATAACATGTACGGGAAACCTAGAGAACGGACACACTGTGAATATGAAATGTTTCTAAAACTCAACGAATACTCCCTCTCCTGGTGGTCCAGTTTGACTTTCCATCTGCTTTACTATCAACCTCCCAACTTGGAGAGACAGCCCCTTTAACATCCTGGTTCGCACAGGTTGCCAATTTGGCAGAGGATGAAAGGGAATAGGGAGAACCAATGAGAGAGTAGCTCTTAGGCATTTGCACCGGCACATATCACTCTAGATTCCCGGCAGGAAGAAGAATTAACCAAAGTCTCAGCCCCCAACCGGGAACGAGCATAGGTCCTGGACCAAAATTTTGGACTTGCGGTCAGCTCACAAAAAACGAGTTGAAAAATGGAGCTCAGGGGCACAGCAATTCACAAAGTGGCCGAGTAATAAAGGACAAGTATCGTCCAAAAATCTGTTGAGGGAAGGCAACGAAGCGGACTTGAAAGAGAGGCAGAATAATAGGAAACAGATTTCAAGAGGTACGTTGGAATTGCCTTTAAAGCACAGGAAGAGGGGCACAACTTCGACAATGATGCACTTGGCCAAACAGGGCGTATGCGTTTTCTCCTGAATATATTCAGGAGAAAACGCATACGCCCTGTTTGGCAAAGCAAGCAAGCGGTCAATGCAAATCTGCACTACAAAGAAGTATCACTTCCCACCGGTCAAAAGGGACATCCACAAAATGTGTAAAAACCAGAAAGGCAAGACAGGCGCTGGAGAACAGGGAGCCTTCTTATGCTGATGAGCGGGATGTAAATTGCCAACTGCCTCTCTGGAGCAGTACATTGTGTTCCCTACAACATGTAAACAACAGAGCTACAGAGTCAAGGGCACTTCCAGTCTAGGGAATATACCTTGGGAAAACTGAAAATCATCAGGACAGGGCCACCCCAAAATTTAGGGCTGCACAGCTTACAAGGACCTCAACTTGGGTACACCTTAAATATCCCAGGAAATATAAAAATGGTTCAAAAATTGTGGTACTTACGTACGATGGAATATCCCTCAGCCATGAAATCAATGTCATAAGACCAGTAGCAGCAAAATGGGTGGATTCAGGTACGATGATTCTAAGTGAAATAAGTCACACAAAAAAAGAAATTTAACATAAGATATCACTTATGAAGATCCTGTAAACATGGCTACACTTGAACTGAGTTAGGAAAGAGAACATGTCTCACATTTAGAAAACACTCTTATGCCTGCTTAAGGGGGAAGGAGAGGTGGGGTGATGCATAAAACCAGAGTTTGATATAAGCACAGGTACCGTTCCAAAAACCAACTATGGAATAGAATAGACCTACACCTTCCTCAGTGAAAGGGACTCAAAACCCCATATTTCCCACAGAGGAATATATCTGACTAGTAAGAATCATAAAACCTATGTATTGATATGTCACCGTAAGGGAATCAAGTGTGTCTAGACTGGCATAAACATGGCAGCGAGAATCAGCTCAAACCCACTATAAAAAGGAATTTCAAAAACGAAACAAAAAAACTGGGAAATTCTTTTCAATTCCTTCAGGGTCTCTGATGAAACCTGGAATGACCCTATCTACAATGACAGCTGGATGTGGCATAAGGAGGGACACTTGGGACTGAGACGACTGGTGAGATTGGGTGAGCAAATGCAGACCCTTTAAAGGACAAATGCCTGGCACCCATTCCATGGGTCCCAACTCTCCAGGTTGAAGGGAATATTACTACAGCTATAACATGTATGGGAAACCTAGAGAACGGACACACTGTGAATACGAAAGGTTTCTAAAACTCAACGAATAGTCCCTCTCCTGGTGCTCCGGTTTGACTTTGCATCTGCTTTACTATCAACCTCCCACCTTGGAGAGACAGCCCCTTTAACCTCCTGGTTCGCACACGTTGCCAATTTGGCAGAGGATGAAAGGGAAGAGGGAGAACCAATGAGAGAGTAGCTGTTAGGCATTTGGACGGGCACATATCACTGTAATTTCCCAGCAGAAAGAAGAATTAACCAAAGTCTCAGCACCCACCGGAAACCAGCATAGGTCCTGAACCCAAATTTTGGACTTGCGGTCAGCTCACCAAAAACGAGTTGAAAAATGGAGCTCAGGGGCACAGCAATTCACAAACTGTCCGAGTAATAAAGGACAACTATCGTCCAAAATTCTGTTGAGGGAAGGCAACGAGGCGGACATGAAAGCGAGGCAGAGTAGCAGGAAACAGCTTTCAAGAGGTACGTTGGAATCGCCTTTAAAGCACAGGAAGAGGGGCACAACTTCGACAATGATGCACTTGGCCAAAAATGGCGTATGCGTTTTCTCCTGAATATATTCACGAGAAAACGCATACACTCTTTTCGGCCAAGCAAGCAAGCTGGCAATGCAAATCTGCACTACAAAGAAGTATCACTTCCCACCGGTCAAAAGGGACATCCACAAAATGTGTAAAAACCAGAAAGGCAAGACAGGCCCTGGAGAACAGGGAGCCTTGTTCTGCTGATGGGCGGGATGTAAATTGCCAACTGCCTCTCTGGAGGAGTGCATTGTGTTCCCTAAAACAAGTAAACATCAGAGCTACAGAGCCAAGGGCACTTCCACTCTAGGGAACATACTTTGGGAAAACTGAAAATCAATAAGACAGAGCCACCCCAAAATTTAGAGCTGCACTGCTTAAAAGGACCTCAACTTGGGTACACTTTAAATATCCCAGGAAATATAAAAATGGTTCAAAAAATTGTGGTACTTACGTACGATGGAATATCCCTCAGCCATGAAATCAATGTCATAAGACCAGTAGCAGCCAAATGGGTGGATTCAGGTACGATGATTCTAAGTGAAATAAGTCTCACAGTAAAAGAAACTTATCATAAGATATCACTTATGAAGATCCTGTAAACATGGCTACACTTGAACTGAGTTAGGAAAGAGAACAGTGTCTCACATTTAGAAAACACTCTTATGCCTGCTTAAGGGGGAAGGAGAGGTTGGGTGATGCATAAAACCAGAGTTTGGTATATGCAGAGGTACCGTTGCAAAAACCAACTATGGAATACACAAGACCTACACCTTCCTCAGTGAAAGGGACTCAAAAGCCCATATTTCCCAAGGAGGAATATATCTGACTACTAAGAATCTTAAAACCTATGTATTGATATGTCTCCGTAAGGGAATCAAGTGTGTCTAGACTGGCATAAACATGGCAGCGAGAATCAGCTCAAACCCACTATAAAAAGGAATTTCAAAAACAAAACAAAAAAACTGGGAAATTCTTTACAATTCCTTCAGGGTCTCTGATGAAACCTGGAATGACCCTATCTACAACAACAGTTGGATGTGGCATAAGGCTGGACACTTGGGACTGAGAGGATTGGTGAGATTGGGTGAGCAAATGCAGACCCTTTAAAGCAATAATGCGTGGCACCCATTCCATGGGTCCCAACTCTCCAGGTTGAAGGGAATATTACTACAGCTATAACATGTACGGGAAACCTAGAGAACGTACACACTGTGAATACGAAAGGTTTCTAAAACTCAGCGAATAGTCCCTCTCCTGGTGCTCCGGTTTGACTTTCCTTCTGCTTTACTATCAATCTCCCAAATTGGAGAGACAGCCCCTTTAACCTCCTGGTTCACACAGGTTGCCAATTTGGCAGAGGATGAAAGGGAAGAGCTAGAACGAATGAGAGAGTAGCCGTTAGGCATTTGGATGGGCACATATCACTGTCATTTCCTGGCAGGAAGAAGAATTAACCAAAGTCTCAGCCCCCCACCGGAAACCAGCATAGGTCCTGAACCAAAATTTTGGACTTGTGGTCAGCTCACAAAAAACGAGTTGAAAAATGGAGCTCAGGGGCACAGCAATTCACAAACTGGCTGAGTAATAAAGGACAACTATCGTCCAAAAATCTGTTGAGGGAAGGCATCGAGGCGGACTTGAAAGCGAGGCAGAATAGCAGGAAACAGATTTCAAGAGTTATGTTGGAATCGCCTTTAAAGCACAGGAAGAGGGGCACAACTTCGACAATGATGTACTTGGCCAAAAACGGCGTATGCGTTTTCTCCTGAATATATTCAGGAGAAAACGCATACGCCCATTTTGGCCAAGCAAGGAAGCGGGCAATGGAAATCTGCACTACAAAGAAGTATCATTTCCCACCGGTCAAAAGGGACATCCACAAAATGTGTAAAAACCAGAAAGGCAAGACAGGCCCTTGAGAACAGGGAGCCTTGTTATGGTGATGGTCGGGATGTAAATTGCCAACTGCCTCTCTTGAGGAGTTCATTGCGTTCCCTAAAACAAGTAAAGAACAGAGCTACAGAGCCATGTGCACTTCCAGTCTAGGGAATATACCTAGGGAAAACTGAAAATCAATAAGACAGATCCACCCCAAAATTTAGGGCTGCACTGCTTACAAGGACCTCAACATGGGTACACCTTAAATATCCCAGGAAATATAAAAATGGTTCAAAAAATTGTGGTACTTACGTACGATGGAATATCCCTCAGCCAAGAAATCAATCTCATAAGACAAGTAGCAGCAAAATGGGTGGATTCAGGTACGATGATTCTAAGTGAAATAAGTCACACAGAAAAAGAAACTTATCCTAAGATATCACTTATGAATATCCTGTAAACATGGCTACACTTGAACTGAGTTAGGAAAGAGAACAGTGTCTCACATTTAGAAAACACTCTTATGCCTGCTTAAGGGTGAAGGAGAGGTGGGGTGATGCATAAAACCAGAGTTTGATATAAGCACAGGTACCGTTCCAAAAACCAACTATGGAATAGACAAGACCTACACCTTCCTCAGTGAAAGGGACTCAAAACCCCATATTTCCCGCAGAGGAATATATCTGACTAGTAAGAATCTTAAAACCTATGTATTGATATGTCTCCGTAAGGGAATCAAGTGTGTCTAGACTGGCATAAACATGGCAGCGAGAATCAGCTCAAAACCACTATAAAAAGGAAATTCAAAATCAAAACAAAAAAACTGGGAAATTCTTTACATTTCCTTCAGGGTCTCTGATAAAACCTGGAATGACCCTATCTACAACGACAGCTGGATGTGGCATAAGGCTGGACACTTGGGACTGAGAGGATTGGTGAGATTGGGTGAGCAAATGCAGACCCTTTAAAGCAATAATGCCTGGCACCCATTGCATGGGTCACAACTCGTCAGGTTGAAGGGAATATTACTACAGCTATAACATGTACGGGAAACCTAGAGAACGGACACACTGTGAATATGAAATGTTTCTAAAACTCAACGAATACTCCCTCTCCTGGTGGTCCGGTTTGACTTTCCATCTGCTTTACTATCAACCTCCCAACTTGGAGAGACAGCCCCTTTAACATCCTGGTTCGCACAGGTTGCCAATTTGGCAGAGGATGAAAGGGAATAGGGAGAACCAATGAGAGAGTAGCTCTTAGGCATTTGCACCGGCACATATCACTCTAGATTCCCGGCAGGAAGAAGAATTAACCAAAGTCTCAGCCCCCAACCGGGAACGAGCATAGGTCCTGGACCAAAATTTTGGACTTGCGGTCAGCTCACAAAAAACGAGTTGAAAAATGGAGCTCAGGGGCACAGCAATTCACAAAGTGGCCGAGTAATAAAGGACAAGTATCGTCCAAAAATCTGTTGAGGGAAGGCAACGAAGCGGACTTGAAAGAGAGGCAGAATAATAGGAAACAGATTTCAAGAGGTACGTTGGAATTGCCTTTAAAGCACAGGAAGAGGGGCACAACTTCGACAATGATGCACTTGGCCAAACAGGGCGTATGCGTTTTCTCCTGAATATATTCAGGAGAAAACGCATACGCCCTGTTTGGCAAAGCAAGCAAGCGGTCAATGCAAATCTGCACTACAAAGAAGTATCACTTCCCACCGGTCAAAAGGGACATCCACAAAATGTGTAAAAACCAGAAAGGCAAGACAGGCGCTGGAGAACAGGGAGCCTTCTTATGCTGATGAGCGGGATGTAAATTGCCAACTGCCTCTCTGGAGCAGTACATTGTGTTCCCTACAACATGTAAACAACAGAGCTACAGAGTCAAGGGCACTTCCAGTCTAGGGAATATACCTTGGGAAAACTGAAAATCATCAGGACAGGGCCACCCCAAAATTTAGGGCTGCACTGCTTACAAGGACCTCAACTTGGGTACACCTTAAATATCCCAGGAAATATAAAAATGGTTCAAAAATTGTGGTACTTACGTACGATGGAATATCCCTCAGCCATGAAATCAATGTCATAAGACCAGTAGCAGCAAAATGGGTGGATTCAGGTACGATGATTCTAAGTGAAATAAGTCACACAAAAAAAGAAATTTAACATAAGATATCACTTATGAAGATCCTGTAAACATGGCTACACTTGAACTGAGTTAGGAAAGAGAACATGTCTCACATTTAGAAAACACTCTTATGCCTGCTTAAGGGGGAAAGAGAGGTGGGGTGATGCATAAAAAATGAGATTGATATAAGCACAGGTACCGTTCCAAAAACCAACGATGGAATAGACAAGACCAACACCTTCCTCAGTGAAAGGGACTCAAAACCCCAAATTTCCCGCAGAGGAATATATCTGACTAGTAAGAATCTTAAAACCTATGTATTGATATGTCTCCGTAAGGGAATCAAGTGTGTCTAGACTGGCATAAACATGGCAGCGAGAATCAGCTAAAACCCACTATAAAAAGGAACTTCAAAAACGAAACAAAAAAACTGGGAAATTCTTTACAATTCCTTCAGTGTGTCTAATGAAACCTGGAATGACCTTATCTACAACGACAGCTGGATGTGGCATAAGGCTGGACACTTGGGACTGAAACGATTGGTGAGATTGGGTGAGCAAATGCAGACCCTTTAAAGCACAAATGCCTGGCACCCATTCCATGGGTCCCAACTTTCCAGGTTGAAGGGAATATTACCACAGCTATAACATGTACGGGAAACCCAGAGAACAGACCCATTGTGAATAAGAAAGGTTTCTAAAACTCAATGAATAGTCCCTCTCCTGGTGCTCCGGTTTGACTTTCCATCTGCTTTACTATCAATCTCCCAACTTGGAGAGACAGCCCCTTTAACCTCCTGGTTCGCACAGGTTTCCAATTTGGCAGAGGATGAAAGGGAAGAGGGAGAACCAATGAGAGAGTAGCTGTTAGGCATTTGGACCGGCACATATCACTGTAATTTCCTGGCAGGAAGAAGAATTAACCAAAGTCTCAGCCACCCACCGGGAACCAGTATAGGTCGTGAACCAAAACTTTGGACTTGTGATCAGCTCACAAAAAACGAGTTGAAAAATGGAGCTCAGTGGCACAGCAATTCACAAACTGGCCGAGTAATAAAGGACAACTCTCGTCCAAAAATCTGTTGAGGGAAGGCAATGAGGCAGAATTGAAAGCGAGGCAGAATAGCAGGAAACAGATTTCAAAAGGTACTTTGGAATCTTCTTTAAAGAACAGGAAGAGGGGCACAACTTCGACAATGATGCACTTGGCCAAAAAGGGCGTGTGCGTTTTCTCCTGAATATATTCAGGAGAAAACGCATACGCCCTTTTTGGCCAAGCAAGCAAGCGGGCAATGCAAATCTGCACTATAAAGAAGTATCAGTTCCCAATGGTCAAAAGGGACATCCACAAAGTATGTAAAAACCAGAAAGGCAAGACAGGCCCTGGAGAACAGGGAGCCTTGTTATGCTGATGGGCGGGATGTAAATTGCCAACTGCCTCTCTGGAGGAGTGCATTGTGTTCCCTAAGACAAGTAAACAACAGAGCTACAGATCCAAGGGCACTTCCAGTGTTGGGAATATACCTTGGGATAACTGAAAATCAATAAGACAGAGCCACCCCAAAATTTAGGGCTGCACTGCTTACAAGGACCTCAACTGGGGTACAACTTAAATATCCCAGAAAATATAAAAATGGTTCAAAAAATTGTGGTACTTACGTATGATGGAATATCCCTCAGCCATGAAATCAATGTCATAAAACCAGTAGCAGCAAAATGGGTGGATTGAGGTACGATGATTCTAAGTGAAATAAGTCACACAGAAAAAGAAACTTATCATAAGATATCACTTATGAAGATCCTGTAAACATGGCTACACTTGAACTGAGTTAGGAAAGAGAACAGTGTCTCACATTTAGAAAACACTCTTATGCCTGCTTAAGGGTGAAGGAGAGGTGGGGTGATGCATAAAACCAGAGTTTGATATAAGCACAGGTACCGTTCCAAAAACCAACTATGGAATAGACAAGACCTAAACCTTCCTCAGTGAAAGGGACTCAAAACCCCATTTTTCCCACAGAGGAATATATCTGACTAGTAAGAATCTTAAAACCTATGAATTGATATGTCTCCATAAGGGAATCAAGTGTGTCTAGACTGGCATAAACATGGCAGCGAGAATCAGCTCAAACCCACTATCAAAAGGAATTTCAAAAACAAAACAAAAAAACTGGGAAATTCTTTACAATTCCTTCAGGGTCTCTGATGAAACCTGGAATGACCCTATCTACAACGACAGCTGGATGTGGCATAAGGCTGGACACTTGGGACTGAGAGGATTGGTGAGATTGGGTGAACAAATGCAGACCCTTTAAAGCATTAATGCATGGCACCCATTCCATGGGTCCCAACTCTCCAGGTTGAAGGGAATATTACTACAGGTATAACATGTACGGGAAACCTAGAGAACGGACACACTGTGAATACGAAAGGTTTCTAAAACTCAACAAATAGTCCCTCTCCTGGTGCTCTGGTTTGACTTTCAATCTGTTTTACTATCAATCTCCCAACTTGGAGAGACAGCCCCTTTAACCTCCTGGTTCGCACAGGTTTCCAATTTGGCAGAGGATGAAAGGGAAGAGGGAGAACCAATGAGAGAGTAGCTGTTAGGCATTTGTACGGGCACATATCACTCTAAATACCCGGCAGGAAGAAGAATTAACCAAAGTCTCAGCCCCCCACCGGGAACCAGTATAGGTCCTGATCCAAAATTTTGGACTTGCTGTCAGCTCACACAAAACGAGTTGAAAAATTTAGCTCAGGGGCACAGCAATTCACAAACTGGCCGAGTAATAAAGGACAACTATCGTCCAAAAATCTGTTGAGTGAAGGCAACGAGGCGGATTTGAAAGCGAGGCAGAATAGCAGGAAACAGATTTCAAGAGTTACGTTGGAATCGCCTTTAAAGCACAGGAAAAGGGGCACAATTTCGACAATGATGCACTTGGCCAAAAAGGGCATATGCGTTTTCTCCTGAATATATTCAGGAGAAAACGCATACGCCCTTTTTGGCCAAGCAAGCAAGCGGGCAATGCAATTCTGCACTACAAAGAAGTATAACTTCCCACCAGTCAAAAGGGACATCCACAAAATGTGTAAAAACCAGAAAGGCAAGACAGGCCCTGGAGAACAGGGAGCCTTGTTATGCTGATGGGCGGGATGTAAATTGCCAACTGCCTCTCTGGAGTAGTACATTGTGTTCCCTAAAACACGTAAAGAACAGAGCTACAGAGCCAAGGGCACTTCCAGTCTAGGGAATATACCTTGGGAAAACTGAAAATCAATAAGACAGAGCCACCCCAAAATTTAGGGCTGCACTGCTTACAAGGACCTCAACTTGGGTACACCTTAAATATCCCAGGAAATATAAAAATGGTTCAAAAATTGTGGTACTTACGTACGATGGAATATCCCTCAGCCATGAAATCAATGTCATAAGACCAGTAGCAGCAAAATGGGTGGATTCAGGTACGATGATTCTAAGTGAAATAAGTCACAGAGAAAAAGAAACTTATCATAAGATATCACTTATGAAGATCCTGTAAACATGGCTACACCTGAACTGAGTTAGGAAAGAGAACAGTGTCTCACATTTAGAAAACACTCTTATGCCTGCTTAAGGGGGAAGGAGAGGTGGGGTGATGCATAAAACCAGAGTTTGATATAAGCACAGGTACCGTTCCAAAAGCAACTATGGAATAGACAAGACCTACACCTTCCTCAGTGAAAGGGACTCAAAACCCCATATTTCCCGCAGAGGAATATATCTGCCTAGTAAGAATCTTAAAACCTATGTATTGATATGTCTCTGTAAGGGAATCAACTGTGTCTAGACTGGCATAAACATGGCAGCGAGAATCAGCTCAAACCCACTATAAAAAGGAATTTCAAAAACAAAACAAAAAAACTGGGAAATTCTTTACAATTCCTTCAGGGTCTCCGATGAAATCTGGAATGACCCTATCTACGACGACAGATGGATGTGGCATAAGGCTGGACACTTGGGACTGAGACGATTGGTGAGACTGGGTGAGCAAATGCAGACCCTTTAAAGCACAAATGCCTGGCACCCATTCCATGGGTCCCAACTCTCCAGGTTGAAGGGAATATTACTACAGTTATAACATGTAGGGGAAACCTAGAGAACGGACACACTGAGAATGTGAAAGGTTTCTAAAACTCAACGAATAGTCCCTCTCCTGGTGCTCCGGATTGACTTTCCATCTGCTTTACTATCAACCTCCCAACTTGGAGAGACAGCCCCTTTAACCTCCTGGTTCGCACAGGTTTCCAATTTGGCAGAGGATGAAAGGGAAGAGGAAGAACCAATGAGAGAGTAGCTGTTACGCATTCGGATGGGCACATATCAATCTAACTTCCCAGCAGGAAGAAGAAATAACCAAAGTCTCAGCCCACCACAGGGAACCAGCGTAGGTCCTGAACCAAAATTTTGGACGTGCGGTCAGCTCACAAAAAACGAGTTGAAAAATGGAGCTCAAGGGCACAACAATTCACAAAAATGGATACCAGGACAGATATTTCCATAGAGAAGGGCAATCACAGATTCATTAAACAAACTTATGGTTCAACAATGGAAAGGTGTGAGGATTCGTTTCATTATGATATTGGGGTTAACAGACATATACAAACACAGGTGACATATATAATCACCAAAGACCTACAGAATACCAAGAGAAGACTACTCAACATTCTGTCATAAGGTACATGGGAAAAGGATCCCAGGAAGAACAGACATATGCATATGTGTAAAAGAACCACATCTTCCACACCTACAACAAGCCAAATATTGTAATCAAATTCGCTGTAATAAAAAATTAAATTAAAAACACGAAGAAGAAGTAGTGAGACAAACTTCAGGGGCTTTCTCCTCGCACATTCCATTCTAAATTCCAATCTAGAACACGACTTCCATTGAGGCTCTGTTGCCCCACTAACCAGACTTTGTAAGGGATAACTGCTGCCACCTTGTGGCCGTTTCACAAAACAGCAGCTTTAATCCCAGCGCTAATGGTCAGTTGATATTCAAAATCATTGCAGGCCTGTAAATGACACCTGCCCTGAAAACAAATCCTGGGTTCACATATCGAGCAAAAATTTTAAAGGACGAACATATTTCAAAACGACACTTACAAAAGGCATATTTTACACACATTAGTGTTCTGCTTCTTTTTCTTTCTTTCTTTTTTTGTTAAAAAAACGGGAATGGCACAAAGCTTCCCTCAAAATGTGCGAAAATATTTGCAAACGAATCAATGGACAAAGGTTTAATCTCCAATATATATAAAGAGCTCATGCAGCTTAATATTAAAAAAAACAAACAACTCAATACAAAAAAGGGCAGAAGATCCAAAGAGACGTTTCTTCAAAGAAGACACAGAGATGGCCAAGACGCACATGAAAAGCTGCTCAACATCACTAATTATTAGAGAAATGCAAATCAAAACTACAATGAGGTATCACCTCACCCCTGTTAGAATCGGGATCATCAGAAAATCTACAAACAACAAATTCTGGGGAGGGTGTGGACAAAAGGATCCCTCTTCCACTAGTGGTGGAAACGTAAATTGATACAGTCACGATGGAGAACAGTATGGAGTTTCTTTAAAAAACATAGAAATAGAATTACCATATGATCCAGCAATCCCACTTCTGGGCATATACCCAGAGAAAACCATAAATCAAAAAGACACATTCACCACAATGCTCATTTCAGCACTATTTACAATAGCCAGGTAATGGAAGCAACCTAAATACCCACAGACAGACGAATGGATAAAGATGTGGTACATATATAAAATGGAATATTACTCAGCCATAAGAAGGAATGAAACTGGGTCATTTGTAGAGACGTCGATGGATCTAGAGACTGTCATACAGAATGAAGTAAGTCAGAAAGAGAAAAACAAATTTTGTTTATTAATGCATATATGTGGAACCTAGAAAAATGGTACAGATGAACTGGTTTGCAGGGAAGAAATAGAGACACAGAGGTAGAGAACACACGTATGGACACCAAGTGTGGGAAGCCATGGGGTGGTGGTGGTGGGATGAGTTGGGAGATTGGGATTGACCTGTATACATGTATATGCATAAAATACATAACTAATAATAACCTGCTGTATAAAAAAATAAATAAAATTGAATTTCAAAATTTTAAAAAATAAAATTTAAAAATAAAACAGAAAAATGTTCTTCCCTTCACACAGATGTATTTATATGAATGAATTATTTCCATGCTTATATCTATAAATACATAACAGAGGAATAAAATCTAACTTGAAACAAAAAAGAAAAAAAAAACCTGAACCCATGAGTTAGACAGAGGAAAACCCTATCAGGGCACTTGCTCCAGCGGTAAACAATTCTGAAATTGGTCAGAGGTGGGGAATCATGTCCCATAGAGCCAGGAGCCCACTCCTACGAAAGGAGCGTCCTCATTGCAAGGCTGGGGGCCATGCTGAGGCATCTGTGAGTAACCGTGAGCTGAGCCCCAGGCCAGCTGCTGTTGAACTTTTCCCACCCTTCCCAGGTAAAACACCTTAATATGTACAAGGCCTTGAAAGCCTAGAGGAAGGGCCGTGGAGCCACACCAGAGACAGTACGCAGGCCAACTTGGTGCCTGCAGGCCAGCCAGGATGGTCCTGGCCCTGGGCGCTCTTCTGGAAGCTTTCCATTGCCCTGCCTGAGATACCCCTCCTGTCCCGGCCCCCACTGCTTTTTTCCTTCCTCACCTCTGTCCGGAGAGAAATTCCAGCGGAAGGTATGGGTGACACATCCTCTTCTTTACAGGTGGCAGCCTGGCAACTCCTGCAGAAAGTCCAGCAGAGCCCCACTCACACCGGGCCACCCACAAAGCCGTGGCCCCTCACTCCCTCCCACCAGCACAGCCCCGAGACTGCTGACGGGGCAGAGAATATGGAGTCAGGCACAGCTTCAGGGGCTCTTGCTGCCTGCAGCACTGTTTATATTGACCTCAACCCAGGCACACCTGGGGAGGGCCGGCCGGCAAGGTCAGGCTACACAGGTCATCAAATCCTCAGCCTTCAGGGAATCACATTGTTGAAAATGGACCTCGCTAAGGCAGAATAGAAGCCAAGGAATAAAAGGACACAATGCCATTTGCAGCACTGTAGGTGTGTCTAGAGGTAATCACGTGACTTGTAGTAAGTCAGAAAGTGAAAGACACATATCATATCATATCTCTTATAGGTGTGACCGAAAAATGGATACCAGGGCAGATATTTCCACGCCTTAGGGCAATCACAGATTCATTCAACAAACTTATGGTACACCAATGGAAAGGTGTGAGGATTGGTTTCATTATGATATTGGGGTTAACAGACATATACAAACACAGTTGACATATAGAATCACAAAAGACCTACAGAATACCAAGAGAAGACTACTCAACATTCTGTCATAAGGTACATGGGAAAAGGATCCCAGGAAGAACAGACATATGTATATGTGTAAAAGAACCACATCTTCCACACCTACAACAAGCCAAACATTGTAATCAAATTTGCTGTAATAAAAAATAAAAAATTAAATTAAAAACACAAACAATATGTAGTGAGACAAACTTGAGGGGCTTTCTCCTGGCACATTCCATTCTAAATTCCAATCTAGAACACGACTTCCATTGAGGCTCTGTTGCCCCAGTAACCAGATTTGGTAAGGGAGAACTGCTGCCACCTTGTGGCCGTTTCACACAACAGCAGCTTTAATCCCAGCGCTAATGGTCAGTTGATATTCAAAATCATTGCAGGCCTGTAAATGACACCTGCCCTGAACACAAATCCTGGGGTCATGTATCGACCAAAAAATTCAAAGGACGTCCATATTTCAAAACGACAGTTTCAAAAGGCATATTTTACACACATTAGTGTTCTGCTTCTTTTTCTTTCTTTCTTTTTTGGTTAAAAAAAACGGGAATGGCAAAAAGCTTCCATCAGAATGGGCGAAAATATTTGCAAACGAATCAATGGACAAAGGTTTAATCTCCAATATATATAAAGAGCTCATGCAGCTTAATATTAAAAAAAACAAACAACCCAATACAAAATTGGGCAGAAGATCTAAAGAGACATTCCTTCAAAAAAGACACAGAGATGGCCAAGACGCACATGAAAAGCTGCTCCACATCACTAATTATTAGAGAAATGCAAATCAAAACTACAATGAGGTATCACCTCACACCTGTTAGAATCGGCATCATCAGAAAATCTACAAACAACAAATTCTGGGGAGGGTGTGGACAAAAGAATCCCTCTTCCACTAGTGGTGGAAATGTAAATTGATACAGTCACGATGGAGAACAGTATGGAGTTTCCTAAAAACCCTAGAAATAGAATTACCATATGATCCAGCAATCCCACTTCTGGGCATATACCAAGAGAAAACCATAAATCAAAAAGGCACATTCACCACAATGCTCATTTCAGCACTATTTACAATAGCCAGGTAAAGGCAGCAACCTAAATACCCACAGACAGACGAATGGATAAAGATGTGGTACATATATAAAATGGAATATTACTCAGCCATAAGAAGGAATGAAACTGGGTCATTTGTAGAGACGTCGATGGATCTAGAGACTGTCATACAGAATGAAGTAAGTCAGAAAGAGAAAAACAGATATTGTATATTAATGCATATATGTGGAACCTAGAAAAATGGTACAGATGAACTGGTTTGCATGGAAGAAATACAGACACAGAGGTAGAGAACACACGTATGGACACCAAGGGTGGGAAGCCATGGGGTGGTGGTGGTGGGATGAGTTGGGAGATTGGGATTGACCTGTATACATGTATATGCGTAAAATACATAAATAATAATAACCTGCTGTATTAAAAAATAAATAAAATTAAATTTCAAAATTTTAAAAAATAAATTTTAAAAATAAAACAGAAAAAAGTTCTTCCCTTCACCCAGATGTATTTATATGAATGAATTATTTCCATGCTTATATCTATAAATACATAAAAGAGGAATAAAATCTAACTTGAACCAAAAAAGAAAAAAAAAAAACCTGAACCCACCAGTTAGACAGAGGAAAACCCTATCAGGGCACTTGCTCCAGCGGTAAACAATTCTGAAATTGGTCAGAGGTGGGGAATCATCTCCTATAGAGCCAGCAGCCCACTCCTACGCAAGGAGCGTCCTCATTGCAAGGCTGGGGGCCATGCTGAGGCATCTGTGAGTAACCGTGAGCTGAGCCCCAGGCCAGCTGCTGTTGAACTTTTCCCACCCTTCCCAGGTAAAACACCTGAATATGTACAAGGGCTTGAAATCCTAGACGAAGTGCCGTGGAGCCACACCAGCGACAGTACGCAGGCCAACTTGGTGCCTGCAGGCCAGCCAAGAAGGTCCTGGCCCTGGGCGCTCTTCTGGAAGCTTTCCATTGCCCTGCCTGAGATACCCCTCCTGTCCCGGCCCCCACTGCTTTTTTCCTTCCTCACCTCTGTCCGGAGAGAAATTCCAGCGGAAGGTATGGGTGACACATCTTCTTCTTTACAGGTGGCAGCATGGCAACTCCTGCAGAAAGTCCAGCAGAGACCCACTCACACCGGGCCACCCACAAAGCCGTGGCCCCTCACTCCCTCCCACCAGCACAGCCCCGAGACTGCTGACGTGGCAGAGAATATGGAGTCAGGCACAGCTTCAGGGGCTATTGCTGCCTGCAGCGCTGTTTATATTGACCTCAACCCAGGCACACCTGGGGAGGGCCGGCCGGCAGGGTCAGGCTACACAGGTCAGCTAATCCTCAGCCCTCAGGGAATCACATTGTTTAAAATGGACCTCGCTAAGGCAGAATAGAAGCCAAGGAATAAAAGGACACAATGCCGTTTGCAGCACCGTAGGTGTGTCTAGAGGTAATCACGTGACTTGTAGTAAGTCCGAAAGTGAAAGAATCATATCATATCATATCTCTTATAGGTGTGACCGAAAAATGGATACCAGGGCAGATATTTCCACGCAGTAGGGCAATCACAGATTCATTCAACAAACTTATGGTTCACCAATGGAAAGGTGTGAGGATTGGTTTCATTATGATATTGGGGTTAACAGACATTTACAAACACAGGTGACATATATAATCACCAAAGACCTACAGAATACCAAGAGAAGACTACTCAACATTCTGTCATAAGGTACATGGGAAAAGGATCCCAGGAAGAACAGACATATGTATATGTGTAAAAGAACCACATCTTCCACACCTACAACAAGCCAAACATTGTAATCAAATTTGCTGTAATAAAAAATAAAAAATTAAATTAAAAACACGAACAAGAAGTAGTGAGACAAACTTGAGGGGCTTTCTCCTGGCACATTCCATTCTAAATTCCAATCTAGAACACGACTTCCATTGAGGCTCTGTTGCCCCAGTAACCAGATTTGGTAAGGGAGAACTGCTGCCACCTTGTGGCCGTTTCACACAACAGCAGCTTTAATCCCAGCGCTAATGGTCAGTTGATATTCAAAATCATTGCAGGCCTGTAAATGACACCTGCCCTGAACACAAATCCTGGGGTCATGTATCGACCAAAAAATTCAAAGGACGTCCATATTTCAAAACGACAGTTTCAAAAGGCATATTTTACACACATTAGTGTTCTGCTTCTTTTTCTTTCTTTCTTTTTTGGTTAAAGAAACGGGAATGGCAAAAATCTTCCCTCAGAACGGGCGAAAATATTTGCAAACGAATCAATGGACAAAGGTTTAATCTCCAATATATATAAAGAGCTCATGCAGCTTAATATTAAAAAAACAAACAACCCAATACAAAAATGGGCAGAAGATCTAAAGAGACGTTTCTTCAAAGAAGACACAGAGATGGCCAAGACGCACATGAAAAGCTGCTCAACATCACTAATTATTAGAGAAATGCAAATCAAAACTACAATGAGGTATCACCTCACACCTGTTAGAATCGGCATCATCAGAAAATCTACAAACAACAAATTCTGGGGAGGGTGTGGACAAAAGGATCCCTCTTCCACTAGTGGTGGAAATGTATATTCATACAGTCACGATGGAGAACAGTATGGAGTTTCCTTAAAAAAACTAGAAAAAGAATTACCATATGATCCAGCAATCCCACTTCTGGGCATATACCCAGAGTAAACCATAAATAAAAAAGGCACATTCACCACAATGCTCATTTCAGCACTATTTACAATAGCCAGGTAATGGAAGCCACCTAAATACCCACAGACAGACGAATGGATAAAGATGTGGTACATATATAAAATGGAATATTACTCAGCCATAAGAAGGAATGAAACTGGGTCATTTGTAGAGACGTCGATGGATCTAGAGACTGTCATACAGAATGAAGTAAGTCAGAAAGAGAAAAACAAATATTGTATATTAATGCATATATGTGGAACCTAGAAAAATGGTACAGATGAACTGGTTTGCAGGGAAGAAATAGAGACACAGAGGTAGAGAACACACGTATGGACACCAAGTGTGGGAAGCCATGGGGTGGTGGTGGTGGGATGAGTTGGGAGATTGGGATTGACCTGTATACATGTATATGCATAAAATACATAACTAATAATAACCTGCTGTATAAAAAAATAAATAAAATTAAATTTAAAAATTTAAAAAAATAAAATTTAAAAATAAAACAGAAAAATGTTCTTCCCTTCACACAGATGTATTTATATGAATGAATTATTTCCATGCTTATATCTATAAATACATAAAAGAGGAATAAAATCTAACTTGAACCAAAAAAGAAAAAAAAAAACCTGAACCCACCAGTTAGAGAGAGGAAAACCCTATCAGGGCACTTGCTCCAGCAGTAAACAATTCTGAAATTGGTCAGAGGTGGGGAATCATCTCCCATAGAGCCAGCAGCCCACTCCTACGAAAGGAGCATCCTCATTGCAAGGCTGGGGGCCATCCTGAGGCATCTGTGAGTAACCGTGAGCTGAGCCCCAGGCCAGCTGCTGTTGAACTTTTCCCACCCTTCCCAGGTAAAACACCTGAATATGTACAAGGGCTTGAAAGCCTAGAGGAAGTGCCGTGGAGCCACACCAGCGACAGCACGCAGGCCAACTTGGTGCCTGCAGGCCAGCCAGGAAGGTCCTGGCCTTGGGCGCTCTTCTGGAAGATTTCCATTGCCCTGCCTGAGATACCCCTGCTGTCCCGGCCCCCACTGCTTTTTTCCTTCCTCACCTCTGTCCGGAGAGAAATTCCAGCGGAAGGTATGGGTGACACATCCTCTTCTTTACAGGTGGCAGCCTGGCAGCTCCTGCAGAAAGTAAAGCAGAGACCCACTCACACCGTGCCACCCGGAAAGCCGTGGCCCCTCACTCCCTCCCACCAGCACAGCCCTGAGACTGCTGACGGGGCAGAGAATATGGAGTCAGGCACAGCTTCAGGGGCTATTGCTGCCTGCAGCGCTGTTTATATTGACCTCAACCCAGGCACACATGGGGAGGGCCGGCCGGCAGGGTCAGGCTACACAGGTCAGCTAATCCTCAGCCCTCAGGGAATCACATTGTTGAATATGGACCTCGCTAAGGCAGAGTAGAAGCCAAGGAATAAAAGGACACAATGCCATTTGCAGCACCGTAGGTGTGTCTAGAGGTAATCACGTGACTTTTAGTAAGTCTGAAAGTGAAAGACACATATCATATCATATCTCTTATAGGTGTGACCGTAAAATGGATACCAGGGCAGATATTTCCAAGGAGAAGGACAATCACAGATTCATTCAACAAACTTATGGTTCACCAATGGAAAGGTGTGAGGATTGGTTTCATTATGATATTGGGGTTAACAGACATATACAAACACAGGTGACATATATAATCACCAAAGACCTACAGAATACCAAGAGAAGACTACTCAACATTCTGTCATGAGGTACATGGGAAAAGGATCCCAGGAAGAACAGACATATGTATATGTGTAAAAGAACCACATCTTCCACACCTACAACAAGCCAAACATTGTAATCAAATTTGCTGTAATAAAAAATAAAAAAATTAAATTATAAACACGAACAAGAAGTAGTGAGACAAACTTGAGGGGCTTTCTCCTGGCACATTCCATTCTAAATTCCAATCTAGAACACGACTTCCATTGAGGCTCTGTTGCCCCAGTAACCAGATTTGGTAAGGGAGAACTGCTGCCACCTTGTGGCCGTTTCACACAACAGCAGCTTTAATCCCAGCGCTAATGGTCAGTTGATATTCAAAATCATTGCAGGCCTGTAAATGACACCTGCCCTGAACACAAATCCTGGGGTCAGGTATCGACCAAAAAATTCAAAGGACGTCCATATTTCAAAACGACAGTTTCAAAAGGCATATTTTACACACATTAGTGTTCTGCTTCTTTTTCTTTCTTTCTTTTTTGGTTAAAAAAACGGGAATGGCAAAAAGCTTCCCTCAGAATGGGCGAAAATATTTGCAAACGAATCAATGGACAAAGGTTTAATCTCCAATATATATAAAGAGCTCATGCAGCTTAATATTAAAAAAAAACAAACAACCCAATACAAAAAATGGGCAGAAGATCTACAGAGACGTTTCTTCAAAGAAGACACAGAGATGGCCAAGCCGCACATGAAAAGCTGCGCAACATCACTAATTATTAGAGAAATGTAAATCAAAACTACAATGAGGTATCACCTCACACCTGTTAGAATCGGCATCATCAGAAAATCTACAAACAACAAATTCTGGGGAGGGTGTGGACAAAAGGATCCCTCTTCCACTAGTGGTGGAAATGTAAATTGATACAGTCACGATGGAGAACAGTATGGAGTTTCCTTAAAAAACCTAGAAATAGAATTAACATATGATCCAGCAATCCCACTTCTGGGCATATACCCAGAGAAAACCATAAATCAAAAAGGCACATTCACCACAATGCTCATTTCAGCACTATTTACAATATCCAGGTAATGGAAGCAACCTAAATACCCACAGACAGACGAATGGATAAAGATGTGGTACATATATAAAATGGAATATTACTCAGCCATAAGAAGGAATGAAACTGGGTCATTTGTAGAGACGTCGATGGATCTAGAGACTGTCATACAGAATGAAGTAAGTCAGAGAGAGAAAAACAAATATTGTATATTAATGCATATATGTGGAACCTAGAAAAATGGTACAGATGAACTGGTTTGCAGGGAAGAAATAGAGACACAGAGGTAGAGAACACACGTATGGACACCAAGTGTGGGAAGCCATGGGGTGGTGGTGGTGGGATGAGTTGGGAGATTGGGATTGACCTGTATACATGTATATGCGTAAAATACATAACTAATAATAACCTGCTGTATAAAACAATAAATAAAATTAAATTTAAAAATTTAAAAAAATAAAATTTAAAAATAAAACAGAAAAAAGTTCTTCCCCTCACACACATGTATTTATATGAATGAATTATTTCCATGCTTATATCTATAAATACATAAAAGAGGAATAAAATCTAACTTGAGCCAAAAAAGAAAAAAAAAGACCTGAACCCACCAGTTATACAGAGGAAAAACCTATCAGGGCACTTGCTCCAGCAGTAAACAATTCTGAAATTGGTCAGATGTGGGGAATCATCTCACTTAGAGCCAGCAGCCAACTCCTACGCAAGGAGCGTCCTCATTGCAAGGCTGGGGGCCATGCCGAGTCATCTGTGAGTAACCGTGAGCTGAGCCGCAAGACAGCTGCTGTTGAACTTTTCCCACCCTTCCCAGGTAAAACACCTGGATATGTACAAGGGCTTGAAAGCCTAGAGGAAGGGTCGTGGAGCCACACCAGCAACAGCACGCAGGCCAACTTGGAGCCTGCAGGCCAGCCAGGAAGGTCCTGGCCCTGGGCGCTCTTCTGGAAGCTTTCCATTGCCCTGACTGAGATACCCCTCCTGTCCCGGGCCCCACTGCTTTTCTCCTTCCTCACCTCTGTCCGGAGAGAAATTCCAGCGGAAGGTATGGGTGACACATCCTCTTCTTTACAGGTGGCAGCCTGGCAACTCCTGCAGAAAGTCCAGCAGAGACCCACTCACACCGGGCCACCCACAAAGCCGTGGCCCCTCACTCCCTCCCACCAGCACAGCCCCGAGACTGCTGACGGGGCAGAGAATATGGAGTCAGGCACAGCTTCAGGGGCTATTGCTGCCTGCAGCGCTGTTTATATTGACCTCAACCCAGGCACACCTGGGGAGGGCCGGCCGGCAGGGTCAGGCTACACAGGTCAGCTAATCCTCAGCCCTCAGGGAATCACACTGTTGAAAATGGACCTCGCTAAGGCAGAATAGAAGCCAAGGAATAAAAGGACACAATGCCATTTGCAGCACCGTAGGTGTGTCTAGAGGTAATCACGTGACTTGTAGTAAGTCCGAAAGTGAAAGACACATATCATATCATATCTCTTATAGGTGTGACCGAAAAATGGATACCAGGGCAGATATTTCCACCGAGAAGGGCAATCACAGATTCATTCAACAAACTTATGGTTCACCAATGGAAAGGTGTGAGGATTGGTTTCATTATGATATTGGGGTTAACAGACATATACAAACACAGGTGACATATATAATCACCAAAGACCTACAGAATACCAAGAGAAGACTACTCAACATTCTGTCAAAAGGTACATGGGAAAAGGATCCCAGGAAGAACAGACATATGTATATGTGTAAAAGAACCACATCTTCCACACCTACAACAAGCCAAACATTGTAATCAAATTTGCTGTAATAAAAAATAAAAAATTAAATTAAAAACACGAACAAGAAGTAGTGAGACAAACTTGAGGGGCTTTCTCCTGGCACATTCCATTCTAAATTCCAATCTAGAACACGACTTCCATTGAGGCTCTGTTGCCCCAGTAACCAGATTTGGTAAGGGAGAACTGCTGCCACCTTGTGGCCGTTTCACACAACAGCAGCTTTAATCCCAGCGCTAATGGTCAGTTGATATTCAAAATCATTGCAGGCCTGTAAATGACACCTGCCCTGAACACAAATCCTGGCGTCATGTATCGACCAAAAAATTCAAAGGACGTCCATATTTCAAAACGACAGTTTCAAAAGGCATATTTTACACACATTAGTGTTCTGCTTCTTTTTCTTTCTTTCTTTTTTTGTTAAAAAAATGGGAATGGCAAAAAGCTTCCCTCAGAATGGGCGAAAATATTTGCAAACGAATCAATGGACAAAGGTTTAATCTCCAATATATATAAAGAGCTCATGCAGTTTAATATGAAAAAAACAAACAACCCAATACAAAAATGGGCAGAAGATCTAAAGAGACGTTTCTTCAAAGAAGACACAGAGATGGCCAAGACGCACATGAAAAGCTGCTCAACATCACTAATTATTAGAGAAATGCAAATCAAAACTACAATGAAGTATCAGCTCACACCTGTTAGAATCGGCATCATCAGAAAGTCTACAAACAACAAATTCTGGGGAGGGTGTGGACAAAAGAATCCCTCTTCCACTAGTGGTGGAAATGTAAATTGATACAGTCACGATGGAGAACAGTATGGAGTTTCCTTAAAAAAACTAGAAATAGTAATACCATATGATCCAGCAATCCCACTTCTGGGCATATACCCACAGAAAACCATAAATCAAAAAGGCACATTCACCACAATGCTCATTTCAGCACTATTTACAATAGCCAGGTAATGGAAGCAACCTAAATACCCACAGACAGACGAATGGATAAAGATGTGGTACATATATAAAATGGAATATTACTCAGCCAGAAGAAGGAATGAAACTGGGTCATTTGTAGAGACGTCGATCGATCTAGAGACTGTCATACAGAATGAAGTAAGTCAGAAAGAGAAAAACAAATATTGTATATTAATGCATATATGTGGAACCTAGGAAAATGGTACAGATGAACTGGTTTGCAGGGAAGAAATAGAGACACAGAGGTAGAGAACACACGTATAGACAACAAGTGTGGAAAGCCATGGGGTGGTCGTGGTGGGATGAGTTGGGAGATTGGGATTGACCTGTATACATGTATATGCGTAAAATACATAACTAATAATAACATGCTGTATAAAAAAATAAATAAAATTAAATTTCAAAACTTTAAAAAATAGAATTTAAAAATAAAACAGAAAAAAGTTCTTCCCTTCACACAGATGTATTTATATGAATGAATTATTTCCATGCTTATATCTATAAATACATAAAAGAGGAATAAAATCTAACTTGAGCCAAAAAAGAAAAAAAAAAGACCTGAACCCACCAGTTATACAGAGGACAACACTGTCAGGGCACTTGCTCCAGCAGTAAACAATTCTGAAATTCGTCAGAGGTGGGGAATCATCTCCCATAGAGCCAGCAGCCCACTCCTACGCAAGGAGCGTCCTCATTGCAAGGCTGGGGGCCATGCTGAGGCATCTGAGAGTAACCGTGAGCTGAGCCCCAGGCCAGCTGCTGTTGAACTTTTCCCACCCTTCCCAGGTAAAACAAGTGAATATGTACAAGGGCTTGAAAGCCTAGAGGAAGGGCCGTGGAGCCACACCAGCGACAGCATTCAGGCCAACTTGGTGCCTGCAGGCCAGCCAGGAAGGTCCTGGCCCTGGGCGCTCTTCTGGATGCTTTCCATTGCCCTGACTGAGATACCCCTCCTGTCCCGGCCCCCACTGCATTTTTCCTTCTTGACCTCTGTCCGGGGAGAAATTCCAGCGGAATGTATGGGTGACACATCCTCTTCTTTACAGGTGGCAGCCTGGCAACTCCTGCAGAAAGTCCAGCAGAGACCCACTCACACCGGGCCACCCACAAAGACGTGGCCCCTCACTCCCTCCCACCAGCACAGCCCCGAGACTGCTGACGGGGCAGAGAATATGGAGTCAGGCACAGCTTCAGGGGCTATTGCTGCCTGCAGTGCTGTTTATATTGAACTCAACACAGGCACACTTGGGGAGGGCCGGCCGGCAGGGTCAGGCTACACAGGTCAGCTAATCCTCAGCCCTCAGGGAATCACATTGATGAAAATGGACCTCGCTAAGGCAGAGTAGAAGCCAAGGAATAAAAGGACACAATGCCATTTGCAGCACCGTAGGTGTGTCTAGAGGTAATCATGTGACTTGTAGTAAGTCCGAAAGTGAAAGACACATATCATATCATATCTCTTATAGTTGTGACCGAAAAATGGATACCAGGGCAGATATTTCCACGGAGAAGGGCAATCACAGATTCATTCAACAAACTTATGGTTCACCAATGGAAAGGTGTGAGGATTGGTTTCATTATGATATTGGGGTTAACAGACATATACAAACAGAGGTGACATATATAATCACCAAAGACCTACAGAATACCAAGAGAAGACTACTCAACATTCTGTCATAAGGTACATGGGAAAAGGATCCCAGGAAGAACAGACATATGTATATGTGTAAAAGAACGACATCTTCCACACCTACAACAAGCCAAACATTGTAATCAAATTTGCTGTAATAAAAAATAAAAAATTAAATTATAAACACGAACAAGAAGTAGTGAGACAAACTTGAGGGGCTTTCTCCTGGCACATTCCATTCTAAATTCCAATCTAGAACACGACTTCCATTGAGGCTCTGTTGCCCCAGTAACCAGATTTGGTAAGGGAGAACTGCTGCCACCTTGTGGCCGTTTCACACAACAGCAGCTTTAATCCCAGCGCTAATGGTCAGTTGATATTCAAAATCATTGCAGGCCTGTAAATGACACCTGCCCTGAAAACAAATCCTGGGATCATATATCGACCAAAAAATTCAAAGGACGTCCATATTTCAAAACGTCAATTTCAAAAGGCATATTTTACACACATTAGTGTTCTGCTTCTTTTTCTTTCTTTCTTTTTTGGTTAAAAAAACGGGAATGGCAAAAAGCATCCCTCAGAATGGGCGAAAATATTTGCAAACGAATCAATGGACAAAGGTTTAATCTCCAATATATATAAAGAGCTCATGCAGCTTAATATTAAAAAAACAAACAACCCAATACAAAATTGGGCAGAAGATCTAAAGAGACGTTTCTTCAAAGAAGACACAGAGATGGCCAAGACGCACATGAAAAGCTGCTCAACATCACTAATTATTAGAGAAATGCAAATCAAAACTACAATGAGGTATCACCTCACACCTGTTAGAATCGGCATCATCAGAAAATCTACAAACAACAAATTCTGGGGAGGGTGTGGACAAAAGGATCCCTCTTCCACTAGTGGTGGAAATGTAAATTGATACAGTCACGATGGAGAACAGTAAGGAGTTTCCTTAAAAAACCTAGAAATAGAATTACCATATGATCCAGCAATCCCACTGCTGGGCATATACCCAGAGAAAACCATAAATCAAAAAGGCACATTCACCACAATGCTCATTTCAGCACTATTTACAATAGCCAGGTAATGGAAGCAACCTAAATACCCACAGACAGATGAATGGATAAAGATGTGGTACATATATAAAATGGAATATTACTCAGCTATAAGAAGGAATGAAATTGGGTCATTTGTAGAGACGTTGATGGATCTAGAGACTGCCATACAGAATGAAGTAAGTCAGAAAGAGAAAAACAAATATTGTATATAAATTCATATATGTGGAACATAGAAAAACGGTACAGATGAACTGGTTTGCAGGGAAGAAATAGAGACACAGCGGTAGAGAACACACGTAAGGACACCAAGTTTGGGAAGCCATTGTGTGGTGGTGGTGGGATGAGTTGGGAGATTGGGATTGACCTGTATACATGTATATGCATAAAATACATAACTAATAATAACCTGCTGTATAAAAAAATAAATAATATTAAATTTCAAAATTTTAAAAAATAAAATTTAAAAATAAAAGAGAAAAAATTTCTTCCCTTCACACAGTTGTATTTATATGAATGAATTATTTCCATGCTTATATCTATAAATACATAAAAGAGGAATAAAATCTAACTTGAACCAAAAAAGAAAAAAAAAAACCAGAACCCACCAGTTAGACAGAGGAAAACCCTATCATGGCACTTGCTCGAGCGGTAAACAATTCTGAAATTGGTCAGAGGTGGGGAATCATCTCCCATAGAGCCAGCAGCCCACTCCTACGCAAGGAGCGTCCTCATTGCAAGGCTGGGGGCCATGCTGAGGCATCTGTGAGTAACCGTGAGCTGAGCTCCAGGCCAGCTGCTGTTGAACTTTTCCCACCCTTCCCAGGTAAAACACCTGAATATGTACAAGGGCTTGAAAGCATAGAGGAAGGGCCGTGGAGCCACACCAGCGACAGCACGCAGGCCAACTTGGTGCCTGCAGGCCAGCCAGCATGGTCCTGGCCCTGGGCGCTCTTCTGGAAGCTTTCCATTGCCCTGCCTGAGATACCCTTCCTCTCCCGGCACCCACTGCTTTTTTCCTTCCTCACCTCTGTCCGGAAAGAAATTCCAGCAGAAGGTATGAATGACACATCCTTTTCTTTACAGGTGGCAGCCTGGCAACTCCTGCAGAAAGTCCAGCAGAGACCCACTCACACCGGGCCACCCACAAAGCCGTGGCCCCTCACTCCCTCCCACCAGCACAGCCCCGAGACTGCTGACGGGGCAGAGAATATGGAGTCAGGCACAGCTTCAGGGGCTATTGCTGCCTGCAGCGCTGTTTATATTGACCTCAACCCAGGCACACCTGGGGAGGGCCGGCCGGCAGGGTCAGGCTACCCAGGTCAGCTAATCCTCAGCCTTCAGGGAATCACATTGTTGAAAATGGACCTCGCTAAGGCAGAATAGAAGCCAAGGAATAAAAGGACACAATGCCATTTGGAGCACCGTAGGTGTGAGTAGAGGTAATCAAGAGACTTGTAGTAAGTCCGAAAGTGAAAGACGCATATCATATCATATCTCTTATAGGTGTGACCGAAAAATGGATACCAGGACAGATATTTCCACGGAGAAGGGCAATCACAGGTTCATTCAACAAACTTATGGTTCACCAATGGAAAGGTGTGAGGATTGGTTTCATTATGATATTGGGGTTAACAGACATATACAAACACAGGTGACATATATAATCACCAAAGACCTACAGAATACCAAGAGAAGACTACTCAACATTCTGTCATAAGGTACATGGGAAAAGGATCCCAGGAAGAACAGACATATGTATATGTGTAAAAGAACCACATCTTCCACACCTACAACAAGCCAAACATTGTAATCAAATTTTCTGTAATAAAAAAATAAAAAATTAAATTAAAAACACGAACAAGAAGTAGTGAGACAAACTTGAGGGGCTTTCTCCTGGCACATTCCATTCTAAATTCCAATCTAGAACACGACATCCATTGAGGCTCTGTTGCCCCAGTAACCAGATTTGGTAAGGGAGAACTGCTGCCACCTTGTGGCCGTTTCACACAACAGCAGCTTTAATCCCAGCGCTAATGGTCAGTTGATATTCAAAATCATTGCAGGCCTGTAAATGACACCTGCCCTGAAAACAAATCCTGGATTCATATATCGACCAAAAAATTCAAAGGACGTCCATATTTCAAAAGGACAGTTTCAAAAGGCATATTTTACACACATTAGTGTTCTGCTTCTTTTTCTTTCTTTCTTTTTTTGTTAAAAAAACGGGAATGGCAAAAAGCATCCCTCAGAATGGGCGAAAATATTTGCAAACGAATAAATGGACAAAGGTTTAATCTCCAATATATATAAAGAGCTCATGCAGCTTAATATTAAAAAACAAACAACCCAATACAAAAATGGGCAGAAGATCTAAAGAGACGTTTCTTCAAAGAAGACACAGAGCTGGCCAAGACGCACATGAAAAGCTGCTCAACATCACTAATTATTAGAGAAATGCAAATCAAAACTACAATGAGGTATCACCTCACACCTGTTAGAATGGGCATCATCAGAAAATATACAAACAATGAATTCTGGGGAGGGTGTGCACAAAAGGATCCCTCTTCCACTAGTGGTGGAAATGTAAATTGATACAGTCACGATGGAGAACAGTATGGAGTTTCCTTAAAAAACCTAGAAATAGAATTACCATATGATCCAGCAATCCCACTTCTGGGCATATACCCAGAGAAAACCATAAATCAAAAACGCACATTCACCACAATGCTCATTTCAGCACTATTTACAATAGCCAGGTAATGGAAGCAACCTAAATACCCACAGACAGACGAATGGATAAAGATGTGGTACATATATAAAATGGAATATTACTCAGCCATAAGAAGGAATGAAACTGGGTCATTTGTAGAGACGTCGATGGATCTAGAGACTGTCATACAGAATGAAGTAAGTCAGAAAGAGAAAAACAAATATTGTATATTAATGCATATATGTGGAACCTAGAAAAATGGTACAGATGAACTGGTTTGCAGGGAAGAAATAGAGACACAGAGGTAGAGAACACACGTATGGACACCAAGTGTGGGAAGCCATGGGGTGGTGGTGGTGGGATGAAATGGGAGATTGGGATTGACCTGTATACATGTATATGCGTAAAATACATAACTAATAATAACCTGCTGTATAAAAAAATAAATAAAATTAAATTTCAAAATTTTAAAAAATAAAATTTAAAAATAAAACAGAAAAAAGTTCTTCCCTTCACCCAGATGTATTTATATGAATGAATTATTTCCATGCTTATATCTATAAATACATAAAAGAGGAATAAAATCTAACTTGAAACAAAAAAGAAAAAAAAAACGTGAACCCACCAGTTAGACAGAGGTAAACCCTATCAGGGCACTTGCTCCAGCGGTAAACAATTCTGAAATTGGTCAGAGGTGGGGAATCATCTCCCATAGAGCCAGCAGGACACTCCTACGCCAGGAGCGTCCTCATTGCAAGGCTGGGGGCCATGCTGAGGCATCTGTGAGTAACCGTGAGCTGAGTCCCAGGCCAGCTGCTGTTGAACTTTTCCCACCCTTCCCAGGTAAAACACCTGAATATGTACAAGGGCTTGAAAGCCTAGAGGAAGGGCCGTGGAGCCACACCAGCGACAGCACGCAGGCCAACTTGGTGCCTGCAGGCCAGCCAGGAAGGTCCTGGCCCTGGGCGCTCTTCTGGAAGCTTTCCATTGCCCTGCCTGACATACCCCTCCTGTCCCGGCCCCCACTGCTTTTGTCCTTCCTCACCTCTGTCCGGAGAGAAATTCCAGCGGAAGGTATGGGTGACCCATCCTCTTCTTTACAGGTGGCAGCCTGGCAACTCCTGCAGAAAGTCCAGCAGAGACCCACTCACACCGGGCCACCCACAAAGCCGTGGCCCCTCACTCCCTCCCACCAGCACAGCCCCGAGACTGCTGACGGGGCAGAGAATATGGAGTCAGGCACAGCTTCAGGGGCTATTGCTGCCTGCAGCGCTGTTTATATTGACCTCAACCCAGGCACACCTGGGGAGGGCCGGCCGGCAGGGTCAGGCTACCCAGGTCAGCTAATCCTCAGCCTTCAGGGAATCACATTGTTGAAAATGGACCTCGCTAAGGCAGAAGAGAAGCTAAGGAATAAAAGGACACAATGCCATTTGGAGCACCGTAGGTGTGAGTAGAGGTAATCACGAGACTTGTAGTAAGTCCGAAAGTGAAAGACACATATCATATCATATCTCTTATAGGTGTGACCGAAAAATGGATACCAGGGCAGATATTTCCACGCAGAAGGGCAATCACAGATTCATTCAACAAACTTATGGTTCACCAATGGAAAGGTGTGAGGATTGGTTTCATTATGATATTGGGGTTAACAGACATATACAAACACAGGTGACATATATAATCACCAAAGACCTACAGAATACCAAGAGAAGACTACTCAACATTCTGTCATAAGGTACATGGGAAAAGGATCCCAGGAAGAACAGACATATGTATATGTGTAAAAGAACCACATCTTCCACACCTACAACAAGCCAAACATTGTAATCAAATTTTCTGTAATAAAAAATAAAAAATTAAATTAAAAACACGAACAAGAAGTAGTGAGACAAACTTGAGGGGCTTTCTCCTGGCACATTCCATTCTAAATTCCAATCTAGAACACGACATCCATTGAGGCTCTGTTGCCCCAGTAACCAGATTTGGTAAGGGAGAACTGCTGCCACCTTGTGGCCGTTTCACACAACAGCAGCTTTAATCCCAGCGCTAATGGTCAGTTGATATTCAAAATCATTGCAGGCCTGTAAGTGACACCTGCCCTGAACACATATCCTGGGGTCATGTATCGACCAAAAAATTCAAAGGACGTCCATATTTCAAAACGACAGTTTCAAAAGGCATATTTTACACACATTAGTGTTCTGCTTCTTTTTCTTTCTTTCTTTTTTTGTTAAAAAAATGGGAATGGCAAAAAGCTTCCCTCAGAATGGGCGAAAATATTTGCAAACGAATCAATGGACAAAGGTTTAATCTCCAATATATATAAAGAGCTCATGCAGTTTAATATGAAAAAAACAAACAACCCAATACAAAAATGGGCAGAAGATCTAAAGAGACGTTTCTTCCAAGAAGACACAGAGATGGCCAAGACGCACATGAAAAGCTGCTCAACATCACTAATTATTAGAGAAATGCAAATCAAAACTACAATGAGGTATCAGCTCACACCTGTTAGAATCGGCATCATCAGAAAATCTACAAACAACAAATTCTGGGGAGGGTGTGGACAAAAGAATCCCTCTTCCACTAGTGGTGGAAATGTAAATTGATACAGTCACGATGGAGAACACTATGGAGTTTCCTTAAAAAAACTAGAAATAGTAATACCATATGATCCAACAATCCCACTTCTGGGCATATACCCACAGAAAACCATAAATCAAAAAGGCACATTCACCACAATGCTCATTTCAGCACTATTTACAATAGCCAGGTAATGGAAGCCACCTAAATACCCACAGACAGACGAATGGATAAAGATGTGGTACATATATAAAATGGAATATTACTCAGCCATAAGAAGGAATGAAACTGGGTCATTTGTAGAGACCTCGATGGATCTAGAGACTGTCATACAGAATGAAGTAAGTCAGAAAGAGAAAAACAAACATTGTATATTAATGCATATATGTGGAACCTAGGAAAATGGTACAGATGAACTGGTTTGCAGGGAAGAAATAGAGACACAGAGGTAGAGAACACACGTATAGACACCAAGTGTGGAAAGCCTTGGTGTGGTCGTGGTGGGATGAGTTGGGAGATTGGGATTGACCTGTATACATGTATATGTGTAAAATACATAACTAATAATAACATGCTGTATAAAAAAATAAATAAAATTAAATTTCAAAACTTTAAAAAATAGAATTTAAAAATAAAACAGAAAAAAGTTCTTCCCTTCACACAGATGTATTTATATGAATGAATTATTTCCATGCTTATATCTATAAATACATAAAAGAGGAATAAAATCTAACTTGAGCCAAAAAAGAAAAAAAAAAGACCTGAACCCACCAGTTATACAGAGGACAACCCTGTCAGGGCACTTGCTCCAGCAGTAAACAATTCTGAAATTCGTCAGAGGTGGGGAATCATCTCCCGTAGAGCCAGCAGCCCACTCCTACGCAAGGAGCGTCCTCATTGCAAGGCTGGGGGCCATGCTGAGGCATCTGAGAGTAACCGTGAGCTGAGCCCCAGGCCAGCTGCTGTTGAACTTTTCCCACCCTTCCCAGGTAAAACAAGTGAATATGTACAAGGGCTTGAAAGCCTAGAGGAAGGGCCGTGGAGCCACACCAGCGACAGCACGCAGGCCAACTTGGTGCCTGCAGGCCAGCCAGGAAGGTCCTGGCCCTGGGCGCTCTTCTGGAAGCTTTCCATTGCCCTGACTGAGATACCCCTCCTGTCCCGGCCCCCACTGCTTTTTTCCTTCCTCACCTCTGTCCGGAGAGAAATTCCAGTGGAAGGTATGGGTGACACATCCTCTTCTTTACAGGTGGCAGCCTGGCAACTCCTGCAGAAAGTCCAGCAGAGACCCACTCACACCGGGCCACCCACAAAGACATGGCCCCTCACTCCCTCCCACCAGCACAGCCCCGAGACTGCTGACGGGGCAGAGAATATGGAGTCAGGCACAGCTTCAGGGGCTATTGCTGCCTGCAGCGCTGTTTATATTGACCTCAACCCAGGCACACCTGGGGAGGGCCGGCCGGCAGGGTCAGGCTACCCAGGTCAGCTAATCCTCAGCCTTCAGGGAATCACATTGTTGAAAATGGACCTCGCTAAGGCAGAAGAGAAGCCAAGGAATAAAAGGACACAATGCCATTTGGAGCACCGTAGGTGTGAGTAGAGGTAATCAAGAGACTTGTAGTAAGTCCGAAAGTGAAAGACGCATATCATATCATATCTCTTATAGGTGTGACCGAAAAATGGATACCAGGACAGATATTTCCACGGAGAAGGGCAATCACAGGTTCATTCAACAAACTTATGGTTCACCAATGGAAAGGTGTGAGGATTGGTTTCATTATGATATTGGGGTTAACAGACATATACAAACACAGGTGACATATATAATCACCAAAGACCTACAGAATACCAAGAGAAGACTACTCAACATTCTGTCATAAGGTACATGGGAAAAGGATCCCAGGAAGAACAGACATATGTATATGTGTAAAAGAACCACATCTTCCACACCTACAACAAGCCAAACATTGTAATCAAATTTGCTGTAATAAAAAATAAAAAATTAAATTAAAAACACGAACAAGAAGTAGTGAGACAAACTTGAGGGGCTTTCTCCTGGCACATTCCATTCTAAATTCCAATCTAGAACACGACATCCATTGAGGCTCTGTTGCCCCAGTAACCAGACTTGGTAAGGGAGAACTGCTGCCACCTTGTGGCCGTTTCACACAACAGCAGCTTTAATCCCAGCGCTAATGGTCAGTTGATATTCAAAATCATTGCAGGCCTGTAAATGACACCTGCCCTGAAAACAAATCCTGGATTCATATATCGACCAAAAAATTCAAAGGACGTCCATATTTCAAAAGGACAGTTTCAAAAGGCATATTTTACACACATTAGTGTTCTGCTTCTTTTTCTTTCTTTCTTTTTTTGTTAAAAAAACGGGAATGGCAAAAAGCATCCCTCAGAATGGGCGAAAATATTTGCAAACGAATCAATGGACAAAGGTTTAATCTCCAATATATATAAAGAGCTCATGCAGCTTAATATTAAAAAAACAAACAACCCAATACAAAAATGGGCAGAAGATCTAAAGAGACGTTTCTTCAAAGAAGACACAGAGATGGCCAAGACGCACATGAAAAGCTGCTCAACATCACTAATTATTAGAGAAATGCAAATCAAAACTACAATGAGGTATCACCTCACACCTGTTAGAATGGGCATCATCAGAAAATCTACAAACAACGAATTCTGGGGAGGGTGTGCACAAAAGGATCCCTCTTCCACTAGTGGTGGAAATGTAAATTGATACAGTCACGATGGAGAACAGTATGGAGTTTCCTTAAAAAAACTAGAAATAGAATTACCATATGATCCAGCAATCCCACTTCTGGGCATATACCCAGAGAAAACCATAAATCAAAAAGGCACATTCACCACAATGCTCATTTCAGCACTATTTACAATAGCCAGGTAATGGAAGCAACCTAAATACCCACAGACAGACGAATGGATAAAGATGTGGTACATATATAAAATGGAATATTACTCAGCCATAAGAAGGAATGAAACTGGGTCATTTGTAGAGACGTCGATGGATCTAGAGACTGTCATACAGAATGAAGTAAGTCAGAAAGAGAAAAACAAATATTGTATATTAATGCATATATGTGGAACCTAGAAAAATGGTACAGATGAACTGGTTTGCAGGGAAGAAATAGAGACACAGAGGTAGAGAACACACGTATGGACACCAAGTGTGGGAAGCCATGGGGTGGTGGTGGTGGGATGACATGGGAGATTGGGATTGACCTCTATACATGTATATGCGTAAAATACATAACTAATAATAACCTGCTGTATAAAAAAATAAATAAAATTAAATTTCAAAATTTTAAAAAATAAAATTTAAAAATAAAACAGAAAAAAGTTCTTCCCTTCACACAGATGTATTTATATGAATGAATTATTTCCATGCTTATATCTATAAATACATAAAAGAGGAATAAAATCTAACTTGAAACAAAAAAGAAAAAAAAAACGTGAACCCACCAGTTAGACAGAGGTAAACCCTATCAGGGCACTTGCTCCAGCGGTAAACAATTCTGAAATTGGTCAGAGGTGGGGAATCATCTCCCATAGAGCCAGCAGGACACTCCTACGCCAGGAGCGTCCTCATTGCAAGGCTGGGGGCCATGCTGAGGCATCTGTGAGTAACCGTGAGCTGAGTCCCAGGCCAGCTGCTGTTGAACTTTTCCCACCCTTCCCAGGTAAAACACCTGAATATGTAAAAGGGCTTGAAAGCCTAGAGGAAGGGCCGTGGAGCCACACCAGCGACAGCACGCAGGCCAACTTGGTGCCTGCAGGCAAGCCAGGAAGGTCCTGGCCCTGGGCGCTCTTCTGGAAGCTTTCCATTGCCCTGCCTGAGATACCCCTCCTGTCCCGGCCCCCACTGCTTTTGTCCTTCCTCACCTCTGTCCGGAGAGAAATTCCAGCGGAAGGTATGGGTGACACATCCTCTTCTTTACAGGTGGCAGCCTGTCAACTCCTGCAGAAAGTCCAGCAGAGACCCACTCACACCGGGCCACCCACAAAGCCGTGGCCCCTCACTCCCTCCCACCAGCACAGCCCCGAGACTGCTGACGGGGCAGAGAATATGGAGTCAGGCACAGGTTCAGGGGCTATTGCTGCCTGCAGTGCTGTTTATATTGACCTCAACCCAGGCACACCTGGGGAGGGCCGGCCGGCAGGGTCAGGCTACCCAGGTCAGCTAATCCTCAGCCTTCAGGGAATCACATTGTTGAAAATGGACCTCGCTAAGGCAGAAGAGAAGCCAAGGAATAAAAGGACACAATGCCATTTGGAGCACCGTAGGTGTGAGTAGAGGTAATCACGAGACTTGTAGTAAGTCCGAAAGTGAAAGACACATATCATATCATATCTCTTATAGGTGTGACCGAAAAATGGATACCAGGGCAGATATTTCCACGGAGAAGGGCAATCACAGATTCATTCAACAAACTTATGGTTCACCAATGGAAAGGTGTGAGGATTGGTTTCATTATGATATTGGGGTTAACAGACATATACAAACACAGGTGACATATATAATCACCAAAGACCTACAGAATACCAAGAGAAGACTACTCAACATTCTGTCATAAGGTACATGGGAAAAGGATCCCAGGAAGAACAGACATATGTATATGTGTAAAAGAACCACATCTTCCACACCTACAACAAGCCAAACATTGTAATCAAATTTGCTGTAATAAAAAATAAAAAATTAAATTAAAAACACGAACAAGAAGTAGTGAGACAAACTTGAGGGGCTTTCTCCTGGCACATTCCATTCTAAATTCCAATCTAGAACACGACTTCCATTGAGGCTCTGTTGCCCCAGTAACCAGATTTGGTAAGGGAGAACTGCTGCCACCTTGTGGCCGTTTCACACAACAGCAGCTTTAATCCCAGCGCTAATGGTCAGTTGATATTCAAAATCATTGCAGGCCTGTAAATGACACCTGCCCTGAACACAAATCCTGGGGTCATGTATCGACCAAAAAATTCAAAGGACGTCCATATTTCAAAACGACAGTTTCAAAAGGCATATTTTACACACATTAGTGTTCTGCTTCTTTTTCTTTCTTTCTTTTTTTGTTAAAAAAATGGGAATGGCAAAAAGCTTCCCTCAGAATGGGCGAAAATATTTGCAAACGAATCAATGGACAAAGGTTTAATCTCCAATATATATAAAGAGCTCATGCAGTTTAATATGAAAAAAACAAACAACCCAATACAAAAATGGGCAGAAGATCTAAAGAGACGTTTCTTCCAAGAAGACACAGAGATGGCCAAGACGCACATGAAAAGCTGCTCAACATCACTAATTATTAGAGAAATGCAAATCAAAACTACAATGAGGTATCAGCTCACACCTGTTAGAATCGGCATCATCAGAAAATCTACAAACAACAAATCCTGGGGAGGGTGTGGACAAAAGAATCCCTCTTCCACTAGTGGTGGAAATGTAAATTGATACAGTCACGATGGAGAACAGTATGGAGTTTCCTTAAAAAAACTAGAAATAGTAATACCATATGATCCAGCAATCCCACTTCTGGGCATATACCCACAGAAAACCATAAATCAAAAAGGCACATTCACCACAATGCTCATTTCAGCACTATTTACAATAGCCAGGTAATGGAAGCCACCTAAATACCCACAGACAGACGAATGGATAAAGATGTGGTACATATATAAAATGGAATATTACTCAGCCATAAGAAGGAATGAAACTGGGTCATTTGTAGAGACCTCGATGGATCTAGAGACTGTCATACAGAATGAAGTAAGTCAGAAAGAGAAAAACAAATATTGTATATTAATGCATATATGTGGAACCTAGGAAAATGGTACAGATGAACTGGTTTGCAGGGAAGAAATAGAGACACAGAGGTAGAGAACACACGTATAGACACCAAGTGTGGAAAGCCTTGGGGTGGTCGTGGTGGGATGAGTTGGGAGATTGGGATTGACCTGTATACATGTATATGCGTAAAATACATAACTAATAATAACATGCTGTATAAAAAAATAAATAAAATTAAATTTCAAAACTTTAAAAAATAGAATTTAAAAATAAAACAGAAAAAAGTTCTTCCCTTCACACAGATGTATTTATATGAATGAATTATTTCCATGCTTATATCTATAAATACATAAAAGAGGAATAAAATCTAACTTGAAACAAAAAAGAAAAAAAAAAACGTGAACCCACCAGTTAGACAGAGGTAAACCCTATCAGGGCACTTGCTCCAGCGGTAAACAATTCTGAAATTGGTCAGAGGTGGGGAATCATCTCCCATAGAGCCAGCAGGACACTCCTACGCCAGGAGCGTCCTCATTGCAAGGCTGGGGGCCATGCTGAGGCATCTGTGAGTAACCGTGAGCTGAGTCCCAGGCCAGCTGCTGTTGAACTTTTCCCACCCTTCCCAGGTAAAACACCTGAATATGTACAAGGGCTTGAAAGCCTAGAGGAAGGGCCGTGGAGCCACACCAGCGACAGCACGCAGGCCAACTTGGTGCCTGCAGGCCAGCCAGGAAGGTCCTGGCCCTGGGCGCTCTTCTGGAAGCTTTCCATTGCCCTGCCTGACATACCCCTCCTGTCCCGGCCCCCACTGCTTTTTTCCTTCCTCACCTCTGTCCGGAGAGAAATTCCAGCGGAAGGTATGGGTGACCCATCCTCTTCTTTACAGGTGGCAGCCTGGCAACTCCTGCAGAAAGTCCAGCAGAGACCCACTCACACCGGGCCACCCACAAAGCCGTGGCCCCTCACTCCCTCCCACCAGCACAGCCCCGAGACTGCTGACGGGGCAGAGAATATGGAGTCAGGCACAGCTTCAGGGGCTATTGCTGCCTGCAGCGCTGTTTATATTGACCTCAACCCAGGCACACCTGGGGAGGGCCGGCCGGCAGGGTCAGGCTACCCAGGTCAGCTAATCCTCAACCCTCAGGGAATCACATTGTTGAAAATGGACCTCGCTAAGGCAGAAGAGAAGCCAAGGAATAAAAGGACACAATGCCATTTGGAGCACCGTAGGTGTGAGTAGAGGTAATCACGAGACTTGTAGTAAGTCCGAAAGTGAAAGACACATATCATATCATATCTCTTATAGGTGTGACCGAAAAATGGATACCAGGGCAGATATTTCCACGCAGAAGGGCAATCACAGATTCATTCAACAAACTTATGGTTCACCAATGGAAAGGTGTGAGGATTGGTTTCATTATGATATTGGGGTTAACAGACATATACAAACACAGGTGACATATATAATCACCAAAGACCTACAGAATACCAAGAGAAGACTACTCAACATTCTGTCATAAGGTACATGGGAAAAGGATCCCAGGAAGAACAGACATATGTATATGTGTAAAAGAACCACATCTTCCACACCTACAACAAGCCAAACATTGTAATCAAATTTTCTGTAATAAAAAATAAAAAATTAAATTAAAAACACGAACAAGAAGTAGTGAGACAAACTTGAGGGGCTTTCTCCTGGCACATTCCATTCTAAATTCCAATCTAGAACACGACTTCCATTGAGGCTCTGTTGCCCCAGTAACCAGATTTGGTAAGGGAGAACTGCTGCCACCTTGTGGCTGTTTCACACAACAGCAGCTTTAATCCCAGCGCTAATGGTCAGTTGATATTCAAAATCATTGCAGGCCTGTAAGTGACACCTGCCCTGAACACAAATCCTGGGGTCATGTATCGACCAAAAAATTCAAAGGACGTCCATATTTCAAAACGACAGTTTCAAAAGGCATATTTTACACACATTAGTGTTCTGCTTCTTTTTCTTTCTTTCTTTTTTTGTTAAAAAAATGGGAATGGCAAAAAGCTTCCCTCAGAATGGGCGAAAATATTTGCAAACGAATCAATGGACAAAGGTTTAATCTCCAATATATATAAAGAGCTCATGCAGTTTAATATGAAAAAAACAAACAACCCAATACAAAAATGGGCAGAAGATCTAAAGAGACGTTTCTTCCAAGAAGACACAGAGATGGCCAAGACGCACATGAAAAGCTGCTCAACATCACTAATTATTAGAGAAATGCAAATCAAAACTACAATGAGGTATCAGCTCACACCTGTTAGAATCGGCATCATCAGAAAATCTACAAACAACAAATCCTGGGGAGGGTGAGGACAAAAGAATCCCTCTTCCACTAGTGGTGGAAATGTAAATTGATACAGTCACGATGGAGAACAGTATGCAGTTTCCTTAAAAAAACTAGAAATAGTAATACCATATGATCCAGCAATCCCACTTCTGGGCATATACCCACAGAAAACCATAAATCAAAAAGGCACATTCACCACAATGCTCATTTCAGCACTATTTACAATAGCCAGGTAATGGAAGCCACCTAAATACCCACAGACAGACGAATGGATAAAGATGTGGTACATATATAAAATGGAATATTACTCAGCCATAAGAAGGAATGAAACTGGGTCATTTGTAGAGACCTCGATGGATCTAGAGACTGTCATACAGAATGAAGTAAGTCAGAAAGAGAAAAACAAATATTGTATATTAATGCATATATGTGGAACCTAGGAAAATGGTACAGATGAACTGGTTTGCAGGGAAGAAATAGAGACACAGAGGTAGAGAACACACGTATAGACACCAAGTGTGGAAAGCCTTGGGGTGGTCGTGGTGGGATGAGTTGGGAGATTGGGATTGACCTGTATACATGTATATGTGTAAAATACATAACTAATAATAACATGCTGTATAAAAAAATAAATAAAATTAAATTTCAAAACTTTAAAAAATAGAATTTAAAAATAAAACAGAAAAAAGTTCTTCCCTTCACACAGATGTATTTATATGAATGAATTATTTCCATGCTTATATCTATAAATACATAAAAGAGGAATAAAATCTAACTTGAGCCAAAAAAGAAAAAAAAAAGACCTGAACCCACCAGTTATACAGAGGACAACCCTGTCAGGGCACTTGCTCCAGCAGTAAACAATTCTGAAATTCGTCAGAGGTGGGGAATCATCTCCCGTAGAGCCAGCAGCCCACTCCTACGCAAGGAGCGTCCTCATTGCAAGGCTGGGGGCCATGCTGAGGCATCTGAGAGTAACCGTGAGCTGAGCCCCAGGCCAGCTGCTGTTGAACTTTTCCCACCCTTCCCAGGTAAAACAAGTGAATATGTACAAGGGCTTGAAAGCCTAGAGGAAGGGCCATGGAGCCACACCAGCGACAGCACGCAGGCCAACTTGGTGCCTGCAGGCCAGCCAGGAAGGTCCTGGCCCTGGGCGCTCTTCTGGAAGCTTTCCATTGCCCTGCCTGAGATACCCCTCCTGTCCCGGCCCCCACTGCTTTTTTCCTTCCTCACCTCTGTCCGGAGAGAAATTCCAGTGGAAGGTATGGGTGACACATCCTCTTCTTTACAGGTGGCAGCCTGGCAACTCCTGCAGAAAGTCCAGCAGAGACCCACTCACACCGGGCCACCCACAAAGACATGGCCCCTCACTCCCTCCCACCAGCACAGCCCCGAGACTGCTGACGGGGCAGAGAATATGGAGTCAGGCACAGCTTCAGGGGCTATTGCTGCCTGCAGCGCTGTTTATATTGACCTCAACCCAGGCACACCTGGGGAGGGCCGGCCGGCAGGGTCAGGCTACCCAGGTCAGCTAATCCTCAGCCTTCAGGGAATCACATTGTTGAAAATGGACCTCGCTAAGGCAGAAGAGAAGCCAAGGAATAAAAGGACACAATGCCATTTGGAGCACCGTAGGTGTGAGTAGAGGTAATCAAGAGACTTGTAGTAAGTCCGAAAGTGAAAGACGCATATCATATCATATCTCTTATAGGTGTGACCGAAAAATGGATACCAGGACAGATATTTCCACGGAGAAGGGCAATCACAGGTTCATTCAACAAACTTATGGTTCACCAATGGAAAGGTGTGAGGATTGGTTTCATTATGATATTGGGGTTAACAGACATATACAAACACAGGTGACATATATAATCACCAAAGACCTACAGAATACCAAGAGAAGACTACTCAACATTCTGTCATAAGGTACATGGGAAAAGGATCCCAGGAAGAACAGACATATGTATATGTGTAAAAGAACCACATCTTCCACACCTACAACAAGCCAAACATTGTAATCAAATTTGCTGTAATAAAAAATAAAAAATTAAATTAAAAACACGAACAAGAAGTAGTGAGACAAACTTGAGGGGCTTTCTCCTGGCACATTCCATTCTAAATTCCAATCTAGAACACGACATCCATTGAGGCTCTGTTGCCCCAGTAACCAGACTTGGTAAGGGAGAACTGCTGCCACCTTGTGGCCGTTTCACACAACAGCAGCTTTAATCCCAGCGCTAATGGTCAGTTGATATTCAAAATCATTGCAGGCCTGTAAATGACACCTGCCCTGAAAACAAATCCTGGATTCATATATCGACCAAAAAATTCAAAGGACGTCCATATTTCAAAAGGACAGTTTCAAAAGGCATATTTTACACACATTAGTGTTCTGCTTCTTTTTCTTTCTTTCTTTTTTTGTTAAAAAAACGGGAATGGCAAAAAGCATCCCTCAGAATGGGCGAAAATATTTGCAAACGAATCAATGGACAAAGGTTTAATCTCCAATATATATAAAGAGCTCATGCAGCTTAATATTAAAAAAACAAACAACCCAATACAAAAATGGGCAGAAGATCTAAAGAGACGTTTCTTCAAAGAAGACACAGAGATGGCCAAGACGCACATGAAAAGCTGCTCAACATCACTAATTATTAGAGAAATGCAAATCAAAACTACAATGAGGTATCACCTCACACCTGTTAGAATGGGCATCATCAGAAAATCTACAAACAACGAATTCTGGGGAGGGTGTGCACAAAAGGATCCCTCTTCCACTAGTGGTGGAAATGTAAATTGATACAGTCACGATGGAGAACAGTATGGAGTTTCCTTAAAAAAACTAGAAATAGAATTACCATATGATCCAGCAATCCCACTTCTGGGCATATACCCAGAGAAAACCATAAATCAAAAAGGCACATTCACCACAATGCTCATTTCAGCACTATTTACAATAGCCAGGTAATGGAAGCAACCTAAATACCCACAGACAGACGAATGGATAAAGATGTGGTACATATATAAAATGGAATATTACTCAGCCATAAGAAGGAATGAAACTGGGTCATTTGTAGAGACGTCGATGGATCTAGAGACTGTCATACAGAATGAAGTAAGTCAGAAAGAGAAAAACAAATATTGTATATTAATGCATATATGTGGAACCTAGAAAAATGGTACAGATGAACTGGTTTGCAGGGAAGAAATAGAGACACAGAGGTAGAGAACACACGTATGGACACCAAGTGTGGGAAGCCATGGGGTGGTGGTGGTGGGATGACATGGGAGATTGGGATTGACCTCTATACATGTATATGCGTAAAATACATAACTAATAATAACCTGCTGTATAAAAAAATAAATAAAATTAAATTTCAAAATTTTAAAAAATAAAATTTAAAAATAAAACAGAAAAAAGTTCTTCCCTTCACACAGATGTATTTATATGAATGAATTATTTCCATGCTTATATCTATAAATACATAAAAGAGGAATAAAATCTAACTTGAAACAAAAAAGAAAAAAAAAACGTGAACCCACCAGTTAGACAGAGGTAAACCCTATCAGGGCACTTGCTCCAGCGGTAAACAATTCTGAAATTGGTCAGAGGTGGGGAATCATCTCCCATAGAGCCAGCAGGACACTCCTACGCCAGGAGCGTCCTCATTGCAAGGCTGGGGGCCATGCTGAGGCATCTGTGAGTAACCGTGAGCTGAGTCCCAGGCCAGCTGCTGTTGAACTTTTCCCACCCTTCCCAGGTAAAACACCTGAATATGTAAAAGGGCTTGAAAGCCTAGAGGAAGGGCCGTGGAGCCACACCAGCGACAGCACGCAGGCCAACTTGGTGCCTGCAGGCAAGCCAGGAAGGTCCTGGCCCTGGGCGCTCTTCTGGAAGCTTTCCATTGCCCTGCCTGAGATACCCCTCCTGTCCCGGCCCCCACTGCTTTTGTCCTTCCTCACCTCTGTCCGGAGAGAAATTCCAGCGGAAGGTATGGGTGACACATCCTCTTCTTTACAGGTGGCAGCCTGGCAACTCCTGCAGAAAGTCCAGCAGAGACCCACTCACACCGGGCCACCCACAAAGCCGTGGCCCCTCACTCCCTCCCACCAGCACAGCCCCGAGACTGCTGACGGGGCAGAGAATATGGAGTCAGGCACAGGTTCAGGGGCTATTGCTGCCTGCAGTGCTGTTTATATTGACCTCAACCCAGGCACACCTGGGGAGGGCCGGCCGGCAGGGTCAGGCTACCCAGGTCAGCTAATCCTCAGCCTTCAGGGAATCACATTGTTGAAAATGGACCTCGCTAAGGCAGAAGAGAAGCCAAGGAATAAAAGGACACAATGCCATTTGGAGCACCGTAGGTGTGAGTAGAGGTAATCACGAGACTTGTAGTAAGTCCGAAAGTGAAAGACACATATCATATCATATCTCTTATAGGTGTGACCGAAAAATGGATACCAGGGCAGATATTTCCACGGAGAAGGGCAATCACAGATTCATTCAACAAACTTATGGTTCACCAATGGAAAGGTGTGAGGATTGGTTTCATTATGATATTGGGGTTAACAGACATATACAAACACAGGTGACATATATAATCACCAAAGACCTACAGAATACCAAGAGAAGACTACTCAACATTCTGTCATAAGGTACATGGGAAAAGGATCCCAGGAAGAACAGACATATGTATATGTGTAAAAGAACCACATCTTCCACACCTACAACAAGCCAAACATTGTAATCAAATTTGCTGTAATAAAAAATAAAAAATTAAATTAAAAACACGAACAAGAAGTAGTGAGACAAACTTGAGGGGCTTTCTCCTGGCACATTCCATTCTAAATTCCAATCTAGAACACGACTTCCATTGAGGCTCTGTTGCCCCAGTAACCAGATTTGGTAAGGGAGAACTGCTGCCACCTTGTGGCTGTTTCACACAACAGCAGCTTTAATCCCAGCGCTAATGGTCAGTTGATATTCAAAATCATTGCAGGCCTGTAAGTGACACCTGCCCTGAACACAAATCCTGGGGTCATGTATCGACCAAAAAATTCAAAGGACGTCCATATTTCAAAACGACAGTTTCAAAAGGCATATTTTACACACATTAGTGTTCTGCTTCTTTTTCTTTCTTTCTTTTTTTGTTAAAAAAATGGGAATGGCAAAAAGCTTCCCTCAGAATGGGCGAAAATATTTGCAAACGAATCAATGGACAAAGGTTTAATCTCCAATATATATAAAGAGCTCATGCAGTTTAATATGAAAAAAACAAACAACCCAATACAAAAATGGGCAGAAGATCTAAAGAGACGTTTCTTCAAAGAAGACACAGAGATGGCCAAGACGCACATGAAAAGCTGCTCAACATCACTAATTATTAGAGAAATGCAAATCAAAACTACAATGAGGTATCAGCTCACACCTGTTAGAATCGGCATCATCAGAAAATCTACAAACAACAAATCCTGGGGAGGGTGTGGACAAAAGAATCCCTCTTCCACTAGTGGTGGAAATGTAAATTGATACAGTCACGATGGAGAACAGTATGGAGTTTCCTTAAAAAAACTAGAAATAGTAATACCATATGATCCAGCAATCCCACTTCTGGGCATATACCCAGAGAAAACCATAAATCAAAAACGCACATTCACCACAATGCTCATTTCAGCACTATTTACAATAGCCAGGTAATGGAAGCCACCTAAATACCCACAGACAGACGAATGGATAAAGATGTGGTACATATATAAAATGGAATATTACTCAGCCATAAGAAGGAATGAAACTGGGTCATTTGTAGAGACCTCGATGGATCTAGAGACTGTCATACAGAATGAAGTAAGTCAGAAAGAGAAAAACAAATATTGTATATTAATGCATATATGTGGAACCTAGGAAAATGGTACAGATGAACTGGTTTGCAGGGAAGAAATAGAGACACAGAGGTAGAGAACACACGTATAGACACCAAGTGTGGAAAGCCTTGGGGTGGTCGTGGTGGGATGAGTTGGGAGATTGGGATTGACCTGTATACATGTATATGCGTAAAATACATAACTAATAATAACATGCTGTATAAAAAAATAAATAAAATTAAATTTCAAAACTTTAAAAAATAGAATTTAAAAATAAAACAGAAAAAAGTTCTTCCCTTCACACAGATGTATTTATATGAATGAATTATTTCCATGCTTATATCTATAAATACATAAAAGAGGAATAAAATCTAACTTGAGCCAAAAAAGAAAAAAAAAAGACCTGAACCCACCAGTTATACAGAGGACAACCCTGTCAGGGCACTTGCTCCAGCAGTAAACAATTCTGAAATTCGTCAGAGGTGGGGAATCATCTCCCGTAGAGCCAGCAGCCCACTCCTACGCAAGGAGCGTCCTCATTGCAAGGCTGGGGGCCATGCTGAGGCATCTGAGAGTAACCGTGAGCTGAGCCCCAGGCCAGCTGCTGTTGAACTTTTCCCACCCTTCCCAGGTAAAACAAGTGAATATGTACAAGGGCTTGAAAGCCTAGAGGAAGGGCAGTGGAGCCACACCAGCGACAGCACGCAGGCCAACTTGGTGCCTGCAGGCCAGCCAGGAAGGTCCTGGCCCTGGGCGCTCTTCTGGAAGCTTTCCATTGCCCTGACTGAGATACCCCTCCTGTCCCGGCCCCCACTGCTTTTTTCCTTCCTCACCTCTGTCCGGAGAGAAATTCCAGTGGAAGGTATGGGTGACACATCCTCTTCTTTACAGGTGGCAGCCTGGCAACTCCTGCAGAAAGTCCAGCAGAGACCCACTCACACCGGGCCACCCACAAAGACGTGGCCCCTCACTCCCTCCCACCAGCACAGCCCCGAGACTGCTGACGGGGCAGAGAATATGGAGTCAGGCACAGCTTCAGGGGCTATTGCTGCCTGCAGCGCTCTTTATATTGACCTCAACCCAGGCACACCTGGGGAGGGCCGGCCGGCAGGGTCAGGCTACCCAGGTCAGCTAATCCTCAGCCTTCAGGGAATCACATTGTTGAAAATGGACCTCGCTAAGGCAGAAGAGAAGCCAAGGAATAAAAGGACACAATGCCATTTGGAGCACCGTAGGTGTGAGTAGAGGTAATCAAGAGACTTGTAGTAAGTCCGAAAGTGAAAGACGCATATCATATCATATCTCTTATAGGTGTGACCGAAAAATGGATACCAGGACAGATATTTCCACGGAGAAGGGCAATCACAGGTTCATTCAACAAACTTATGGTTCACCAATGGAAAGGTGTGAGGATTGGTTTCATTATGATATTGGGGTTAACAGACATATACAAACACAGGTGACATATATAATCACCAAAGACCTACAGAATACCAAGAGAAGACTACTCAACATTCTGTCATAAGGTACATGGGAAAAGGATCCCAGGAAGAACAGACATATGTATATGTGTAAAAGAACCACATCTTCCACACCTACAACAAGCCAAACATTGTAATCAAATTTGCTGTAATAAAAAATAAAAAATTAAATTAAAAACACGAACAAGAAGTAGTGAGACAAACTTGAGGGGCTTTCTCCTGGCACATTCCATTCTAAATTCCAATCTAGAACACGACATCCATTGAGGCTCTGTTGCCCCAGTAACCAGACTTGGTAAGGGAGAACTGCTGCCACCTTGTGGCCGTTTCACACAACAGCAGCTTTAATCCCAGCGCTAATGGTCAGTTGATATTCAAAATCATTGCAGGCCTGTAAATGACACCTGCCCTGAAAACAAATCCTGGATTCATATATCGACCAAAAAATTCAAAGGACGTCCATATTTCAAAAGGACAGTTTCAAAAGGCATATTTTACACACATTAGTGTTCTGCTTCTTTTTCTTTCTTTCTTTTTTTGTTAAAAAAACGGGAATGGCAAAAAGCATCCCTCAGAATGGGCGAAAATATTTGCAAACGAATCAATGGACAAAGGTTTAATCTCCAATATATATAAAGAGCTCATGCAGCTTAATATTAAAAAAACAAACAACCCAATACAAAAATGGGCAGAAGATCTAAAGAGACGTTTCTTCAAAGAAGACACAGAGATGGCCAAGACGCACATGAAAAGCTGCTCAACATCACTAATTATTAGAGAAATGCAAATCAAAACTACAATGAGGTATCACCTCACACCTGTTAGAATGGGCATCATCAGAAAATCTACAAACAACGAATTCTGGGGAGGGTGTGCACAAAAGGATCCCTCTTCCACTAGTGGTGGAAATGTAAATTGATACAGTCACGATGGAGAACAGTATGGAGTTTCCTTAAAAAAACTAGAAATAGAATTACCATATGATCCAGCAATCCCACTTCTGGGCATATACCCAGAGAAAACCATAAATCAAAAACGCACATTCACCACAATGCTCATTTCAGCACTATTTACAATAGCCAGGTAATGGAAGCAACCTAAATACCCACAGACAGACGAATGGATAAAGATGTGGTACATATATAAAATGGAATATTACTCAGCCATAAGAAGGAATGAAACTGGGTCATTTGTAGAGACGTCGATGGATCTAGAGACTGTCATACAGAATGAAGTAAGTCAGAAAGAGAAAAACAAATATTGTATATTAATGCATATATGTGGAACCTAGAAAAATGGTACAGATGAACTGGTTTGCAGGGAAGAAATAGAGACACAGAGGTAGAGAACACACGTATGGACACCAAGTGTGGGAAGCCATGGGGTGGTGGTGGTGGGATGACATGGGAGATTGGGATTGACCTGTATACATGTATATGCGTAAAATACATAACTAATAATAACCTGCTGTATAAAAAAATAAATAAAATTAAATTTCAAAATTTTAAAAAATAAAATTTAAAAATAAAACAGAAAAAAGTTCTTCCCTTCACCAGATGTATTTATATGAATGAATTATTTCCATGCTTATATCTATAAATACATAAAAGAGGAATAAAATCTAACTTGAAACAAAAAAGAAAAAAAAAACGTGAACCCACCAGTTAGACAGAGGTAAACCCTATCAGGGCACTTGCTCCAGCGGTAAACAATTCTGAAATTGGTCAGAGGTGGGGAATCATCTCCCATAGAGCCAGCAGGACACTCCTACGAAAGGAGCGTCCTCATTGCAAGGCTGGGGGCCATGCTGAGGCATCTGTGAGTAACCGTGAGCTGAGTCCCAGGCCAGCTGCTGTTGAACTTTTCCCACCCTTCCCAGGTAAAACACCTGAATATGTAAAAGGGCTTGAAAGCCTAGAGGAAGGGCCGTGGAGCCACACCAGCGACAGCACGCAGGCCAACTTGGTGCCTGCAGGCAAGCCAGGAAGGTCCTGGCCCTGGGCGCTCTTCTGGAAGCTTTCCATTGCCCTGCCTGACATACCCCTCCTGTCCCGGCCCCCACTGCTTTTCTCCTTCCTCACCTCTGTCCGGAGAGAAATTCCAGTGGAAGGTATGGGTGACACATCCTTTTCTTTACAGGTGGCAGCCTGGCAACTCCTGCAGAAAGTCCAGCAGAGACCCACTCACTCCGGGCCACACACAAAGCCGTGGCCCCTCACTCCCTCCCACCAGCACAGCCCCGAGACTGCTGACGGGGCAGAGAATATGGAGTCAGGCACAGCTTCAGGGGCTATTGCTGCCTGCAGCGCTGTTTATATTGACCTCAACACAGGCACACTTGGGGAGGGCCGGACGGCAGGGTCAGGCTACTCAGGTCAGCTAATCCTCAGCCCTCAGGGAATCACATTGTTGAAAATGGACCTCGCTAAGGCAGAAGAGAAGCCAAGGAATAAAAGGACACAATGCCATTTGCAGCACCGTAGGTGTGTCTAGAGGTAATCACGTGACTTGTAGTAAGTCAGAAAGTGAAAGACACATATCATATCATATCTCTTATAGGTGTGACCGAAAAATGGATACCAGGGCAGATATTTTCACGGAGAAAGGCAATCACAGATTCATTCAACAAACTTGTGGTTCACCAATGGAAAGGTGTGAGGATTGGTTTCATTATGATATTGGGGTTAACAGACATATACAAACACAGGTGACATATATAATCACTAAAAACTTACAGAATACCAAGAGAAGACTACTCAACATTCTGTCATAAGGTACATGGGAAAAGGATCACAGGAAGAACAGACATATGTATATGTGTAAAAGAATCACATCTTCCACACCAACAAAAAGCCAAACATTGTAATCAAATTTGCTGTAATAAAAAATAAAAAATTAAATTAAAAACACGAACAAGAAGTAGTGAGACAAACTTGAGGGGCTTTCTCCTGGCACATTCCATTCTAAATTCCAATCTAAAACACGACTTCCATTGAGGCTCTGTTGCCCCAGTAACCAGATTTGGTAAGGGAGAACTGCAGCCACCTTGTGGCCGTTTCACACAACAGCAGCTTTAATCCCAGCGCTAATGGTCAGTTGATATTCAAAATCATTGCAGGCCTTTAAATGACACCTGCCCTGAACACAAATCCTGGGTTCATATATGGACCAAAAAATTTAAAGGACATCCATATTTCAAAACGACAGTTTCAAAAGGCATATTTTACACACATTAGTGCTCTGCTTCATTTTCTTTCATTCTTTTTTTGTTAAAAAAATGGGAATGGCAAAAAGAATCCCTCAGAATGGGCGAAAATATTTGCAAACGAATCAATGGACAAAGGTTTAATCTCCATTATATATAAAGAGCACATGCAGCTTAATATTAAAAAAACAAACAACCCAATACAAAAATGGGCAGAAGATCTAAAGAGACGTCTCTTCAAAGAAGACACAGAGATGGCCAAGAAGCACATGAAAAGCTGCTCATCATCACTAATTATTATAGAAGTGCACATCAAAACTACAATGAGGTATCACCTCACACCTGTTAGAATCGGCATCATCAGAAAATCTGCAAACAACAAATTCTGGGGAGGGTGTGGACAAAACGATCCCTCTTCCACTAGTGGTGGAAATGTAAATTGATACAGTCACGATGGAGAACAGTATGGAGTTTCCTTAAAAAACCTAAAAATAGAATTACCATATGATCCAGCAATCCCACTTCTGGGCATATACCCAGAGAAAACCATAAATCAAAAAGGCACATTCACCACAATGCTCATTTCAGCACTATTTACAATAGCCAGGTAATGGAAGCCACCTAAATACCCACAGACAGACGAATGGATAAAGATGTGGTACATATATAAAATGGAATATTACTCAGCCATAAGAAGGAATGAAACTGGGTCATTTGTAGAGACGTTGATGGATCTAGAGACTGCCATACAGAATGAAGTAAGTCAGAAAGAGAAAAACAAATATTGTATATAAATTCATATATGTGGAACCTAGAAAAATGGTACAGATGAACTGGTTTGCAGGGAAGAAATAGAGACACAGTGGTAGAGAACACACGTAAGGACACCAAGTGTGAGAAGCCATGGGGTGGTGGTGGTGGGATGAGTTGGGAGATTGGGATTGACCTGTATACATGTATATGCATAAAATACATAACTAATAATAACCTGCTGTATAAAAAAATAAATAAAATTAAACTTCAAAATTTAAAAAAATAAAATTTAAAAATAAAACAGAAAAAATTTCTTCCCTTCACACAGTTGTATTTATATGAATGAATTATTTCCATGCTTATATCTATAAATACATAAAAGAGGAATAAAATCTAACTTGAACCAAAAAAGAAAAAAAAAACCAGACCCCACCAGTTAGACAGAGGAAAACCCTATCAGGGCACTTGCTCCAGCGGTAAACAATTCTGAAATTGCTCAGAGGTGGGGAATCATCTCCCATAGAGCCAGCAGCCCACTCCTACGCAAGGAGCGTCCTCATTGCAAGGCTGGGGGCCATGCTGAGGCATCTGTGAGTAACCATGAGCTGAGCTCCAGGCCAGCTGCTGTTGAACTTTTCCCACCCTTCCCAGGTAAAACACCTGAATATGTACAAGGGCTTGAAAGCCTAGAGGAAGGGCAGTGGAGCCACACCAGCGACAGCACGCAGGCCAACTTGGTGCCTGCAGGCCAGCCAGGAAGGTCCTGGCCCTGGGCGCTCTTCTGGAAGCTTTCCATTGCCCTGCCTGAGATACCCCTCCTGTCCCGGCCCCCACTGCTCTTTTCCTTCCTCACCTCTGTCCGGAAAGAAATTCCAGCAGAAGGTATGGGTGACACATCCTTTTCTTTACAGGTGGCAGCCTGGCAACTCCTGCATAAAGTCCAGCAGACACCCACTCACACCGGGCCACCCGGAGAACCGTGGCCCCTCACTCCCTCCCACCAGCACAGCCCCGAGACTGCTGACGGGGCAAAGAATATGGAGTCAGGCACAGCTTCAGGGGCTATTGCTGCCTGCAGCGCTGTTTATATTGACCTCAACCCAGGCACACCTGGGGAGGGCCGGCCGCAGGGTCAGGCTACCCAGGTCAGCTAATCCTCAGCCCTCAGGGAATCACATTGTTGAAAATGGACCTCGCTAAGGCAGAATAGAAGCCAAGGAATAAAAGGACACAATGCCATTAGCAGCACCATAGGTGTGTCTAGAGGTAATCACGTGACTTGTAGGAAGTCCGAAAGTGAAAGACACATATCATATCATATCTCTTATAGTTGTGACCGAAAAATGGATACCAGGGCAGATATTTCCACGGAGAAGGGCAATCACAGATTCATTCAACAAACTTATGGTTCACCAATGGAAAGGTGTGAGGATTGGTTTCATTATGATATTGGGGTTAACAGACATATACAAACACAGGTGACATATATAATCACCAAAGACCTACAGAATACCAAGAGAAGACTACTCAACATTCTGTCATAAGGTACATGGGAAAAGGATCCCAGGAAGAACAGACATATGTATATGTGTAAAAGAACCACATCTTCCACACCTACAACAAGCCAAACATTGTAATCAAATTTGCTGTAATAAAAAATAAAAAAATAAAATTAAAAACACGAACAAGAAGTAGTGAGACAAACTTGAGGGGCTTTCTCCTGGCACATTCCATTCTAAATTCCAATCTAGAACACGACTTCCATTGAGGCTCTGTTGCCCCAGTAACCAGATTTGGTAAGGGAGAACTGCTGCCACCTTGTGGCCATTTCACACAACAGCAGCTTTAATCCCAGCGCTAATGGTCAGTTGATATTCAAAATCATTGCAGGCCTGTAAATGACACCTGCCCTGAACACAAATCCTGGGGTCATGTATCGACCAAAAAATTCAAAGGACGTCCATATTTCAAAAGGACAGTTTCAAAAGGCATATTTTACACACATTAATGTTCTGCTTCTTTTTCTTTCTTTCTTTTTTTGATACAAAAACGGGAATGGCAAAAAGCTTCCCTCAGAATGGGCGAAAATATTTGCAAACGAATCAATGGACAAAGGTTTAATCTCCAATATATATAAAGAGCTCATGCAGCTTAATATTAAAAAAACAAACAACCCAATACAAAAATGGGCAGAAGATCTAAAGAGACGTTTCTTCAAAGAAGACACAGAGATGGCCAAGACGCACATGAAAAGCTGCTCAACAGCACTAATGATTAGAGAAATGCAAATCAAAACTACAATGAGGTATCACCTCACACCTCTTAGAATCGGCATCATTAGAAAATCTGCAAACAACAAATTCTGGTGAGGGTGTGGACAAAAGTATCCCTCTTCCACTAGTGGTGGAAATGTAAATTGATACAGTCACGAAGGACAACAGTATGGAGTTTCCTTAAAAAACCTAGAAATAGAATTAACATATGATCCAGCATTCCCTCTTCTGGGCATATACCCAGAGAAAACCATAAATCAAAAAGGCACATTCACCACAATGCTCATTTCAGCACTATTTACAATAGCCAGGTAATGGAAGCAACCTAAATACCCACAGACAGACGAATGGATAAAGATGTGGTACATATATAAAATGGAATATTAGTCAGCCATAAGAAGGAATGAAACTGGGTCATTTGTAGAGACGTCGATGGATCTAGAGACTGTCATACAGAATGAAGTAAGTCAGAAACAGAAAAACAAATATTGTATATTAATGCATATATGTGGAACCTAGAAAAATGGTACAGATGAACTGGTTTGCAGGGAAGAAACAGAGACACAGAGGTAGAGAACACACGTATGGACACCAAGTGTGGGAAGCCATGGGGTGGTGGTGGTGAGATGAGTTAGGAGATTAGGATTGACCTGTATACATGTATATGCGTAAAATACATAACTAATAATAACCTGCTGTATAAAAAAATAAATTAAATTAAATTTCAAATTTTTAAAAAATAAATTTTAAAATAAAACAGAAAAATTTCTTCCCTTCACACAGATGTATTTATATGAATGAATTATTTCCATGCTTATATCTATAAGTACATAAAAGAGGAATAAAATCTAACTTGAACCAAAAAAGAAAAAAAATAACCTGAACCCACGAGGTAGACAGAGGAAAACACAATCAGGGCACTTGCTCCATCGGTAAACAATTCTGAAATTGGTCAGAGGTGGGGAATCATCTCCCATAGAGCCAGCAGCCCACTCCTACGCAAGGAGCGTCCTCATTGCAAAGCGGGGGGCCATGCCGAGGCATCTGGTGGTAACCGTGAGCTGAGCCCCAGGCCAGCTGCTGTTGAACTTTTCCCACCCTTCCCAGGTAAAACACCTGAATATGTACAAGGGCTTGAAAGCCTAGAGGAAGGGCCGTGGAGCCACACCAGCGACAGCACGCAGGCCAACTTGGTGCCTGCAGGCCAGTCAGGATGGTCCTGGCCCTGGGCGCTCTTCTGGAAGCTTTCCATTGCCCTGCCTGAGATACCCCTCCTGTCCCGGCCCCCACTGCTTTTTTCCTTCCTCACCTCTGTCCGGAGAGAAATTCCAGCGGAATGTATGGGTGACACATCCTCTTCATTACAGGTGGAAGCCTGGCAACTCCTGCAGAAAGTCCAGCAGAGACCCACTCACACCGGGCCACCCACAAAGCCGTGGCCCTTCACTCCCTCCCACCAGCACAGCCCCGACACTGCTGACGGGGCAGAGAATATGGAGTCAGGAACAGCTTCAGGGGCTATTGCTGCCTGCAGCGCTGTTTATATTGACCTCAACCCAGGCACACCTGGGGAGGGCCGGCCGGCAGGGTCAGGCTACCCAGGTCAGCTAATCCTCAGCCCTCAGGGAATCACATTGTTGAAAATGGACCTCGCTAAGGCAGAATAGAAGCCAAGGAATAAAAGGACACAATGCCATTTGTAGCACCGTAGGTGTGTCTAGAGGTAAGCACGTGAGTTGTTGTAAGTCAGAAAGTGAAAGACACATATCATATCATATCTCTTATAGGTGTGACCGAAAAATGGATACCAGGGCAGATATTTCCACGGAGAAGGGCAATCACAGATTCATTCAACAAACTTATGGTTCACCAATGGAAAGGTGTGAGGATTGGTTTCATTATGATATTGGGGTTAACAGACATATACAAACACAGGTGACATATATAATCACCAAAGACCTACAGAATACCAAGAGAAGACTACTCAACATTCTGTCATAAGGTACATGGGAAAAGGATCCCAGGAAGAAGAGACATATGTGTATGTGTAAAAGAACCACATCTTCCACACCTACAACAAGCCAAACATTGTAATCAAATTTGCTGTAATAAAAAATAAAAAAATTAAATTAAAAACACGAACAAGAAGTAGTGAGACAAACTTGAGGGGCTTTCTCCTGGCACATTCCATTCTAAATTCCAATCTAGAACACGACTTCCATTGAGGCTCTGTTGCCCCAGTAACCAGATTTGGTAAGGGAGACCTGCTGCCACCTTGTGGCCGTTTCACACAACAGCAGCTTTAATCCCAGCGCTAATGGTCAGTTGATATTCAAAATCATTGCAGGCCTGTAAATGACACCTGCCCTGAAAACAAATCCTGGGTTCATATATCGACCAAAAAATTCAAAGGACGTCCATATTTCAAAACGACAGTTTCAAAAGGCATATTTTACACACATTAGTGTTCTGCTTCTTTTCCTTTCTTTCTTTTTTTGTTAAAAAAACGGGAATGGCAAAAAGCATCCCTCAGAATGGGCGAAAATATTTGCAAACGAATCAATGGACAAAGGTTTAATCTCCAATATATATAAAGAGCTCATGCAGCTTAATATTAAAAAAACAAACAACCCAATACAAAAATGGGCAGAAGATCTAAAGAGATATTTCTTCAAAGAAGACACAGAGATGGCCAAGACGCACATGAAAAGCTGCCCAACATCACTAATTATTAGAGAAATGCAACTCAAATCTACAATGAGGTATCACCTCACACCTGTTACAACTGGCATCATCAGAAAATCTACAAACAACGAATTCCGGGGAGGGTGTGGACAAAAGGATCCCTCTTCCACTAGTGGTGGAAATGTAAATTGATACAGTCACGATGGAGAACAGTATGGAGTTTCCTTAAAAAAACTAGAAATAGAATTACCATATGATCCAGCAATCCCACTTCTGGGCATATACCCAGATAAAACCATAAATCAAAAAGGCACATTCACCACAATGCTCATTTCAGCACTATTTACGATAGCCAGGTAATGGAAGCAACCTAAATACCCACAGACAGACGAATGGATAAAGATGTGGTACATATATAAAATGGAATATTACTCAGCCATAAGAAGGAATGAAACTGGGTCATTTGTAGAGACGTCGATGGATCTAGAGACTGTCATACAGAATGAAGTAAGTCAGAAAGAGACAAACAAATATTGTATATTAATGCATATATGTGGAACCTAGAAAAATGGTACAGATGAACTGGTTTGCAGGGAAGAAATAGAGACACAGAGGTAGAGAACACACGTATGGACACCAAGTGTGGGAAGCCATGGGGAGGTGGTGTTGGGGTGAGTTGGGAGATTGGGATTGACCTGTATACATGTATATGCATAAAATACATAACTAATAATAACCTGCTGTATAAAAAATAAATAAAATTAAATTTCAAAATTTTAAAAAATAAAATTTAAAAATAAAACAGAAAAAAGTTATTCCCTTCACACAGATGTATTTATATGAATGAATTATTTCCATGCTTATATCTATAAATACATAAAAGAGGAATAAAATCTAACTTGAACCAAAAAAGAAAAAAAAAAAACCTGAACCCACGAGGTAGACAGAGGAAAACACAATCAGGGCACTTGCTCCATCGGTAAACAATTCTGAAATTGGTCAGAGGTGGGGAATCATCTCCCATAGAGCCAGCAGCCCACTCCTACGCAAGGAGCGTCCTCATTGCAAAGCGGGGGGCCATGCCGAGGCATCTGGTGGTAACCGTGAGCTGAGCCCCAGGCCAGCTGCTGTTGAACTTTTCCCACCCTTCCCAGGTAAAACACCTGAATATGTACAAGGGCTTGAAAGCCTAGAGGAAGGGCCATGGAGCCACACCAGCGACAGCACGCAGGCCAACTTGGTGCCTGCAGGCCAGTCAGGATGGTCCTGGCCCTGGGCGCTCTTCTGGAAGCTTTCCATTGCCCTGCCTGAGATACCCCTCCTGTCCCGGCCCCCACTGCTTTTTTCCTTCCTCACCTCTGTCCGGAGAGAAATTCCAGCGGAATGTATGGGTGACACATCCTCTTCATTACAGGTGGAAGCCTGGCAACTCCTGCAGAAAGTCCAGCAGAGACCCACTCACACCGGGCCACCCACAAAGCCGTGGCCCTTCACTCCCTCCCACCAGCACAGCCCCGACACTGCTGACGGGGCAGAGAATATGGAGTCAGGAACAGCTTCAGGGGCTATTGCTGCCTGCAGCGATGTTTATATTGACCTCAACCCAGGCACACCTGGGGAGGGCCGGCCGGCAGGGTCAGGCTACCCAGGTCAGCTAATCCTCAGCCCTCAGGGAATCACATTGTTGAAAATGGACCTCGCTAAGGCAGAATAGAAGCCAAGGAATAAAAGGACACAATGCCATTTGTAGCACCGTAGGTGTGTCTAGAGGTAAGCACGTGAGTTGTTGTAAGTCAGAAAGTGAAAGACACATATCATATCATATCTCTTATAGGTGTGACCGAAAAATGGATACCAGGGCAGATATTTCCACGGAGAAGGGCAATCACAGATTCATTCAACAAACTTATGGTTCACCAATGGAAAGGTGTGAGGATTGGTTTCATTATGATATTGGGGTTAACAGACATATACAAACACAGGTGACATATATAATCACCAAAGACCTACAGAATACCAAGAGAAGACTACTCAACATTCTGTCATAAGGTACATGGGAAAAGGATCCCAGGAAGAACAGACATATGTGTATGTGTAAAAGAACCACATCTTCCACACCTACAACAAGCCAAACATTGTAATCAAATTTGCTGTAATAAAAAATAAAAAAATTAAATTAAAAACACGAACAAGAAGTAGTGAGACAAACTTGAGGGGCTTTCTCCTGGCACATTCCATTCTAAATTCCAATCTAGAACACGACTTCCATTGAGGCTCTGTTGCCCCAGTAACCAGATTTGGTAAGGGAGACCTGCTGCCACCTTGTGGCCGTTTCACACAACAGCAGCTTTAATCCCAGCGCTAATGGTCAGTTGATATTCAAAATCATTGCAGGCCTGTAAATGACACCTGCCCTGAAAACAAATCCTGGGTTCATATATCGACCAAAAAATTCAAATGACGTCCATATTTCAAAACGACAGTTTCAAAAGGCATATTTTACACACATTAGTGTTCTGCTTCTTTTCCTTTCTTTCTTTTTTTGTTAAAAAAACGGGAATGGCAAAAAGCATCCCTCAGAATGGGCGAAAATATTTGCAAACGTATCAATGGACAAAGGTTTAATCTCCAATATATATAAAGAGCTCATGCAGCTTAATATTAAAAAAACAAACAACCCAATACAAAAATGGGCAGAAGATCTAAAGAGATGTTTCTTCAAAGAAGACACAGAGATGGCCAAGACGCACATGAAAAGCTGCCCAACATCACTAATTATTAGAGAAATGCAAATCAAAACTACAATGAGGTATCACCTCACACCTGTTACAACTGACATCATCAGAAAATCTACAAACAACGAATTCCGGGGAGGGTGTGGACAAAAGGATCCCTCTTCCACTAGTGGTGGAAATGTAAATTGATACAGTCACGATGGAGAACAGTATGGAGTTTCCTTAAAAAAACTAGAAATAGAATTACCATATGATCCAGCAATCCCACTTCTGGGCATATACCCAGATAAAACCATAAATCAAAAAGGCACATTCACCACAATGTTCATTTCAGCACTATTTACGATAGCCAGGTAATGGAAGCAACCTAAATACCCACAGACAGACGAATGGATAAAGATGTGGTACATATATAAAATGGAATATTACTCAGCCATAAGAAGGAATGAAACTGGGTCATTTGTAGAGACGTCGATGGATCTAGAGACTGTCATACAGAATGAAGTAAGTCAGAAAGAGACAAACAAATATTGTATATTAATGCATATATGTGGAACCTAGAAAAATGGTACAGATGAACTGGTTTGCAGAGAAGAAATAGAGAAACAGAGGTAGAGAACACACGTATGGACACCAAGTGTGGGAAGCCATGGGGAGGTGGTGTTGGGGTGAGTTGGGAGATTGGGATTGACCTGTATACATGTATATGCATAAAATACATAACTAATAATAACCTGCTGTATAAAAAATAAATAAAATTAAATTTCAAAATTTTAAAAAATAAAATTTAAAAATAAAACAGAAAAAAGTTCTTCCCTTCACACAGATGTATTTATATGAATGAATTATTCCCATGCTTATATCTATAAATACATAAAAGAGGAATAAAATCTAACTTGAACCAAAAAAGAAAAAAAAAACCTGAACCCACGAGTTAGACAGAGGAAAAAACAATCAGGGCACTTGCTCCATCGGTAAACAATTCTGAAATTGGTCAGAGGTGGGGAATCATCTCCCATAGAGCCAGCAGCCCACTCCTACGCAAGGAGCGTCCTCATTGCAAAGCGGGGGGCCATGCCGAGGCATCTGTGAGTAACCGTGAGCTGAGCCCCAGGCCAGCTGCTGTTGAACTTTTCCCACCCTTCCCAGGTAAAACACCTGAATATGTACAAGGGCTTGAAAGCCTAGAGGAAGGGCCGTGGAGCCACACCAGCGACAGCACGCAGGCCAACTTGGTGCCTGCAGGCCAGCCAGGATGGTCCTGGCCTTGGGCGCTCTTCTAGAAGCTTTCCATTGCCCTGTCTGAGATACCCCTCCTGTCCCGGCCCCCACTGCTTTTTTCCTTCCTCACCTCTGTCCGGAGAGAAATTCCAGTGGATGGTAGAGGTGACACATCCTCTTCTTTACAGGTGGAAGCCTGGCAACTCCTGCAGAAAGTCCAGCAGAGACCCACTCACACCGGGCCACCCACAAAGCCGTGGCCCTTCACTCCCTCCCACCAGCACAGCCCCGACACTGCTGACGGGGCAGAGAATATGGAGTCAGGAACAGCTTCAGGGGCTATTGCTGCCTGCAGCGATGTTTATATTGACCTCAACCCAGGCACACCTGGGGAGGGCCGGCCGGCAGGGTCAGGCTACCCAGGTCAGCTAATCCTCAGCCCTCAGGGAATCACATTGTTGAAAATGGACCTCGCTAAGGCAGAATAGAAGCCAAGGAATAAAAGGACACAATGCCATTTGTAGCACCGTAGGTGTGTCTAGAGGTAAGCACGTGAGTTGTTGTAAGTCAGAAAGTGAAAGACACATATCATATCATATCTCTTATAGGTGTGACCGAAAAATGGATACCAGGGCAGATATTTCCACGGAGAAGGGCAATCACAGATTCATTCAACAAACTTATGGTTCACCAATGGAAAGGTGTGAGGATTGGTTTCATTATGATATTGGGGTTAACAGACATATACAAACACAGGTGACATATATAATCACCAAAGACCTACAGAATACCAAGAGAAGACTACTCAACCTTCTGTCATAAGGTACATGGGAAAAGGATCCCAGGAAGAGTAGACATATGTGTATGTGTAAAAGAACCACATCTTCCACACCTACAACAAGCCAAACATTGTAATCAAATTTGCTGTAATAAAAAATAAAAAAAAATAAATTAAAAACACGAACAAGAAGTAGTGAGACAAACTTGAGGGGCTTTCTCCTGGCACATTCCATTCTAAATTCCAATCTAGAACACGACTTCCATTGAGGCTCTGTTGCCCCAGTAACCAGATTTGGTAAGGGAGACCTGCTGCCACCTTGTGGCCGTTTCACACAACAGCAGCTTTAATCCCAGCGCTAATGGTCAGTTGATATTCAAAATCATTGCAGGCCTGTAAATGACACCTGCCCTGAAAACAAATCCTGGGTTCATATATCGACCAAAAAATTCAAAGGATGTCCATATTTCAAAACGACAGTTTCAAAAGGCATATTTTACACACATTAGTGTTCTGCTTCTTTTTCTTTCTTTCTTTTTTTGTTAAAAAAACGGGAATGGCAAAAAGCATCCCTCAGAATGGGCGAAAATATTTGCAAACGAATCAATGGACAAAAGTTTAATCTCCAATATATATAAAGAGCTCATGCAGCTTAATATTAAAAAAACAAACAACCCAATACAAAAATGGGCAGAAGATCTAAAGAGACGTTTCTTCAAAGAAGACACAGAGATGGCCAAGACGCACATGAAAAGCTGCTCAACATCACTAATTATTAGAGAAATGCAAATCAAAACTACAATGAGGTATCACCTCACACCTGTTAGAATCGGCATCATCAGAAAATCTACAAACAACGAATTCTGGGGAGGGTGTGGACAAAAGGATCCCTCTTCCACGAGTGGTGGAAATGTAAATTGATACAGTCACGATGGAGAACAGTATGGAGTTTCCTTAAAAAAACTAGAAACAGAATTACCATATGATTCAGCAATCCCACTTCTGGGCATATACCCAGAGAAAACCATAAATCAAAAAGGCACATTCACCACAATGCTCATTTCAGCACTATTTACGATAGCCAGGTAATGGAAGCAACCTAAATACCCACAGACAGACGAATGGATAAAGATGTGGTACATATATAAAATGGAATATTACTCAGCCATAAGAAGGAATGAAACTGGGTCATTTGTAGAGACGTCGATGGATCTAGAGACTGTCATACAGAATGAAGTAAGTCAGAAAGAGACAAACAAATATTGTATATTAATGCATATATGTGGAACCTAGAAAAATGGTACAGATGAACTGGTTTGCAGGGAAGAAATAGAGACACAGAGGTAGAGAACACACGTATGGACACCAAGTGTGGGAAGCCATGGGGAGGTGGTGTTGGGGTGAGTTGGGAGATTGGGATTGACTTGTATACATGTATATGCATAAAATACATAACTAATAATAACCTGCTGTATAAAAAAATAAATAAAATTAAATTTCAAAATTTAAAAAAATAAAATTTAAAAATAAAACAGAAAAAAGTTCTTCCCTTCACCCAGATGTATTTATATGAATGAATTATTTCCATGCTTATATCTATAAATACATAAAATAGGAATAAAATCTAAGTTGAACCAAAAAAGAAAAAAAAAACCTGAACCCACGAGTTAGACAGAGGAAAACACAATCAGGGCACTTGCTCCATCGGTAAACAATTCTGAAATTGGTCAGAGGTGGGGAATCATCTCCCATACAGCCAGCAGCCCACTCCTACACATGGAGCGTCCTCATTGCAAAGCGGGGGGCCATGCCGAGGCATCTGTGAGTAACCGTGAGCTGAGCCCCAGGCCAGCTGCTGTTGAACTTTTCCCACCCTTCCCAGGTAAAACACCTGAATATGTACAAGGGCTTGAAAGCCTAGAGGAAGGGCCGTGGAGCCACACCAGTGACAGCACGCAGGGCAACTTGGTGCCAGCAGGCCAGCCAGGATGGTCCTGGCCCTGGGCGCTCTTCTGGAAGCTTTCCATTGCCGTGCCTGAGATACCCCTCCTGTCCCGGCCCCCACTGCTTTTTTCCTTCCTCACCTCTGTCCGGAGAGAAATTCCAGCGGAAGGTATGGGTGACACATCCTCTTCATTACAGGTGGAAGCCTGGCAACTCCTGCAGAAAGTCCAGCAGAGACCCACTCACACCGGGCCACCCACAAAGCCGTGGCCCCTCACTCCCTCCCACCAGCACAGCCCCGACACTGCTGACGGGGCAGAGAATATGGAGTCAGGCACAGCTTCAGGGGCTATTGCTGCCTGCAGCGCTGTTTATATTGACCTCAACCCAGGCACACCTGGGGAGGGCCGGCCGGCAGGGTCAGGCTACCCAGGTCAGCTAATCCTCAGCCCTCAGGGAATCACATTGTTGAAAATGGACCTCGCTAAGGCAGAATAGAAGCCAAGGAATAAAAGGACACAATGCCATTTGTAGCACCGTAGGTGTGTCTAGAGGTAAGCACGTGAGTTGTTGTAAGTCAGAAAGTGAAAGACACATATCATATCATATCTCTTATAGGTGTGACCGAAAAATGGATACCAGGGCAGATATTTCCACGGAGAAGGGCAATCACAGATTCATTCAACAAACTTATGGTTCACCAATGGAAAGGTGTGAGGATTGGTTTCATTATGATATTGAGGTTAACAGACATATACAAACACAGGTGACATATAGAATCACCAAAGACCTACAGAATACCAAGAGAAGACTACTCAACATTCTGTCATAAGGTACATGGGAAAAGGATTTCAGGAATAAGAGACATATGTATATGTGTAAAAGAGCCACATCTTCCACACCTACAACAAGCCAAACACTGTAATCAAATTAACTGTAATAAAAAATAAAAAATTAAATTAAAAACACGAACAAGAAGTAGTGAGACAAACTTGAGGGGCTTTCTCCTGGCACATTCCATTCTAAATTCCAAGCTAGAACACAACTTCCATTGAGGCTCTGTTGCCCCAGTAACCAGATTTGGTAAGGGAGACCTGCTGCCAGCTTGTGGCCGTTTCACACAACAGCAGCTTTAATCCCAGCGCTAATGGTCAGTTGATATTCAAAATCATTGCAGGCCTGTAAATGACACCTGCCCTGAAAACAAATCCTGGGTTCATATATCGACCAAAAAATTCAAAGGATGTCCATATTTCAAAACGACAGTTTCAAAAGGCATATTTTACACACATTAGTGTTCTGCTTCTTTTTCTTTCTTTCTTTTTTTGTTAAAAAAACGGGAATGGCAAAAAGCATCCCTCAGAATGGGCGAAAATATTTGCAAACGAATCAATGGACAAATGTTTAATCTCCAATATATATAATGAGCTCATGAAGCTTAATATTAAAAAAACAAACAACCCAATACAAAAATGGGCAGAAGATCTAAAGAGACGTTTCTTCAAAGAAGACACAGAGATGGCCAAGTCGCACATGAAAAGCTGCTCAACATCACTAATTATTAGAGAAATGCAAATCAAAACTACAATGAGGTATCACCTCACACCTGTTAGAATCGGCATCAACAGAAAATCTACAAACAACGAATTCTGGGGAGGGTGTGGACAAAAGGATCTCTCTTCCACTACTGGTGGAAATGTAAATTGATACAGTCACGATGGAGAACAGTATGGAGTTTCCTTAAAAAAACTAGAAATAGAATTACCATATGATCCAGCAATCCCACTTCTGGGCATATACCCAGAGAAAACCATAAATCAAAAAGCCACATTCACCACAATGCTCATTTCAGCACTATTTACGACAGTCAGGTAATGGAAGCAACCTAAATACCCACAGACAGATGAATGGATAAAGATGTGGTACATATATAAAATGGAATATTACTCAGCCATAAGAAGGAATGAAACTGGTTCATTTGTAGAGACGTCGATGTATCTAGAGACTGTCATACAGAATGAAGTAAGTCAGAAAGAGAAAAACAAATATTGTATATTAATGCATATATGCGGAACCTAGAAAAATGGTACAGTTGAACTGCTTTGCAGGGAATAAATAGAGACACAGAGGTAGAGAACACACGTATGGACACCAAGTGTGGGAAGCCATGGGGAGGTGGTGTTGGGATGAGTTGGGAGACTGGGATTGACCTGTATACATGTATATGCATAAAATACATAACTAATAATAACCTGCTGTATAAAAAAATAAATAAAATTAAATTTCAAAATTTTTAAAAATAAAATTTAAAAATAAAACAGAAAAAAGTTCTTCCCTTCACACAGATGTATTTATATGAATGAATGATTTCCATGCTTATATCTATAAATACATAAAAGAGGAATAAAATCTAACTTGAACCAAAAAAGAAAAAAAAAAACCTGAACCCACGAGTTAGACAGAGGAAAACACAATCAGGGCACTTGCTCCAGCGGTAAACAATTCTGAAATTGGTCAGAGGTGGGGAATCATCTCCCATAGAGCCAGCAGCCCACTCCTACGCAAGGAGCGTCCTCACTGCAAAGGGGGGTCCATGCCGAGGCATCTGTGAGTAACCGTGAGCTGAGCCCCAGGCCAGCTGCTCTTGAAATTTTCCCACCCTTCCCATGTAAAACACCTGAATACGTACAAGGGCTTGAAAGCCTAGAGGAAGGGGCGTGGATCCACACCAGCGACAGCACACAGGCCAACTTGGTGCCAGCAGGCCAGCCAGGCTGATCCTGGACCTGGTCGCTCTTCTGGAAACTTTCCATTGCCCTGCCTGAGATACCCCTCCTGTCCCGGCACCCACTGTTTTTTTCCTTCCTCACCTCTGTCCGGAGAGAAATTCCAGCGGAAGGTATGTGTGCCACATCCTCTTCTTTACAGGTGGAAGCCTGGCAACTCCTGCAGAAAGTCCAGCAGAGACCCACTCACACCGGGCCACCCACAAAGCCGTGGCCCCTCACTCCCTCCCACCAGCACAGCCCCGACACTGCTGACGGGGCAGAGAATATGGAGTCAGGAACAGCTTCAGGGGCTATTGCTGCCTGCAGCGCTGTTTATATTGACCTCAACCCAGGCACACCTGGGGAGGGCAGACCGGCAGGGTCAGGCTACCCAGATCAGCTAATCCTCAGCCCTCAGGAAATCACATTGTTGAAAATGGACCTCGCTAAGGCAGAATAGAAGCCAAGGAATAAAAGGACACAATGCCATTTGCAGCACCGTAGGTGTGTCTAGAGGTAAGCACGTGAGTTGTTGTAAGTCAGAAAGTGAAAGACACATATCATATCATATCTCTTATAGGTGTGACCGAAAAATGGATACCAGGGCAGATATTTCCACGGAGAAGGGCAATCAGAGATTCATTCAACAAACTTATGGTTCACCAATGGAAAGGTGTGAGGATTGGTTTCATTATGATATTGGGGTTAACAGACATATACAAACACAGGTGACATATATAATCACCAAAGACCTACAGAATACCAAGAGAAGACTACTCAACATTCTGTCATAAGGTACATGGGAAAAGGATCCCAGGAAGAACAGACATATGTGTATGTGTAAAAGAACCACATCTTCCACACCTACAACAAGCCAAACATTGTAATCAAATTTGCTGTAATAAAAAATAAAAAATTAAATTAAAAACACGAACAAGAAGTAGTGAGACAAACTTGAGGGGCTTTCTCCTGGCACATTCCATTCTAAATTCCAATCTAGAACACGACTTCCATTGAGGCTCTGTTGCCCCAGTAACCAGATTTGGTAAGGGAGACCTGCTGCCACCTTGTGGCCGTTTCACACAACAGCAGCTTTAATCCCAGCGCTAATGGTCAGTTGATATTCAAAATCATTGCAGGCCTGTAAATGACACCTGCCCTGAAAACAAATCCTGGGTTCATATATCGACCAAAAAATTCAAAGGACGTCCATATTTCAAAACGACAGTTTCAAAAGGCATATTTTACTCACATTAGTGTTCTGCTTCTTTTTCTTTCTTTCTTTTTTTGTTAAAAAAACGGGAATGGCAAAAAGCATCCCTCAGAATGGGCGAAAATATTTGCAAACGAATCAATGGACAAAGGTTTAATATCCAATATATATAAAGAGCTCATACAGCTTAATATTAAAAAAACAAACAACCCAATACAAAAATGGGCAGAAGATCTAAAGAGACGTTTCTTCAAAGAAGACACAGAGATGGCCAAGACGCACATGAAAAGCTGCTCAACATCACTAATTATTAGAGAAATGCAAATCAAATCTACAATGAGGTATCACCTCACACCTGTTACAATTGACATCATCAGAATATCTTCAAACAACGAATTCTGGGGAGGGTGTGGACAAAAGTATCCCTCTTCCACTAGTGGTCGAAATGTAAATTGATACAGTCACGATGGAGAACAGTATGTAGTTTCCTTAGTAAAACTAGAAATAGAATTACCATATGATCCAGCAATCCCACTTCTGGGCATATACCCAGAGAAAACCATAAATCAAAAAGGCACATTCACCACAATGCTCATTTCAGCACTATTTACGATAGCCAGGTAATGGAAGCAACCTAAATACCCACAGACAGACGAATGGATAAAGATGTGGTACATATATAAAATGGAATATTACTCAGCCATAAGAAGGAATGAAACTGGGTCATTTGTAGAGACGTCGCTGGATCTAGAGACTGTCATACAGAATGAAGTAAGTCAGAAAGAGAAAAACAAATATTGTATATTAATGCATATATGTGGAACCTAGAAAAATGGTATAGATGAACTGGTTTGCAGGGAAGAAATAGAGACACAGAGGTAGAGAACACACGTATGGACACCAAGTGTGGGAAGCCATGGGGTGGTGTTGGTGGCATATGTTGGGAGATTGGAATTGACCTGTATACATGTATATGCATAAAATACATAACTAATAATAACGTGCTGTATAAAAACATAAATAAAATTAAATTTTAAAATTTTAAAAAATAAAATTTAAAAATAAAACAGAAAAAAGTTCTTCCCTTCACACAGATGTATTTATATGAATGAATGATTTCCATGCTTATATCAATAAATACATAAAAGAGGAATAAAATCTAACTTGAACCAAAAAAGGAAAAAAAACCTGAACCCACCAGTTATACAGAGGAAAACCCTATCAGGGCACTTGTTCCAGCGGTAAACAATTCTGAAATTGGTCAGAGGTGGGGAATCATCTCCCATACAGCCAGCAGCCCACCCCCCAAGCAAGGAGGGTCCTCATTGCAAAGCTGGGGTACCAAGCCAAGGCGTCTGTGAGTAAACCTGAGCTAAGCCCCAGTCCTGCTGCAGCTGAACTCTTCCCACCCTTTCCAGTTAAAACTCCTGAATATGTACAAGAACTTGCAAGCTTAGAGGAAGGGCTGTGGAGCCACACCAGCGACAGCACACAGGCCGACTTGGTGCCTGCAGGCCAGTCAGGATGGTCCTGGCCCCAGATGCACTTCTGGAAGCTTTCCATTTCCCTGCCTGAGATACCCCTCCTGCCACGGCCCCCACTGCTTTTTTACTTCCTCACCTCTGCCTGGGGAGAAATTCCAGCGGCAGGTATCGGTGACACATCCTCTTCTTTAGCAGGTGGCAGCCTGGCATCTCCTGCAGAAAGTCCAGCAGAGCCCCACTCACACTGGGCCACCCACAAAGCCGTGGCCCCTCACTCCCTCCCACCAGCACAGCCCCGGCACTGCCTACGGGGCAGAGAATATGGCGTCAGTCACAGCTAGAAGGGCTGTCGCTCACTGGAGAGCTGTTTATATTGCCCTCAACTCAGGCACACCTGTGGAGGGCTGGCAGGCAGTTTCAGGCTGCAAAAATCAGCCAATCCTCACCCCTCAGGGGCTCACAGTTGCAGAAAATGAAACTTGCTAAACGGGCCAGGCCCTAGGAACAGGTGTGGGCTCTTGAGAGTCAGGATAGACAAGGGGCTGCAGCTGCGGCTTGTTTTCTTATCATTTTATCTGGTCCATGAGTGGATAACAACTTCAAGAAGACCCTATCCTAATGAGAGGAACCCAGGAGTCAGGGAGAGGAGTGATGGTGGGTGGAGACAGAGGCCTGGTGCCCTGGCTGCAGTGGAAGTGTCTGGAAGACCAGGCAGAAAGAGCCTGCAGAGAGTGATAGCCATGGTCACAGACCTGTCAGAACTGCTGTTTGTTAGTTCAAGTCCTGCTCTGAGGTATTCTGTGTCAGCTGTGAGCGACAGGTGAGCAGGGGGTTCTCTGCAAGGTGGGCTATGTGCACAGTTCCTGTGTGTCCAGCCCTGCTGGGGTACCTGCCCAGGGGAGCTCTGTATCCTGGGAAGGGCCTGAGTAGGAGAGCCCAATGGGCTGCTGGGTAGCTGCAGAGGTGAGCTCCATACCCTGGGAGGGACTTGACCACGAGAGCCCCGTGGGCTGTGGGGTAGGGGTGCAGCCCAGGTGAGCTCCATATCCTGAGATTGGCCTGACCACGAGAGCCCCATGGGCTGCTGGAGACCTGATAAAGTATATCAGGACAGTCAGTGAAGCCACCGAGGATATACATCCAGTAGCTCCTATTTCCTACTCCCTGCTGGTCATTCTACCTTCCACCAGGCCATGGCATTCTGTATTAGACTTCAATGATGCCTTCTTCTGTATTCCATTCATCTCAGAGTCACAAGAATTTTTGGCTTGTGAGTGGCAGGACACAACATGCAACAAAAGAAATAATGCTGGGCCGTCCTGCCCCAATGGTTCAAAAATCCCCACACCATCATTGGGGAAATGTCCTCTAAAGACCTAAAAGTTCAACCTCTTTAAAAGGGAACCCTCCTTCAAAATGCAGATGACATTCTGATCGCCAGGCCTACTAAAGACGCCTCTGAACTACCTAGCCAAGAAAGGATAGAAGGTGTCCAAGAAAAACGCTCAAATATCCCAGGCTAAGGTGACATGCCTGGGCTTCATTCTCACAGATATTCGGAGAAACGCATCCCAGGATAGGGAAGAAGCCATTTGCAGCCTTACGTCTTCTAAAACTAGAAGACAGCTTAGGGGTTCTTGGGGAGGCCAAGGTTTTCTGCATCTGGATCCCTAACTACAGTGTCATAGCTGGACCTCTACATGAAACACTGACACGAAAAGATGATGATCCTTTTGAATAGAATCCAGAAGCAGCCTTTCAAGAATGGAAAGAGCAGTCAATACAGACCCTTGCCCAGGAACTGCCTAATTTAGCTAAACCCTTTGACCTTTACATACCCGGTCAAAGGTTAATCGCCCTTGGAGCCTTAGTGCAAAAACTGGGACCACTTGAAATGGAGCAACACAAGAATGCCCTTCAGGTATGATAAACTATGGTCACCAAGGGCTTTGCCCACCGACTCATCAGGCCAGGATACTGGGGTATCTAAAAAGCTGGAAATCAGCAGCCCACAAGGCCAGCTCCCTCCTAAGGGAAAAGGACCCCACGTGGTGATCCTAACCACCCATCATGCCCTGAAGTTGCAGGGGTCGCTCTGTGGACACACTGACCTCGAGTGAGGAGGCCCTCCAACTCCAACCTCCAGAGAGATAAACGGGGGCAACGGGCCCCCAAGATGACTCGTGTGACCATCACTTGACCTGGAGTTTCTCTCAGAAAACGACAAGACTGTGCCCCGAAAGAGCAGACTACTGCTTGCAGGACTTACTGCACCCAGAGGGGAGCTAATAAGCTTGGCGGGGGAAACGTATATCACGCTTTCACCATAGAAAACCCTACAGACACCGCGGTGATGGTGGCCAATATGACCGGCTGGACTGCTGGCTACTTCTAAAGGCCGTTGACTCAGTGGACGTCATGGTCCTGGATCACCACTGACCCTGGACTGTCTGGGAGTTGCGCGGGCAGGGCTCTGACACATGGTGCTGTTTGTACATTAATTCAGGGACCTAATTAAAGAAAGCACAGACTACTGGTCAGAGCATCTAGTCTGGCAAAAACTGTCAGCCTAAGGTCGCCGAACATATGTGGGGTGGGGTGAAACCTGCCACCGCAGCATCTCTGCACCTCTCTTTCCTGGACCCTTAAAGGTCATTAGAATCTGTAACACTTCCAATGCTGGTGCTCAGGCGGACGAGAAGTGAGGCAGGAGGCCTTGGGACAATCAACCTCACCAGGAGGCTGGAGGGGAGACGTTTTGCCCCTCCCCCCATGTATCAGGGCTCCCACCACAGCATGAAGCAGTTACAAAAGAGGGGTCTGCACCCTCAACACCCCAAGAATAAGGAACGGAACAAAAAGCAGAGGAGGTGTTCGTCTCCGGCAACGTTCATTAAAAATTCCTGGGAGATAAAAGAGAATCTGGGCAATTAAATAAAGTCTAACCTGTTTTTCCTTTGTGCTTTGTCTAATTTCACGTGCTCCTAGGGTTCCGCATGCAGAGGTCCCACACCCGGCACTTCAGACCCGATTTCCTAGTGCAGAATGGCTGGGTCGACACCTCAGCTAGCGGGGTCCCATGCAGACTCCGCGGCATAGAGCCTGAGCTGCAGCCAACGCAGCCCTCGAGAGCTCCATCCCCTCCCTCCCACTGACGCTGCCGGGGACCCTACACAGCAGCCCATCCCACAGCCCATGGGGGAGTGCACGATCTCACCTCTCCATTCTGTTTTCAAAATAATGTTTCCTTTGCTTCTGAACCAAACTCAGTCTTGATCTGTTGGCTCCAATGACACTGGGCACGGGGACTCCTGTTGGGGTCCACTCTGGAGGATCAGTAACAGAAATTGAGAACATTGTAACTTCAATGAACAGATGTGTGAGCCAAACTGTAGTTAACATAGAGCAGTGTATAATGCTCGGGTAAAATAAGATGTTTCTAAGACTTACATTTGATATTTCCATCACTTTCCTATAAGCAAGTTCAGTGAAGACGTCTGTCTTATTTGTCAGGTCAACATTAGAGAAATGAAGTGATTTATTTCCATGGATGTACATCGAATACTCTTGGCTGAAGCTTCAATCTTGTTTTGAATGCTTTTCCACTGTAAATGATACCTCTCTTTCAGCTCCCCCATTTCTGAGAAGTATAAAATCTTATAATTTATTATTACCAAAGGGGAAAGGTAGGAGAAGGGATAAATTAACAGTTTGGGATTAACACATACACACTGCTATGTATAAAATAGATCATCAACAAGGAACTACTGTATAGCACAGGGAACTACACTGAATATTTTGCAATAACCTACAAGGGGAAATAATGTGAAAAAGAATAGATATTTTTATTGACATCATCTATCAATGACAGATAAAATGTAACCTAAGCAAGGCCGATGGTGAGCGCTTCTGACCCTGAAGATTTCAGTCATCTAAAGTTTGGGCTCTGCCTATTTCCCTAGGCCCTTAAAGGACATACGTGTAGCCGTAGCTTAAAAATTCCCCAGTTTGGGGTTCGGGGAGGCACTGATTTGGAAAAATCCCTGGTGTTCTCCTTACATGCACGGGACCCTTCCTACAGCTAAAACATGCCTGTCACACCTAGAGGATGGTACACCGTTTGATCGGAAAGAGTTTGGAAAAGGCACCTCATCTCCTCATCGCCTGGTGCTCGGGTTCAACCCTCCAGCATCTTTCCTAACAATCTCCTCACTTGGGGATATCAGCACCGTCAACATCCTGTTACACACAGTTTGGAATTTGTCCAGAGGTTGAAGCGGAAGGATGAGAAAAATTTAGAGACAAGTCTTAGGTGTTCGGACAGGCACATGCCACTCTAATTTCCAATCCAGAAGACAAATTCATCAAAGGCTAGAATTGCCCACGGAAACAGAATAGGGCTAGAGGAAATCCCGCTGTTTTGTGTCCAGTTTCCAAAAACACAAGTTGAAAAATGGAACTCAGGGGCACTAAAATTCATGAAACTGCAGAGTTGAAAATATCTATCGTCGAAAAATGTCTTGAGGTAAGTCACAGAAAAGGACTTGTAAGCAAGGGAGAGTGGCAGGAAACAGATTTGAAGAGGTAGAAAGGACTCCCCATTAAAGCACAAGAAAAGGGGCTGAACATCGCCAATGATGCAGTTGGCCAAAAAGGGTGTATGCATTTTTTCTGAATATATTCAAGTAAAGGCCATACACACTTTTTATCCAACCCAACAGGTGGGCACTGGAAATCAATATCACAAAATGTATCACTTCACATCAGTCAGAAGGGCCATCCACATAAAGTGTAAACACCAGAAATGCAGGACAGGGCGAGGAGAAAAGGGAGCCCTGTGAGGCTGATAGTGGAAATGTAATTTGCCAACGGCCACTCTGGAGAAGTGTATTGTGTTTGCTAAAACATCTAAAAAATGAGCTACAGAGCATAGGGCACTTGCACTCATGGGCGTGTACCTTGGGAAAAACAAAAATCGACAGAAAACAGGCACCCGAACGTTTACCACCTCTCTGTTAAAAAGGGCCTCAACTTGGATATAACCTAAATGTCCCTGGAAGGATAAAATGGATAAAAGAGATGGGGTACTTATGTAGAGTGGAATATTACTCATCCAGAAATCAATGAAATAAGGCCAGTTGTAACAACTCTGGAGGAGTTACATACGATCATTCTGAGTGACATATGTCAGAAAGAAAAAGACACATATCATAAGATGTCACTTAAAGGTGGAATCAAAAATGGCTACACATGAAATAAATTACAAAACAGAAACATAGTCAAATATGTAGAAAATAGACATAAGGCTGCTAAATGGGAAAGGTGGGGAATGGTGAGGTATTATCCAGGAGGTTGAAATTAGCAAAGATACCATTCCAAGTACCAAATTGAATAACTGACAAGGCCTACACGGTACCTCAAAGAACTGCACTCAGCCCACTCAAGTCACTGGAAAATAATACATATGACTGGTAAGCATCTGAAAAAGAAGTTATTGTTGTCTCACAGTACATGAATCAAGTGGATGTACAGCAGCAAAAAACAGAGCTTTGAAAATCAGCTGTAACCAATATAAAAATAAATTTAAAACTATTTATAAAAACAGTGAGACAGGCAAAAATTCTTACAACTTTTGTTGAAGGGCTACGATGTAACATGGATTGAACACATGTAGACCCACAGCAGGATGATTATATAAGGCTGGAAGCTATGCACGCTAAGAGATGTTAGAGAGGCTGGGTGAGGAAATGCAGACCTTTTAAAGTAATACTGCCTGGTACCCATTCCATGGGTCCCAAATCTGCAGGTTCAAGGGAATCTTCTGACAGCGAAAACATGCCTGGGAAACCGAGATGAATGTACACCGTGTGCTCAGGAAAGGTGTCTAAAATGCACCTCATTTTTGATCTCCTGGTGCTGGGGTTCGCCATTCCAGCCACATTACTAACAATCTCCCCACTTGGAGAATCAGCACCTTTAACCTCCTGTTTCACACAGTTTGCAATTTGTGCAGAGGATAAATGGGAAGAGGGGGAACCAATGAGAGATTAGCTGTAGGACTTTTGACAGGCACATGTCACTCTAATTTCCCATTAGGAAGAAGAATTAACCAAAGGCTCAGCCTGCCTCCCCAGAACCAGAATAGGGCCAGAAGTAATCCAATGGTTTGGCGGCCAGCTCACAAAAAAAGCGAGTTGCAAAATGGAGCTCAGGAGCAGACAATTCAAAGACCTGCAAAGATATAAATGATAACCAACGTCCAAAAATATATTCAGGTAAGGTAACGAAGAGGATCTGAATGAGAGGCAGAATTGCAGGAAACAGATTTCAAAAGGTAGATTGTACTCACATTTAAAGCATATGAAAAGCAGCAGAATTTCTAAAATGATGCGGTTGGGCAAAAGGGTGTATGCGTTTTTTTCGTGAATATCTTCAGGAAAAAAACACATGCAGAGTTTTTGGCCAACCAAGCAAGAGGGAAATGCAAATCCACACAACAAAGAAGTCTCAATTTCCACTGCTCAGAAAGGCCATCCAAAAAATGTGTACAAACCAGAAATGCAGGAGAGGCCATGGAAAACAGGGAGCCTAGTCACGCTGATGGGTGGGGTATAAATATCCAAGAGCCACTCTGAAGAAGTGTATGCTGTTTTTAAAACATCTAAAATACAAAGCCCCAGAGCAAGGGGATTTCAACTCATGGACATATAACTTGGGAAGACTAAATGTCAATAAGACACAGGCACCCCAAAGTTTAGGGCTGCTCTGCATACAAGAACCTCAACTTTGGTACACCTAAAATATCCCAGGAAAAAGAGAAATGCATAAAGAACTTGTGGTAATTTTGCACAACGGAATATCACTCAGACGTGAAATCAATGTATATAAGGCCAGTAGCAGCATAATGAGTGGATTTACGTATGATGATTTTAAGGGAAATTAGTCACACAGAAAAAGAATCTTATCATAAGATATCACTTATAGAGGGAATGTCAATATCACAACACATGAACTGAATTAGGAAAGAGAACAGAGTCTCACATTTAGCAAAAATCTCTTATGCCTGCTTCAGGAGAAAGGAGAGGTGGGGTGATGCATAAAACCAGAGTTTGATATTAGCACAGGTACCATTCCATAAACCAAATACAGAATAGACAAGACCTACACCTTCCTCAGTGAACGGGACTCAACACCCCTATGCCCCACAGAGGAATATATCTGACTACTAAGAATCTTATAACTTATGTATTGATATGTCTCCGTAAGGGAATCAATTGTGTCTAGACTGGCATAAACACGTCAGTGAAAATCAGCTCAACCCCATTATAAAAATGAATTTCAAAAAAAACCCCAAAAAACAGCGAAATTCTTACACAATTCCTTCAGGGGTTCTGATGAAACCTGGAATGACCCTATCTGCAAAGACAGCTGGATGAGACATAAGGCTGGACACTTGGGACTGAGAGGACTGGTGAGATTGGGAGAGAAAATGCAGACCTTTTAAAGTAGTAATGCATGCCACCATTCCATGTGTCCCAAATCTCCAGGTAGAAGGGAATATCACTACAATTATAACATGTATGGGAAACCTAGAAAATGGACACCCTGTGATGGCGAAAGGTTTCTAAAACTCTCCTAATTTTTCCTCTCCTTGTGCTCCACTTTGGCATTCCAACTGCTTTACTATCAATCTCCCAACTTAGGAGAGTCAGCCCCTATAACCTCCTGGTTCGCACAGTTTGCTAATTGTGCAGAGGATGAAAGGGAAGAGGGAGAACCAATCAGAGAGTAGATGTAGGCATTTGGACGGGCACATGTCACTCTAATTTCCCGGCAGGAAGAAGAATTAACCAAAGACTCAGCCACCCACAGGGAACCAATATAGCCACCCCTGGAACCAGTATAGGTCCTGAAGCAAAATTGTGGATTTGCGGCCAGCTCACAAAGATGGGATTTGAAAATTGGAGCTCAGGGGCACAGCAATTCACAAACCTGCAGACTTATAAAGTACTACTCTCTTCCAAAAATCTGTTGAGTGAAGGCAATGAAGCGGCCTTGAAAATGAGGCAGAATTGCACAAAATATATTTCAAGAGGTAAATTGGAATCGCCTTTAAAGCACAGGAAAAGCATCCCAACTTGGACAGAGATGCACTTGGCCAAAAAGGGCGTATGCCTTTTCTCCTGAATATATTCAGAAGAAAACGCATACACCCTTTTTGGCCAATCAAGCAAGCGTGCAATACAAATCCACGCTACAAAGAATTGTCACTTACCACTGGTCAAAAGGGACATCCGAATATCTGTAACAACCAGAAAGGTTGGGCTTCCCTGGTGGCGCAGTGGTTGCGAGTCTGCCTGCCGATGCAGGGACACGGGTTCGTGCCCCGGTCTGGGAGGATCCCACGTGCCGCGGAGCGGCTGGTCCCGTGAGCCATGGCAACTGGGCCTGCGCGTCCGGAGCCTGTGCCCCGCAATGGGAGAGGCCACAGCAGTGAGAGGCCCGCATACAGCAAAAAAAAAAAAAAAAAAAAAAAAAAAAAAAAAAAAAAAAAAAAACAGAAAGGCAAGAGTGAGATGGCAAGGGCATGAAGCAATGTGATCCCAATGGTCATGGAGGATTGTGATGACAAGCGCATGGAGAATTGTGATGACAAGATTATGTACCATTTTGTTGACAAAGGCAAGGAGCATTATGATGACAAGGTTCATGGAGCACTGTGATGACAAGCATCACGGAGCATAGTGATTACAGGGGTCATGGAGCATTGGGATGACAAGCGCATGGATCATTGTGATGACAATGGTCATGGAGCATTTTAATGACAAGAGTCCCGGATCATTGTGTTGTCAGGGTTCATGCAGCGTTGTGATGACAGTGGTCATGGAGCATTGTGATGACAGGGGTCATGGCGCATTGTGATGAGAAGGTCATGGAGCATTGGGCTGAAAATGTCCATGGAGTACCGTGATGACAGGGTTCATGGAGCATTGTGATGACAAGGTACTGGAGCACTGTGATGAGAAGACCATGGAGCCTTGTGATGACAAGTCTCATGGAGCATTCTGATGAAAAGTGCCATGGAGCATTGTGATTACAGGGGTCTTGGAGCATTGTGATGACAAGGGCATGGAGCATTGGGATGAGAAGGCCATGGAGCGTTCTGATGACATGCATCATGGAGCTTTGTGATGACAAGGGCATGGAGCATTGTGATTACAGCGGTCTTGGAGCACTGTGATGAAAAGGGCATGGATCATTGTGATGAAAAAGGCATGGAGCCTTGTCATGACAGGGTTCAAGGAGCAAACTGACAACAAGTGTCAGGGAGCATTGTGATGACAAGGGTATTGAGTATTGTGATGACAAAGGTCATGGAGCACTGTGATGAGAAGACCATGGATACTTGTGATGACGAGCGTCATGGGGCGTTGTGATGATAAGTGTTATGGAACATATTGATCACAAGGATTTAGAGCATTTTGATGACAGAGGTCATGGAGCATTTTGGTTTCATTGTGATGACAATAGCGTGAAGCATTATGATGATGGGCCTGGTGCATTGTGATGACAGGGTTCATGGAGCATTGAGATGAAAAGGGGCATGGAGCATTGCGATTACAGGAGTCTTGGAGCATTGTGATGACAAAGGCATGGAACATCGTGAATGAGAAGGCCATGGAGCATTCTGTTGACATGCGTCATGGAGCTTTGTGATGACAAGGGCATGGAGCATTGTGATTACAGGGGTCTTGGAGCATTGTGATGACAAGGGTCATGGAGCCTTGTGATGACAAGGCTGTGGAACATTGTGATGGCAGGGGTCATGGAGCATTGTTATGACAGGGGTAATGGAGCATTGTGATGACAAGGGCATGGAGCATTGGTCTGAAAAGTTTCATGGATTATTGTGATGAGAGGGGGCAAGGAGCATTGTGATGACAAGGGCATGGAACACTGTGATACATGGGTCATGGAGGATTGTAATGAGAAGCGCATGGAGCATTGTGATAAGAATGGCATCGAGCATTGTGATGAAAAGCATCATGGAGCCTGTGATGACAAGGGCATGGAACAATGTGATGAGAGGGTTCATGGAGCATTGTGATGACAATGGCATGCAGCATTGTGATGACAAGGGTCATTGAGCTTTGTAATGACAAATGTCATGGAGCATTTTGATGACAAGTGTGTGGTGCATTCTGTTGTGAAGGGCAGGGAGCATTGTGATGACAGGGGTTATGGAACATTGTGATGTCAGGGGAATGGAGCATTGTGATGATAAAGGCATGTAGCATTGTTGTGACAAGGGTCATGGAATATTGTGATGACAGGGGTGAGGGAGTATTGTGTTGACTAGTGATTGAACATTGTGATATCAGTGGTGAGAGAGCATTTTGATGAGAAGTGCATGGAGCAGTGTGATGACAAGGTTTATGGAGCATTGTGATGACAAAGATGTGGAGCATTGTGATGACAAGTGCATGGCACATTGTGATGCCATGGGTCATGGAGTATTGTGCTAACAAAGGCATTGATCATTGGGAGGACAAGGGTCACCAAGCATTGTGATGAAATGTTCATGGAGCTCTGTGGTGACAAAGGTCACAGAGCATTGTGATGACGAGGGCATGGACCATTGTAATGACAAAGGTCATGAAGCATTGTGATGACTGGAGTCATGGAGCATTGTGATGACAGGGGTCATAGAGCATTGTGATGAAAGGGCATGGAGCATTGTGATGACAGGGGCATGTTGCATTGGTTTGACAAGTTTCAGGGATTATTGTGATGACAGTGGGCATGGCGCATTGTGATGACAAGGGCATGGAGCATTGTGATGAGAAGGTCATGGAGTATTGTGAAGAAGGGTGTCAGGGAGCATTGTGATGACATATGTCGTGGTCCATTGCGATGACAATGGAATGGAGCATTGTGATGCCAAGTGTCATGGAGGATTGTGATGACAAAGGTAATGGAACATTTTGATGACAAGCGCTTGGGGCATTGTGATGACAAGGGTCATGGAGCATTGTGATAACAAGGGCCATTGAGAATTTTGATGACATGTTCATGAAGCATTGTGATGACAATCACATGGAGCTTGCTGTGACAGGGATCATGGAGCAGTGCGATGAAAAGTGCATAGAGAATTGTGATGACAAAGCATGTAACACTGTGATGAAAAGCATCATGGAGCACAGTGATTCCAAGAACGTGGAGAATTGTTATGACAGGGGACATGGAGCATTGTGATGACCAGGGCATGGAGTATTGTGATGGCAAGACCGTGGAGCATTGTGATGAGAAGACCATGGATAATTGTGATGATGAGCGTCATGGAGCACTGTAATGACAAGGGGTATGGAGCATTGTGATCACAGGGGTCATGGAGCATTGTGATGACAAGGTTCATGGAGCATTCTGATGACAAGCTTGTGGAGTATTTTGATGACAATGACATGGAGCATTTTGATGAAAATGGCATGGGGCATTGTGATGAAAAAGACATGGAGCCTTTTCATGACAGTTTTCAGGGAGCATTCTGACGACAAGTGTCAGGGAGCATTGTGATGACAAAGGTCATGGAGAATTGTGACGACAAGGGCATGGAGTATTGTGATGACAAGCACATGGAGCTTGCTATGACGGGGTCATGGAGCATTGTGATGACAAGTGCATAGAGAATTGTGATGACAAAGCATGTAACACTGTGATGAGAAGTGTCATGGAGCATAGTGATGCCAAGATCGTGGAGAATTGTGATGACAGGGGACATGGAGCATTGTGATGACCAGGGCATGGAGCATTGTGATGGCAAGATCGTGGAGCACTGTGATGAGAAGACCATGGATAATTGTAATGACGAGGGTCATGGAGCACTGTAATGACAAGGGGTATAGAGCATTGTGATGACAGTGGTCATGGAGCATTGTGATGACCGGGGACATGGAGCATTGTGATGCCCAAGGCATGGAGCACTGTGATGGCAAGACCGTGGAGCATTGTGATGAGAAGACCATGGATAATTGTGATGAGGAGCGTCATGGAGCACTGTAATGACAAGTGGTATGGAGCCTTGTGATGACAGGGGTCATGGAGCATTGTTATGACAGTGGTCATGGAGCATTGTGATGACAAGTGTCATGGAGCATTTTGATGACAAGGGCGTGGAGCATTGTGATGAGAAGACCATGGACAATTGTGATTACGAGTGTCATGGAGCACTGTAATGACAGCAGTATGGAGCATTGTGATGACAGGGGTCATGGAGCATTGTGATGACTGGGGACATGGAGCATTGTGATGACCAGGGCATGGAGCATTGTGATGGCAAGACCGTGGAGCACTGTGATGAGAAAACCATGGATAATTGTGATGACGAACATCATGGAGCACTGTAATGACAAGGGGCATGGAGCATTGTGATGACAGGTGTCATGGAGCATTGTGATGACAGGGGTCATGGATCATTGAGATGACAAAGGTCACGGAGCATTCTGATGACAAGCTTGTGGAGTATTGTGATGACAATGGCATGAAGCATTGTGATGAAAAGGGCATGGATCATTGTGATGAAAAAGGCATGGAGACTTGTCATGACAGGGTTCAATGAGCATACTGATGACAAGTGTCAGGGAGCATTGTGATGACAAGTGTATTGAGAATTGTGATGACAAAGGTCATGGAGCATTGTGATGAGAAGTCCATGGATAATTGTGATGACCAGCGTCATGGGGCGTTGTGATGACAAGTGTTATGGAACATTGTGATCACAAGGGTTTGGAGCATTGTGATGAGAGAGGTCATGGAGAATTTTGATTTCATTGTGATGACAATAGCATGAAGCATTATGATGATGGGCATGGTGCATTGTGATGACAGGGTTCATGGAGCATTGAGATGAAAAGAGTCATGGATCATTGTAATAACAAGGGTCTTGGAGCATTGTGATGACAAGGGCATGGAGTATTGTGATGAGAAGGCCATGGAGCATTCTGATGACATGCGTCAGGGAGCTTTGTGATGACATGGGCATGGAGCATTGTGATTACAGGGGTCTTGGAGCATTGTGATGACAAGGGCCATGGAGTCTTGTGATGACAAGGCCGTAGAACATTGTGATGGAAGGGGTCACGCAGCATTGTTATGACAGGTGTAAGGGAGCATTGTGATGACAAGGGCATGGAGCATTGGTCTGAAAAGTTTCATGGATTATTGTGATGAGAGTGAGCATGGAGCATTGTGATGACAAGGGCACGGAACACAGTGATACATGTGTCATGGAGGATTGCAATGACAAGGGCATGGAGCATTGTGATGACAAGCGTCATGGAGCTTTGTGATGACAACAGCATGGAGCAATGTGATGAGAGGTTTCATGGAACTTTGTGATGACAATGGCATGGAGCATTGTGATTCCAAGGGTCATGGAGCTTTGTGGTGACATAGGCCATGGAGCATTTTGATGACAAGGGCGTGGTGCATTGTGATGAGAAGGGCAGGGAGCATTGTGATGACAGGGTCATGGAGCAATTGGATGAAAAGGGTCATGGAACATTTTGATGACAGTGTTTATGGAACATTGTGATGTTAGGGGTCATGGAGCATTGTGATGTAAAGGGTCATGGAGCATTGTGATGTCAGGGGTCATGGAGCATTGTGATGATAAGAGCATGTAGCATTGTTGTGACAAGGGTCATGGAACATTGGGATGACAGGGTGGAGGGAGTATTGTGTTGACTAGTTATGGAACATTGTGATATCAGTGGTGAGAGAGCATTTTGATGAGAGGTGCATGGAGCATTGTGATGACAAGGCTGTGGACCATTGTGATGAGAAACGCAGGGCACATTGAGATGACATGGGTCATGGAACATTGTGCTGACAAACGCATGGAACATTGTGATGACAAGGTTTATGGAGCATTGTGATGACAAAGATGTGGAGCATTGTGATGACAAGCGCATGACACATTTGATGCCATGTGTCATGGAGTAATGTGCTGACAAAGGCATGGAGCATTGTGATGACAAGGGTCACCGAGCACTGGGATGAAATGTTCATGGAGTGTTGTGGTCACAAAGGTTACAGAGCCTTGTGATGACGAGGGCATGGACCATTGTGATGACAAAGGTCATGAAGCATTGTGATGACTGGAGTCATGGAGCATTGTGATGACAGGGGTCATAGAGCATTGTGATGAAAGGGCATGGAGCATTGTGATGACAGGGGCATGTTGCATTGGTTTGACAATTTTCAGGGATTATTGTGATGACAGTGGGCATGGCGCATTGTGATGACAAGGGCATGGAGCATTGTGATGAGAAGGTCATGGAGTATTGTGAAGAAGGGTGTCAGGGAGCATTGTGATGACATATGTCATGGTCTATTGCAATGACAATGGAATGTAGCATTGTGATGCCAAGTGTCATGGAGGATTGTGATGACAAAGGTAATGGAGCATTTTGATGACAAGGGCTTGGAGCATTGTGATGACAAGGGTCATGGCGCATTGTGATAACAAGGGCCATTGAGAATTTTGATGACATGTTCATGAAGCATTGTGATGACAATCACATGGAGCTTGCTATGACAGGGGTCATGGAGCATTGCGATGACAAGTGCATAGAGAATTGTGATGACAAAACATGTAACACTGTGATGAGAAGTATCAGAGAGCATAGTGATACCAAGAACGTGGAGAATTGTGATGACAGGGGACATGGAGCATTGTGATGACCAGGGCATGGAGCATTGTGATGGCAAGACCGTGGAGCACTGTGATGAGAAGACCATGGATAATTGTGATGACGAGCGTCATGGAGCACTGTAATGACAAGGGGTATGGAGCATTGTGATGACAGGGGTCATGGAGCATTGTGATGACTGGGGACATGGAGCATTGTGATGACCAGGGCATGGAGCCTTGTGATGTCAAGATCGTGGAGCACTGTGATGAGAAGATCATGGATAATTGTGATGACGAGTGTCATGGAGCACTGTAATGACAAGGGGTATAGAGCATTGTGATGACAGTGGTCATGGAGCATTGTGATGACCGGGGACATGGAGCATTGTGATGCCCAAGGCATGGAGCACTGTGATGGCAAGACCGTGGAGCATTGTGATGAGAAGACCATGGATAATTGTGATGAGGAGCGTCATGGAGCACTGTAATGACAAGTGGTATGGAGCCTTGTGATGACAGGGGTCATGGAGCATTGTTATGACAGTGGTCATGGAGCATTGTGATGACAAGAGTCATGGAGCATTTTGATGACAAGGGCGTGGAGCATTGTGATGAGAAGACCATGGACAATTGTGATTACGAGTGTCATGGAGCACTGTAATGACAAGCGGTATGGAGCATTGTGATGACAGGGTCATGGAGCATTGTGATGACTCGGGACATGGAGCATTGTGATGACCAGGGCATGGAGCATTGTGATGGCAAGACCGTGGAGCACTGTGATGAGAAGACCATGGATAATTGTGATGACGAACATCATGGAGCACTGTAATGACAAGGGGCATGGAGCATTGTGATGACAGGTGTCATGGAGCATTGTGATGACAGGGGTCATGGATCATTGAGATGAAAAGTGTCACCGAGCATTCTGATGACAAGCTTGTGGAGTATTGTGATGACAATGGCATGGAGCATTGTGATGAAAAGGGCATGGATCATTGTGATGAAAAAGGCATGGAGACTTGTCACGACAGGTTTCAATGAGCATACTGATGACAAGTGTCAGGGAGCATTGTGATGACAAGTGTATTGAGAATTGTGATTACAAAGGTCATGGAGCATTGTGATGAGAAGTCCATGGATAATTGTGATGACGAGCGTCATGGAACACTGTAATGACAAGGGGTATGGAGCATTGTGATGACAGGGTTCATGGAGCATTCTGAAGACAATGATCAGGGAGCATTCTGATGACAAGCTTGTGGAGTATTGTGATGACAATGACATGGAGCGTTGTGATGAAAAGGGCATGGAGCATTCTTATGAAAAAGGCATGGAGCCTTTTCATGACAGTGTTCAAGGAGTATTCTGATGACAAGTGTCAGGGAGCATTGTGATGACAAGTGTATTGAGAATTGTGATGACAAAGGTCATGGAGCATTGTGACGACAAGTGCATGGAGTATTGTCATGAGAGTCATCATGGAGTGTTGTGATTTCAAGTGTTATGGAACATTGTGATCACAAGGGGTTGGAGCATTGTGATGACAGAGGTCATGGACCATTTTGATTTCAAGGAGCATGGAGCATTGTGATGACAAGGGCATGGAGCAATGTGATCCCAAGGTTCATGGAGGATTGTGATGAAAATTGTAATGGAGTATTGTGATGACAAGCTCATGGAGCATTGTGATGACAAGGTCATGTAGGATTTTGATGACACAGGCATGGAGAATTGTGATGATAAGGGTCATGGAGCACTGTGATGATAAGCGTCACGGAGCATTGTGATTACAGGGGTCATGGAGCATTGGGATGACAAGGGCATGGATCATTGTGATGACAAGTGTCATGGAGCATTGGGCTGAAAATGTTCATGGAGCATTGTGATGACAAGGGAATGGAGCATTGTGATGACAAGAGTCCCGGAACATTGTGTTGTCAGGGGTCATGGAGTGTTGTGATGACAGTGGTCATGGAGGATTGTGATGATATGGGTCATGGAACATTGTGATGAGAAGGTCATGAAGCATTGGGCTGAAAATGTTCATGGAGTATTGTGATGACAGGGGTCATGGAGCATTGTAATGAGAAGGGAATTGAGCACTGTGATGACAAGGTCCTGGAGCATTGTGATGGGAAGTCCATGGAGCCTTGTGATGACAATTCTCATGGAACATTCTGATGAAAAGGGGCATGGAGCATTGTGATTACAGGGGTCTTGGAGCATTGTGATGACAAGGGCATGGAGTATTGTGATGAGAAGGCCATGGAGCATTCTGATGACATGCGTCATGGAGCTTTGTGCTGACAAGGGCATGGAGTATTGTGATGAAAATGGCATGGATCATTGTTATGAAAAAGGCATGGAGCCTTGTCATGACAGGGTTCAAGGAGCATACTGACGACAAGTGTCACGGAGCATTGTGATGACAAGTGTAATGAGCATTGTGATGACAAAGTTCATGGAGCATTGTGATGAGAAGACCATGGATAATTTTGATGATGAGCGTCATGGGGTGTTGTGATGATAAGTTTTATGGAACATTGTGATCACAAGGGTTTGGAGCATTGTGATGACAGAGGTCATGGAGCATTTTGATTTCATTGTGATGACAATAGCCTGAAGCATTATGGTGATGGGCATGGTGCATTGTGATGACAGCGTTCATGGAGCATTGAGATGAAAAGGGGCATGGAGCATTGTGATTACAGGGGTCTTGGAGCATTGTGATGACAAGGGCAAGGAGCATTGTGATGAGAAGGCCATGGAGCATTCTGATGACATGTGTCATTGAGCTTTGTGATGACAAGGGCATGGAGCATTGTGATTACAGGGGTCTTGGAGCATTGTGATGACAAGGGTCATGGAGCCTTGTGATGACAATGGTGTGGAACATTGTGATGGCAGTGGTCATGGAGCATTGTTATGACAGGGGTAATGGAGCATTGTGATGAGAAGGGCATGGAGCATTGGTCTGAAAAGTTTCATGGATTATTGTGATGAGAGTGGGCATGGAGCATTGTGATGACAAGGTCACGGAACACTGTGATCCATGGGTCATGGAGGATTTTACTGACAAGGGCATGGAGCATTGTGATGAGAAGGGCATCAAACATTGTTTTGACAAGCGTCATGGAGCTTTGTGATGACAAGGGCATGGAACAATGTGATGAGACGGTTCATGGAACATTGTGATTCCAAGGGTTATGGAGCTTTGTGATGACAAAAGTCATGGAGCATTTTGATGTCAAGGGCGTGGTGCATTGTGATGAGAAGGGCAGGGAGCATTTTGATGACAGGGTCATGCAGCAATTTGATGAAAAGTGTAATGGAACATTTTGATGACAGGGGTTATAGAACATTGTGATGTCAGGGGTCATGGAGCTTTGGGATGAAAAGGGTCATGGAGCATTTTGATGACAGGGGTTATGGAACATTGTGATGTCAGGGGTCATGGAACATTGTGATGATAAGGGGATGTAGCATTGTGATGACAGGGGTCATGCAACATTGTGATTACAGGGGTGAGGGAGTATTGTGATGACTAGTGATGGAACATTGTGATATCTCTCTTGAGAGAGCATTTTGATGAGAAGTGCATGGAGCATTGTGATTACAAGGTTTATGGAGCATTACGATGACAAGGTTGTGGACCGTTGTGATGAAAATTACGTGGCACATTGTGATGACAAGGGTCATGGAGCATTGTTCTGACAAAGGCATGGAGCATTGTGATGACAAGGGTCATGGAGCATTGTGATGAAACGTTCATGGAGTATTGTGGTTACAAAGGTCACAGAGCCTTGTGATGATGTGGGCATGGACCACTGTGATGACAAATGTTATGAAGCATTGTGATGACTGGAGTCACAGAGCATTGTGATGACAAGGGTCATGGAGCATTGTGATGACAAGGGCATGGAGCATTGTGATGACAGGGGCATGGAGCATTGGTCTGACAAGTTTAATAGATTATTGTGATGACAGTGGGCATGGGGCATTGTGATGACAAGGGCATGGGGCATTGTGATGAGAAGGTCATGGAGTATTGTGAAGACAGGTGTCAGGGAGCATTGTGATGACATATGTCATGGTCCATTGTGATGACAATGGCATGGAGCATTGTGATGCCAAATGTAATGGAGGATTGTGATGACAAATATAATGGAGCATTGTGATGACTAGGGCTTGGAGCATTATGATGACAAGGGCCATTGAAAATTTTCATGACAAGGTCGTGAAGCATTGTGATGACAAGGTGTTGGAGCATTGTGATGAGAAAACCATGGAGCCTTGTGAGACAAGTCTCATGGAGCATACTGATGAAAAGGGGCATGGAGCATTTTGATTAGAGTGTCTTGGAAAATTGTGATAACAAGGGCATGGAGCATTGTGATGAGAAGGCCAAGGAGCAGTCTGATGACATGCGTCATTGAGCTTTGTGATGACAAGGGCATGGAGCATTGTAATTACAGGCGTCTTGGAGCATTGTGATGAAAAAGGCATGGATCATTGTGATGAAAATGGCATGGAGCCTTGTCATGACAGGGTTCAAGGAGCATACAGAGAACAAGTGTCAGGGAGCATTTTGATGACAAGTGTGTTGAGCATTGTGATGACAAAGGTCATGGAGCATTGTGAAGAGAAGACCATAGATAATTGTGATGACGAGCGTCATGGGGCATTGTGATGACAAGTGTTATGGAATATGGTGATCACAAGGGTTTGGAGCAGTGTTATGACAGAGGTCATGGTGCCTTTTGATTTCATTGTGATGACAATAGCCTGAAGCATTATGATGATGGGCATGGTGCATTGTGATGACAGGGTTCATGGATCATTGAGATAAAAAGGGACATGGAGCATTGTGATTACAGGGGTCTTGGAGCATTGTGATGAGAAGGGTCATGGAGCCTTGTGATGACAAGGCCATGGAACATCGTGATGGCAGGGATCATGGAGCATTGTTATCACAGGGGTAATGGAGCATTGTGATGGCAAGGGCATGGAGCATTCTGATGACATGCATCATGGAGCTCTGTGATGACAAGGGCATGTAGCACTGTGATTACAGGTGTCTTGGAGCATTGTGATGACAAGGGTCATGGAGCCTTGTGATGACAAGCCCGTGGAACGTTGTGATGGCAGTGTTCATGGAGCATTATTATGACAGGGGTAATGGAGCATTGTGATGACAAGGGCATGGAACATTTGTCTGAAAAGTTTCATGGATTATTGTGATGAGAGTGGGCATGGAGCATTGTGATGACAAGGGCACGGAACACAGTGATCCATGGGTCATGGAGGATTGTAATGACAAGGGCATGGAGCATTGTGATGAGAAGGGCATCGAGCAGTGTGATGACAAGCACCATGGAGCTTTTTGATGACAATTGCATGGAACAATGTGATGAGAGGTTTCATGGAGTATTGTGATGACAATGGCATGGAGCATTGTGATGCCAAGGGTCATGGAGCTTTGTGATGACAAAGGTCATGGAGCATTTTGATGACAAGGGCGTGGTGCATTGTGATGAGAAGGGCAGGGAGCATTGTGATGACATTGTCATGGACCAATTTGATGAAAAGGGTCATGGAACATTTTGATGAGAGGCGTTATGTAACATTGTGATGTCAGGGGTCATGGAGCATTTTGATGAAAAGGGTCATGGAGCATTTTGATGACAGGGGTTATGGAACATTGTGATGTCAGGGATCATCGAACATTGTGATGATAAGTGCATGTAGCATTGTGATGACAGGAGTCATGGAACATTGTGATGACAGGGTTGAGGGAGTATTGTGATGAATAGTGATGTAACATTGTGATATCAGTGGTGAGAGAGCATTTTGATTTGAAGTGCATGGAGCATTGTGATGACAAGGTTTATGGAGCATTGTGATGACAAGATTGTGGAGCACTGTGACGGCAAGCGCATGGTGCATTGTGATGACATGGGTCATGGAGCATTGTGCTGACAAGCGCATGGAGCATTGTGATGACAATGGTCATGGAGCATTGTGCTGAGAAAGGCATAGAGCATTGTGATGACAAGGGTCAAAGAGCATTGTGATGAAAAGTTCATGAAGCATTGTGGTTAAAATGGTCACAGAGACTGTTGATGACAAGGGCATGGACCACTGTGATGACAAAGGTCATGAAGCCTTGTGATGACTGGAGTCACGGAGCATTGTCATGACAGGGGTCATGGAGCATTGTGATAACAAGGGCTTGGGGCATTGTGATGACAAGGGCATGGAGCATTGGTCTAATAAGTTTCATGGCTTATTGCGATGACAGTTGGAATGGCGCATTGTGATGACAAGGGCATGGAGCATTGTGATGACCAGGTCATTCATTATTGTGAAGACAGGTGTCAGGGAGCATTGTGATGACATATGTAATGGCCCATTGTGATGACAATGCCATGGAGCATTGTGATGCCAAGTGTCATGGAGGATTCTGATGACAAAGGTAATGGAGCATTGTGATGACAATGGCTTGGAGCATTGTGATGACAAGGGTCAGGGAGCATTGTGCTGACAAGTGCATGGAAAATTGTGATGACAAGGGACATGGAGCATTCTGATGACAAGCTTGTGGAGTATTTTGATGACAATGGCATGGAGCATTGTGATGAAAACGGCATGGTGCATTTTGATGAAAAAGGCATGGAGCCTTTTTGTGACAGGGTTCAAGGAGCATTCTGACGACAAGTGTCAGGGAGCATTGTGATGACAAGTGTATCGAGAATTGTGATGACAAAGGTCATGGAGCATTGTGATGAAAAGGGCATGGAGTATTGTGATGACAGGCATCATGGAGCATTGTGATGACAAGTGTTATGGAACATTGTGATCACAAGGGTTTGGAGCATTGTGATGACAGAGGTCATGGATCATTTTGATTTCAAGGAGCATGGAGCATTGTGATGACAAGGGCATGGAGCAATGTGATCCCAAGGTTCATGGAGGATTGTGATGGCAATGGTAATGGAGTATTGTGATGACAAGTGCATAGAACATTGTAATGACAAGGTCATGTAGCATTTTGCTGACAAAGGCATGGAGCATTGTGATGACAGGTGTCATGGAGCACTGTGATGACAAGCGTCACGGAGCATTGTGATTACAGGGGTCATGGAGAATTGGGATGACAAGGGCATGCATCATTGTGATGACAAGTGTCATGGAGCATTGGGCTGAAAATGTTCATGGAGTATTGTGATGACAGGGGTCATGGAGCATTGTGATGACTAGGGAATGGAGCATTGTGATGACAAGAGTCCCGGATCATTGTGTTGTCAGGTGATATTGAGCGTTGTGATGACTGTGGTCATGGAGAATTGTGATGATATTGCTCATGGAGCATTGTGATGAGAAGGTCATGGAGCATTGGGCTGAAAATGTTCATGGAGTATTGTGATGACAGGGTTCATGGAGCATTGTGATGATAAGGGATTGGGGCATTTTGATGACAATGTCCTGGAGCATTGTGATGAGAAGACCATGGAGCCTTGTGATGACAAGTCTCATGGAGCATTCTGATGAAAAGGGGCATGGACCATTGTGATTACAGGGGTCTTGGAGCATTGTGATCACAAGGGCATGGAGCATTGTGATGAGAAGGCCATGGAGCATTCTGATGACATGCATCATGGAACTTTGTGATGACAAGGGCATGGAGCATTGTGATTACAGGGGTCTTGGAGCATTGTGATGAAAATGGCATGGATAATTGTGATGAAAAAGGCATGGAGTCTTGTCATGAAAGGGTTCAGGGAGCATACTGATGGCAAGAGTCAGGGAGCATTGTGATGACATGTGTATTGCGCATTGTGATGACAAATGTCATGGGGCATTGTGATGAGAAGTCCATGGATAATTGTGATGAGTAGCGTCATGGGGTATTGTGATGACAAGTGTTATGGAACATTGTGATCACAAGGGTTTGGAGCATTGTGATGACAGAGGTCATGGAACATTTTGATTTCATTGTGATGACAAGAGCATGAAGCATTATGATGATGGGCATGGTGCATTGTGATGACAGGGTTCATGGAGCATTGTGATGAAAGGTGGCATGGAGCTTTGGTCTGACAAGTTTCATGGATTATTTTGATGACAGTGGGCATGGCACATTGTGATGACAAGGGCATGGAGCATTGTGATGACAAGGTCATGGAGTATTGTGAAGACAGGTGTCAGGGAGCATTGTGATGACATATGTCATGTTCCATTGTGATGACAATAGCACGGAGCATTGTGATGCCAAGTGTCATGGAGGATTGTTGTGACAAAGGTAAAGGAGCATTGTGATGATAAGCGCATGGAGCATTGAGATGACAAGGGCCATTGATAATTTTAATGTCCATGTCGTGAAACATTGTGATGACTAGCGCATGGAGCTTCCTATGACAGGGGTCATGGAGCATTGCGATGACAAGTGCATGGAGTATTGTTATGACAAGAGCATATAACATTGTGATGAGAAGTGCCATGGAGCATTGTGATGACAAGGACGTGGAGAATTGTGAGGACAAGGGACATTGAGCTTTGAGATGACCAGGGCATGGAGCATTGTGATGGCAAAACCGTGGAGCATTGTGATAAGAAGACCTTGGGTAATTGTGATGATGAGCATCATGGAGCACTGTAATGACAAGGGGCATGAAGCATTGTGATGACAGGTGTCAGGGAGCATTGTGATGACAGGGGTCATGGAGCATTGTGATGACAAGGGAATGGAGCATTGTGATGACAAGGGTACGGAACATTGTGATGAAAAGTGCCATTGAGAATTTTGATGATAAAGTCGTGAAGCATTGTGATGACAAACACTTGGAGCTTGCTATGACAGGGGTCATGGAACATTGCAATGACAAGTGCATGGAGAATTGTGATGAAACGAGCATGTAACTTTGTGATGAGAAGTGTCATGTAGCATTGTGATGACAAGTACGGGGAGAATTGTTATGACAAGGGACATGGAGCATTGTGATAACCAGGGAATGGAGCATTGTGATGACAGGGGTCATGGAGCATTATTATGACAAGGGCCATGGTGCATTCTGATATAAGATATCACTTATGAAGGGACTGTAAACCTGGCTACATATGAACTGAATTAGGAAAGAGAACAGAGTCTCAGATTTAGAAAACACTCTTATGCTTGCTTAAGGGGGAAGGAGAGGTGGGGAGACTCACAAAACCAGAGTATGATATTAACACAGGTACCGTTCCATAATCCAAATACAGAAGAGACAAGCCCGACTCCTTCCTCAGTGAATGGGACTCAACACCCCTATTCCACACAGAGAAATATATCTGACTATTAAGGATCTTAAAACCTATGTATTGATATGTCTCCATAAGGGAACCAAGTGTGTCTAGAATGACATAAACACGGCAGTGAGAATCAGCTCAAACCCACTATAAAAAGGAATTTCAAAACAAAACAAAGAAACAGTGAAATTCTTACACAATACCTTCAGGGGTTCTGATGAAACTTGGAATGACCCTATCTACAACAACAGCTGGATGTGGCATAAGGCTGTTCACTTGGGACTGAGAGGATTGGTGAGATTGTGTGTGAAAATGCAGACGCTTTAAAGCAATAATGCCTGCCACTGATTCCATGGTTCCCAACTCTCCAGGTAAGGGAATATCACTACAGTTATAACATGTATGGGAAACCTAGAGAATGGACACCCTCTGATGGTGAAAGGTTTCTAAAACTCTACTAATTTTTTTCTCTCCATGTGCTCCAGCTTGACATTCCAACTGCTTTAATATCAATCTCCCAACTTGGAGAGTCAGCCCCTATAACCTCCTGGTTCGCACAGTTGGCACATTGTGCAGAGGATATAAGGGAAGAGGGAGAACCAATGAGAGAGTAGCTGTAGGCATTTGGACGGCCACATGTCAGTCTAATTTCCCGTCATGAAGAAGAATTAACCAAAGTCTGAGCCTGCCCCACACCCATAACTAGTATAGGTCCTGAAGCAAAATTGTGGGTTTGCGGTCAGCTCACAAAAACACAAGTTGAAAAATGGAGCTCAGGGGCACAGCAATTCACTAACTTGCAGAGTTATAGAGGACTACTCTCTTCCAAAAATCTGTTGAGGAGAAGCCATGAGGCGGACTTGAAAATGAGGGAGATTTGAACGAAACAGATTTCCAGAAGTACATTGGAATCGCCTTTAAACACAGGAAAAGCATCACAACTTCGACAATTATGGAATTGTCCATAAAGGGCGCATGTGTTTTCTCCTGAATATATTCAGGAGAAAACGCATACACCCATTGTGGCCAACCAAGCAACCGCACAATGCAAATCTGCACTACAAAGAAGTATCACTTCCCACCAGTCAAAAGGGATATCCGTAAAATGTGTAAAAACCAGAAAGGCAAGAGGGGCTCTGGAGAACAGGGAGCCTTGTTATGCTGATGGGTGGGATGTAGATTGCCAACAGTCACTCTGGAGGAGTGCATTGTGTTCCCTAAAATAATTACTCAACAGAGCTTCACAACCTAAGGCACTTCCAGTCATGGGAATATACCTTGGGAAAATTGAAAATCAATAAGACACAGCCAAACCAAAATATAGGGCAGCACTGCTTACAAGAACCTCGACTTCGGGACACCTTAAATAACCCAGGAAAGACAAAAATGGTAAAGAAATTGTGGTACATACGTATGATGGAATATCCCTCAGCCATGAAGTCAATGTCATAAGGCCAGTAGCAGCATAATGATGGGATTCACGTACCATGATTCTAACTGAAAAAATCACACAGAAAAAGAAACTTATCATAAGATATCACTTATGAAGGGTGTATAAACATGGCTACACATGGAATGAATTAGGAAAGGGAACAGAGTCTCATATATAGAAAACACTCTTATGCATGCTTAAGGGGAAAGCAGAGGTGGGGTGATGAATAAAACCAGAGTTTGATATTAGCACAGGTACGGTTCCATAATCCAAATACAGAATAGACAAGACCTACTACTTCCTCTGTGAACGGGACTCAAAACCCCATATTTCCTGCAGAGGAATATATCTTACTAGTAAGAATCTTAAAACTTATGTATTGATATGTCTCCGTAAGGGAATCAAGTGTGTCTAGACTGGCATAAACATGGCAGCGAGAATCAGCTCAAACCCACTATAAAAAGGAATTTCAAAAACAAAACAAAAAAACTGGGAAATTCTTTACAATTCCTTCAGGGTCTGTGATGAAACCTGGAATGACCCTATCTACAATGACAGTTGGATGTGGCATAAGGAGGGACACTAGGGACTGAGAGGATTGATGAGATTGGGTGAGCAAATGCAGACCCTTTAAAGCAATATTGCATGGCACCCATTTCATGGGTTTCAACTCTCCGGGTTGAAGGGAATATTACTATAGTTATAACATGTACGGGGAACGTAGAGAACGGACACACTGTGAATACGAAAGGTTTCTAAAACTCAACGAATAGTCCCTCTCCTGGTGCTCCGGTTTGACTTTCCATCTGCTTTACTATCAATCTCCCAACTTGGAGAGAGAGCCCCTTTAACCTCCTGGTTCGCACAGGTTGCCAATTTGGCAGAGGATGAAAGGGAAGAGGGAGAACCAATGAGAGAGTAGCTGTTAGGCATTTGGACGGACACATATCACTCTAAATTCCCGACAGAAAGAAGAATTAACCAAAGTCTCAGCCACCCACCGGGAACCAGTATAGGTCCTGAACCAAAATTTTGGACTTGCGGGCCGCTCACCAAAAACGAGTTGAAAAATGGAGCTCAGGGGCACAGCAATTCACAAACTGGCCGAGTAATAATGGACAACTATCATCCAAAAATCTGTTGAGGGAAGGCAGCGAGGTGGATTTGAAAGCGAGGTAGAATAGCAGGAAACAGATTTCAAGAGGTACGTTGGAATCGCCTTTAAAGCACAGGAAGAGGGGCACAACTTCGACAATGATGCACTTGGCCAAAAAGGGCGTATGCGTTTTCTCCTGAATATATTCAGGAGAAAATGCATACGCCCTTTCTGGCCAAGCAAGCAAGCGGGCATGCAAATCTGCACTACAAAGAAGTATCACTTCCCACCGGTCAAAAGGGACATCCACAAAATGTGTAAAAACCAGAAAGGAAACACAGGCCCTGGAGAACAGGGAGCCTTGTTATGCTGATGGGCGGGATGTAAATTGCCAACTGCCTCTCTGGAGGAGTGCATTGTGTTCCCTAAAACAAGTAAAGAACAGAGCTACAGAGCCAAGGGCACTTCCAATCTTGGGAATATACCTTGGGAAATCTGAAAATCAATAAGACAGAGCCACCCCAAAATTTAGGGCTGCACTGCTTACAAGGACCTCAACTTGGGTACACCTTAAATATCCCAGGAAATATAAAAATGGTTCAAAACATTGTGGTACTTACGTACGATGGAATATCCCTCAGCCATGAAATCAATGTCATAAGACCATTAGCAGCAAAATGGGTGGATTCAGGTACGATGATTCTAAGTGAAATGAGTCACACAGAAAAAGAAACTAATCATAAGATATCACTTATGAAGATCCTGTAAACATGGCTACACTTGAACTGAGTTAGGAAAGAGAACAGTGTCTCACATTTAGAAAACACTCTTATTCCTGCTTAAGGGGGAAGGAGAGGTGGGGTGATGCATAAAACCAGAGTTTGATATAAGCACAGGTACCGTTCCAAAAACCAACTATGGAAGAGAAAAGACCTACACCTTCCTCAGTGAAAGGGACTCAAAACCCCATATTTCCTGCAGAGGAATATATCTGACTAGTAAGAATCTTAAAACCTATGTATTGATATGTCTATGTAAGGGAATCAAGTGTGCCTAGGCTGGCATAAACATGGAAGGGAGAATCAGCTCAAACACACTATAAAAAGGAATTTCAAAAACAAAACAAAAAAACTGGGAAATTCTTTACAATTCCTTCAGTGACTCTGATGAAACCGGGAATGACCCTATCTACAACGACAGCTGGATGTGGCATAAGGGTGGACACTTGGGACTGAGAGGATTGGTGAGATTGGGTGAGCAAATGCAGACCGTTTAAAGCAATAATGCATGGCACCCATTCCATGGGTCCCAACTCTCCAGGTTGAAGGGAATATTACTACAGCTATAACATGTACGGGAAACCTAGGGAACGGACACACTGTGAATACGAAAGGTTTCTAAAACTCAACGAATAGTCCCTCTCGTGGTGCTCTGGTTTGACTTTCCATCTGCGTTACTATCAACCTCCCAACTTGGAGAGACAGCCCCTTTAACCTCCTGGTTCGCACAGGTTGCCAATTTGGCAGAGGATGAAAGGGAAGAGGGAGAACCAATGAGAGAGTAGCTGTTAGGCATTTGGACGGGCACATATCACTGTAATTTCCTGGCAGGAAGAAGAATTAACCAAAGTCTCAGCCCCCCACCGGGAACCAGCATAGGTCCTGAACCAAAATTTTGGACTTGCGGTCAGCTCACCAAAAACGAGTTGAAAAATGGTGCTCAGGGGCACAGCAATTCACAAACTGGCCGAGTAATAAAGGACAACTATCGTCCAAGAATCTGTTGAGGGAAGGCAACGAGGCGGACTTGAAAGCGAGGCAGAATAGCAGGAAACAGATTTCAAGAGGTACGTTGGAATCGCCTTTAAAGCACTGGAAGAAGGGCACAACTTCGACAGTGATGCACTTGGCCAAGAAGGGCGTATGCGTTTTCTCCTGAATATATTCAGGAGAAAACGCATACGCCCTTTTTGGCCAAGCAAGCAAGCGGGCAAGCAAATCTGCACTACAAAGAAGTAACACTTCCCACCGGTCAAAAGGGACATCCACAAAATGTGTAAAAACCAGAAAGGCAAGACAGGCCCTGGAGAACAGGGAGCCTTTTTATGCTGATGGGCGGGATGTAAATTGCCAACTGCCTCTCTGGAGGAGTGCATTGTGTTCCCTAAAACAAGTAAACAACAGAGCTACAGAGCCAAGGGCACTTCCAGTCTAGGGAATATACCTTGGGAAAAATAAAAATCAATAAGAAACAGCCACCCCAAAATTTAGGGCTGCACTGCTTACAAGGACCTCAACTTGGGTACACCTTAAATATCCCAGGAAATATAAAAATGCTTCAAAAAATTGTGGTACTTACGTACGATGGAATATCCCTCAACCATGAAATCAATGTCATAAGACCAGTAGCAGCAAAAAGGGTGGATTCAGGTACGATGATTCTAAGTGAAATAAGTCACACAGAAAAAGACACTTATCATAAGATATCACTCATGAAGATCCTGTAAACATGGCTACACTTGAACTGAGTTAGGAAAGAGAACAGAGTCTCACATTTAGAAAACACTCTTATGCCTGCTTAAGGGGGAAGGAGAGGTGGGGTGATGCATAAATCCAGAGTTTGATATAAGCACAGGTACCGTTCCAAAAACCAACTATGGAATAGACAAGACCTACACTTTCTTCAGTGAAAGGGTCTCAAAACCCCTTATTTCCTGCACAGGAATATATCTGACTAGTAAGAATCTTAAAACCTATGTATTGGTATGTCTCCGTAAGGGAATCAAGTGTGTCTAGACTGGCATAAACATGGCAGCGAGAATCAGCTGAAAACCAGTATAAAAAGGAATTTCAAAAACAAAACAAAAAAACTGGGAAATTCCTTACAATTCCTTCAGGGTCTCTGATGAAACCTGGAATGACCCTATGTACAATGACAGCTGGATGTGGCCTAAGGCTGGACACTTTGGACTGAGACGATTGGTGAGATTAGGTGATCAAATGCAGACCCTTTAAAGCGATAATGCACGGCACCCATTCCATGGGTCCCAACTCTCCAGGTTGAAGGGAATATTTCTACAGCTATGACATGTACGGGAAACCTAGAGAACGGACACACTGTGAATACGAAAAGTTTCTAAAACTCAACGAATAGTCCCTCTCCAGTTGCTTCGGTTTGACTTTCCATATGCTTTACTATTAATCTCCCAACTTGGAGAGACAGCCCATTTAACCTCCTGGTTTGCACAGGTTTGCAATTTGGCAGAGGATGAAAGGGAAGAGGGAGAACCAATGAGAGAGTAGCTGTTAGGCATTTGGACGGGCACATGTCACTCTAATTTCCAGGCAGGAAGAAGAATTAACCAAAGTTCAGCCACCCACCAGGAACCAGTATAGGTTCTGAGCCAAAATTTTGGACTTCCAGTCAGCTAACAAAAAACGAGTTGAAAAATGGAGCTCAGGGGCACAGCAATTCACAAACTGGCCGAGTAATAAAGGACAACTATCGTTCAAAAATCTTTTGAGGGAGGACAAAGAACCGGACTTGAAAGCGAGGCAGAATAAGAAAAAACAGATTTCAAGAGGTACGTTGGCATCGGTTTTAAAGCAGAGGTAGAGGCGCACAACATCGACAATGATGCACTTGGCCAAAAAGGGCGTATGCATTTTCTCCTGAATATATTCAGGAGAAAATGCATACGCCCTTTTTGGCCAAGCAAGCAAGCGGGCAATGCAAATCTGCACTACAAAGAAGTATCACTTCCCACCCGTCAAAAGGGACATCCACAAAATGTGTAAAAACCAGAAAGACAAGACAGGCCCTGGAGAACAGGGAGCCTTGTTATGCTGATGGGCGGGATGTAAATTGCCAACTGCCTCTCTGGAGGAGTGCATTGTGTTCCCTAAAACAAGTAAAGAACAGAGATACAGAGAAAAGGGCACTTCCAGTCTAGGGAATATACCATGGGTAAACCGAAAATCAATAAGACAGAGCCACCCCAAAATTTAGGGCTGCACTGCTTACAAGGACCTCAACTTGGGTACACCTTAAATATCCCAGGAAATATAAAAATGGTTCAAAAAATTGTGGTACTTACGTACGATGGAATATCCCTCAGCCATGAAATCAATGTCATAAGACCAGTAGCAGCAAAATGGGTGGATTCAGGTACGATGATTCTAAGTGAAATAAGTCACACAGAAAAAGAAACTTATCATAAGATATCACTTATGAAGATCCTGTAAACATGGCTACACTTGAACTGAGTTAGGAAAGAGAACAGTGTCTCACATTTAGAAAACACTCTTATGCCTGCTTAAGGGGGAAGGAGAGGTGGGGTGATGCATAAAACCAGAGTTTGATATAAGCACAGGTACCGTTCCAAAAACCAACTACGGAATAGACAAGACCTACACCTTCCTCAGTGAAAGGGACTCAAAACCCCATATTTCCCGCAGAGGAATATATCTGACTAGTAAGAATCTTAAAACCTATGTATTCATATGTCTCCGTAAGGGAATCAAGTGTGTCTAGACTGGCATAAACATGGCAGCGGGAATCAGCTCAAACCCACTATAAAAAGGAATTTCAAAAACAAAACAAAAAAACTGGGAAATTCTGTACAATTACTTCAGGGTCTCTGATGAAACCTGGAATGACCCCATCTACAATGACAGCTGGATGTGGCATAAGGAGGAACACTTGGGACTGAGAGGATTGGTGAGATTGGGTGAGCAAATGCAGACCCTTTAAAGCACAAATGCCTGGCACCCATTCCATGAGTCCCAACTCTCCAGGTTGAAGGGAATATTACTACAACTATAACATGTACGGGAAACCTAGAGAACGGACACACTGTGAATACGAAAGGTTTCTAAAACTCAACGAATAGTCCCTCTCCTGGTGCTCCGGTTTGACTTTCCATCTGTTTTACTATCAACCTCCCAACTTGGAGAGACAGCCCCTTTAACCTCCTGCTTCTCACAGGTTGCCAATTTGGCAGAGGATGAAATGGAAGAGGGAGAACCAATGAGAGAGTAGCTGTTAGGCATTTGGACGGGCACATATCACTCTAACTTCCCGGCAGGAAGACGAATTAACCAAAGTCTAAGCCCCCCACCGGGAACCAGCATAGGTCCTGAACCAAAATGTTGGACTTGCGGTCAGCTCACCAAAAACGAGTTGAAAAATGGAGCACAGGGGCACAGCAATTCACAAACTGGCCGAGTAATAAAGGACAACTATGGTCCAAAAATCTGTTGAGGGAAGGCAACGAGGCGGACTTGAAAGCGAGGCAGAATAGCAGGAAACAGATTTCAAGAGGTACGTTGGAATCGCCTTTAAAGCACAGGAAGAGGGGCACAACTTCGACAATGATGCACTTGGCCAAAAAGGGGGTATGCGTTTTCTCCTGAATATATTCAGGAGAAAACGCATACGCCCTTTTTGGCCAAGCAAGAAAGTGGGCAATGCAAATCTGCACTACAAAGAAGTTTCACTTCCCACGGGTCGAAAGGGACATCCACAAAATGTGTAAAAACCAGAAAGGCAAGACAGGCCCTGGAGAACTGGGAGCCTTGTTATGCTGATGGGCGGGATGTAAATTGCCAACTGCCTCTCTGGAGGAGTGAATAGTGTTCCCTAAATCAAGTAAACAACAGAGCTACAGAGCCAAGAGCACTTCCATTCTAGGGAATATATCTTGGGACAACTGAAAATCAATAAGACAGAGCCACCCCAAAATTTAGGGCTGTACTGCTTACAAGGACCTCAACTTGGGTACACCTTAAATATCCCAGGAAATATAAAAATGGTTCAAAAAATTGTGGTACTTACGTACGATGGAATATCCCTCAGCCATGAAATCAATGTCATAAGACCAATAGCAGCAAAATGGGTGGATTCAGGTACGATGATTCTAAGTGAAATGAGTCACACAGAAAAAGAAACTTATCATAAGATATCACTTATGAAGATCCTGTAAACATGGCTACACTTGAACTGAGTTAGGAAAGAGAACAGTGTCTCACATTTAGAAAACACTCTTATGCCTGCTTAAGGGGGAAGGAGAGGTGGGGTTATGCATAAAACCAGAGTTTGATATAAGCACAGGTACCGTTCCAAAAACCAACTATGGAATAGACAAGACCTACAACTTCCTCAGTGAAAGGGACTCAAAACCCCATATTTCCCGCAGAGGAATATATCTGACTAGTAAGAATCTTAAAACCTATGTATTGATATGTCTCCGTAAGGGAATCAAGTGTGTCTAGACTGGCATAAACATGGCAGCGAGAATCAGCTCAAACCCACTATAAAAAGGAATTTCAAAAACAAAACAAAAAAACTGGGAAATTCTTTACAATTCCTTCAGGGTCTCTGATGAAACCTGGAATGACCCTATCTACAATGACAGCTGGATGTGGCATAAGGAGGGACACTTGGGACTGAGACGATTGGTGAGATTGGGTGAGCAAATGCAGACCCTTTAAAGCACAAATGCCTGGCACCCATTCCATGGGTCCCAACTCTCCTGGTTGAAGGGAATATTACTACAGATATAACATGTACTGGAAACCTATAGAACGGACACACTGTGAATACGAAAGGTTTCTAAAACTCAACGAATAGTCCCTCTCCTGGTGCTCCGGTTTGACTTTCCATCTGCTTTACTATCAACCTCCCAACTTGGAGAGACAGCCTCTTTAACCTCCTGGTTCGCACAGGTTTCCAATTTGGCAGAGGATGAAAAGGAAGAGGGAGAACCAATGAGAGAGTAGCTCTTAGGCATTTGGACGGGCACATATCACTCTAAGTTCCCGGCAGGAAGAAGAATTAACCAAAGTCTCAGCCCCCCAACAGGAGCCAGCATAGGTCCTGAAGCAAAATGTTGGACTTGAGGTCAGGTCACCAAAAACGAGTTGAAAATTGGAGCTCAGGGGCACAGCAATTCACAAACGGGCCGAGTAATAAAGGACAACTATCATCCAAAAATCTGTTGAGGGAAGGAAACGAGGTGGACTTGAAAGTGAGGCAGAAGAGCAGGAAACAGATTTCAAGAGGTACGTTGGAATCGCGTTTAAAGCATAGGAAGAGGGGCACAACTTCGACAATGATGCACTTAGCCAAAAAGGGCGTATGCGTTTTCTGCAGAATATATTCAGGAGAAAACGCATACGCCCTTTTTGGCCAAGCAAGAAAGCGGGCAATTGAAATCTGCACTACAAAGAAGTATCACTTCCCACCGGTCAAAAGGGACATCCACAAAATGTGTAAAAACCAGAAAGGAAAGACAGACGCAGGAGAACAGGGAGCCTTGTTATGCTGATGGGCGGGATATAAATTGCCAAGTGCCTCTCTGGAGGAGTACATTGTGTTCCCTAAAACAAGTAAACAACAGAGCTACAGAGCCAAGGGCACTTCCAGTCTAGGGAATATACCTTGGGAAAACTGAAAATCAATAAGACAGAGCCACCCCAAAATTTAGGGCTGCACTGCTTACAAGAACCTCAACTTGGGTACACCTTAAATATCCCAGGAAATATAAAAATGGTTCAAAAAATTGTGGTACTTATGTACGATGGAATATCCCTCAGCCATGAAATCAATGTCATAAGACCAGTAGCAGCAAAATGGGTGGATTCAGGTACGATGATTCTAAGTGAAATAAGTCACACAGAAAAAAGAAACTTATCATAAGATATCACTTATGAAGATCCTGTAAACATGGCTACACTTGAACTGAGTTAGGAAAGAGAACAGTGTCTCACATTTAGAAAACACTCTTATGCCTGCTTAAGGGGGAAGGAGAGGTGGGGTGATGCATAAAACCAGAGTTTGATATAAGCACAGGTACCGTTCCAAAAACGAACTATGGAATAGACAAGACCTACACCTTCCTCAGTGAAAGGGACTCAAAACCTCATATTTCCCGCAGAGGAATATATCTGACTAGTAAGAATCTTAAAACCTCTGTATTGATATGTCTCCGTAAGGGAATCAAGTGTGTCTATACTGGCATAAACATGGCAGCGAGAATCAGCTCAAACCCACTATAAAAAGGAATTTCAAAAACAAAACAAAAAAAACTGGGAAATTCTTTACAATTCCTTCAGGGTCTCTGATGAAACCTGGAATGACCCTATCTACAATGACAGCTGGATGTGGCATAAGGAGGGACACTTGGGACTGAGACGATTGGTGAGATTGGGTGAGCAAATGCAGACCCTTTAAAGCACAAATGCCTGGCACCCATTCCATGAGTCCCAACTCTCCAGGTTGAAGGCAATATTACTACAGCTATAACATGTACGGGAAACCTAGAGAACGGACACACTGTGAATACGAAAGGTTTCTAAAACTCAACGAATAGTCCCTCTCCTGGTGCTCCGGTTTGTCTTTCCATCTGCTTTACTATCAACGTCCCAACTTGGAGAGATAGCCCCTTTAACCTCCTGGTTCGCACAGGTTTCAAATTTGGCAGAGGATGAAAGGGAAGAGGGAGAACCAATGAGAGAGTAGCTGTTAGGCATTTGGACGGGCACATATCACTGTAATTTACCGGCAGGAAGAAAAATTAACCAAAGTCTCAGCCCCCCACCGGGAACCAGCTAAGGTCCTGAACCAAAATGTTGGACTTGCGGTCAGCTCACCAAAAACGAGTTGAAAAATGGAGCTCAGGGGCACAGCAATTCACAAACTGGCCGAGTAATAAAGGACAACTATCTGCCAAAAATCTGTTGAGGGAAGGCAACAAGGCGGACTTGAAAGCGAGGCAGAATAGCAGGAAACAGATTTCAAGAGGTACGTTGGAATCGCCTTTAAAGCACAGGAAGAGGGGCACAACTTCGACAATGATGCACTTGGCCAAAAAGGGCGTATGCGTTTTCTCCTGAATATATTCAGGAGAAAACGCATATGCCATTTTTGCCAAAGCAAGCAAGCGGGCAATGCAAATCTGCACTACAAAGAAGTATCACTTCCCACTGGTCAAAAGGGACATCCACAAAATGTGTAAAAACCAGAAAGGCAAGACAGCCCCGGGAGAACAGGGAGCCTTGTTATGCTGATGGGCGGGATGTAAATTGCCAACTGCCTCTCTGGAGGAGTACATTGTGTTCCCTAAAACAAGTAAAGAACAGAGCTACAGAGCCAAGGGAAATTCCAGTCTAGGGAATATACTTTGGGAAAACTGAAAATCAATAAGACAGAGCCACCCCAAAATTTAGGGCTGCACTGCTTACAAGAACCTCAACTTGGGTACACCTTAAATATCCCAGGAAATATAAAAGTGGTTCAAAAAATTTTGGTATTTACGTACGAACGAATATCCATCAGCCTTGAAATCAATGTCATAAGACCAGTAGCAGCAAAATGGGTGGGTTCAGGTACGATGATTCTAAGTGAAATAAGTCACACAGAAAAAGAAACTTATCATAAGATATCACTTATGAAGATCCTGTAAACATGGCTACACTTGAACTGAGTTAGGAAAGAGAACAGTGTCTCACATTTAGAAAACACTCTTATGCCTGCTTAAGGGGGAAGGAGAGGTGGGGTGATGCATAAAACCAGAGTTTGATATAAGCACAGGTACCGTTCCAAAAACCAACTATGGAATAGACAAGACCTACACCTTCCTCAGTGAAAGGGACTCAAAACCCCATATTTCCCGCAGAGGAATATATCTGACTAGTAAGAATCTGAAAACCTATGTATTGATATGTCTCCGTAAGGGAATCAAGTGTGTCTAGACTGGCATAAACATGGCAGCGAGAATCAGCTCAAACCCACTATAAAAAGGAATTTCAAAAATAAAACAAAAAAACTGGGAAATTCTTTACAATTCCTTCAGGGTCTCTGATGAAACCTGAAATAACCCTATCTACAATGACAGCTGTATGTGGCATAAGGCTGGACACTTGGGACTGAGAGGATTGGTGAGATTGGGTGAGCAAATGAAGACCCTTTAAAGCAATAATGCATGGCACACATTCCATGGGTCCCAACTCTCCAGGTTGAAGGGAATATTACTACAGATATAACATGTACGGGAATCCTAGAGAATGGACACACTGTGAATACGAAAGGTTTCTAAAACTCAACGAATATTCCCTCTCCTGGTTCTCCGGTTTGACTTTCCATCTGCTTTATTATCAACCTCCCAACTTGGAGAGACAGCCCCTTTAACCTCCTGGATCGCAGAGGTTGCCAATTTGGCAGAGGATGAAAGGGAAGAGGGAGAACCAATGAGAGAGTAGCTGTTAGGCATTTGGACGGGCACATATCACTATAATTTCCCGGCAGGAAGAAGAATTAACCAAAGTCTCAGCCACCCACCAGGAATCAGTCTAGATCCTGAACCAATATTTTGGAGTTGCGGTCAGCTCACCAAAAACTAGTTTAAAAATGGAGCTCAGGGTCACAGCAATTCACAAACTGGCCGAGTAATAAAGGACAACTATCGTCCAAAAATCTGTTGAGGGAAGGCAACGAGGCGGACTTGAAAGCGAGGCAGAATAGCAGGAAACAGATTTCAAGAGGTACGTTGGAATCGCCTTTAAAGCACAGGAAGAGGGGCACAACTTCGACAATGATGCACTTGGCCAAAAAGGGCGTATGCGTTTTCTCCTGAATATATTCAGGAGAAAACGCATACGCCCTTTTTGGCCAAGCAAGCAAGCGGGCAATGCAAATCTGCACTACAAAGAAGTATCACTTCCCACCGGTCAAAAGGGACATCCACAAAATGTGTAAAAACCAGAAAGGCAAGACAGGCCCTGGAGAACAGGGAGCCTTGTTATGCTGATGGGCAGGATGTAAATTGCCAACTGCCTCTCTGGAGGAGTGCATTGTGTTCCCTAAAACAAGTAAACAACAGAGCTACAGAGCCAAGGGCACTTCCAGTCTAGGGAATATACCTGGGAAAAACTGAAAATCAATAAGAGAGAGCCACCCCAAAATTTAGGGCTGCACTGCTTACAAGGACCTCAACTTGGGTACACCTTAAATATCCCAGGAAATATAAAAATGGTTCAAAAAATTGTGGTACTTACGTACGATGGAATATCCCTCAGCCATGAAATCAATGTCATAAGACCAGTAGCAGCAAAATGGGTGGATTCAGGTACGATGATTCTAAGTGAAATAAGTCACAGAGAAAAAGAAACTTATCATAAGTTATCACTTATGAAGATCCTGTAAACATGGCTACACTTGAACTGAGTTAGGAAAGAGAACAGTGTCTCACATTTAGAAAACACTCTTATGCCTGCTTAAGGGGGAAGGAGAGGTGGGGTGATGCATAAAACCAGAGTTTGATATAAGCACAGGTACCGTTCCAAAAACCAACTATGGAATAGACAAGACCTACACCTTCCTCAGTGAAAGCGACTCAAAACACCATATTTCCCGCAGAGGAATATATCTGACTAGTAAGAATCTTAAAACCTCTCTATTGATATGTCTCCGTAAGGGAATCAAGTGTGTCTAGACTGGCATAAACATGGCAGCGAGAATCAGCTCAAACCCACTATAAAAAGAATTTCAAAAACAAAACAAAAAAACTGGGAAATTCTTTACAATTCCTTCAGGGTCTCTGATGAAACCTGGAATGACCCTATCTACAATGACAGCTGGATGTGGCACAAGGAGGGACACTTGGGACTGAGACGATTGGTGAGATTGGGTGAGCAAATGCAGACCCTTTAAAGCACAAATGCCTGGCACCCATTCCATGGGTCCCAACTCTCCAGGTTGAAGGGAATATTACTACAGCTATAACATGTACGGGAAACCTAGAGAACGGACACACTGTGAATACGAAAGGTTTCTAAAACTCAACGAATAGTCCCTCTCCTGGTGCTCCGCTTTGACTTTCCATCTGCTTTACTATCAACCTCCCAACTTGGAGAGACAGCCCCTTTAACCTCCTGGTTCGCACAGGTCTCCAATTTGGCAGAGGATGAAAGGGAACAGGGAGAACCAATGAGAGGGTAGCTGTTAGGCATTTGGACGGGCACATATCACTCTAACTTCCCGGCAGGAAGAAGAATTAACCAAAGACTCAGCCCCCCACCGGGAACCAGCATAGGTCCTGAACCAAAATGTTGGACTTGCGGTCAGCTCACCAAAAACGAGTTTAAAAATGGAGCTCAGGGGCACAGAAATTCACAAACTGGCCGAGTAATAAAGGACAACTATCGTCCAAAAATCTGTTGAGGGAAGGCATCGAGGCGGACTTGAAAGCGAGGCAGAATAGCAGGAAACAGATTTCAAGAGGTACGTTGGAATCGCCTTTAAAGCACAGGAAGAGGGGCACAACTTCGACAATGATGCACTTGGCCAAAAAGGGCGTATGCGTTTTCTCCTGAATATATTCAGGAGAAAACGCATACGCCCTTTTTGGCCAAGCAAGCAAGCGGGCAATGCAAATCTGCACTACAAAGACGTATCACTTCACACCGGAAAAAATGGACATCCACAAAATGTGTAAAAAGCAGAAAGGCAAGACAGGCCCTGGAGAACAGGGAGCCTTGTTATGCTGATGGGCGGGATGTAAATTGCCAACTGCCTCTCCGGAGGAGTACATTGTGTTCCCTAAAACAAGTAAAGAACAGAGCTACAGAGCCAACGGCACTTCCAGTCTAGGGAATATACCTTGGGAAAACTGAAAATCAATAAGACAGAGCCACCCCACAATTTAGGGCTGCACTGCTTACAAGGACCTCAACTTGGGTACACCTTAAATATCCCAGGAAATATAAAAATGGTTCAAAAAATTGTGGTACTTATGTACGATGGAATATCCCTCAGCCTTGAAATCAATGTCATAAGACCAGTAGCAGCAAAATGGGTGGATTCAGGTACGATGATTCTAAGTGAAATGAGTCACACAGAAAAAGAAACTTATCATAAGATATCACTTATGAAGATCCTGTAAACATGGCTACACTTGAACTGAGTTAGGAAAGAGAACAGTGTCTCACATTTAGAAAACACTCTTATGCCTGCTTAAGGGGGAAGGAGAGGTGGGGTGATGCATAAAACCAGAGTTTGATATAAGCACAGGTACCGTTCCAAAAACCAACTATGGAATAGACAAGACCTACACCTTCCTCAGTGAAAGGGACTCAAAACCCCATATTTCCCGCAGAGGAATATATCTGACTAGTAAGAATCTTATAACCTATGTATTGATATGTCTCCGTAAGGGAATCAAGTGTGTCTAGACTGGCATAAACATGGCAGCGAGAATCAGCTCAAACCGACTATATAAAGGAATATCAAAAACAAAACAAAAAAATTGGGAAATTCTTTACAATTCCTTCAGCGTCTCTGATGAAACCTGGAATGACCCTATCTACAATGACAGCTGGATGTGGCATAAGGAGGGACACTTGGGACTGAGACGATTGGTGAGATTGGGTGAGCAAATGCAGACCCTTTAAAGCACAAATGCCTGGCACACATTCCATGTGTCCCAACTCTCCAGGTTGAAGGGAATATTACTACAGCTATAACATGTACGGGAAACCTAGAGAACGGAAACACTGTGAATACGAAAGGTTTCTAAAACTCAACGAATAGTCCCTCTCCTGGTGCTCCGGTTTGTCTTTCCATCTGCTTTACTATCAATCTCCCAAATTGGAGACACAGCCCCTTTAACCTCCTGGTTCCCACAGGTTGCCAATTTGGCAGAGGATGAAAGGGAAGAGGGAGAACCAATGAGAGGGTAGCTGTTAGGCATTTGGATGGGCACATATCACTCTAACTTCCCGGCAGGAAGAAGAATTAACCAAAGTCTCAGCCCCCCACCGGGAACCAGCATAGGTCCTGAACCAAAATGTTGGACTTGCTGTCAGCTCACGAAAAACGAGTTGAAAAATGGAGCTCAGGGGCACAGCAATTCACAAACTGGCCGAGTAATAAAGGACAACTATCGTCCAAAAATCTGTTGAGGGAAGGCAACGAGGCGGACTTGAAAGCGAGGCAGAATAGCAGGAAACAGATTTCAAGAGGTACGTTGGAATCGCCTTTAAAGCACAGGAAGAGGGGCACAACTTCGACAATGATGCACTTGGCCAAAAAGGGCGTATGCGTTTTCTCCTGAATATATTCAGGAGAAAACGCATACGCCCTTTTTGGCCAAGCAAGCAAGCGGGCAATGCAAATCTGCACTACAAAGAAGTATCACTTCCCACCGGTCAAAAGGGACATCCACAAAATGTGTAAAAACCAGAAAGGCAAGACAGGCCCTGGAGAACAGGGAGCCTTGTTATGCTGATGGGCAGGATGTAAATTGCCAACTGCCTCTCTGGAGGAGTGCATTGTGTTCCCTAAAACAAGTAAACAACAGAGCTACAGAGCCAAGGGCACTTCCAGTCTAGGGAATATACCTGGGAAAAACTGAAAATCAATAAGAGAGAGCCACCCCAAAATTTAGGGCTGCACTGCTTACAAGGACCTCAACTTGGGTACACCTTAAATATCCCAGGAAATATAAAAATGGTTCAAAAAATTGTGGTACTTACGTACGATGGAATATCCCTCAGCCATGAAATCAATGTCATAAGACCAGTAGCAGCAAAATGGGTGGATTCAGGTACGATGATTCTAAGTGAAATAAGTCACAGAGAAAAAGAAACTTATCATAAGTTATCACTTATGAAGATCCTGTAAACATGGCTACACTTGAACTGAGTTAGGAAAGAGAACAGTGTCTCACATTTAGAAAACACTCTTATGCCTGCTTAAGGGGGAAGGAGAGGTGGGGTGATGCATAAAACCAGAGTTTGATATAAGCACAGGTACCGTTCCAAAAACCAACTATGGAATAGACAAGACCTACACCTTCCTCAGTGAAAGGGACTCAAAACCCCATATTTCCCGCAGAGGAATATATCTGACTAGTAAGAATCTTAAAACCTCTCTATTGATATGTCTCCGTAAGGGAATCAAGTGTGTCTAGACTGGCATAAACATGGCAGCGAGAATCAGCTCAAACCCACTATAAAAAGGAATTTAAAAAACAAAACAAAAAAACTGGGAAATTCTTTACAATTCCTTCAGGGTCTCTGATGAAACCTGGAATGACCCTATCTACAATGACAGCTGGATGTGGCACAAGGAGGGACACTTGGGACTGAGACGATTGGTGAGATTGGGTGAGCAAATGCAGACCCTTTAAAGCACAAATGCCTGGCACCCATTCCATGGGTCCCAACTCTCCAGGTTGAAGGGAATATTACTACAGCTATAACATGTACGGGAAACCTAGAGAACGGACACACTGTGAATACGAAAGGTTTCTAAAACTCAACGAATAGTCCCTCTCCTGGTGCTCCGCTTTGACTTTCCATCTGCTTTACTATCAACCTCCCAACTTGGAGAGACAGCCCCTTTAACCTCCTGGTTCGCACAGGTCTCCAATTTGGCAGAGGATGAAAGGGAACAGGGAGAACCAATGAGAGGGTAGCTGTTAGGCATTTGGACGGGCACATATCACTCTAACTTCCCGGCAGGAAGAAGAATTAACCAAAGACTCAGCCCCCCACCGGGAACCAGCATAGGTCCTGAACCAAAATGTTGGACTTGCGGTCAGCTCACCAAAAACGAGTTTAAAAATGGAGCTCAGGGGCACAGAAATTCACAAACTGGCCGAGTAATAAAGGACAACTATCGTCCAAAAATCTGTTGAGGGAAGGCATCGAGGCGGACTTGAAAGCGAGGCAGAATAGCAGGAAACAGATTTCAAGAGGTACGTTGGAATCGCCTTTAAAGCACAGGAAGAGGGGCACAACTTCGACAATGATGCACTTGGCCAAAAAGGGCGTATGCGTTTTCTCCTGAATATATTCAGGAGAAAACGCATACGCCCTTTTTGGCCAAGCAAGCAAGCGGGCAATGCAAATCTGCACTACAAAGACGTATCACTTCCCACCGGAAAAAATGGACATCCACAAAATGTGTAAAAAGCAGAAAGGCAAGACAGGCCCTGGAGAACAGGGAGCCTTGTTATGCTGATGGGCAGGATGTAAATTGCCAACTGCCTCTCTGGAGGAGTGCATTGTGTTCCCTAAAACAAGTAAACAACAGAGCTACAGAGCCAAGGGCACTTCCAGTCTAGGGAATATACCTGGGAAAAACTGAAAATCAATAAGAGAGAGCCACCCCAAAATTTAGGGCTGCACTGCTTACAAGGACCTCAACTTGGGTACACCTTAAATATCCCAGGAAATATAAAAATGGTTCAAAAAATTGTGGTACTTACGTACGATGGAATATCCCTCAGCCATGAAATCAATGTCATAAGACCAGTAGCAGCAAAATGGGTGGATTCAGGTACGATGATTCTAAGTGAAATAAGTCACAGAGAAAAAGAAACTTATCATAAGTTATCACTTATGAAGATCCTGTAAACATGGCTACACTTGAACTGAGTTAGGAAAGAGAACAGTGTCTCACATTTAGAAAACACTCTTATGCCTGCTTAAGGGGGAAGGAGAGGTGGGGTGATGCATAAAACCAGAGTTTGATATAAGCACAGGTACCGTTCCAAAAACCAACTATGGAATAGACAAGACCTACACCTTCCTCAGTGAAAGGGACTCAAAACCCCATATTTCCCGCAGAGGAATATATCTGACTAGTAAGAATCTGAAAACCTATGTATTGATATGTCTCCGTAAGGGAATCAAGTGTGTCTAGACTGGCATAAACATGGCAGCGAGAATCAGCTCAAACCGACTATATAAAGGAATATCAAAAACAAAACAAAAAAATTGGGAAATTCTTTACAATTCCTTCAGCGTCTCTGATGAAACCTGGAATGACCCTATCTACAATGACAGCTGGATGTGGCATAAGGAGGGACACTTGGGACTGAGACGATTGGTGAGATTGGGTGAGCAAATGCAGACCCTTTAAAGCACAAATGCCTGGCACACATTCCATGTGTCCCAACTCTCCACGTTGAAGGGAATATTACTACAGCTATAACATGTACGGGAAACCTAGAGAACGGACACACTGTGAATACGAAAGGTTTCTAAAACTCAACGAATAGTCCCTCTCCTGGTGCTCCGGTTTGTCTTTCCATCTGCTTTACTATCAATCTCCCAAATTGGAGACACAGCCCCTTTAACCTCCTGGTTCCCACAGGTTGCCAATTTGGCAGAGGATGAAAGGGAAGAGGGAGAACCAATGAGAGGGTAGCTGTTAGGCATTTGGATGGGCACATATCACTCTAACTTCCCGGCAGGAAGAAGAATTAACCAAAGTCTCAGCCCCCCACCGGGAACCAGCATAGGTCCTGAACCAAAATGTTGGACTTGCTGTCAGCTCACGAAAAACGAGTTGAAAAATGGAGCTCAGGGGCACAGCAATTCACAAACTGGCCGAGTAATAAAGGACAACTATCGTCCAAAAATCTGTTGAGGGAAGGCAACGAGGCGGACTTGAAAGCGAGGCAGAATAGCAGGAAACAGATTTCAAGAGGTACGTTGGAATCGCCTTTAAAGCACAGGAAGAGGGGCACAACTTCGACAATGATGCACTTGGCCAAAAAGGGCGTATGCGTTTTCTCCTGAATATATTCAGGAGAAAACGCATACGCCCTTTTTGGCCAAGCAAGCAAGCGGGCAATGCAAATCTGCACTACAAAGAAGTATCACTTCCCACCGGTCAAAAGGGACATCCACAAAATGTGTAAAAACCAGAAAGGCAAGACAGGCCCTGGAGAACAGGGAGCCTTGTTATGCTGATGGGCAGGATGTAAATTGCCAACTGCCTCTCTGGAGGAGTGCATTGTGTTCCCTAAAACAAGTAAACAACAGAGCTACAGAGCCAAGGGCACTTCCAGTCTAGGGAATATACCTGGAAAAAACTGAAAATCAATAAGAGAGAGCCACCCCAAAATTTAGGGCTGCACTGCTTACAAGGACCTCAACTTGGGTACACCTTAAATATCCCAGGAAATATAAAAATGGTTCAAAAAATTGTGGTACTTACGTACGATGGAATATCCCTCAGCCATGAAATCAATGTCATAAGACCAGTAGCAGCAAAATGGGTGGATTCAGGTACGATGATTCTAAGTGAAATAAGTCACAGAGAAAAAGAAACTTATCATAAGTTATCACTTATGAAGATCCTGTAAACATGGCTACACTTGAACTGAGTTAGGAAAGAGAACAGTGTCTCACATTTAGAAAACACTCTTATGCCTGCTTAAGGGGGAAGGAGAGGTGGGGTGATGCATAAAACCAGAGTTTGATATAAGCACAGGTACCGTTCCAAAAACCAACTATGGAATAGACAAGACCTACACCTTCCTCAGTGAAAGGGACTCAAAACCCCATATTTCCCGCAGAGGAATATATCTGACTAGTAAGAATCTTAAAACCTCTCTATTGATATGTCTCCGTAAGGGAATCAAGTGTGTCTAGACTGGCATAAACATGGCAGCGAGAATCAGCTCAAACCCACTATAAAAAGGAATTTCAAAAACAAAACAAAAAAACTGGGAAATTCTTTACAATTCCTTCAGTGTCTCTGATGAAACCTGGAATGACCCTATCTACAATGACAGCTGGATGTGGCACAAGGAGGGACACTTGGGACTGAGACGATTGGTGAGATTGGGTGAGCAAATGCAGACCCTTTAAAGCACAAATGCCTGGCACCCATTCCATGGGACCCAACTCTCCAGGTTGAAGGGAATATTACTACAGCTATAACATGTACGGGAAACCTAGAGAACGGACACACTGTGAATACGAAAGGTTTCTAAAACTCAACGAATAGTCCCTCTCCTGGTGCTCCGCTTTGACTTTCCATCTGCTTTACTATCAACCTCCCAACTTGGAGAGACAGCCCCTTTAACCTCCTGGTTCGCACAGGTCTCCAATTTGGCAGAGGATGAAAGGGAACAGGGAGAACCAATGAGAGGGTAGCTGTTAGGCATTTGGACGGGCACATATCACTCTAACTTCCCGGCAGGAAGAAGAATTAACCAAAGACTCAGCCCCCCACCGGGAACCAGCATAGGTCCTGAACCAAAATGTTGGACTTGCGGTCAGCTCACCAAAAACGAGTTTAAAAATGGAGCTCAGGGGCACAGAAATTCACAAACTGGCCGAGTAATAAAGGACAACTATCGTCCAAAAATCTGTTGAGGGAAGGCATCGAGGCGGACTTGAAAGCGAGGCAGAATAGCAGGAAACAGATTTCAAGAGGTACGTTGGAATCGCCTTTAAAGCACAGGAAGAGGGGCACAACTTCGACAATGATGCACTTGGCCAAAAAGGGCGTATGCGTTTTCTCCTGAATATATTCAGGAGAAAACGCATACGCCCTTTTTGGCCAAGCAAGCAAGCGTGCAATGCAAATCTGCACTACAAAGACGTATCACTTCCCACCGGAAAAAATGGACATCCAGAAAATGTGTAAAAAGCAGAAAGGCAAGACAGGCCCTGGAGAACAGGGAGCCTTGTTATGCTGATGGGCGGGATGTAAATTGCCAACTGCCTCTCCGGAGGAGTACATTGTGTTCCCTAAAACAAGTAAAGAACAGAGCTACAGAGCCAACGGCACTTCCAGTCTAGGGAATATACCTTGGGAAAACTGAAAATCAATAAGACAGAGCCACCCCACAATTTAGGGCTGCACTGCTTACAAGGACCTCAACTTGGGTACACCTTAAATATCCCAGGAAATATAAAAATGGTTCAAAAAATTGTGGTACTTATGTACGATGGAATATCCCTCAGCCTTGAAATCAATGTCATAAGACCAGTAGCAGCAAAATGGGTGGATTCAGGTACGATGATTCTAAGTGAAATGAGTCACACAGAAAAAGAAACTTATCATAAGATATCACTTATGAAGATCCTGTAAACATGGCTACACTTGAACTGAGTTAGGAAAGAGAACAGTGTCTCACATTTAGAAAACACTCTTATGCCTGCTTAAGGGGGAAGGAGAGGTGGGGTGATGCATAAAACCAGAGTTTGATATAAGCACAGGTACCGTTCCAAAAACCAACTATGGAATAGACAAGACCTACACCTTCCTCAGTGAAAGGGACTCAAAACCCCATATTTCCCACAGAGGAATATATCTGACTAGTAAGAATCTTAAAACCTATGTATTGATATGTCTCCGTAAGGGAATCAAGTGTGTCTAGACTGGCATAAACATGGCAGCGAGAATCAGCTCAAACCGACTATATAAAGGAATATCAAAAACAAAACAAAAAAATTGGGAAATTCTTTACAATTCCTTCAGCGTCTCTGATGAAACCTGGAATGACCCTATCTACAATGACAGCTGGATGTGGCATAAGGAGGGACACTTGGGACTGAGACGATTGGTGAGATTTGGTGAGCAAATGCAGACCCTTTAAAGCACAAATGCCTGGCACACATTCCATGTGTCCCAACTCTCCAGGTTGAAGGGAATATTACTACAGCTATAACATGTACGGGAAACCTAGAGAACGGACACACTGTGAATACGAAAGGTTTCTAAAACTCAACGAATAGTCCCTCTCCTGGTGCTCCGGTTTGTCTTTCCATCTGCTTTACTATCAATCTCCCAAATTGGAGACACAGCCCCTTTAACCTCCTGGTTCCCACAGGTTGCCAATTTGGCAGAGGATGAAAGGGAAGAGGGAGAACCAATGAGAGGGTAGCTGTTAGGCATTTGGACGGGCACATATCACTCTAACTTCCCGGCAGGAAGAAGAATTAACCAAAGTCTCAGCCCCCCACCGGGAACCAGCATAGGTCCTGAACCAAAATGTTGGACTTGCTGTCAGCTCACGAAAAACGAGTTGAAAAATGGAGCTCAGGGGCACAGCAATTCACAAACTGGCCGAGTAATAAAGGACAACTATCGTCCAAAAATCTGTTGAGGGAAGGCAACGAGGCGGACTTGAAAGCGAGGCAGAATAGCAGGAAACAGATTTCAAGAGGTACGTTGGAATCGCCTTTAAAGCACAGGAAGAGGGGTACAACTTCGACAATGATGCACTTGGCCAAAAAGGGCGTATGCGTTTTCTCCTGAATATATTCAGGAGAAAACGCATACGCCCTTTTTGGCCAAGCAAGCAAGCAGGCAATGCAAATCTGCACTACAAAGAAGTATCACTTCCCACGGGTTGAAAGGGACATCCACAAAATGTGTAAAAACCAGAAAGGCAAGACAGGCCCTGGAGAACAGGGAGCCTTGTTATGCTGATGGGCGGGATGTAAATTGCCAACTGCCTCTCTGGAGGAGTGCACTGTGTTCCCTAAATCAAGTAAACAACAGAGCTACAGAGCCAAGAGCACTTCCAGTCTAGGGAATATACCTTGGGAAAACTGAAAATCAATAAGTGAGAGCCACCCCAAAATTTAGGGCTGCACTGCTTACAAGGACCTCAACTTGGGTCCACCTTAAATATCCCAGGAAATATAAAAATGGTTCAAAAAATTGTGGTACTTACGTACGATGGAATATCCCTCAGCCATGAAATCAATGTCATAAGACCAGTAGCAGCAAAATGGGTGGATTCAGGTACGATGATTCTAAGTGAAATAAGTCACACAGAAAAAGAAAGTTATCATAAGATATCACTTATGAAGATCCTGTAAACATGGCTACACTTGAAGTGAGTTAGGAAAGAGAACAGTGTCTCACATTTAGAAAACACTCTTATGCCTGCTTAAGGGGGAAGGAGTTGTGGGGTGATGCATAAAACCAGAGTTTGATATAAGCACAGGTACCGTTCCAAAAACCAACTATGGAATGGACAAGACCTACACCTTCCTCAGTGAAAGGGACTCAAAACCCCATATTTCCCGCAGAGGAATATATCTGACTAGTAAGAATCTTAAAACCTATGTATTGATATGTCTCCATAAGGGAATAAAGTGTGTCTAGACTGGCATAAACATGGAAGCGAGAATCAGCTCAAACCCACTATAAAAAGGAATTTCAAAAACAAAACAATAAAACTGGGAAATTCTTAACAATTCCTTCAGGGTCTCTGATGAAAGCTGGAATGACCCTATCTACAATGACAGCTGGATGTGGCATAATGTGGAACACTTGGGACTGAGACGATTGGTGAGATTGGGTGTGCAAATGCAGACCCTTTAAAGCACAAATGCCTGGCACCCATTCCATGTGTCCCAAATCTCCAGGTTGAAGGGAATATTACTACAGCTATAACATGTACGGGAAACCAAGAGAACGGACACACTGTGAATACGAAAGGTTTCTAAAACTCAACGAATAGTCCCTCTCCTGGTGCTCTGGTTTGACTTTCCATCTGCTTTACTATCAACCTCCCAACTTGGAGAGACAGCCCCTCTAACTTCCTGGTTCGCACAGGTTGCCAATTTGGAAGAGGATGAAAGGGAAGAGGGAGAACCAATGAGAGGGTAGCTGTTAGGCATTTGGACGGGCACATATCACTCTAACTTCCCGGCAGGAAGAAGAATTAACCAAAGTCTCAGCCCCCCACCGGGAACCAGCATAGGTCCTGAACCAAAATGTTGGACTTGCGTTCAGCTAACCAAAAACGAGTTTAAAAATGGAGCTCAGGGGCACAGCAATTCACAAACTGGCCGAGTAATAAAGGACAACTATCGTCCAAAAATCTGTTGAGGAAAGGCAAGGAGGCAGACTTGAAATCGAGGCAGAATAGCAGGAAACAGATTTCAAGAGGTACATTGGAATCGCCTTTAAAGCACAGGAAGAGGGGCACAACTTCGACAATGATGCACTTGGCCAAAAAGGGCGTATGCATTTTCTCCTGAATATATTCAGGAGAAAACGCATACGCCCTTTTTGGCCAAGCAAGCAAGCGGGCAATTCAAATCGGCAATACAAAGAAGTATCACTTCCCACCAGTCAAAAGGGACATCCACAAAATGTGTAAAAACCAGAAAGGCAAGACAGGCCGTGGAGAACAGGGAGCCTTGTTATGCTGATGGGCGGGATGTAAATTGCCAACTGCCTCTCTGGAGGAGTGCATTGTGTTCCCTTAATCAAGTAAACAACAGAGCAACAGAGCCAAGGGCACTTCCAGTATAGGGAATATACCTTGGGAAAACTGAAAATCAATAAGACAGAGCCACCCCAAAATTTAGGGCTGCACTGCTTACAAGGACCTCAACTTGGGTACACCTTAAATATCCCAGGAAATATAAAAATGGTTCAAAAAATTGTGGTACTTACGTACGATGGAATATCCCTCAGCCGTGAAATCAATGTCATAAGACCAGTAGCAGCAAAATGGGTGGATTCAGGTACGATGATTCTAAGTGAAATGAGTCACACAGAAAAAGAAAGTTATCATAAGATATCACTTATTAAGATCCTGTAAACATGGCTACACTTGAACTGAGTTAGGAAAGAGAACAGTGTCTCACATTTAGAAAACACTCTTATGCCTGCTTAAGGGGGATGGAGATGTGGGGTGATGCATAAAACCAGAGTTTGATATAAGCACAGGTACCGTTCCAAAAACCAACTATGGAATAGACAAGACCTACACCTTCCTCAGTGAAAGGGATTCAAAACCTCATATTTCCCGCAGAGGAATATATCTGACTAGAAAGAATCTTAAAACCTATGTATTGATATGTCTCCGTGAGGGAATCAAGTGTGTCTAGACTGGCATAAACATTGCAGCGAGAATCAGCTCAAACCCACTATAAAAAGGAATTTCAAAAACAAAACAAAAAAACTGGGAAATTCTTTACAATTCCTTTAGGGTCTCTGATGAAACCTGGAATGACCCTATCTACAATGACAGCTGGATGTGGCATAAGGTGGGACACTTGGGACTGAGACGATTGTTGAGATTGGGTGAGCAAATGCAGACCCTTTAAAGCACAAATGCCTGGCACCCATTCCATGTGTCCCAACTCTCCAGGTTGAAGGGAATATTACTACAGCTATAACATGTACGGGAAACCAAGAGAATGGACACACTGTGAATACGAAAGGTTTCTAAAACTCAACGAATAGTCCCTCTCCTGGTGCTCTGGTTTGACTTTCCATCTGCTTTACCATCAACCTCCCAACTTGGAGAGACAGCACCTTTAAACTCCTGGTTCGCACAGGTTGCCAATTTGGCAGAGGATGAAAGGGAAGAGGGAGAACCAATGAGAGGGTAGCTGTTAGGCATTTGGACGGGCACATATCACTCTAACTTCCCGGCAGGAAGAAGAATTAACCAAAGTCTCAGCCCCCCACCGGGAACCAGCATAGGTCCTGAACCAAAATGTTGGACTTGCGGTCAGCTAACCAAAAACGAGTTCAAAAATGGAGCTCAGGGGCACAGCAATTCACAAACTGGCCGAGTAATAAAGGACAACTATCGTCCAAAAATCTGTTGAGGGAAGGCAACGAGGCGGACTTGAAAGCGAGGCAGAATAGCAGGAAACAGATTTCAAGAGGTACGTTGGAATCGCCTTTAAAGCACAGGAAGAGGGGCACAACTTCGACAATGATGCACTTGGCCACAAAGGGCGTATGCGTTTTCTCCTGAATATATTCAGGAGAAAACGCATACGCCCTTTGTGGCCAAGCAAGCAAGCGGGCAATGCAAATCTGCACTACAAAGAAGTATCACTTCCCAACGGTCAAAAGGGACATCCACAAAATGTGTAAAAACCAGAAAGGCAAGACAGGCCCTGGAGAACAGGGAGCCTTGTTATGCTGATGGGCGGGATGTAAATTGACAACTGCCTCTCTGGAGAAGTGCATTGTGTTCCCTTAATCAAGTAAACAACAGAGCAACAGAGCCAAGGGCACTTCCAGTCTAGGGAATATACCTTGGGAAAACTGAAAATCAATAAGTGAGAGCCACCCCAAAATTTAGGGCTGCACTGCTTACAAGGACCTCAACTTGGGTACACCTTAAATATCCCAGGAAATATAAAAATGGTTCAAAAAATTGTGGTACTTACGTACGATGGAATATCCCTCAGCCATGAAATCAATGTCATAAGACCAGTAGCAGCAAAATGGGTGGATTCAGGTACGATGATTCTAAGTGAAATAAGTCACACAGAAAAAGAAAGTTATCATAAGATATCACTTATGAAGATCCTGTAAACATGGCTACACTTGAAGTGAGTTAGGAAAGAGAACAGTGTCTCACATTTAGAAAACACTCTTATGCCTGCTTAAGGGGGAAGGAGTTGTGGGGTGATGCATAAAACCAGAGTTTGATATAAGCACAGGTACCGTTCCAAAAACCAACTATGGAATGGACAAGACCTACACCTTCCTCAGTGAAAGGGACTCAAAACCCCATATTTCCCGCAGAGGAATATATCTGACTAGTAAGAATCTTAAAACCTATGTATTGATATGTCTCCATAAGGGAATAAAGTGTGTCTAGACTGGCATAAACATGGAAGCGAGAATCAGCTCAAACCCACTATAAAAAGGAATTTCAAAAACAAAACAATAAAACTGGGAAATTCTTAACAATTCCTTCAGGGTCTCTGATGAAACCTGGAATGACCCTATCTACAATGACAGCTGGATGTGGCATAATGTGGAACACTTGGGACTGAGACGATTGGTGAGATTGGGTGAGCAAATGCAGACCCTTTAAAGCACAAATGCCTGGCACCCATTCCATGTGTCCCAAATCTCCAGGTTGAAGGGAATATTACTACAGCTATAACATGTACGGGAAACCAAGAGAACGGACACACTGTGAATACGAAAGGTTTCTAAAACTCAACGAATAGTCCCTCTCCTGGTGCTCTGGTTTGACTTTCCATCTGCTTTACTATCAACCTCCCAACTTGGAGAGACAGCCCCTCTAACTTCCTGGTTCGCACAGGTTGCCAATTTGGCAGAGGATGAAAGGGAAGAGGGAGAACCAATGAGAGGGTAGCTGTTAGGCATTTGGACGGGCACATATCACTCTAACTTCCCGGCAGGAAGAAGAATTAACCAAAGTCTCAGCCCCCCACCGGGAACCAGCATAGGTCCTGAACCAAAATGTTGGACTTGCGGTCAGCTAACCAAAAACGAGTTTAAAAATGGAGCTCAGGGGCACAGCAATTCACAAACTGGCCGAGTAATAAAGGACAACTATCGTCCAAAAATCTGTTGAGGAAAGGCAAGGAGGCAGACTTGAAATCGAGGCAGAATAGCAGGAAACAGATTTCAAGAGGTACATTGGAATCGCCTTTAAAGCACAGGAAGAGGGGCACAACTTCGACAATGATGCACTTGGCCTAAAAGGGCGTATGCGTTTTCTCCTGAATATATTCAGGAGAAAACGCATACGCCCTTTTTGGCCAAGCAAGCAAGCGGGCAATTCAAATCGGCAATACAAAGAAGGATCACTTCCCACCGGTCAAAAGGGACATCCACAAAATGTGTAAAAACCAGAAAGGCAAGACAGGCCGTGGAGAACAGGGAGCCTTGTTATGCTGATGGGCGGGATGTAAATTGCCAACTGCCTCTCTGGAGGAGTGCATTGTGTTCCCTTAATCAAGTAAACAACAGAGCAACAGAGCCAAGGGCACTTCCAGTATAGGGAATATACCTTGGGAAAACTGAAAATCAATAAGACAGAGCCACCCCAAAATTTAGGGCTGCACTGCTTACAAGGACCTCAACTTGGGTACACCTTAAATATCCCAGGAAATACAAAAATGGTTCAAAAAATTGTGGTACTTACGTACGATGGAATATCCCTCAGCCGTGAAATCAATGTCATAAGACCAGTAGCAGCAAAATGGGTGGATTCAGGTACGATGATTCTAAGGGAAATGAGTCACACAGAAAAAGAAAGTTATCATAAGATATCACTTATGAAGATCCTGTAAACATGGCTACACTTGAACTGAGTTAGGAAAGAGAACAGTGTCTCACATTTAGAAAACACTCTTATGCCTGCTTAAGGGGGATGGAGATGTGGGGTGATGCATAAAACCAGAGTTTGATATAAGCACAGGTACCGTTCCAAAAACCAACTATGGAATAGACAAGACCTACACCTTCCTCAGTGAAAGGGATTCAAAACCCCATATTTCCCGCAGAGGAATATATCTGACTAGAAAGAATCTTAAAACCTATGTATTGATATGTCCCCGTAAGGGAATCAAGTGTGTCTAGACTGGCATAAACATGGCAGCGAGAATCAGCTCAAACCCACTATAAAAAGGAATTTCAAAAACAAAACAAAAAAACTGGGAAATTCTTTACAATTCCTTCAGGGTCTCTGATGAAACCTGGAATGACCCTATCTACAATGACAGCTGGATGTGGCATAATGTGGGACACTTGGGACTGAAACGATTGGTGAGATTGGGTGAGCAAATGCAGACGCTTTAAAGCACAAATGCCTGGCACCCATTCCATGTGTCCCAACTCTCCAGGTTGAAGGGAATATTACTACAGCTATAACATGTACGGGAAACCAAGAGAATGGACACACTGTGAATACGAAAGGTTTCTAAAACTCAACGAATAGTCCCTCTCCTGGTGCTCTGGTTTGACTTTCCATCTGCTTTACTATCAACCTCCCAACTTGGAGAGACAGCACCTTTAACCTCCTGGTTCGCACAGGTTGCCAATTTGGCAGAGGATGAAAGGGAAGAGGGAGAACCAATGAGAGGGTAGCTGTTAGGCATTTGGACGGGCACATATCACCCTAACTTCCCAGCAGGAAGAAGAATTAACCAAAGTCTCAGCCACCCACCGGGAACCAGCATAGGTCCTGAACCAAAATGTTGGACTTGCGGTCAGCTAACCAAAAACGAGTTCAAAAATGGAGCTCAGGGGCACAGCAATTCACAAACTGGCCGAGTAATAAAGGACAACTATCGTCCAAAAATCTGTTGAGGGAAGGCAACGAGGCGGACTTGAAAGCGAGGCAGAATAGCAGGAAACAGATTTCAAGAGGTACGTTGGAATCGCCTTTAAAGCACAGGAAGAGGGGCACAACTTCGACAATGATGCACTTGGCCAAAAAGGGCGTATGCATTTTCTCCTGAATATATTCAGGAGAAAACGCATACGCCCTTTTTGGCCAAGCAAGCAAGCGGGCAATGCAAATCTGCACTACAAAGAAGTATCACTTCCCACCGGTCAAAAGGGACATCCACAAAATGTGTAAGAACAAGAAAGGCAAGACAGGCCCTGGAGAACAGGGAGCCTTGTTATGCTGATGGGCGGGATGTAAATTGCCAACTGCCTCTCTGGAGGAGTGCATTGTGTTCCCTAAAACAAGTAAACAACAGAGCTACAGAGCCAAGGGCACTTCCAGTCTAGGGAATATACCTTGGGAAAACTGAAAATCAATAAGACAGAGCAACCCCAAAATATAGTTCTGCACTGCTTACAAGGACCTCAACTTGGGTACACCTTAAATATCCCAGGAAATATAAAAATGGTTCAAAAAATTGTGGTACTTACGTACGATGGAATATCCCTCAGCCATGAAATCAATGTCATAAGACCAGTAGCAGCAAAATGGGTGGATTCAGGTACGATGATTCTAAGTGAAATAAGTCACAGAGAAAAAGAAACTTATCATAAGATATCACTTATGAAGATCCTGTAAACATGGCTACACTTGAACTGAGTTAGGAAAGAGAACAGTGTCTCACATTTAGAAAACACTCTTATGCCTGCTTAAGGGGGAAGGAGAGGTGGGGTGATGCATAAAACCAGAGTTTGATATAAGCACAGGTACCGTTCCAAAAACCAACTATGGAATAGACAAGACCTACACCGTCCTCAGTGAAAGGGACTCAAAACCCCATATTTCCCGCAGAGGAAAATATCTGACTAGTAAGAATCTTAAAACCTATGTATTGATATGTCTCCGTAAGGGAATCAAGTGTGTCTAGACTGGCATAAACATGGCAGCGAGAATCAGCTCAAACCCACTATAAAAAGGAATTTCAAAAACAAAACAAAAAAACTGGGAAATTCTTTACAATTCCTTCAGGGTCTCTGATGAAACCTGGAATGACCCTATCTACAACGACAGCTGGATGTGGCATAAGGAGGGACACTTGGGACTGAGACGATTGGTGAGATTGGGTGAGCAAATGCAGACCCTTTAAAGCAATAATGCATGGCACCCATTCCATGGGTCCGAACTCTCCAGGTTGAAGGGAATATTACTACAGCTATAACATGTGCGGGAAAACTAGAGAACGGACACACTGTGAATACGAAAGGTTTCTAAAACTCAACGAATAGTCCCTCTCCTGGTGCTCCGGTTTGACTTCCGTCTGCTTTACTATCAACCTCCCAACTTGGAGAGACAGCCCCTTTAACCTCTTGGTTCGCACAGGTTGCCAATTTGGCAGAGGATGAAAGGGAAGAGGGAGAACCAATGAGAGAGTAGCTGTTAGGCATTTGGACGGGCACATATCACTGTAATTTCCCGGCAGGAAGAAGAATTAACCAAATTCTCAGCCACCCACCGGGACCCAGTATAGGTCCTGAACCAAAATTTTGGACTTGCGGTCAGCTCACCAAAAATGAGTTGAAAAATGGAGCACAGGGGCACAGCAATTCACAAACTGGCCGAGTAATAAGGGACAACTATCGTCCAAAAATCTGTTGAGGGAAGGCAACGAGGCGGACTTGAAAGCGAGGCAGAATAGCAGGAAACAGATTTCAAGAGGTACGTTGGAATCGCCTTTAAAGCACAGGAAGAGGGGCACAACTTCGACAATGATGCACTTGGCCAAAAAGGGCGTATGCGTTTTCTCCTGAATATATTCAGGAGAAAACGCATACGCCCTTTTTGGCCAAGCAAGCAAGCGGGCAATGCAAATCTGCACTACAAAGAAGTATCACTTCCCACCGGTCAAAAGGGACATCCACAAAATGTGTAAGAACAAGAAAGGCAAGACAGGCCCTGGAGAACAGGGAGCCTTGTTATGCTGATGGGCGGGATGTAAATTGCCAACTGCCTCTCTGGAGGAGTGCATTCTGTTCCCTAAAACAAGTAAAGAACAGAGCTACAGAGCCAAGGGCACTACCAGTCTAGGGAATATACCTTGGGAAAACTGAAAATCAATAAGACAGAGCCACCCCAAAATTTAGGGCTGCACTGCTTACAAGGACCTCAACTTGGGTACACCTTAAATATCCCAGGAAATATAAAAATGGTTCAAAAAATTGTGGTACTTACGTACGATGGAATATCCCTCAGCCGTGAAATCAATGTCATAAGACCAGTAGCAGCAAAATGGGTGGATTCAGGTACGATGATTCTAAGTGAAATGAGTCACACAGAAAAAGAAAGTTATCATAAGATATCACTTATGAAGATCCTGTAAACATGGCTACACTTGAACTGAGTTAGGAAAGAGAACAGTGTCTCACATTTAGAAAACACTCTTATGCCTGCTTAAGGGGGATGGAGATGTGGGGTGATGCATAAAACCAGAGTTTGATATAAGCACAGGTACCGTTCCAAAAACCAACTATGGAATAGACAAGACCTACACCTTCCTCAGTGAAAGGGATTCAAAACCCCATATTTCCCGCAGAGGAATATATCTGACTAGAAAGAATCTTAAAACCTATGTATTGATATGTCTCCGTAAGGGAATCAAGTGTGTCTAGACTGGCATAAACATGGCAGCGAGAATCAGCTCAAACCCACTATAAAAAGGAATTTCAAAAACAAAACAAAAAAACTGGGAAATTCTTTACAATTCCTTCAGAGTCTCTGATGAAACCTGGAATGACCCTATCTACAATGACAGCTGGATGTGGCATAATGTGGGACACTTGGGACTGAAACGATTGGTGAGATTGGGTGAGCAAATGCAGACGCTTTAAAGCACAAATGCCTGGCACCCATTCCATGTGTCCCAACTCTCCAGGTTGAAGGGAATATTACTACAGCTATAACATGTACGGGAAACCAAGAGAATGGACACACTGTGAATACGAAAGGTTTCTAAAACTCAACGAATAGTCCCTCTCCTGGTGCTCTGGTTTGACTTTCCATCTGCTTTACTATCAACCTCCCAACTTGGAGAGACAGCACCTTTAACCTCCTGGTTCGCACACGTTGCCAATTTGGCAGAGGATGAAAGGGAAGAGGGAGAACCAATGAGAGGGTAGCTGTTAGGCATTTGGACGGGCACATATCACTCTAACTTCCCAGCAGGAAGAAGAATTAACCAAAGTCTCAGCCCCCCACCGGGAACCAGCATAGGTCCTGAACCAAAATGTTGGACTTGCGGTCAGCTAACCAAAAACGAGTTCAAAAATGGAGCTCAGGGGCACAGCAATTCACAAACTGGCCGAGTAATAAAGGACAACTATCGTCCAAAAATCTGTTGAGGGAAGGCAACGAGGCGGACTTGAAAGCGAGGCAGAATAGCAGGAAACAGATTTCAAGAGGTACGTTGGAATCGCCTTTAAAGCACAGGAAGAGGGGCACAACTTCGACAATGATGCACTTGGCCAAAAAGGGCGTATGCATTTTCTCCTGAATATATTCAGGAGAAAACGCATACGCCCTTTTTGGCCAAGCAAGCAAGCGGGCAATGCAAATCTGCACTACAAAGAAGTATCACTTCCCACCGGTCAAAAGGGACATCCACAAAATGTGTAAGAACAAGAAAGGCAAGACAGGCCCTGGAGAACAGGGAGCCTTGTTATGCTGATGGGCGGGATGTAAATTGCCAACTGCCTCTCTGGAGGAGTGCATTCTGTTCCCTAAAACAAGTAAAGAACAGAGCTACAGAGCCAAGGGCACTACCAGTCTAGGGAATATACCTTGGGAAAACTGAAAATCAATAAGACAGAGCCACCCCAAAATTTAGGGCTGCACTGCTTACAAGGACCTCAACTTGGGTACACCTTAAATATCCCAGGAAATATAAAAATGGTTCAAAAAATTGTGGTACTTACGTACGATGGAATATCCCTCAGCCGTGAAATCAATGTCATAAGACCAGTAGCAGCAAAATGGGTGGATTCAGGTACGATGATTCTAAGTGAAATGAGTCACACAGAAAAAGAAAGTTATCATAAGATATCACTTATGAAGATCCTGTAAACATGGCTACACTTGAACTGAGTTAGGAAAGAGAACAGTGTCTCACATTTAGAAAACACTCTTATGACTGCTTAATGGGGATGGAGATGTAGGGTGATGCATAAAATCAGAGTTTGATATAAGCACAGGTACCGTTCCAAAAACCAACTATGGAATAGACAAGACCTACACCTTCCTCAGTGAAAGGGATTCAAAACCCCATATTTCCTGCAGAGGAATATATCTGACTAGTAAGAATCTTAAAACCTATGTATTGATATGTCTCCGTAAGGGAATCAAGTGTGTCTAGACTGGCATAAACATGGCAGCGAGAATCAGCTCAAACCCACTATAAAAAGGAATTTCAAAAACAAAACAAAAAAACTGGGAAATTCTTTACAATTCCTTCAGGGTCTCTGATGAAACCTGGAATGACCCTATCTACAATGACAGCTGGATGTGGCATAATGTGGGACACTTGGGACTGAAACGATTGGTGAGATTGGGTGAGCAAATGCAGACGCCTTAAAGTACAAATGCCTGGCACCCATTCCATGTGTCCCAACTCTCCAGGTTGAAGGGAATATTACTACAGCTATAACATGTACGGGAAACCAAGAGAATGGACACACGGTGAATACGAAAGGTTTCTAAAACTCAACGAATAGTCCCTCTCCTGGTGCTCTGGTTTGACTTTCCATCTGCTTTACTATCAACCTCCCAACTTGGAGAGACAGCACCTTTAACCTCCTGGTTCACACAGGTTGCCAATTTGGCAGAGGATGAAAGGGAAGAGGGAGAACCAATGAGAGGGTAGCTGTTAGGCATTTGGACGGGCACATATCACTCTAACTTCCCAGCAGGAAGAAGAATTAACCAAAGTCTCAGCCCCCCACCGGGAACCAGCATAGGTCCTGAACCAAAATGTTGGACTTGCGGTCAGCTAACCAAAAACGAGTTCAAAAATGGAGCTCAGGGGCACAGCAATTCACAAACTGGCCGAGTAATAAAGGACAACTATCGTCCAAAAATCTGTTGAGGGAAGGCAACGAGGCGGACTTGAAAGCGAGGCAGAATAGCAGGAAACAGATTTCAAGAGGTACGTTGGAATCGCCTTTAAAGCACAGGAAGAGGGGCACAACTTCGACAATGATGCACTTGGCCAAAAAGGGCGTATGCGTTATCTCCTGAATATATTCAGGAGAAAACGCATACGCCCTTTTTGGCCAAGCAAGCAAGCGGGCAATGCAAATCTGCACTACAAAGAAGTATCACTTCCCACCGGTCAAAAGGGACATCCACAAAATGTGTAAAAACCAGAAAGACAAGACAGGCCCTGGAGAACAGGGAACCTTGTTATGCTGATGGGCGGGATGTAAATTGCCAACTGCCTCTCTGGAGGAGTGCATTCTGTTCCCTAAAACAAGTAAAGAACAGAGCTACAGAGCCAAGGGCACTACCAGTCTAGGGAATATACCTTGGGAAAACTGAAAATCAATAAGACAGAGCCACCCCAAAATTTAGGGCTGCACTGCATACAAGGACCTCAACTTGGATACACCTTAAGTATCCCAGAAAATATAAACATGGTTCAAAAAATTGTGGTACTTACGTACGATGGAATATCCCTCAGCCATGAAATCAATGTCATAAGACCAGTAGCAGCAAAATGGGTGGATTCAGGTACGATGATTTTAAGTGAAATAAGTCACAGAGAAAAAGAAACTTATCATAAGATATCACTTATGAAGATCCTGTAAACATGGCTACACTTGAACTGAGTTAGGAAAGAGAACAGTGTCTCACATTTAGAAAACACTCTTATACCTGCTTAATGGGGATGGAGAGGTGGGGTGATGCATAAAACCAGAGTTTGATATAAGCACAGGTACCGTTCCAAAAACCAACTATGGAATAGACAAGACCTACACCTTCCTCAGTGAAAGGGACTCAAAACCCCATATTTCCCGCAGAGGAAAATATCTGACTAGTAAGAATCTTAAAACCTATGTATTGATATGTCTCCGTAAGGGAATCAAGTGTGTCTAGACTGGCATAAACATGGCAGCGAGAATCAGCTCAAACCCACTATAAAAAGGAATTTCAAAAACAAAACAAAAAAACTGGGAAATTCTTTACAATTCCTTCAGGGTCTCTGATGAAACCTGGAATGACCCTATCTACAATGACAGCTGGATGTGGCATAATGTGGGACACTTGGGACTGAAACGATTGGTGAGATTGGGTGAGCAAATGCAGACGCCTTAAAGTACAAATGCCTGGCACCCATTCCATGTGTCCCAACTCTCCAGGTTGAAGGGAATATTACTACAGCTATAACATGTACGGGAAACCAAGAGAATGGACACACGGTGAATACGAAAGGTTTCTAAAACTCAACGAATAGTCCCTCTCCTGGTGCTCTGGTTTGACTTTCCATCTGCTTTACTATCAACCTCCCAACTTGGAGAGACAGCACCTTTAACCTCCTGGTTCACACAGGTTGCCAATTTGGCAGAGGATGAAAGGGAAGAGGGAGAACCAATGAGAGGGTAGCTGTTAGGCATTTGGACGGGCACATATCACTCTAACTTCCCAGCAGGAAGAAGAATTAACCAAAGTCTCAGCCCCCCACCGGGAACCAGCATAGGTCCTGAACCAAAATGTTGGACTTGCGGTCAGCTAACCAAAAACGAGTTCAAAAATGGAGCTCAGGGGCACAGCAATTCACAAACTGGCCGAGTAATAAAGGACAACTATCGTCCAAAAATCTGTTGAGGGAAGGCAACGAGGCGGACTTGAAAGCGAGGCAGAATAGCAGGAAACAGATTTCAAGAGGTACGTTGGAATCGCCTTTAAAGCACAGGAAGAGGGGCACAACTTCGACAATGATGCACTTGGCCAAAAAGGGCGTATGCGTTATCTCCTGAATATATTCAGGAGAAAACGCATACGCCCTTTTTGGCCAAGCAAGCAAGCGGGCAATGCAAATCTGCACTACAAAGAAGTATCACTTCCCACCGGTCAAAAGGGACATCCACAAAATGTGTAAAAACCAGAAAGACAAGACAGGCCCTGGAGAACAGGGAACCTTGTTATGCTGATGGGCGGGATGTAAATTGCCAACTGCCTCTCTGGAGGAGTGCATTCTGTTCCCTAAAACAAGTAAAGAACAGAGCTACAGAGCCAAGGGCACTACCAGTCTAGGGAATATACCTTGGGAAAACTGAAAATCAATAAGACAGAGCCACCCCAAAATTTAGGGCTGCACTGCATACAAGGACCTCAACTTGGATACACCTTAAGTATCCCAGAAAATATAAACATGGTTCAAAAAATTGTGGTACTTACGTACGATGGAATATCCCTCAGCCATGAAATCAATGTCATAAGACCAGTAGCAGCAAAATGGGTGGATTCAGGTACGATGATTTTAAGTGAAATAAGTCACAGAGAAAAAGAAACTTATCATAAGATATCACTTATGAAGATCCTGTAAACATGGCTACACTTGAACTGAGTTAGGAAAGAGAACAGTGTCTCACATTTAGAAAACACTCTTATACCTGCTTAATGGGGATGGAGAGGTGGGGTGATGCATAAAACCAGAGTTTGATATAAGCACAGGTACCGTTCCAAAAACCAACTATGGAATAGACAAGACCTACACCTTCCTCAGTGAAAGGGACTCAAAACCCCATATTTCCCGCAGAGGAAAATATCTGACTAGTAAGAATCTTAAAACCTATGTATTGATATGTCTCCGTAAGGGAATCAAGTGTGTCTAGACTGGCATAAACATGGCAGCGAGAATCAGCTCAAACCCACTATAAAAAGGAATTTCAAAAACAAAACAAAAAAACTGGGAAATTCTTTACAATTCCTTCAGGGTCTCTGATGAAAGCTGGAATGACCCTATCTACAATGACAGCTGGATGTGGCATAAGGAGGGACACTTGGGACTGAGACGATTGGTGAGATTGGGTGAGCAAATGCAGACCCTTTAAAGCAATAATGCATGGCACCCATTCCATGGGTCCGAACTCTCCAGGTTGAAGGGAATATTACTACAGCTATAACATGTGCGGGAAACCTAGGGAACGGACACACTGTGAATACGAAAGGTTTCTAAAACTCAACGCATAGTCCCTCTCCTGGTGCTCCGGTTTGACTTTCCGTCTGCTTTACTATCAACCTCCAAACTTGGAGAGACAGCCCCTTTAACCTCTTGGTTCGCACAGGTTGCCAATTTGGCAGAGGATGAAAGGGAAGAGGGAGAACCAATGAGAGAGTAGCTGTTAGGCATTTGGACGGGCACATATCACTGTAATTTCCTGGCAGGAAGAAGAATTAACCAAATTCTCAGCCACCCACCGGGAACCAGTATAGGTCCTGAACCAAAATTTTGGACTTGCAGTCAGCTCACAAAAAACGAGTTGAAAAATGGAGCTCAGGGGCACAGCAATTCACAAACTGGCCGAGTAATAAAGGACAACTATCGTCCAAAAATCTGTTGAGGGAAGGCAACGAGGCGGACTTGAAAGCGAGGCAGAATAGCAGGAAACAGATTTCAAGAGGTACGTTGGAATCGCCTTTAAAGCACAGGAAGAGGGGCACAACTTCGACAATGATGCACTTGGCCAAAAAGGGCGTATGCGTTTTCTCCTGAATATATTCAGGAGAAAACGCATACGCCCTTTTTGGCCAAGCAAGCAAGCGGGCAATGCAAATCTGCACTACAAAGAAGTATCACTTCCCACCGGTCAAAAGGGACATCCACAAAATGTGTAAGAACAAGAAAGGCAAGACAGGCCCTGGAGAACAGGGAGCCTTGTTATGCTGATGGGCGGGATGTAAATTGCCAACTGCCTCTCTGGAGGAGTGCATTGTGTTCCCTAAAACAAGTAAACAACAGAGCTACAGAGCCAAGGGCACTTCCAGTCTAGGGAATATACCTTGGGAAAACTGAAAATCAATAAGACAGAGCCACCCCAAAATTTAGTTCTGCACTGCTTAGAAGGACCTCAACTTGGGTACACCTTAAATATCCCAGGAAATATAAAAATGGTTCAAAAAATTGTGGTACTTACGTACGATGGAATATCCCTCAGCCATGAAATCAATGTCATAAGACCAGTAGCAGCAAAATGGGTGGATTCAGGTACGATGATTCTAAGTGAAATAAGTCACAGAGAAAAAGAAACTTATCATAAGATATCACTTATGAAGATCCTGTAAACATGGCTACACTTGAACTGAGTTAGGAAAGAGAACAGTGTCTCACATTTAGAAAACACTCTTATGCCTGCTTAAGGGGGAAGGAGAGGTGGGGTGATGCATAAAACCAGAGTTTGATATAAGCACAGGTACCGTTCCAAAAACCAACTATGGAATAGACAAGACCTACACCGTCCTCAGTGAAAGGGACTCAAAACCCCATATTTCCCGCAGAGGAAAATATCTGACTAGTAAGAATCTTAAAACCTATGTATTGATATGTCTCCGTAAGGGAATCAAGTGTGTCTAGACTGGCATAAACATGGCAGCGAGAATCAGCTCAAACCCACTATAAAAAGGAATTTCAAAAACAAAACAAAAAAACTGGGAAATTCTTTACAATTCCTTCAGGGTCTCTGATGAAACCTGGAATGACCCTATCTACAACGACAGCTGGATGTGGCATAAGGAGGGACACTTGGGACTGAGACGATTGGTGAGATTGGGTGAGCAAATGCAGACCCTTTAAAGCAATAATGCATGGCACCCATTCCATGGGTCCGAACTCTCCAGGTTGAAGGGAATATTACTACAGCTATAACATGTGCGGGAAACCTAGAGAACGGACACACTGTGAATACGAAAGGTTTCTAAAACTCAACGAATAGTCCCTCTCCTGGTGCTCCGGTTTGACTTCCGTCTGCTTTACTATCAACCTCCCAACTTGGAGAGACAGCCCCTTTAACCTCTTGGTTCGCACAGGTTGCCAATTTGGCAGAGGATGAAAGGGAAGAGGGAGAACCAATGAGAGAGTAGCTGTTAGGCATTTGGACGGGCACATATCACTGTTATTTCCCGGCAGGAAGAAGAATTAACCAAATTCTCAGCCACCCACCGGGACCCAGTATAGGTCCTGAACCAAAATTTTGGACTTGCGGTCAGCTCACCAAAAATGAGTTGAAAAATGGAGCACAGGGGCACAGCAATTCACAAACTGGCCGAGTAATAAGGGACAACTATCGTCCAAAAATCTGTTGAGGGAAGGCAACGAGGCGGACTTGAAAGCGAGGCAGAATAGCAGGAAACAGATTTCAAGAGGTACGTTGGAATCGCCTTTAAAGCACAGGAAGAGGGGCACAACTTCGACAATGATGCACTTGGCCAAAAAGGGCGTATGCGTTTTCTCCTGAATATATTCAGGAGAAAACGCATACGCCCTTTTTGGCCAAGCAAGCAAGCGGGCAATGCAAATCTGCACTACAAAGAAGTATCACTTCCCACCGGTCAAAAGGGACATCCAAAAAATGTGTAAGAACAAGAAAGGCAAGACAGGCCCTGGAGAACAGGGAGCCTTGTTATGCTGATGGGCGGGATGTAAATTGCCAACTGCCTCTCTGGAGGAGTGCATTCTGTTCCCTAAAACAAGTAAAGAACAGAGCTACAGAGCCAAGGGAACTACCAGTCTAGGGAATATACCTTGGGAAAACGGAAAATCAATAAGACAGAGCCACCCCAAAATTTAGGGCTGCACTGCATACAAGGACCTCAACTTGGATACACCTTAAATATCCCAGAAAATATAAACATGGTTCAAAAAATTGTGGTACTTACGTACGATGGAATATCCCTCAGCCATGAAATCAATGTCATAAGACCAGTAGCAGCAAAATGGGTGGATTCAGGTACGAGGATTCTAAGTGAAATAAGTCACACAGAAAAAGAAACTTATCATAAGATATCACTTATGAAGATCCTGTAAACATGGCTACACTTGAACTGAGTTAGGAAAGAGAACAGTGTCTCACATTTAGAAAACACTCTTATACCTGCTTAATGGGGAAGGAGAGGTGGGTTGATGCATAAAACCAGAGTTTGATATAAGCACAGGTACCGTTCCAAAAACCAACTATGGAATAGACAAGACCTACACCGTCCTCAGTGAAAGGGACTCAAAACCCCATATTTCCCGCAGAGGAAAATATCTGACTAGTAAGAATCTTAAAACCTATGTATTGATATGTCTCCGTAAGGGAATCAAGTGTGTCTAGACTGGCATATACATGGCAGCGAGAATCAGCTCAAACCCATTATAAAAAGGAATTTCAAAAACAAAACAAAAAAACTGGGAAATTCTTTACAATTCCTTCAGGGTCTCTGATGAAAGCTGGAATGACCCTATCTACAACGACAGCTGGACGTGGCATAAGGAGGGACACTTGGGACTGAGACGATTGGTGAGATTGGGTGAGCAAATGCAGACCCTTTAAAGCAATAATGCATGGCACCCATTCCATGGGTCCGAACTCTCCAGGTTGAAGGGAATATTACTACAGCTATAACATGTGCGGGAAACCTAGAGAACGGACACACTGTGAATACGAAAGGTTTCTAAAACTCAACGAATAGTCCCTCTCCTGGTGCTCCGGTTTGACTTTCCGTCTGCTTTACTATCAACCTCCCAACTTGGAGAGACAGCCCCTTTAACCTCCTGGTTCGCACAGGTTTCCAATTTGGCAGAGGATGAAAGGGAAGAGGGAGAACCAATGAGAGAGTAGCTGTTAGGCATTTGGACGGGCACATATCACTGTAATTTCCCGGCAGGAAGAAGAATTAACCAAAGTCTCAGCCCCCCACCGGGAACCAGCATAGGTCCTGAACCAAAATGTTGGAGTTGCGGTCCGCTCACCAACAACGAGTTGAAAAATGGAGCACAGCGGCACAGCAATTCACAAACTGGCCGAGTAATAAAGGACAACTATCGTCGAAAAATCTGTTGAGGGAAGGCAACGAGGCGGACTTGAAAGCGAGGCAGAATAGCAGGAAACAGATTTCAAGAGGTATGTTGGAATCTCCTTTAAAGCACAGGAAGAGGGGCACAACTTCGACAATGATGCACTTGGCCAAAAAGGGCGTATGCGTTTTCTCCTGAATATATTCAGGGGAAAACGCATATGCCCTTTTTGGCCGAGCAAGCAAGCGGGCAATGCAAATCTGCACTACAAAGAAGTATCACTTCCCACCGGTCAAAAGGGATATCCAGAAAATGTGTAAAAACCAGAAAGGCAAGACAGGCCCTGGAGAACAGGGAGCCTTTTTATGCTGATGGGCGGGATGTAAATTGCCAACTGCCTCTCTGGAGAAGTACATTGTGTTCCCTAAAACAAGTAAAGAACAGAGCTACAGAGCCAAGGGCACTTCGAGTCTAGGGAATATACCTTGGGAAAACTGAAAATCAATAAGACACAGCCACCCCAAGACTTAGGGCTGTACTGCTTACAAGGACCTCAACTTGGGTTCACCTTAAATATCCCAGGAAATATAAAAATGTTTCAAAAAATTGTGGTACTTAGGTACGATGGAATATCCCTCAGCCATGAAATCAATGTCATAAGACCAGTAGCAGCAAAATGGGTGGATTCAGGTACGATGATTCTAAGTGAAATAAGTCACACAGAAAAAGAAACTTATCATAAGATATCACTTATGAAGATCCTGTAAACATGGCTACCCTTGAACTGAGTTAGGAGAGAGAACATTGTCTCACATTTAGAAAACACTCTTATGCCTGCTTAAGGGTGAAGGAGAGGTGGGGTGAAGCAAAAAAACAGAGTTTGATATAACCACAGGTACCGTTCCAAAAACCAAGTATGGAATAGACAAGACCTACACCTTCCTCAGTGAAAGGGACTCAAAACCCCTTATTTCCCACAGAGGAATATATCTGACCAGTAAGAATCTTAAAACCTATGTATTGATATGTCTCCGTAAGGGAATCTAGTGTGTCTAGACTGGCATAAACATGGCAGCAAGAATCAGCTCAAACCCACTATAAAAAGGAATTTCAAAAACAAAACAAAAAACTGGGAAATTCTTTTCAATTCCTTCAGGGTCTCTGATGAAACGTGGAATGACCCTATCTACAATGACAGCTGGATGTTGCATAAGGAGGGACACTTGGGACTGAGACGATTGGTGAGATTGGGTGAGCAAATGCAGACCCTTTAAAGCACAAATGGCTGGCACCCTTTCCATGGGTCCCAACTCTCCAGCTTGAAGGGAATATTATTACAGATATAACATATACGGGAAACCTAGAGAACGGACCCACTGTGAATACGAAAGGTTTCTAAAACTCAGCGAATAGTCCCTCTCCTGGTGCTCCGGTTTGACTTTCCATCTGGTTTACTATCAATCTCCCAACTTGGAGAGACAGCCCCTTTAACCTCCTGGTTTGCACAGGTTTCCAATTTGGCAGAGGATGAAAGGGAAGAGGGAGAACCAATGAGAGAGTAGCTGTTAGGCATTTGGACGGGCACATATCACTCTAACTTCCCGGCAGGAAGAAGAATTAACCAAAGTCTCAGCCCCCCACCGGGAACCAGCATAGGTCCTGAACCAAAATGTTGGACTTGCGGTCAGCTCACCAAAAACGAGTTGAAAAATGGAGCTGAGGGGCACATCAATTCACAAACTGGCCAAGTAATAAAGGACAACTATCCTCCAAAAATCTGTTGAGGGAAGGCTACGAGGCAGACTTGAAAGCGAGGCAGAATAGCAGGAAACAGATTTCAAGAGGTACGTTGGAATCGCCTTTAAAGCACAGGAAGAAGGGCACAACTTCGACAATGATGCACTTGGCCAAAAAGGGCGTATGCGTTTTCTCCTGAATATATTCAGGAGAAAACGCATACGCCCTTTTTGGCCAAGCAAGCAAGCGGGCAATGCAAATCTGCACTACAAAGAAGTATCACTTCCCACCGGACAAAAGGGACATCCACAAAATGTGTAAAAACCAGAAAGGCAAGACAGGCCCTGGAGAACAGGGAGCCTTGTTATGCTGATGGGCGGGATGTAAATTGCCAACTGCCTCTCTGGAGGAGTGCATTGTGTTCCCTAAAACAAGTAAACAACAGAGCTACAGAGCCAAGGGCACTTCCAGTCTAGGGAATATTCCTTGGGAAAACTGAAAATCAATAAGACAGAGCCACCCCAAAATTTAGGGCTGCACTGCTTACAAGGACCTCAACTTGGGTACACCTTAAATATCCCAGGAAATATAAAAATGGTTCAAAAAATTGTGGTACTTACGTACGATGGACTATCCCTCAGCCATGAAATCAATGTCATAAGACCAGTAGCAGCAAAATGGGTGGATTCAGGTACGATGATTCTAAGTGAAATAAGTCACAGAGAAAAAGAAGCTTATCATAAGATATCACTTATGAAGATCCTGTAAACATGGCTATACTTGAACTGAGTTAGGAAAGCGAACAGTGTCTCACATTTAGAAAACACTCTTATGCCTGCTAAAGGGGGAAGCAGAGGTGGGGTGATGCATAAAACCAGAGTTTGATATAAGCACAGGTACCGTTCCAAAAACCAACTATGGAATAGACAAGACCTATACCTTCCTCAGTGAAAGGGACTCAAAACCCCATATTTCCCGCAGAGGAATATATCTGACTAGTAAGAATCTTAAAACCTATGTATTGATATGTCTCCGTAAGGTAATCAAGTGTGTCTAGACTGGCATAAACATGGCAGCAAGAATCAGCTCCAACCCACCATAAAAAGGAATTTCAAAAACAAAACAAAAAAACTGGGAAATTCTTTACAATTCCTTCAGGGTCTCTGATGAAACCTGGAATGACCCTATCTACAACGACAGCTGGATGTGGCATAAGGAGGGACACTTGGGACTGAGACGATTGGAGAGATTGTGTGAGCAAATGCAGACCCTTTAAAGCACAAATGCCTGGCACCCATTCCATGGGTCCCAACTCTCCAGGTTTAAAGGAATATTACTAGAGCTATAACATGTACGGGAAACCTAGAGAACGGACACACTGTGAATACGAAAGGTTTCTAAAACTCAACGAATAGTCCCTCTCCTGGTGCTCCGGTATGATTTTCCATCTGCTTTACTATCAACCTCCCAACTTGGAGAGACAGCCCCTTTAAACTGCTGTTTTGCACAGGTCTCCAATTTGGCAGAGGATGAAAGGAAATAGGGAGAACCAATGAGAGAGTAGCTGTTAGGCATTTGGATGGGCACATATCACTGTAATTTCCCGGCAGGAAGAAGAATTAACCAAAGTCTCAGCACCCCACCGGGAATAGCATATGTCCTGAACCAAAATGTTGGACTTGCGGTCAGCTCACCAAAAACGAGTTGAAAAATGGAGCTCAGAGGCACAGCAATTCACAAACTGGCCGAGTAATAAAGGACAACTATCGTCCAAAAATCTGTTGAGGGAAGTCAACGAGGCGGACTTGAAAGCTAGGCAGAATAGCCGGAAACAGATTTCAAGAGGTACTTTGGAATCGCCTTTCAAGCACAGGAAGAGGGGCGCAACTTCGACAATGATGCACTTGGCCAAAAAGGGCGTATGCGTTTTCTCCTGAATATATTCAGGAGAAAACGCATACGCCCTTTTTGGCCAAGCAAGCAAGCGGGCAATGCAAATCTGCACTACAAAGAAGTATCACTTTCCATCGGTCAAAAGGGACATCCACAAAATGTGTAAAAACCAGAAAGGCAAGACAGGCCCTGGAGAACAGGGAGCCTTGTTATGCTGATGGGCGGGATGTAAATTGCCAACTGCCTCTCTGGGGGAGTGCATTGTGTTCCCTAAAACAAGTAAAGAACAGAGCTACAGAGCCAAGGGCACTTCCAGTCTAGGGAATATTCCTTGGGAAAACTGAAAATCAATAAGACAGAGCCACCCCAAAATTCAGGACTGCACTGCTTACAAGGACCTCAACTTGGGTACACCTTAAGTATTCCAGGAAATATAAAAATGGTTCAAAAAATTGTGGTAGTTACGTATGATGGAATATCCCTCAGCCATGAAATCAATGTCATAAGACCAGTAGCAGCAAAATGGGTGGATTCAGGTACGATGATTCTAAGTGAAATATGTCACACAGAAAAAGAAACTTATCATAAGATATCACTTATGAAGATCCTGTAAACATGGCTACCCTTGAACTGAGTTAGGAGAGAGAACATTATCTCACATTTAGAAAACACTCTTATGCCTGCTTAAGGGTGAAGGAGAGGTGGGGTGAAGCAAAAAAACACAGTTTGATATAAGCACAGGTACCGTTCCAAAAACCAAGTATGGAATAGACAAGACCTACACCTTCCTCAGTGAAAGGGACTCAAAACCCCTTATTTCCCGCAGAGGAATATATCTGACTAGTAAGAATCTTAAAACCTATGTATTGATATCTCTCCGTAAGGGAATCAAGTGTGTCTAGACTGGCATAAACATGGCAGCGAGAATCAGCTCAAACCCACTATGAAAAGGAATTACAAAAACAAAAGAAAACAAAAAAGGAAATTCTTCACAATTCCTTCAAGATCTCTGATGAAACCTGGAATGACCCTATCTACAGTGACAGCTGGATGTGGCATAAGGCTGGACACTTGGGAATGAGAAGATTGGTGAGATTGGGTGAGCAAATGCAGACCCTTTAAAGCAATAATGCATGGCACCCATTCCATGGGTCCCAATTCTCCAGGTTGATGGGAATATTACTACAGCTATAATATGTACGGGAAACCTAGAGAATGGACACACTGTGAATACGAAAGGTTTCTAAAACTCAACGAATAGTCCCGCTCCTGGTGCTCCCGTTTGACTTTCCTACTGCTTTACTATCAATCTCCCAACTTGGAGAGACAGCCCCTTTAACCTACTGTTTCGCACAGGATGCCAGTTTGGCTGAGGATGAAAGGGAAGAGGGAGAACCAATGAGAGAGTAGCTGTTAGGCATTTGGACGGGCACATGTCTATCTAATTTCCCAGCAGGAAGAAGAATTAACCAAAGTCTCAGGCCCCCATCGGAAACCAGTATAGGTCCTGAACCAAAATTTTGGACTTGCGGTCAGCTCACAAAAAACGAGTAGAATAATGGAGCTCAGGGGCACAGCAATTCACAAACTGGCAGAGTAATAAAGGACAAATATCATCAAAAATCTGGTGAGGGAAGGCAACGAGGCGGACATGAAAGCGAGGCAGAATAGCAGGAAACAGATTTCAAGAGGTACGTTGGAATCACGTTTAAAGCACAGAAACAGGGGCAAAATTTCAAAAATGATGCACTTGGCCAAATAGAGCATATGCGTTTTCTCATGAATATATTCAGGAGAAAACGCATACGCCCTTTTTGGCCAAGCAAGCAGGCGGGCAATGAAAATCTGCACTACAAAGAAGTATCACTTTCCACAGGTCTAAAAGGGACATCCACGAAATGTGTAAAAACCAGAAACGCAAGACAGGCCCTGGAGACCAGGGAGTCTTGTTATGCTGATGGGCGGGATGTAAATTGCCACCTGCATCTCTGGAGGAGTGCATTGTGTTCCCAAAAACAAGTAAACAACAGAACTACGGAGCCAAGGGCACTTCCAGTCTAGGGAATATTCCTTGGGAGAACTGAATATCAGTAAGACAGAGCCACCCCAAAATTTAGGGCTGCACTGATTACAAGAACCTCAACTTGGGTACACCTTAAATATTCCAGGAAATATGAAAATGGTTCAAAAAATTGTGGTACTTACGTACGATGGAATATCCCTCAGCCATGAAGTCAATGTCATAAGACCAGTAGCAGCAAAATGAGTAGATACAAGTACGATGATTCTAAGTGAAATAAGTCACACAGAAAAAGAAACTTATCATAAGATATCACTTATGAAGATCCTGTAAACATGGCTACACTTGAACTGAGTTAGGAAAGAGAACAGAGTCTCACATTTAGAAAGCACTCTTTGCCTGCTTCAGGGGGAAGGAGACGTGGGGTGATGCATAAAACTGGAGTTTCATATAAGCACAGGTACTGTTCCAAAAACTAACTATGGAATAGACAAGAGCTACACCTTCCTCAGTGAAAGGGACTCAAAACCCCATATTTCCCGCAGAGGAATATATCTGACTAGTAAGAATCTTAAAACCTATTTATTGATATGTCTGCGTAAGGTAATCAAGTGTGTCTAGACTGGCATAAACATGGCAGCGAGAACCAGCTCAAACCCACTATAAAAAGGAATTTAAAAACAGAACAAAAAAAAATGTAAATTCTTCACAATACCTTCAGGGTCTCTGATGAAACCTGGAATGACCCTATCTACAACGACAGCTGGATGTGGCATAAGGCTGGACACTTGGAGCTGAGAGGATTGGTGAGATTCGGTGAGCAAATGCAGACCCTTTAAAGCAATAATGAATGGCACGCATTCCATTGTTCCCAACTCTCCAGCTTGAAGGGACTATTACTACAGATATAACATGTAAGGGAAAAATAGAGAATGGACAAACTGTGAATATGAAAGGTTTCTAAAACTCAACGAATAGTCCCTCTCCTGTTGCTCCGGTTTGATTTTCCAACTGCTTTTCTATCAATCTCCCAACTTGGAGAGACAGCCCCTTTAACCTCCTGGTTCGCACAGGTTGCCAATTTGGCAGAGGATGAAAGGGAAGAGGGAGAACCAGTGAGAGAGTAGCTCTAAGGCATTTGGACGGCCACATATCACTCTAATTTCCCAGCAGGAAGAAGAATTTACGGAAGTCTCAGCACCCCACCGGGAACCAGTATAGGTCCTGAACCACAATTTTGGACTTTCGGTCAGCTCACAAAAAACAGGTTGAAAAATGGAGCTAAGGGGCACAGCAATTCACAAACAGGCAGAGTAATAAAGACAACTATTGTCCAAAAATCTGTTGAGGGAAGGCAACGACGTGGACTTGAAAGCTAGGCAGAATAGCAGGAAACAGATTTCAAGTGGTACGTTGGAATTGACTTTAAAGCACAGGATGAGGGGCACAACTTCAACAATGTTGCACTTGAGCAAAAAGGGCATATGCGTTTTCTCCTGAATATATTCAGGAGAAAACGCATACGCCCTTTTTGGCCAAGCAATCAAGCGGGAAATGCAAATCTGCACTACAAAGAAGTATCACTTCCGACTGTTCAAAAGGGACATCCACAAAATGTGTAAAATACAGAAAGGCAAGACCGGCCCTGGAGAACAGGGAGGCTTGTTTTGCTGATGGGCGGGTTGTAAACTGCCAACTGCATCTCTGGAGGAGTGCATTGTGTTCCCTAAAACAAGTAAACAACAGAGCTACAGAGCCAAGGGCACTTCCAGTCTAGGGAATATACCTTGGGAAACCTGAAAATCAATAAGACAGAGCCACCCCAAAATTTAGGGGTGCACTGCTTACAAGAACCTCAACTTGGGTACACCTTAAATATCCCAGGAAATATAAAAATGGTTCAAAAATTTGTGGTACTTCCGTACGATGGAATATCCCTCAGCCATGCAATCAATGGCATAAGACCAGTAGCAGCAAAATGAGTGGATTGAGGTATGATGCTTCTAAGTGAAATAAGTCACACAGAAAAAGAAACTTATATTAAGATATCACTTATGAAGATCCAGTAAACATGGCTACACTGGAACTCAGTTAAGAAAGAGAACAGAGTCTCACCTTTGGAAAACAATCTGATGCCTGCTTAAGGGGGAATGAGAGGTGGGGTGATGCATAAAACCAGAGTTTGATATAAGCACAGGTACCGTTCCAAACACAAACTATGGAATAGACAAGACCTACACCTTCGTCAGTGAAAGGGACCCGAGGCATCTGTGAGTAACCGTGAGCTGAGCCCCAGGCCAACTGTTGTTGAACTTTTCCCACCCTTCCCAGGTAAAACACCTGAATATGTCCAAGGGCTTGAAAGCCTAGAGGAAGGGGTGTGGAGCCACACCAGCGACAGCACACAGGCCAACTTGGTGCCTGCAGGCCAGCCAGTATGGTCCTGGACCTGGTCACTCTTCTGGAAGCTTTCCATTGCCCTGCCTGAGATACCCCTCCTGTCCCGGCACCCACTGCTTTTTTCCTTCCTCACCTCTGTCCGGAGAGAAATTCCAGTGGAAGGTATGTGTGCCACATCCTCTTCTTTACAGGTGGAAGCCTGGCAACTCCTCCAGAAAGTCCAGCAGAGACCCACTCACACCGGGCCACCCACAAAGCCATGGCCCCTCACTCCCTCCCACCAGCACAGCCCCGAGATTGCTGACGGGGCAGAGAATATGGAGTCAGGCACAGCTTCAGGGGCTATTGCTGCCTGCAGCGCTGTTTATATTGACCTCAACCCAGGCACACCTGGGGAGGGCCGGCCGGCAGGGTCTGGCTACCCAGGTCAGATAATCCTCAGCCCTCAGGGAATCACATTGTTGAAAATGGACCTCGCTAAGGCAGAATAGAAGCCAAGGAATAAAAGGACACAATGCCATTTGCAGCACCGTAGGTGTGTCTAGAGGTAATCACGTGACTTGTAGTAAGTCAGAAAGTGAAAGACACATATCATATCATATCTCTTATAGGTGTGACCGAAAAATGGATACCAGGGCAGATATTTCCACGGAGAAGGGCAATCACAGATTCATTCAACAAACTTATGGTTCACCAATGGAAAGGTGTGAGGATTGGTTTCATTATGATATTGGGGTTAACAGACATATACAAACACAGGTGACATATATAATCACCAAAGACCTACAGAATACCAAGAGAAGACTACTCAACATTCTGTCATAAGGTACATGGGAAAAGGATCCCAGGAAGAACAGACATATGTATATGTGTAAAAGAACCACATCTTCCACACCTACAACAAGCCAAACATTGTAATCAAATTTGCTGTAATAAAAAATAAAAAATTAAATTAAAAACACGAACAAGAAGTAGTGAGACAAACTTGAGGGGCTTTCTCCTGGCACATTCCATTCTAAATTCCAATCTAGAACACGACTTCCATTGAGGCTCTGTTGCCCCAGTAACCAGATTTGGTAAGGGAGACCTGCTGCCACCTTGTGGCCGTTTCACACAACAGCAGCTTTAATCCCAGCGCTAATGGTCAGTTGATATTCAAAATCATTGCAGGCCTGTAAATGACACCTGCCCTGAAAACAAATCCTGGGTTCATATATCGAACAAAAAATTCAAAGGACGTCCATATTTCAAAACGACAGTTTCAAAAGGCATATTTTACACACATTAGTGTTCTGCTTCTTTTTCTTTCTTTCTTTTTTTGTTAAAAAAACGGGAATGGCAAAAAGCATCCCTCAGAATGGGCGAAAATATTTGCAAACGAATCAATGGACAAAAGTTTAATCTCCAATATATATAAAGAGCTCATGCAGCTTAATATTAAAAAAACAAACAACCCAATACAAAAATGGGAAGAAGATCTAAAGAGACGTTTCTTCAAAGAAGACACAGAGATGGCCAAGACGCACATGAAAAGCTGCTCAACATCACTAATTATTAGAGAAATGCAAATCAAAACTACAATGAGGTATCACCTCACACCTGTTACAATTGGCATCATCAGAAAATCTACAAACAACGAATTCTGGGGAGGGTGTGGACAAAAGGATCCCTCTTCCACTAGTGGTGGAAATGTAAATTGATACAGTCACGATGGAGAACAGTATGGAGTTTCCTTAAAAAAACTAGAAATAGAATTACCATATGATCCAGCAATCCCACTTCTGGGCATATACCCAGAGAAAACCATAAATCAAAAAGGCACATTCACCACAATGCTCATTTCAGCACTATTTACGATAGCCAGGTAATGGAAGCAACCTAAATACCCACAGACAGACGAATGGATAAAGATGTGGTACATATATAAAATGGAATATTACTCAGCCATAAGAAGGAATGAAACTGGGTCATTTGTAGAGACGTCGATGGATCTAGAGACTGTCATACAGAATGAAGTAAGTCAGAAAGAGAAAAACAAATATTGTATATTAATGCATATATGTGGAACCTAGAAAAATGGTACAGATGAACTGGTTTGCAGGGAAGAAATAGAGACACAAAGGTAGAGAACACACGTATGGACACCAAGTGTGGGAAGCCATGGGGAGGTGGTGTTGGGGTGAGTTGGGAGATTGGGATTGACCTGTATACATGTATATGCATAAAATACATAACTAATAATAACCTGCTGTATAAAAAATAAATAAAATTAAATTTCAAAATTTTAAAAAATATAATTTAAAAATAAAAGAGAAAAAAGTTCTTCCCTTCACACAGATGTATTTATATGAATGAATTATTTCCATGCTTATATCTATAAATACATAAAAGAGGAATAAAATCTAACTTGAACCAAAAAAGAAAAAAAAAAACCTGAACCCACGAGTTAGACAGAGGAAAACACAATCAGGGCACTTGCTCCATCGGTAAACAATTCTGAAATTGGTCAGAGGTGGGGAATCATCTCCCATAGAGCTAGCAGCCCACTCCTATTAAAGGAGCGTCCTCATTGCAAAGCGGGGGGCCATGCTGAGGCATCTGTGAGTAACCGTGAGCTGAGCCCCAGGCCAGCTGCTGTTGAACTTTTCCCACCCTTCCCAGGTAAAACACCTGAATATGTACAAGAACTTGCAAGCTTAGAGGAAGGGCTGTGGAGCCACACCAGCGACAGCACACAGGACGACTTGGTGCCTGCAGGCCAGTCAGGATGGTCCTGGCCCCAGATGCTCTTCTGGAAGCTTTCCATTTCCCTGCCTGAGATACCCCTCCTGCCACGGCCCCCACTGCTTTTTTACTTCCTCACCTCTGCCTGGGGAGAAATTCCAGCGGCAGGTATCGGTGACACATCCTCTTCTTTAGCAGGTGGCAGCCTGGCAACTCCTGCAGAAAATCCAGCAGAGCACCACTCACACTGGGCAACCCACAAAACCACGGCCCCTCACTCCCTCCCACCAGCACAGCCCCGGCACTGCCTACGGGGCAGAGAATATGGTGTCAGTCACAGCTACAAGGGCTGTCGCTCACTGGAGAGCTGTTTATATTGCCCTCAACTCAGGCACACCTGTGGAGGGCTGGCAGGCAGTTTCAGGCTGCCAAAATCAGCCAATCCTCACTCCTCAGGGGCTCACAGTTGCAGAAAATGAAACTTGCTAAACGGGCCAGGCCCTAGGAACAGGTGTGGGCTCTTGAGAGTCAGGATAGACAAGGGGCTGCAGCTGCGGCTTGTTTTCTTATCATTTTATCTGGTCCATGAGTGGATAACAACTTCAAGAAGACCCTATCCTAATGAGAGGAACCCAGGAGTCAGGGAGAGGAGTGATGGTGGGTGGAGACAGAGGCCTGGTGCCCTGGCTGCAGTGGAAGTGTCTGGAAGACCAGGCAGAAAGAGCCTGCAGAGAGTGATAGCCATGGTCACAGACCTGTCAGAACTGCTGTTTGTTAGTTCAAGTCCTGCTCTGAGGTATTCTGTGTCAGCTGTGAGCGACAGGTGAGCAGGGGGTTCTCTGCAAGGTGGGCTATGTGCACAGTTCCTGTGTGTCCAGCCCTGCTGCGGTTCCTTCCCAGGGGAGCTCTTTATCCTGGGAAGGGCCTGAGTAGGAGAGCCCCATGGGCTGCTGGGTAGCTGCAGAGGTGAGCTCCATACCCTGGGAGGGACTTGACCACGAGAGCCCTGTGGGCTGTGGGGTAGGGGTGCAGCCCAGGTGAGCTCCATATCCTGAGATTAGCCTGACCACGAGAGCCCCATGGGCTGCTGGAGACCTGGTAAAGTATATCAGGACAGTCAGTGAAGCCACCGAGGATATACATCCAGTAGCTCCTATTTCCTACTCCCTGCTGGTCATTCTACCTTCCACCAGGCCATGGCATTCTGTATTAGACTTCAATGATGCCTTCTTCTGTATTCCATTCATCTCAGAGTCACAAGAATTTTTGGCTTGTGAGTGGCAGGACACAACATGCAACAAAAGCAATAATGCTGGGCCGTCCTGCCCCAATGGTTCAAAAATCCCCACACCATCATTGGGGAAATGTCCTCTAAAGACCTAAAAGTTCAACCTCTTTAAAAGGGAACCCTCCTTCAATATGCAGATGACATTCTGTTCGCCAGGCCTACTAAAGACGCCTCTGAACTACCTAGCCAAGAAAGGATAGAAGGTGTCCAAGAAAAACGCTCAAATATCCCAGGCTAAGGTGACATGCCTGGGATTCATTCTCACAGATATTCGGAGAAACGCATCCCAGGATAGGGAAGAAGCCATTTGCAGCCTTACGTCTTCTAAAACTAGAAGACAGCTTAGGGTTTCTTGGGGAGGCCAAGGTTTTCTGCATCTGGATCCCTAACTACAGTGTCATAGCTGGGCCTCTACATGAAACACTGACACGAAAAGATGATGATCCTTTTGAATAGAATCCAGAAGCAGCCTTTCAAGAATGGAAAGAGCAGTCAATACAGACCCTTGCCCAGGAACTCCCTAATTTAGCTAAACCCTTTGACCTTTACATACCCGGTCAAAGGTTAATCGCCCTTGGAGCCTTAGTGCAAAAACTGGGACCACTTGAAATGGAGCAACACAAGAATGCCCTTCAGGTATGATAAACTATGGTCACCAAGGGCTTTGCCCACCGACTCATCAGGCCAGGATACTGGGGTATCTAAAAAGCTGGAAATCAGCAGCCCGCAAGGCCAGCTCCCTCCTAAGGGAAAAGGACCCCACGTGGTGATCCTAACCACCCATCATGCCCTGAAGTTGCAGGGGTCGCTCTGTGGACACACTGACCTCGAGTGAGGAGGCCCTCCAACTCCAACCTCCAGAGAGATAAACGGGGGCAACGGGCCCCCAAGATGACTCGTGTGACCATCACTTGACCTGGAGTTTCTCTCAGAAAACGACAAGACTGTGCCCCGAAAGAGCAGACTACTGCTTGCAGGACTTACTGCCCCCAGAGGGGAGCTAATAAGCTTGGCGGGGGAAACGTATATCACGCTTTCACCATAGAAAACCCTACAGACACCGCGGTGATGGTGGCCAATATGACCGGCTGGACTGCTGGCTACTTCTAAAGGCCGTTGACTCAGTGGACGTCATGGTCCTGGATCACCACTGACCCTGGACTGTCTGGGAGTTGCGCGGGCAGGGCTCTGACACATGGTGCTGTTTGTACATTAATTCAGGGACCTAATTAAAGAAAGCACAGACTACTGGTCAGAGCATCTAGTCTGGCAAAAACTGTCAGCCTAAGGTCGCCGAACATATGTGGGGTGGGGTGAAACCTGCCACCGCAGCATCCCTGCGCCTCTCTTTCCTGGACCCTTAAAGGTCATTAGAATCTGTAACACTTCCAATGCTGGTGCTCAGGTGGACGAGAAGTGAGGCAGGAGGCCTTGGGACAATCAACCTCACCAGGAGGCTGGAGGGGAGACGTTTTCCCCCTCCCCCCATGTATCAGGGCTCCCACCACAGCATGAAGCAGTTACAAAAGAGGGGTCTGCACCCTCAACACCCCAAGAATAAGGAACGGAACAAAAAGCAGAGGAGGTGTTCATCTCCGGCAACGTTCATTAAAAATTCCTGGGAGATAAAAAGAGAATCTGGGCAATAAAATAAAGTCTAACCTGTTTTTCCTTTGTGCTTTGTCTACTTTCACGTGCTCCTAGGGTTCCGCATGCAGAGGTCCCACACCCGGCACTTCAGACCCGATTTCCTAGTGCAGAATGGCTGGGTCGACACCTCAGCTAGCGGGGTCCCATGCAGACTCCGCGGCATAGAGCCTGAGCTGCAGCCAACGCAGCCCTCGAGAGCTCCATCCCCTCCCTCCCACTGACGCTGCCGCGGACCCTACACAGCAGCCCAGCCCACAGCCCATGGGGGAGTGCACGCTCTCACCTCTCCATTCTGTTTTCAAAATAATGTTTCCTTTGCTTCTGAACCAAACTCAGTCTTGATCTGTTGGCTCCAATGACACTGGGCACGGGGACTCCTGTTGGGGTCCACTCTGGAGGATCAGTAAGAGAAATTGAGAACATTGTAACTTCAATGAACAGATGTGTGAGCCAAACTGTAGTTAACATAGAGCAGTGTATAATGCTCGGGTAAAATAAGATGTTTCTAAGACTTACATTTGATATTTCCATCACTTTCCTATAAGCAAGTTCAGTGAAGACGTCTGTCTTATTTGTCAGGTCAACATTAGAGAAATGAAGTGATTTATTTCCATGGATGTACATCGAATACTCTTGGCTGAAGCTTCAATCTTGTTTTGAATGCTTTTCCATTGAAAATGATACCTCTCTTTCAGCTCCCCCATTTCTGAGAAGTATAAAATCTTATAATTTATTATTACCAAAGGGGAAAGGTAGGAGAAGGGATAAATTAACAGTTTGGGATTAACACATACACACTGCTATGTATAAAATAGATCATCAACAAGGAACTTCTGTATAGCACAGGGAACTACACTGAATATTTTGCAATAACCTATAAGGGGAAATAATCTGAAAAACAATAGATATTTTTATTGACATCATCTATCAATGACAGATAAAATGTAACCTAAGCAAGGCCGATGGTGAGTGCTTCTGACCCTGAAGATTTCAGTCATCTAAAGTTGGGGCTCTGCCTATTTCCCAAGCCCCTTACAGGACATACGTGTAGCCGTAGCTTAACAATTCCCCAGTTTGGGGTTCGGGGAGGCACTGATTTGGAAAAATCCCTGGTGTTCTCCTTACATGCACGGGACCCTTCCTACAGCTAAAACATGCCTGTCACACCTAGAGGATGGTACACCGTTTGATCGGAAAGAGTTTGGAAAAGGCACCTCATCTCCTCATCGCCTGGTGCTCGGGTTCAACCCTCCAGCATCTTTCCTAACAATCTCCTCACTTGGGGATATCAGCACCGTCAACATCCTGTTGCACACAGTTTGGAATTTGTCCAGAGGATGAAGTGGAAGGATGAGAAAAATTTAGAGACAAGTCTTAGGTGTTCGGAAAGGCACATGCCACTCTAATTTCCAATCCAGAAGACAAATTCATCAAAGGCTAGAATTGCCCACGGAAACAGAATAGGGCTAGAGGAAATCCCGCTGTTTTGTGTCCAGTTTCCAAAAACACAAGTTGAAAAATGGAACTCAGGGGCACTAAAATTCATGAAACTGCAGAGTTGAAAATATCTATCGCCGAAAAATGTCTTGAGGTAAGTCACAGAAAAGGACTTGTAAGCAAGGGAGAGTGGCAGGAAACAGATTTGAAGAGGTAGAAAGGACTCCCCATTAAAGCACAAGAAAAGGGGCTGAACATCGCCAATGATGCAGTTGGCCAAAAAGGGTGTATGCATTTTTTCTGAATATATTCAAGTAAAGGCTATACACACTTTTTATCCAACCCAACAGGTGGGCACTGGAAATCAATATCACAAAATGTATCACTTCACATCAGTCAGAAGGGCCATCCACATAAAGTGTAAACACCAGAAATGCAGGACAGGGCGAGGAGAAAAGGGAGCCCTGTGAGGCTGATAGTGGAAATGTAATTTGCCAACGGCCACTCTGGAGAAGTGTATTGTGTTTGCTAAAACATCTAAAAAATGAGCTACAGAGCATAGGGCACTTGCACTCATGGGCGTGTACCTTGGGAAAAACAAAAATCGACAGAAAACAGGCACCCGAACGTTTACCACCTCTCTGTTAAAAAGGGCCTCAACTTGGATATAACCTAAATGTCCCTGGAAGGATAAAATGGATAAAAGAGATGGGGTACTTATGTAGAGTGGAATATTACTCATCCAGAAATCAATGAAATAAGGCCAGTTGTAACAACTCTGGAGGAGTTACATACGATCATTCTAAGTGACATATGTCAGAAAGAAAAAGACACATATCATAAGATGTCACTTAAAGGTGGAATCAAAAATGGCTACATATGAAATAAATTACAAAACAGAAACATAGTCAAATATGTAGAAAATAGACATAAGGCTGCTAAATGGGAAAGGTGGGGAATGGTGAGGTATTATCCAGGAGGTTGAAATTAGCAAAGATACCATTCCAAGTACCAAATTGAATAACTGACAAGGCCTACACGGTACCTCAAAGAACTGCACTCAGCCCACTCAAGTCACTGGAAAATAATACATATGACTGGTAAGCATCTGAAAAAGAAGTTATTGTTGTCTCACAGTACATGAATCAAGTGGATGTACAGCAGCAAAAAACAGAGCTTTGAAAATCAGCTGTAACCAATATAAAAATAAATTTAAAACTATTTATAAAAACAGTGAGACAGACAAAAATTCTTACAACTTTTGTTGAAGGGCTACGATGTAACATGGATTGAACACATGTAGACCCACAGCAGGATGATTATATAAGGCTGGAAGCTATGCACGCTAAGAGATGTTAGAGAGGCTGGGTGAGGAAATGCAGACCTTTTAAAGTAATACTGCCTGGTACCCATTCCATGGGTCCCAAATCTGCAGGTTCAAGGGAATCTTCTGACAGCGAAAACATGCCTGGGAAACCGAGATGAATGTACACCGTGTGCTCAGCAAAGGTGTCTAAAATGCACCTCATTTTTGATCTCCTGGTGCTGGGGCTCGCCATTCCAGCCACATTACTAACAATCTCCCCACTTGGAGAATCAGCACCTTTAACCTCCTGTTTCACGCAGTTTGCAATTTGTGCAGAGGATAAATGGGAAGAGGGGGAACCAATGAGAGATTAGCTGTAGGACTTTTGACAGGCACATGTCACTCTAATTTCCCATTAGGAAGAAGAATTAACCAAAGGCTCAGCCTGCCTCCCCAGAACCAGAATAGGGCCAGAAGTAATCCAAATGTTTGGCGGCCAGCTCACAAAAAAAGCGAGTTGCAAAATGGAGCTCAGGAGCAGACAATTTAAAGACCTGCAAAGATATAAATGATAACCAACGTCCAAAAATATATTCAGGTAAGGTAACGAAGAGGATCTGAATGAGAGGCAGAATTGCAGGAAACAGATTTCAAAAGGTAGATTGTACTCACATTTAAAGCATATGAAAAGCAGCAGAATTTCTAAAATGATGCGGTTGGGCAAAAGGGTGTATGCGTTTTTTTCGTGAATATCTTCAGGAAAAAAACACATGCAGAGTTTTTGGCCAACCAAGCAAGAGGGAAATGCAAATCCGCACAACAAAGAAGTCTCAATTTCCACTGCTCAGAAAGGCCATCCAAAAAATGTGTACAAACCAGAAATGCAGGAGAGGCCATGGAAAACAGGGAGCCTAGTCACGCTGATGGGTGGGGTATAAATATCCAAGAGCCACTCTGAAGAAGTGTATGCTGTTTTTAAAACATCTAAAATACAAAGCCCCGGAGCAAGGGGACTTCAACTCATGGACATATATCTTGGGAAGACTAAATGTCAATAAGACACAGGCACCCCAAAGTTTAGGGCTGCTCTGCATTCAAGAACCTCAACTTTGGTACACCTAAAATATCCCAGGAAAAAGAGAAATGCATAAAGAACTTGTGGTAATTTTGTACAACGGAATATCACTCAGACGTGAAATCAATGTATATAAGGCCAGTAGCAGCATAAAGAGTGGATTTAGGTATGATGATTTTAAGGGAAATTAGTCACACAGAAAAAGAATCTTATCATAAGATATCACTTATAGAGGGAATGTCAATATCACAACACATGAACTGAATTAGGAAAGAGAACAGAGTCTCACATTTAGCAAAAATCTCTTATGCCTGCTTCAGGGGAAAGGAGAGGTGGGGTGATGCATAAAACCAGAGTTTGATATTAGCACAGGTACCATTCCATAAACCAAATACAGAATAGACAAGACCTACACCTTCCTCAGTGAACGGGACTCAACACCCCTATGCCCCACAGAGGAATATATATGACTACTAAGAATCTTAAAACCTATGTATTGATATGTCTCCGTAAGGGAATCAATTGTGTCTAGACTGGCATAAACACGTCAGTGAAAATCAGCTCAACCCCATTATAAAAATGAATTTCAAAAAAACCCCAAAAAACAGTGAAATTCTTACACAATTCCTTCAGGGTTTCTGATGAAACCTGGAATGACCCTATCTGCAAAGACAGCTGGATGAGACATAAGGCTGGACACTTGGGACTGAGAGGACTGGTGAGATTGGGAGAGAAAACGCAGACCTTTTAATGTAGTAATGTATGCCACCATTCCATGTGTCCCAAATCTCCAGGTAGAAGGGTATATCACTACAATTATAACATGTATGGGAAACCTAGAAAATGGACACCCTGTGATGGCGAAAGGTTTCTAAAACTCTCCTAATTTTTCCTCTCCTTGTGCTCCACTTTGGCATTCCAACTGCTTTACTATCAATCTCCCAACTTAGGAGAGTCAGCCCCTATAACCTCCTGGTTCGCACAGTTTGCTAATTGTGCAGAGGATGAAAGGGAAGAGGGAGAACCAATCAGAGAGTAGATGTAGGCATTTGGACGGGCACATGTCACTCTAAGTTCCCGGCAGGAAGAAGAATTAACCAAAGCCTCAACCACCCACAGGGAACCAATATAGCGACCCCTGGAACCCGTATAGGTCCTGAAGCAAAATTGTGGATTTGCGGCCAGCTCACAAAGATGGGATTTGAAAATTGGAGCTCAGGGGCACAGCAATTCACAAACCTGCAGACTTATAAAGGACTACTCTCTTCCAGAAATCTGTTGAGGGAAGGCAATGAAGCGGACTTGAAAATGAGGCAGAATTGCACAAAACATATTTCAAGAGGTAAATTGGAATCGCCTTTAAAGCAAAGGAAAAGCATCCCAACTTGGACAGAGATGCACTTGGCCAAAAAGGGTGTATGCCTTTTCTCCTGAATATATTCAGAAGAAAACGCATACGCCCTTTTTGGCCAATCAAGCAAGCGCACAATACAAATCCACACTACAAAGAATTGTCACTTACCACCGGTCAAAAGGGACATCCGAATATCTGTAAAAACCATAAAGGCAAGAGAGACATGGCAAGGGCATGAAGCAATGTAATCCCAATGGTCATGGAGGATTGTGATGACAAGCGCATGGAGAATTGTGATGACAAGATTATGTACCATTTTGTTGACAAAGGCAAGGAGCATTATGATGACAAGGTTCATGGAGCACTGTGATGAGAAGCATCATGGAGCATTGTGATTAGAGGGGTCATGGATCATTGTGATGACAATGGTCATGGAGCATTTTAATGACAAGAGTCCCGGATCATTGTGTTGTCAGGGTTCATGGAGCGTTGTGATGACAGTGGTCATGGAGCATTGTGATGACAGGGGTCATGGCGCATTGTGATGAGAAGGTCATGGAGCATTGGGCTGAAAATGTCCATGGAGTACTGTGATGACAGGGGTCATGGAGCATTGTGATGACAAGGTACTGGAGCACTGTGATGAGAAGACCATGGAGCCTTGTGATGACAAGTCTCATGGAGCATTCTGATGAAAAGGGGCATGGACCATTGTGATTACAGGGGTCTTGGAGCATTGTGATGACAAGGGCATGGAGCATTGTGATGAGAAGGCCATGGAGCATTCTGATGACATGCATCATGGAGCTTTGTGATGACAAGGGCATGGAGCATTGTGATTACAGCGGTCTTGGAGCACTGTGATGAAAAGGGCATGGATCATTGTGATGAAAAAGGCATGGAGCCTTGTCATGACAGGGTTCAAGGAGCAAACTGACAACCAGTGTCAGGGAGCATTGTGATGACAAGGGTATTGAGTATTGTGATGACAATGGTCATGGAGCATTGTGATGAGAAGACGATGGATAATTGTGATGACGAGCGTCATGGGGCGTTGTGATGATAAGTGTTATGGAACATATTGATCTCAAGGATTTGGAGCATTGTGATGACAGAGGTCATGGAGCATTTTGGTTTCATTGTGATGACAATAGCCTGAAGCATTATGATGATGGGCATGGTGCATTGTGATGACAGGGTTCATGGAGCATTGTGATGAAAAGGGGCATGGAGCCTTGCGATTACAGTAGTCTTGGAGCATTGTGATGACAAGGGTCATGGAGCATTGTGATAACAAGGGCCATTGAGAATTTTGATGACATGTTCATGAAGCATTGTCATGACAATCAAATGGAGCTTGCTGTGACAGGGATCATGGAGCATTGCGATGACAAGTACATAGAGAATTGTGATGACAAAGCATGTAACACTGTGATGAAAAGCATCATGGAGCACAGTGATGCCAAGAACGTGGAGAATTGTGATGACAGGGGACATGGAGCATTGTAATGACTAGGGCATGGAGTATTGTGACGACAAGGGCGTGGAGCATTGTGATGAGAAGACCATGGACAATTGTGATTACGAGTGTCATGGAGCACTGTAATGACAAGCGGTATGGAGCATTGTGATGACAGGGGTCATGGAGCATTGTGATGACTGGGGACATGGAGCATTGTGATGACCAGGGCATGGAGCATTGTGATGGCAAGACCGTGGAGCACTGTGATGAGAAGACCATGGATAATTGTGATGACGAACATCATGGAGCACTGTAATGACAAGGGGCATCGAGCATTGTGATGACAGGTGTCATGGAGCATTGTGATGACAGGGCTCATGGATTATTGAGATGACAAGGGTCACGGAGCATTCTGATGACAAGCTTGTGGAGTATTGTGATGACAATGGCATGAAGCATTGTGATGAAAAGGGCATGGATCATTGTGATGAAAAAGGCATGGAGACTTGTCATGACAGGGTTCAATGAGCATACTGATGACAAGTGTCAGGGAGCATTGTGATGACAAGTGTATTGAGAATTGTGATGACAAAGGTCATGGAGCATTGTGATGAGAAGTCCATGGATAATTGTGATGACCAGCGTCATGGGGCGTTGTGATGACAAGTGTTATGGAACATTGTGATCACAAGGGTTTGGAGCATTGTGATGAGAGAGGTCATGGAGAATTTTGATTTCATTGTGATGACAATAGCATGAAGCATTATGATGATGGGCATGGTGCATTGTGATGACAGTGTTCATGGAGCATTGAGATGAAAAGAGGCATGGATCATTGTAATAACAAGGGTCTTGGAGCATTGTGATGACAAGGGCATGGAGTATTGTAATGAGAAGGCCATGGAGCATTCTGATGACATGCGTCAGGGAGCTTTGTGATGACATGGGCATGGAGCATTGTGATTACAGGGGTCTTGGAGCATTGTGATGACAAGGGCCATGGAGTCTTGTGATGACAAGGCCGTAGAACATTGTGATGGCAGGCGTCATGGAGCATTGTTATGACAGGTGTAATGGAGCATTGTGATGACAAGGGCATGGAGCATTGGTCTGAAAAGTTTCATGGATTATTGTGATGAGAGTGAGCATGGAGCATTGTGATGACAAGGGCACGGAACACAGTGATACATGTGTCATGGAGGATTGCAATGACAAGGGCATGGAGCATTGTGATGACAAGCGTCATGGAGCTTTGTGATGACAACGGCATGGAGCAATGTGATGAGAGGTTTCATGGAGGTTTGTGATGACAATGGCATGGAGCATTGTGATTCCAAGGGTCATGGAGCTTTGTGATGACATAGGCCATGGAGCATTTTGATGACAAGGGCGTGGTGCATTGTGATGAGAAGGGCAGGGAGCATTGTGATGACAGGGTCATGGAGCAATTGGATGAAAAGGGTCATGGAACATTTTGATGACAGTGTTTATGGAACATTGTGATGTTAGGGGTCATGGAGCATTGTGATGAAAAGGGTCATGGAGCATTGTGATGACAGGGGTTATGGAACATTGTGATGTCAGGGGTCATGGAGCATTGTGATGATAAGAGCATGTAGCATTGTTGTGACAAGGGTCATGGAACATTGGGATGACAGGGTGGCGGGAGTATTGTGTTGACTAGTGATGGAACATTGTGATATCAGTGGTGAGAGAGCATTTTGATGAGAGGTGCATGGAGCATTGTGATGACAAGGCTGTGGAGCATTGTGATGAGAAACGCAGGGCACATTGTGATGACATGGGTCATGGAACATTGTGCTGACAAACACATGGAGCATTGTGATGACAAGGTTTATGGAGCATTGTGATGACAACGATGTGGAGCAATGTGATGACAAGCGCATGGCACATTTGATGCCATGTGTCATGGAGTAATGTGCTGACAAAGGCATGGAGCATTGTGATGACAAGGGTCACCGAGCATTGTGATGAAATGTTCATGGAGTGTTGTGGTCACAAAGGTCACAGAGCCTTGAGATGACGAGGTAATGGACCATTGTGATGACAAAGGTCATGAAGCATTGTGATGACTGGAGTCACGGAGCATTGTGATGACAGGGGTCATAGAGCATTGTGATGAAAGGGCATGGAGCATTGTGATGACAGGGTACTGGAGCATTTTTCTGACAAGTTTCATGGATTATTGTGATGACAGTGGGCATGGCGCATTGTGATGACAAGGGCATGGAGCATTGTGATGAGAAGGTCATGGATATTGAAGAAGGGTGTCAGGGAGCATTGTGATGACATATGTCATGGTCTATTGCGATGACAATGGAATGTAGCATTGTGATGCCAAGTGTCATGGAGGATTGTGATGACAAAGGTAATGGAGCATTTTGATGACCAGGGCTTGGAGCATTGTGATGACACGGGTCATGGAGCATTGTGATAACAAGGGCCATTGTGAATTTTGATGACATGTTCATGAAGCATTGTGATGACAATCACATGGAGCTTGCTATGACAGGGGTCATGGAGCATTGCGATGACAAGTGCATAGAGAATTGTGATGACAAAACATGTAACACTGTGATGAGAAGTATCATGGAGCATAGTGATGCCAAGAACGTGGAGAATTGTGATGACCAGGGCATGGAGCATTGTGATGGCAAGACCGTGGAGCACTGTGATGAGAAGACCATGGATAATTGTGATGACGAGCGTCATGGAGCACTGTAATGACAAGGGGTATAGAGCATTGTGATGACAGTGGTCATGGAGCATTGTGATGACCGGGGACATGGAGCATTGTGATGACTGGGGACATGGAGCATTGTGATGACCAGGGCATGGAGCCTTGTGATGGCAAGGTCGTGGAGCACTGTGATGAGAAGATCATGGATAATTGTGATGACGAGTGTCATGGAGCACTGTAATGACAAGGGGTATAGAGCATTGTGATGACTGTGGTCATGGAGCATTGTGATGACCGGGGACATGGAGCATTGTGATGCCCAAGGCATGGAGCACTGTGATGGCAAGACCGTGGAGCATTGTGATGAGAAGACCATGGATAATTGTGATGAGGAGTGTCATGGAGCACTGTAATGACAAGTGGTATGGAGCCTTGTGATGACAAGGGTCATGGAGCATTTTTATGACAGTGGTCATGGAGCATTGTGATGACCGGGGAAATGGAGCATTGTGATGACTGGGGACATGGAGCATTGTGATGACCAGGGCATGGAGCCTTGTGATGACAAGGTCGTGGAGCATAGTGATGAGAAGACCATGGACAATTGTGATTACGAGTGTCATGGAGCACTGTAATGACAAGCGGTATGGAGCATTGTGATGACAGGGGTCATGGAGCATTGTGATGACTGGGGACATGGAGCATTGTGATGACCAGGGCATGGAGCATTGTGATGGCAAGACCGTGGAGCACTGTGATGAGAAGACCATGGATAATTGTGATGACGAACATCATGGAGCACTGTAATGACAAGGGGCATGGAGCATTGTGATGACAGGTGTCATGGAGCATTGTGATGACAGGGGTCATGGATCATTGAGATGAAAAGTGTCACGGAGCATTCTGATGACAAGCTTGTGGAGTATTGTGATGACAATGGCATGGAGCATTGTGATGAAAAGGGCATGGATCATTGTGATGAAAAAGGCATGGAGAATTGTCATGACAGGGTTCAATGAGCATACTGATGACAAGTATCAGGGAGCATTGTGATGACAAGTGTATTGAGAATTGTGATGACAAAGGTCATGGAGCATTGTGATGAGAAGTCCATGGATAATTGTGATGACCAGCGTCATGGGGCGTTGTGATGACAAGTGTTATGGAACATTGGGATCACAAGGGTTTGGAGCATTGTGATGAGAGAGGTCATGGAGAATTTTGATTTCATTGTGATGACAATAGCATGAAGCATTATGATGATGGGCATGGTGCATTGTGATGACAGGGTTCATGGAGCATTGAGATGAAAAGAGGCATGGATCATTTTAATAACAAGGGTCTTGGAGCATTGTGATGACATAGGCCATGGAGCATTTTGATGACAAGGGCGTGGTGCATTGTGATGAGAAGGGCAGGGAGAATTGTGATGACAGGGTCATGGAGCAATTGGATGAAAAAGGTCATGGAACATTTTGATGACAGTGTTTATGGAACATTGTGATGTTAGGGGTCATGGAGCATTGTGATGAAAAGGGTCATGGAGCATTGTGATGACAGGGGTTATGGAACATTGTCATGTCAGGGGTCATGGAGCATTGTGATGATAAGAGCATGTAGCATTGTTGTGACAAGGGTCATGGAACATTGGGATGACAGGGTGGAGGGAGTATTGAGTTGACTAGTGATGGAACATTGTGATATCAGTGGTGAGAGAGCATTTTGATGAGAGGTGCATGGAGCATTGTGATGACAAGGCTGTGGAGCATTGTGATGAGAAACGCAGGGCACATTGTGATGACATGGGTCATGGATCATTGTGCTGACAAACGCATGGAGCATTGTGATGACAGCAATGTGGAGCATTGTGATGACAAGCGCATGGCACATTTGATGCCATGTGTCATGGAGTAATGTGCTGACAAAGGCATGGAGCATTGTGATGACAAGGGTCACCGAGCATTGTGATGAAATGTTCATGGAGTGTTGCGGTCACAAAGGTCACAGAGTCTTGTGATGACGAGGGCATGGACCATTGTGATGACAAAGGTCATGAAGCATTGTGATGACTGGAGTCACGGAGCATTGTGATGACAGGGGCCATAGAGCATTGTGATGAAAGGGCATGGAGCCTTGTGATGACAGGGTCATGGAGCATTTTTCTGACAAGTTTCATGGATTATTGTGATGACAGTGGGCATGGCGCATTGTGATGACAAGGGCATGGAGCATTGTGATGAGAAGGTCATGGAGTATTGTGAAGAAGGGTGTCAGGGAGCATTGTGATGACATATGTCATGGTCTATTGCAATGACAATGGAATGTAGCATTGTGATGCCAAGTGTCATGGAGGATTGTGATGACAAAGGTAATGGAGCATTTTGATGACAAGGGCTTGGAGCATTGTGATGACAAGGGTCATGGCGCATTTTGATAACAAGGGCCATTGAGAATTTTGATGACATGTTCATGAAGCATTGTGATGACAATCACATGGAGCTTGCTATGACAGGGGTCATGGAGCATTACGATGACAAGTGCATAGAGAATTGTGAGGACAAAGCATGTAACACTGTGATGAGAAGTATCATGGAGCATAGTGATGCCAAGAACGTGGAGAATTGTGATGACAGGGGACATGGAGCATTGTGATGACCAGGGCATGGAGTATTGTGATGGCAAGACCGTGGAGCATTGTGATGAGAAGACCATGGATAATTGTGATGACGAGCGTCATGGAGCACTGTAATGACAAGGGGTATGGAGCATTGTGATGACAGGGGTCATGGAGCATTGTGATGACTGGGGACGTGGAGCATCGTGATGACCAAGGCATGGAGCATTGTGATGGCAAGACTGTGGAGCATTGTGATGAGAAGACCATGGATAATTGTGATGACGAGCGTCATGGAACACTGTAATGACAAGGGGTATGGAGCATTGTGATGACAGGGGTCATGGAGCATTCTGAAGACAATGATCATGGAGCATTCTGATGACAAGCTTGTGGAGTATTGTGATGACAATGACCTGGAGCGTTGTGATGAAAAGGGCATGGAGCATTCTGATGAAAAAGGCATGGAGCCTTTTCATGACAGTGTTCAAGGAGTATTCTGACGACAAGTGTCAGGGAGCATTGTGATGACAAGTGTATTGAGAATTGTGATGACAAAGGTCATGGAGCATTGTGACGACAAGTGCATGGAGTATTGTCATGACAGTCATCATGGAGTGTTGTGATGACAAGTGTTATGGAACATTGTGATCACAAGGGGTTGGAGCATTGTGATGACAGAGGTCATGGACCATTTTATTTCAAGGAGCATGGAGCATTGTGATGACAAGGGCATGGAGCAATGTGATCCCAAGGTTCATGGAGGATTGTGATGAAAATGGTAATGGAGTATTGTGATGACAAGCTCATGGAGCATTGTGATGACAAGGTCATGTAGGATTTTGATGACACAGGCATGGAGAATTGTGATGATAAGGGTCATGGAGCACTGTGATGATAAGCGTCACGGAGCATTGTGATTACAGGGGTCATGGAGCATTGGGATGACAAGGGCATGGATCATTGTGATGACAAGTGTCATGGAGCATTGGGCTGAAAATGTTCATGGAGCATTGTGATGACAAGGAAATGGAGCATTGTGATGACAAGAGTCCCAGATCATTGTGTTGTCAGGGGTCATGGAGTGTTGTGATGACAGTGGTCATGGAGGATTGTGATGATATGGGTCATGGAGCATTGTGATGAGAAGATCATGAAGCATTGGGCTGAAAATGTTCATGGAGTATTGTGATGACAGGGGTCATGGAGCATTGTAATGAGAAGGGAATTGAGCACTGTGATGAAAAGGTGCTGGAGCATTGTAATGGGAAGTCCATGGAGCCTTGTGATGACAATTCTCATGGAACATTCTGATGAAAAGGGGCATGGAGCATTGTGATTACAGGGGTCTTGGAGCATTGTGATGACAAGGGCATGGAGCATTGTGATGAGAATGCCATAGAGCATTCTGATGACATGCGTCATGGAGCTTTGTGCTGACAAGGGCATGGAGCATTATGATGAAAATGGCATGCATCATTGTTATGAAAAAGGCATGGAGCCTTGTCATGACAGGGTTCAAGGAGCATACTGACGACAAGTGTCACGGAGCATTGTGATGACAAGTGTATTGAGCATTGTGATGACAAAGTTCATGGAGCATTGTGATGAGAAGACCATGGATAATTGTGATGATGAGCGTCATGGGGTGTTGTGATGATAAGTTTTATGGAACATTGTGATCACAAGGGTTTGGAGCATTGTGATGACAGAGGTCATGGAGCATTTTGATTTCATTGTGATGACAATAGCCTGAAGCATTATGGTGATGGGCATGGTGCATTGTGATGACAGGGTTCATGGAGCACTGAGATGAAAAGGGGCATGGAGCATTGTGATTACAGGGGTCTTGGAGCATTGTGATGACAAGGGCAAGGAGCATTGTGATGAGAAGGCCATGGAGCATTCTGATGACATGCGTCATGGAGCTTTGTGATGACAAGGGCATGGAGCATTGTGATTACAGGGGTCTTGGAGCATTGTGATGACAAGGGTCATGGAGCCTTGTGATGACAATGGTGTGGAACATTGTGATGGCAGTGGTCATGGAGCATTGTTATGACAGGGGTAATGGAGCATTGTGATGAGAAGGGCATGGAGCATTTGTCTGAAAAGTTTCATGGATTATTGTGATGAGAGTGGGCATGGAGCATTGTGATGACAAGGTCACGGAACACTGTGATCCATGGGCCATGGAGGATTGTAATGACAAGGGCATGGAGCATTGTGATGAGAAGGGCATCGAACATTGTTTTGACAAGCGTCATGGAGTTTTGTGATGACAAGGGCATGGAACAATGTGATGAGACGGTTCATGGAACATTGTGATTCCAAGGGTTATGGAGCTTTGTGATGACAAAAGTCATGGAGCATTTTGATGTCAAGGGCGTGGTGCATTGTGATGAGAAGGGCAGGGAGCATTTTGATGACAGGGTCATGCAGCAATTTGATGAAAAGTGTAATGGAACATTTTGATGACAGGGGTTATAGAACATTGTGATGTCAGGGGTCATGGAGCTTTGGGATGAAAAGGGTCATGGAGCATTTTGATGACAGGGGTTATGGAACATTGTGATGTCAGGGGTCATGGAACATTGTGATGATAAGGGGATGTAGCATTGTGATGACAGGGGTCATGGAACATTGTGATTACAGGGGTGAGGGAGTATTGTGATGACTAGTGATGGAACATTGTGATATCTCTGTTGAGAGAGCATTTTGATGAGAAGTGCATGGAGCATTGTGATTACAAGGTTTATGGAGCATTACGATGACAAGGTTGTGGACCGTTGTGATGAAAATCACGTGGCACATTGTGATGACAAGGGTCATGGAGCATTGTTCTGACAAAGGCATGGAGCATTGTGATGACAAGGGTCACGGAGCATTGTGATGAAAATTCATGGAGTATTGTGGTTACACAGGTCACAGAGCCTTGTGATGATGTGGGCATGGACCACTGTGATGACAAATGTTATGAAGCATTGTGATGACTGGAGTCACAGAGCATTGTGATGACAGGGGTCATGGAGCATTGTGATGACAAGGGCATGGAGCATTGTGATGACAGGGGCATGGAGCATTGGTCTGACAAGTTTAATAGATTATTGTGATGACAGTGGGCATGGGGCATTGTGATGACAAGGGCATGGGGCATTGTGATGAGAAGGTCATGAAGTATTGTGAAGACAGGTGTCAGGGAGCATTGTGATGACATATGTCATGGTCCATTGCGATGACAATGGCATGGAGCATTGTGATGCCAAATGTAATGGAGGATTGTGATGACAAATATAATGGAGCATTGTGATGACTAGGGCTTGGAGCATTATGATGACAAGGGCCATTGAAAATTTTCATGACAATGTCGTGAAGCATTGTGATGACAAGGTGCTGGAGCATTGTGATGAGAAAACCATGGAGCCTTGTGAGACAAGTCTCATGGAGCATACTGATGAAAAGGGGCATGGAGCATTGTGATTAGAGTGTCTTGGAAAATTGTGATGACAAGGGCATGGAGCATTGTGATGAGAAGGCCAAGGAGCAGTCTGATGACATGCATCATTGAGCTTTGTGATGACAAGGGCATGGAGCATTGTAATTACAGGCGTCTTGGAGCATTGTGATAAAAAAGGCATGGATCATTGTGATGAAAAAGGCATGGAGCCTTGTCATGACAGAGTTCAAGGAGCATACAGAGAAAAAGTGTCTGGGAGCATTTTGATGACAAGTGTATTGAACATTGTGATGACAAAGGTCATGGAGCATTGTGATGAGAAGACCATATATAATTTTGATGACGAGCGTCATGGGGCATTGTGATGACAAGTGTTATGGAATATTTTGATCACAAGGGTTTGGAGCAGTGTTATGACAGAGGTCATGGAGCATTTTGATTTCATTGTGATGACAATAGCCTGAAGCATTATGATGATGGGCATGGTGCATTGTGATGACAGGGTTCATGGATCATTGAGATAAAAAGGGACATGGAGCATTGTGATTACAGGGGTCTTGGAGCATTGTGATGAGAAGGGTCATGGAGCCTTGTGATGAAAAGGCCATGGAACATCGTGATGGCAGGGGTCATGGAGCATTGTTATCACAGGGGTAATGGAGCATTGTGATGGCAAGGGCATGGAGCATTCTGATGACATGCATCATGGAGCTTTGTGATGACAAGGGCATGTAGCACTGTGATTACAGGGCTCTTGGAGCATTGTGTTGACAAGGGTCATGGAGCCTTGTGATGACAAGGCCGTGGAACGTTGTGATGGCAGGGGTCATGGAGCATTGTTATGACAGGGGTAATGGAGCATTGTGATGACAAGGGCATGGAACATTTGTCTGAAAAGTTTCATGGATTATTGTGATGAGAGTGGGCATGGAGCATTGTGATGACAAGGGCACGGAACACAGTGATACATGGGTCATGGAGGATTGTAATGACAAGGGCATGGAGCATTGTGATGAGAAGGGCATCGAGCAGTGTGATGACAAGCACCATGGAGCTTTTTGATGACAACTGCATGGAACAATGTGATGAGAGGTTTCATGGAGTATTGTGATGACAATGGCATGGAGCATTGTGATGCCAAGGGTCATGGAGCTTTGTGATGACAAAGGTCATGGAGCATTTTGATGACAAGGGCGTGGTGCATTGTGATGAGAAGGGCAGGGTGCATTGTGATGACATTGCCATGGACCAATTTGATGAAAAGGGTCATGGAACATTTTGATGAGAGGCGTTATGTAACATTGTGATGTCAGGGGTCATGGAGCATTTTGATGAAAAGGGTCATGGAGCATTTTGATGACAGGGGTTATGGAACATTGTGATGTCAAGGATCATCGAACATTGTGATGATAAGTGCATGTAGCATTGTGATGACAGGAGTCATGGAACATTGTGATGACAGGGTTGAGGGAGTATTGTGATGAATAGTGATGTAACATTGTGATATCAGTGGTGAGAGAGCATTTTGATTTGAAGTGCATGGAGCCTTGTAATGACAAGGTTTATGGAGCATTGTGATGACAAGATTGTGGAGCACTGTGACGACAAGCACATGGTGCATTGTGATGACATGGGTCATGGAGCATTGTGCTGACAAGCGCATGGAGCATTGTGATGACAAGGGTCATGGAGCATTGTGCTGAGAAAGGCATAGAGCATTGTGATGACAAGGGTCAAAGAGCATTGTGATGAAAAGTTCATGAAGCATTGTGGTTAAAAAGGTCACAGAGACTGTTGATGACAAGGGCATGGACCATTGTGATGACAAAGGTCATGAAGCCTTGTGATGACTGGAGTCACGGAGCATTGTGATGACAGGGGTCATGGAGCATTGTGATAACAAGGGCATGGGGCATTGTGATGACAAGGGCATGGAGCATTGGTCTAATAAGTTTCATGGCTTATTGCGATGACAGTTGGAATGGCGCATTGTGATGACAAGGGCATGGAGCATTGTGATGACCAGGTCATTCATTATTGTGAAGACAGGTGTCAGGGAGCATTGTGATGACATATGTAATGGCCCATTGTGATGACAATGCCATGGAGCATTGTGATGCCAAGTGTCATGGAGGATTCTGATGACAAAGGTAATGGAGCATTTTGATGACAATGGCTTGGAACATTGTGATGACAAGGGTCAGGGAGCATTGTGCTGACAAGTGCATGGAAAATTGTGATGACAAGGGACATGGAGCATTCTGATGACAAGCTTGTGGAGTATTTTGATGACAATGGCATGGAGCATTGTGATGAAAACGGCATGGTGCATTTTGATGAAAAAGGCATGGAGCCTTTTTGTGACAGGGTTCAAGGAGCATTCTGACGACAAGTGTCAGGGAGCATTGTGATGACAAGTGTATCGAGAATTGTGATGACAAAGGTCATGGAGCATTGTGATGAAAAGGGCATGGAGTATTGTGATGACAGGCATCATGGAGCATTGTGATGACAAGTGTTATGGAACATTGTGATCACAAGGGTTTGGAGCATTGTGATGACAGAGGTCATGGATCATTTTGATTTCAAGGAGCATGGAGCATTGTGATGACAAGGGCATGGAGCAATGTGATCCCAAGGTTCATGGAGGATTGTGATGGCAATGGTAATGCAGTATTGTGATGACAAGTGCATAGAACATTGTAATGACAAGGTCATGTAGCATTTTGCTGACAAAGGCATGGAGCATTGTGATGACAGGTGTCATGGAGCACTGTGATGACAAGCGTCACGGAGCATTGTGATTACAGGGGTCATGGAGCATTGGGATGACAAGGGCATGCATCATTGTGATGACAAGTGTCATGGAGCATTGGGCTGAAAATGTTCATGGAGTATTGTGATGACAGGGGTCATGGAGCATTGTGATGACTAGGGAATGGAGCATTGTGATGACAAGAGTCCCTGATCATTGTGTTGTCAGGTGATATTGAGCGTTGTGATGACTGTGGTCATGGAGCATTGTGATGATATTGGTCATGGAGCATTGTGATGAGAAGGTCATGGAGCATTGGGCTGAAAATGTTCATGGAGTATTGTGATGACAGGGGTCATGGAGCATTGTGATGATAAGGGAATGGAGCATTTTGATGACAATGTCCTGGAGCATTGTGATGAGAAGACCATGGAGCCTTGTGATGACAAGTCTCATGGAGCATTCTGATGAAAAGGGGCATAGACCATTGTGATTACAGGGGTCTTGTAGCATTGTGATGACAAGGGCATGGAGCATTGTGATGAGAAGGCCATGGAGCATTCTGATGACATGCATCATGGAGCTTTGTGATGACAAGGGCATGGAGCATTGTGATTACAGGTGTCTTGGAGCATTGTGATGAAAATGGCATGGATCATTGTGATGAAAAAGGCATGGAGCCTTGTCATGAAAGGGTTCAGGGAGCATACTGATGGCAAGAGTCAGGGAGCATTGTGATGACATGTGTATTGCGCATTGTGATGACAAATGTCATGGGGCATTGTGATGAGAAGTCCATGGATAATTGTGATGACTAGCATCATGGGGTATTGTGATGACAAGTGTTATGGAACATTGTGATCACAAGGGTTTGGAGCATTGTGATGACAGAGGTCATGGAGCATTTTGATTTCATTGTGATGACAAGAGCATGAAGCATTATGATGATGGGCATGGTGCATTGTGATGACAGGGTTCATGGCGCATTGTGATGAAAGGTGGCATGGAGCTTTGGTCTGACAAGTTTCATGGATTATTTTGATGACAGTGGGCATGGCACATTGTGATGACAAGGGCATGGAGCATTGAGATGACAAGGTCATGGAGTATTGTGAAGACAGGTGTCAGGGAGCATTGTGATGACATATGTCATGTTCCATTGTGATGACAATAGCACGGAGCATTGTGATGCCAAGTGTCATGGAGGATTGTTGTTACAAACGTAAAGGAGCATTGTGATGATAAGCACATGGAGCATTGAGATGACAAGGGCCATTGATAATTTTAATGTCCATGTCCTGAAACATTGTGATGACAAGCGCATGGAGCTTCGTATGACAGGTTTCATGGAGCATTGCGATGACAAGTGCATGGAGTATTGTTATGACAAGAGCATATAACGTTGTGATGAGAAGTGCCATGGAGCATTGTGATGACAAGGACGTGGAGAATTGTGAGGACAAGGGACATGGAGCTTTGAGATGACCAGGGAATGGAGCATTGTGATGGCAAAACCGTGAAGCATTGTGATGAGAAGACCATGGGTAATTGTGATGACGAGCATCATGGAGCACTGTAATGACAAGGGGCATGAAGCATTGTGATGACAGTTGTCAGGGAGCATTGTGATGACAGGGGTCATGGAGCATTGTGATGACAAGGGCATGGAGCATTGTGATGACAAAGGTACGGAACATTGTGATGAAAAGTGCCATTGAGAATTTTGATGATAAAGTCGTGAAGCATTGTGATGACAAACACTTGGAGCTTGCTATGACAGGGGTCATGGAACATTGCAATGACAAGTGCATGGAGAATTGTGATGAAACGAGCATGTAACTTTGTGATGAGAAGTGTCATGTAGCATTGTGATGACAAGTACGTGGAGAATTGTTATGACAAGGGACATGGAGCATTGTGATAACCAGGGAATGGAGCATTGTGATGACAGGGGTCATGGAGCATTATTATGACAAGGGCCATGGTGCATTCTGATATAAGATATCACTTATGAAGGGACTGTAAACCTGGCTACATATGAACTGAATTAGGAAAGAGAACAGAGTCTCAGATTTAGAAAACACTCTTATGCTTGCTTAAGGGGGAAGGAGAGGTGGGGAGACACACAAAACCAGAGTTTGATATTAACACAGGTACCGTTCCATAATCCAAATACAGAAGAGACAAGCCCGACTCCTTCCTCAGTGAATGGGACTCAACACCCCTATTCCCCACAGAGAAATATATCTGACAAGTAAGGATCTTAAAACCTATGTATTGATATGTCTCCATAAGGGAACCAAGTGTGTCTAGAATGAGATAAACATGGCAGTGAGAATCAGCTCAAACCCACTATAAAAAGGAATTTCAAAACAAAACAAAGAAACAGTGAAATTCTTACACAACACCTTCAGGGGTTCTGATGAAACTTGGAATGACCCTATCTACAACAACAGCTGGATGTGGCATAAGGCTGTTCACTTGGGACTGAGAGGATTGGTGAGATTGGGTGAGAAAATGCAGACGCTTTAAAGCAATAATGCCTGCCACTGATTCCATGGTTCCCAACTCTCCAGGTAGAAGGGAATATCACTACAGTTATAACATGTATGGGAAACCTAGAGAATGGACACCCTCTGATGGTGAAAAGTTTCTAAAACCCTACTAATTTTTTTCTCTCCATGTGCTGCAGCTTGACATTCCAACTGCTTTAATATCAATCTCCCAACTTGGAGAGTCAGCCCCTATAACATCCTGGTTCGCACAGTTGGCACATTGTGCAGAGGATATAAGGGAAGATGGAGAACCAATGAGAGAGTAGCTGTAGGCATTTGGACGGCCACATGTCACTCTAATTTCCGTCACGAAGAAGAATTAACCAAACTCTCAGCCTGCCCCACCCCCATAACTAGTATAGGTCCTGAAGCAAAATTGTGGGTTTGCGGTCAGCTCACAAAAACACAAGTTGAAAAATGGAGCTCAGGGGCACAGCAATTCACTAACTTGCAGAGTTATACAGGACTACTCTCTTCCAAAAATCTGTTGAGGAAAAGCCATGAGGCGGACTTGAAAATGAGGGAGATTTGCACGAAACAGATTTCCAGAAGTACATTGGAATCGCCTTTAAACACAGGAAAAGCATCACAACTTCGAAAATTATGGAATTGTCCATAAAGGGCGCATGCGTTTTCTCCTGAATATATTCAGGAGAAAACGCATACACCCATTTTGGCCAACCAAGCAACCGCACAATGCAAATCTGCACTACAAAGAAGTATCACTTCCCACCAGTCAAAAGGGATATCTGTAAAATGTGTAAAAACCAGAAAGGCAAGAGGGGCTCTAGAGAACAGGGAGCCTTGTTATGCTGATGGGTGGGATGCAGATTGCCAACAGCCACTCTGGAGGAGTGCATTGTGTTCCCTAAAAGAATTAAACAACAGAGCTTCACAACCTAAGGCACTTCCAGTCATGGGAATATACCTTGGGGAAATTGAAAATCAATAAGACACAGCCAACCCAAAATATAGGGCAGCACTGCTTACAAGAACCTCGACTTTGGGACACCTTAAATATCCCAGTAAAGACAAAAATAGTAAAGAAATTGTGGTACATACGTACGATGGAATATCCCTCAGCCATGAAATAAATGTCATAAGGCCAGTAGCAGCATAATGAGTGGATTCATGTACGATGATTCTAACTGAAATAAGTCACACAGAAAAAGAAACTTATCATAAGATATCACTTATGAAGGTCTTGTAAACATGGCTACACATGAACTGAATTAGGAAAGAGAAGAGTCTCACATTTAGAAAACACTCTTATGCCTGCTCAAGAGGAAAGGAGAGGTGGGGTGACGCATAAAACCAGAGTTTGATATTAGCACAGGTACGGTTGCATAATCCAAATACAAAATAGACAAGACCTACTCTTTCCTCACTGAACGGGGCTCAACACCCCTATTCCCCGAAGAGTAGTATATCTGACTAGTAAGAATCTTAAAACCTATGTATTAATATGTCTCCATAAGGTAACCAAGTGTGTCTAGAATGACATAAACACGGCAGAGAGAATCAGCTCAAACCCACTATAAAAATGAATTTCAAAACAAAACAAATAAACAGTGAAATTCTTACACAATACCTTCAGGGGTTCTGATGAAACTTAGAATGACTCTATCTACAACGACAGCTGGATGTGGCATAAGGCTGGTCACTTGGGACTGAGAGGATTGGTGAGATTGGGTGAGAAAATGCAGACCGTTTAAAGCGATAATACCTGGCACCCATTCCATGGGTCCCAACTCTCCAGGTAGAAGGGAATATCACTACAGCTATAACATGTATGGGAAACCTAGAGAATGGACACCATCTGATGGTGAAAGGTTTCTAAAACTCTACTAATTTTTTTCTCTCCTTGTGCACCAGTTTGACATTCCAACTGCTTTATTATCAATCTCCCAAATTGGAGAGTCAGCACCTATAACCTGCTGGTTCGCACAGTTGGCACGTTGTGTAGAGGATATAAGGGAAGAGGGAGAAACAATTAGAGAGTAGCTGTAGGCATTTGGATGGCCACATGTCACTCTAAATTCCCGTCACGAAGAAGAATTAACAAACTCTGAGCCAGCCCCCCCAATGGAACCAGTATAGGTCCTGAAGCAAAATTGTGGATTGGCAGTCAGCTCACAAAAACGCGAGTTGAAAAATGGAGCTCAGGGGCACAGCAATTCACTAACTTGCAGAGTTATAAAGGACTACTCTCTTCCAAAAATCTGTTGAGAGAAAGCCATGAGACGGACTTGAAAATGAGGCAGAAGTACACGAAACAGATTTCCAGAAGTACATTGGAATCGCCTTTAAACACAGGAAAAGCATCACAACTTCGACAATTATGGAATTGTCCATAAAGGGCGCATGCGTTTTCTCCTGAATATATTCAAGAGAAAACGCATACGCCTATTTTGGCCAACCAAGCCACCGCACAATGCAAATCTGCACTACAAAGAAGTATCACTTCCAACCGGTCAAAAGGGACATCCACAAAATGTGTAAAAACCAGAAAGGCAAGACAGGCCCTGGAGAACAGGGAGCCTTGTTATGCTGATGCGTGGGATGTAACTTGCCAACTGCCTCTCTGGAGGAGTGCATTGTGTTCATAAAAAGAAGTAAACATCAGTGCTTCACAACCTAAGGCACTTCCAGTCACGGGAATATACCTTGGGAAAATTGAAAATCAATAAGACACAGCCACCCCAAAATTTATGGCAGCACTGCTTACAAGAACCTCGACTTCGGGACACCTTATAAATACCAGGAAAGACAAAAATGGTAAAGAAATTGTGGTACATACGTATGATGGAATATCCCTCAGCCATGAAGTCAATGTCATAAGGCCAGTAGCAGCATAATGACGGGATTCATGTACGATGATTCTAACTGAAAAAATCACACAGAAAAAGAAACTTATCATAAGATATCACTTACGAAGGGTATATAAACATGGCTACACATGGAATGAATTAGGAAAGGGAACAGAGTCTCATATTTAGAAAAAAATATTATGCATGCTTAAGGGGAATGCAGAGGTGGGGTGATGAATAAAACCGGAGTTTGATATTAGCACAGGTACGGTTCCATAATCCAAATACAGAATAGACAAGACCTACTACTTCCTCTGTGAACGGAACTCAAAACCCCATATTTCCCGCAGAGGAATATATCTTACTAGTAAGAATCTTAAAACCTATGTATTGATATGTCTCCATAAGGGAATCAAGTGTGTCTAGACTGGCATAAACATGGCAGCGAGAATCAGCTCAAACTCACTATGAAAAGGAATTTCAAAAACAAAACAAAAAAACTGGGAAATTCTTTACAATTCCTTCAGGGTCTCTGATGAAACCTGGAATGACCCTATCTACAAAGACAGCTGTATGTGGCATAATGAGGGACACTTGGGACTGAGACGATTGGTGAGATTGGGTGAGCAAATGCAGACCCTTTAAAGCACAAATGCCTGGCACCCATTGAATGGGTCCCAACTCTCCAGGTTGAAGGGAATATTACTACAGCTATAACATGTACAGGAAACCTAGAGAACGGACACAATGTGAGTACGAAAGGTTTCTAAAACTCAACGAATAGTCCCTCTCCTGGTGCTCCGCTTTGACTTTCCATCTGCTTTACTATCAACCTCCCAACTTGGAGAGAGAGCCACTTTAACCTCTGGTTCGCACAGGTTGCCAATTTGGCAGAGGATGAAAGGGAAGAGGGAGAACCAATGAGAGAGTAGATGTTAGGCATTTGGACGGGCATATATCACTGTAATTTCCTGGCAGGAAGAAGAATTAACCAAATTCTCAGCCCCCCACCGGGAACCAGTATAGGTCCTGAACCAAAATTTTGGACTTGCGGTCAGCTCACCAAAAACGAGTTGAAAAATGGAGATCAGGGGCACAGCAATTCACAAACTGGCCGAGTAATAAAGGACAACTATTGTCCAAAAATCTGTTGAGGGAAGGCAACGAGGCGGACTCGAATGCGAGGCAGAATAGCAGGAAACAGATTTCAAGAGGTACGTTGGAATCGCCTTTAAAGCACAGGAAGAGGGGCACAACTTCGACAATGATGCACTTGGCCAAAAAGGGCGTATGCGTTTTCTCCTGAATATATTCAGGAGAAAACGCATACGCCCTTTTTGGCCAAGCAAGCAAGTGGGCAATGCAAATCTGAACTACAAAGAAGTATCACTTCCCACCGGTCAAAAGGGACATCCACAAAATGTGTAAAAACCAGAAAGGCAAGACAGGCCCTGGAGAACAGGGAGCCTTCTAATGCTGATGGGCGGGATGTAAATTGCCAACTGCCTCTCTGGAGGAGTGCATTGTGTTCCCTAAAACAAGTAAACAACAGAGCTACAGAGCCAAGGGCACTTCCAGTCTAGGGAATATACCTTGGGAAAACTGAAAATCAATAAGACAGAGCCACCCCAAAACTTAGGGCTGCACTGCTTACAAGGACCTCAACTTGGGTACACCTTAAATATCCCAGGAAATATAAAAATGGTTCAAAAAATTGTGGTACTTACGTACGATGGAATATCCCTCAGCCATGAAATCAATGTCATAAGACCAGTAGCAGCAAAATGGGTGGATTCAGGTACGATGATTCTAAGTGAAATAAGTCACAGAGAAAAAGAAACTTATCATAAGATATCACTTATGAAGATCCTGTAAACATGGCTACACTTGAACTGAGTTAGGAAAGAGAACAGTGTCTCACATTTAGAAAACACTCTTATGCCTGCTAAAGGGGGAAGGAGAGGTGGGGTGATGCATAACACAAGAATTTGATATAAGCACAGGTACCGTTCCAAAAACCAACTATGGAATAGACGAGACCTACACCTTCCTCAGTGAAAGGGACTCAAAACCCCATATTTCCCGCAGAGGAATATATCTGACTAGTAAGTATCTTAAAACCTATGTATTGATATGTCTCCATAAGGGAATCAAGTGTGTCTAGACTGGCATTAACATGGCAGCGAGAATCAGCTCAAACCCACTATAAAAAGGAATTTCAAAAACAAAACAAAAAAAACTGGGAAATTCTTTACAATTCCTTCAGGGTCTCTGATGAAACCTGGAATGACCCTATCTACAACGACAGCTGGATGTGGCATAAGGAGGGACACTTGGGACTGAGACGATTGGTGAGATTGGGTGAGCAAATGCAGACCCTTTAAAGCACAAATGCCTGGCACCCATTGAATGGGTCCCAACTCTCCAGGTTGAAGGGAATATTACTACAGCTATAACATGTACGGGAAACCTAGAGAACGGACACAATGTGAGTACGAAAGGTTTCTAAAACTCGACGAATAGTCCCTCTCCTGGTGCTCCGCTTTGACTTTCCATCTGCTTTACTATCAACCTCCCAACTTGGAGAGACAGCCCCTTTAACCTCCTGGTTTGCACAGGTTGCCAATTTGGCAGAGGATGAAAGGGTAGAGGGAGAACCAATGAGAGAGTAGCTGTTAGGCATTTGAACGGGCACATATCACTCTAACTTCCCGGCAGGAAGAAGAATTAACCAAAGTCTCAGCCCCCCACCGGGAACCAGCATAGGTCCTGAACCAAAATTTTGGACTTGCGGTCAGCTCACCAAAAACGGGTTGAAAAATGGAGCTCAGGGGCACAGCAATTCAAAAACTGGCCGAGTAATAAAGGACAACTATCGTCCAAAAATCTGTTGAGGAAAGGCAACGAGGCGGACTTGAAAGCGAGGCAGAATAGCAGGAAACAGATTTCAACAGGTTCGTTGGAATCGCCTTTAAAGCACAGGAAGAGGGGCACCACTTCAACAATGATGCACTTGGCCAAAAAGGGCATATGCGTTTTCTCCTGAATATATTCAGGAGAAAACGCATATGCCCTTTTTGGCCAAGCAAGCAAGCGGGCAATGCAAATCTGCACTACAAAGAAGTATCACTTCCCACCGGTCAAAGGGGACATCCACAAAATGTGTAAAAACCAGAAAGGCAAGACAGGCCCTGGAGAACAGGGAGCCTTGTTATGCTGATGGGCGGGATGTAAATTGCCAACTGCCTCTCTGGAGGAGTGCATTGTGTTCCCTAAAACAAGTAAACAACAGAGCTACAGAGCCAAGGGCACTTCCAGTCTATGGAATATTCCTTGGGAAAACTGAAAATCAATAAGACACAGCCACCCCAAAATTTAGGGCTGCACTGCTTACAAGGACCTCAACTTGGGTACACCTTAAATATCCCAGGATATATAAAAATGGTTCAAAAAATTGTGGTACTTATGTACGATGGAATATCCCTCAGCCATGAAATCAATGTCATAAGACCAGTAGCAGCAAAATGGGTGGATTCAGGTACGATGATTCTAAGTGAAATAAGTCACAGAGAAAAAGAAACTTATCATAAGATATCACTTATGAAGATCCTGTAAACATGGCTACACTTGAACTGATTTAGGATAGAGAACAGTGACTCACATTTAGAAAACACTCTTATGCCTGCTTAAGGGGGAAGGAGAGGTGGGGTGATGCCTAAAACCAGAGTTTGATATAAGCACAGGTACCGTTCCAAAAACCAACTATGGAATAGACAAGACCTACACCTTCCTCAGTGAAAGGGACTCAAAACCCCATATTTCCCACAGAGGAATATATCTGACTAGTAAGAATCTTAAAACCTATGTATTGATATGTCTCCGTAAGGGAATCAAGTGTGTCTGGACTGGCATAAACATGGCAGCGAGAATCAGCTCAAACCCACTATAAAAAGGAATTTCAAAAACAAAACAAAAAAACTGGGAAATTCTTTACAATTCCTTCAGGGTCTCTGATGAAACCTGGAATGACCCTATCTACAATGACAGCTGGATGTGGCATAAGGAGGGACACTTGGGACTGAGACGATTGGTGAGATTGGGTGAGCAAATGCAGACCCTTTAAAGCACAAATGCCTGTCACCCATTCCATGGGTCCCAACCCTCCAGGTTGAGGGGAATATTACTACCGCTATAACATGTACGGGAAACCTAGAGAACGGACACACAGTGAATACGAAAGGTTTCTAAAACTCAACGAATAGTCCCTCTCCTGGTGCTCCGGTTTGACTTTCCATCTGCTTTACTATCAACCTCCCAACTTGGAGAGACAGCACCTTTAAACTCCTGGTTCGCACAGGTTGCCAATTTGGCAGAGGATGAAAGGGAAGATGGAGAACCAATGAGAGAGTAGCTGTTAGGCATTTGGACGGGCAAATATCACTCTAACTTCCCGGCAGGAAGAAGAATTAACCAAAGCCTCAGCCCCCCACCGGGAACCAGCATAGGTCCTGAACCAAAATGTTGGAATTGCGGTCAGCTCACCAAAAACGAGTTGACAAATGGAGCTCAGGGGCACAGCAATTCACAAACTGGCCGAGTAATAAAGGACAACTATCGTCCAAAAATCTGTTGAGGGAAGGCAACGAGGCAGACTTGAAAGCGTGGCAGGATAGCAGGAAACAGATTTCAAGAGGTACGTTGGAATCGCCTTTAAAGCACAGGAAGAGGGGCACAACTTCGACAATGATGCACTTGGCCAAAAAGGGCGTATGCGTTTTCTCCTGAATATATTCAGTAGAAAACGCATACCCAATTTTTGGCCAAGCAAGCAAGCGGGCAATGCAAATATGCACTACAAAGAAGTATCACTTCCCACCGGTCAAAAGGGACATCCACAAAATGTGTAAAAACCAGAAAGGCAAGACAGGCCCTGGAGAACAGGGAGCCTTGTTATGCTGATGGGCGGGCTGTAAATTGCCAACTGCCTCTCTGGAGGAGTGCATTGTGTTCCCTAAAACAAGTAAAGAACAGAGCTACAGAGCCAAGGGCACTTCCAGTCTAGGGAATATACCTTGGGAAAACTGAAAATCAATAAGACAGAGCCACCCCAAAATTTAGGGCTGCACTGCTTACAAGGACCTCAACTTGGGTACATCTTAAATATACCAGGAAATATAAAAATGGTTCAAAAAATTGTGGTACTTACGTACGATGAAATATCCCTCAGCCATGAAATCAATGTCATAAGACCAGTAGCAGCAAAATGGGTGGATTCAGGTACGATGATTCTAAGTGAAATAAGTCACAGTGAAAAAGAAACTTATCATAAGATATCACTTATGAAGATCCTGTAAACATGGCTACACTTGAACTGAGTTAGGAAAGAGAACAGTGTCTCACATTTAGAAAACACTCTTATGCCTGCTTAAGGGAGAAGGAGAGGTGGGGTGATGCATAAAACCAGAGTTTGATATAAGCACAGGTACCGTTCCAAAAACCAACTATGGAATAGACAAGACCTACACCTTCCTCAGTGAAAGGGACTCAAAACACCATATTTCCCGCAGAGGAATATATCTGATCAGTAAGTATCTTAAAACCTATGTATTGATATGTCTCCATAAGGGAATCAAGTGTGTCTAGACTGCCATAAACATGGCAGCGAGAATCAGCTCAAACCCACTATAAAAAGGAATTTCAAAAACAAAACAAAAAAACTGGGAAATTCTTTACAATTCCTTCAGGGTCTCTGATGAAACCTGGAATGACCCTATCTACAATGACAGCTGGATGTGGCATAAGGAGGGACACTTGGGACTGAGACGATTGGTGAGATTGGGTGAGCAAATGCAGACCCTTTAAAGCAATAATGCATGGCGCCCATTCCATGGGTCCCAACTCTCCAGGTTGAAGGGAATTTTACTACAGCTATAACATGTACGGGAAACCTAGAGAACGGACACACTGTGAATACGAAAGGTTTCTAAAACTCAACGAATAGTCCCTCTCCTGGTGCTGTGGTTTGACTTTCCATCTGCTTTCCTATCAATCTCCCAACTTGGAGAGACAGCCCCTTTAACCTCCTGGTTCACACAGGTTTCCAATTTGGCAGAGGATGAAAGGGAAGATGGAGAACCAATGAGAGAGTACCTGTTAGGCATTTGGACGGGCACATATCACTCTAACTTCCCGGCAGGAAGAAGTATTAACCAAAGTCTCAGCCCCCCACAGGGAACCAGAATACTTCTTGAACCAAAATTTTGGACTTGCCGTCAGCTCACAAAAAATGAGTTGAAAATGGAGCTCAGGGGCACAGCAATTCACATACTGGCCGAGTAATAAAGGACAACTATCGTCCAAAAATCTGTTGAGGGAAGGCAATGAGGCGGGCTTGAAAGCGAGTCAGAATAGCAGGAAACAGATTTCAAGAGGTACGTTGGAATCGCCTTTAAAGCACAGGAAGAGGGGCACAACTTCGACAATGATGCACTTGGCCAAAAAGGGCGTATGTGTTTTCTCCTGAATATATTCAGGAGAAAACGCATATGCCCTTTTTGGCCAAGCAAGCAAGCGGGCAATGCAAATCTGCACTACAAAGAAGTATCACTTCCCACCGGTCAAAAGGGACATCCACAAAATGTGTAAAAACCAGAAAGGCAAGACAGGCCCTGGAGAACAGGGAGCCTTGTTATGCTGATGGGCGGGATGTAAATTGCCAACTGCCTCTCTGGAGGAGTGCATTGTGTTCCCTAAAACAAGTAAACAACAGAGCTACAGAGCCAAGGGCACTTCCAGTCTAGGGAATATTCCTTGGGAAAACTGAAAATCAATAAGACACAGCCACCCCAAAATTTAGGGCTGCACTGCTTACAAGGACCTCAACTTGGGTACACCTTAAATATCCCAGGAAATATAAAAATGGTTCAAAAAATTGTGGTACTTACGTACGATGGAATATCCCTCAGCCATGAAATCAATGTCATAAGACCAGTAGCAGCAAAATGGGTGGATTCAGGTACGATGATTCTAAGTGAAATAAGTCACACAGAAAAAGAAACTTATCATAAGATATCACTTATGAAGATCCTGTAAACATGGCTACACTTGAACTGAGTTAGGAAAGAGAACAGAGTCTCACATTTAGAAAACACTCTTATGCCTGCTTAAGGGGGAAGGAGAGGTGGGGTGATGCATAAAACCAGAGTTTGATATAAGCACAGGTACCGTTCCAGAAACCAACTATGGAATAGACAAGACCTCCACCTTCCTCAGTGAAAGGGACTCAAAATCCCATATTTTTGGCAGAGGAATATATCTGACTGTTAAGAATCTTAAAACCTATGTATTGATATGTCTCCATAAGGGAATCAAGTGTGTCTAGACTGGCATAAACATGGCAGCGAGAATCAGCTCAAACTCACTATGAAAAGGAATTTCAAAAACAAAACAAAAAAACTGGGAAATTCTTTACAATTCCTTCAGGGTCTCTGATGAAACCTGGAATGACCCTATCTACAATGACAGCTGTATGTGGCATAATGAGGGACACTTGGGACTGAGACGATTGGTGAGATTGGGTGAGCAAATGCAGACCCTTTAAAGCACAAATGCCTGGCACCCATTGAATGGGTCCCAACTCTCCAGGTTGAAGGGAATATTACTACAGCTATAACATGTACGGGAAACCTAGAGAACGGACACAATGTGAGTACGAAAGGTTTCTAAAACTCAACGAATAGTCCCTCTCCTGGTGCTCCGCTTTGACTTTCCATCTGCTTTACTATCAACCTCCCAACTTGGAGAGAGAGCCACTTTAACCTCTGGTTCGCACAGGTTGCCAATTTGGCAGAGGATGAAAGGGAAGAGGGAGAACCAATGAGAGAGTAGATGTTAGGCATTTGGACGGGCATATATCACTGTAATTTCCTGGCAGGAAGAAGAATTAACCAAATTCTCAGCCCCCCACCGGGAACCAGTATAGGTCCTGAACCAAAATTCTGGACTTGCGGTCAGCTCACCAAAAACGAGTTGAAAAATGGAGATCAGGGGCACAGCAATTCACAAACTGGCCGAGTAATAAAGGACAACTATCGTCCAAAAATCTGTTGAGGGAAGGCAACGAGGCGGACTCGAATGCGAGGCAGAATAGCAGGAAACAGATTTCAAGAGGTACGTTGGAATCGCCTTTAAAGCACAGGAAGAGGGGCACAACTTCGACAATGATGCACTTGGCCAAAAAGGGCGTATGCGTTTTCTCCTGAATATATTCAGGAGAAAACGCATACGCCCTTTTTGGTCAAGCAAGCAAGTGGGCAATGCAAATCTGCACTACAAAGAAGTATCACTTCCCACCGGTCAAAAGGGACATCCACAAAATGTGTAAAAACCAGAAAGGCAAGACAGGCCCTGGAGAACAGGGAGCCTTCTAATGCTGATGGGCGGGATGTAAATTGCCAACTGCCTCTCTGGAGGAGTGCATTGTGTTCCCTAAAACAAGTAAACAACAGAGCTACAGAGCCAAGGGCACTTCCAGTCTAGGGAATATACCTTGGGAAAACTGAAAATCAATAAGACAGAGCCACCCCAAAACTTAGGGCTGCACTGCTTACAAGGACCTCAACTTGGGTACACCTTAAATATCCCAGGAAATATAAAAATGGTTCAAAAAATTGTGGTACTTACGTACGATGGAATATCCCTCAGCCATGAAATCCATGTCATAAGACCAGTAGCAGCAAAATGGGTGGATTCAGGTACGATGATTCTAAGTGAAATAAGTCACAGAGAAAAAGAAACTTATCATAAGATATCACTTATGAAGATCCTGTAAACATGGCTACACTTGAACTGAGTTAGGAAAGAGAACAGTGTCTCACATTTAGAAAACACTCTTATGCCTGCTAAAGGGGGAAGGAGAGGTGGGGTGATGCATAACACAAGAATTTGATATAAGCACAGGTACCGTTCCAAAAACCAACTATGGAATAGACGAGACCTACACCTTCCTCAGTGAAAGGGACTCAAAACCCCATATTTCCCGCAGAGGAATATATCTGACTAGTAAGTATCTTAAAACCTATGTATTGATATGTCTCCATAAGGGAATCAAGTGTGTCTAGACTGGCATAAACATGGCAGCGAGAATCAGCTCAAACCCACTATAAAAAGGAATTTCAAAAACAAAACAAAAAAACTGGGAAATTCTTTACAATTCCTTCAGGGTCTCTGATGAAACCTGGAATGACCCTATCTACAACGACAGCTGGATGTGGCATAAGGAGGGACACTTGGGACTGAGACGATTGGTGAGATTGGGTGAGCAAATGCAGACCCTTTAAAGCACAAATGCCTGGCACCCATTGAATGGGTCCCAACTCTCCAGGTTGAAGGGAATATTACTACAGCTATAACATGTACGGGAAACCTAGAGAACGGACACAATGTGAGTACGAAAGGTTTCTAAAACTCGACGAATAGTCCCTCTCCTGGTGCTCCGCTTTGACTTTCCATCTGCTTTACTATCAACCTCCCAACTTGGAGAGACAGCCCCTTTAACCTCCTGGTTTGCACAGGTTGCCAATTTGGCAGAGGATGAAAGGGTAGAGGGAGAACCAATGAGAGAGTAGCTGTTAGGCATTTGAACGGGCACATATCACTCTAACTTCCCGGCAGGAAGAAGAATTAACCAAAGTCTCAGCCCCCCACCGGGAACCAGCATAGGTCCTTAACCAAAATTTTGGACTTGCGGTCAGCTCACCAAAAACGAGTTGAAAAATGGAGCTCAGGGGCACAGCAATTCAAAAACTGGCCGAGTAATAAAGGACAACTATCGTCCAAAAATCTGTTGAGGAAAGGCAACGAGGCGGACTTGAAAGCGAGGCAGAATAGTAGGAAACAGATTTCAAGAGGTTCGTTGGAATCGCCTTTAAAGCACAGGAAGAGGGGCACCACTTCAACAATGATGCACTTGGCCAAAAAGGGCATATGCGTTTTCTCCTGAATATATTCAGGAGAAAACGCATATGCCCTTTTTGGCCAAGCAAGCAAGCGGGCAATGCAAATCTGCACTACAAAGAAGTATCACTTCCCACCGGTCAAAGGGGACATCCACAAAATGTGTAAAAACCAGAAAGGCAAGACAGGCCCTGGAGAACAGGGAGCCTTGTTATGCTGATGGGCGGGATGTAAATTGCCAACTGCCTCTCTGGAGGAGTGCATTGTGTTCCCTAAAACAAGTAAACAACAGAGCTACAGAGCCAAGGGCACTTCCAGTCTATGGAATATTCCTTGGGAAAACTGAAAATCAATAAGACACAGCCACCCCAAAATTTAGGGCTGCACTGCTTACAAGGACCTCAACTTGGGTACACCTTAAATATCCCAGGAAATATAAAAATGGTTCAAAAAATTGTGGTACTTACGTACGATGGAATATCGCTCAGCCATGAAATCAATGTCATAAGACCAGTAGCAGCAAAATGGGTGGATTCAGGTACGATGATTCTAAGTGAAATAAGTCACACAGAAAAAGAAACTTATCATAAGATATCACTTATGAAGATCCTGTAAACATGGCTACACTTGAACTGAGTTAGGAAAGAGAACAGTGTCTCACATTTAGAAAACACTCTTATGCCTGCTTAAGGGGGAAGGAGAGGTGGGGTGATGCATAAAACCAGAGTTTGATATAAGCACAGGTACCGTTCCAAAAACCAACTATGGAATAGACAAGACCTCCACCTTCCTCAGTGAAAGGGAATCAAAATCCCATATTTTTGGCAGAGGAATATATCTGACTAGTAAGAATCTTAAAACCTATGTATTGATATGTCTCCATAAGGGAATCAAGTGTGTCTAGACTGGCATAAACATGGCAGCGAGAATCAGCTCAAACTCACTATGAAAATGAATTTCAAAAACAAAACAAAAAAACTGGGAAATTCTTTACAATTCCTTCAGGGTCTCTGATGAAACCTGGAATGACCCTATCTACAATGACAGCTGGATGTGTCATAAGGAGGGACACTTGGGACTGAGACGATTGGTGAGATTGGGTGAGCAAATGCAGACCCTTTAAAGCACAAATGCCTGGCACCCATTGAATGGGTCCCAACTCTCCAGGTTGAAGGGAATATTACTACAGCTATAACATGTACGGGAAACCTAGAGAACGGACACAATGTGAGTACGAAAGGTTTCTAAAACTCAACGAATAGTCCCTCTCCTGGTGCTCCGCTTTGACTTTCCATCTGCTTTACTATCAACCTCCCAACTTGGAGAGAGAGCCACTTTAACCTCTGGTTCGCACAGGTTGCCAATTTGGCAGAGGATGAAAGGGAAGAGGGAGAACCAAAGAGAGAGTAGATGTTAGGCATTTGGACGGGCATATATCACTGTAATTTCCTGGCAGGAAGAAGAATTAACCAAATTCTCAGCCCCCCACCGGGAACCAGTATAGGTCCTGAACCAAAATTTTGGACTTGCGGTCAGCTCACCAAAAACGAGTTGAAAAATGGAGATCAGGGGCACAGCAATTCACAAACTGGCCGAGTAATAAAGGACAACTATCGTCCAAAAATCTGTTGAGGGAAGGCAACGAGGCGGACTCGAATGCGAGGCAGAATAGCAGGAAACAGATTTCAAGAGGTACGTTGGAATCGCCTTTAAAGCACAGGAAGAGGGGCACAACTTCGACAATGATGCACTTGGCCAAAAAGGGCGTATGCGTTTTCTCCTGAATATATTCAGGAGAAAACGCATACGCCCTTTTTGGTCAAGCAAGCAAGTGGGCAATGCAAATCTGCACTACAAAGAAGTATCACTTCCCACCGGTCAAAAGGGACATCCACAAAATGTGTAAAAACCAGAAAGGCAAGACAGGCCCTGGAGAACAGGGAGCCTTCTAATGCTGATGGGCGGGATGTAAATTGCCAACTGCCTCTCTGGAGGAGTGCATTGTGTTCCCTAAAACAAGTAAACAACAGAGCTACAGAGCCAAGGGCACTTCCAGTCTAGGGAATATACCTTGGGAAAACTGAAAATCAATAAGACAGAGCCACCCCAAAACTTAGGGCTGCACTGCTTACAAGGACCTCAACTTGGGTACACCTTAAATATCCCAGGAAATATAAAAATGGTTCAAAAAATTGTGGTACTTACGTACGATGGAATATCCCTCAGCCATGAAATCCATGTCATAAGACCAGTAGCAGCAAAATGGGTGGATTCAGGTACGATGATTCTAAGTGAAATAAGTCACAGAGAAAAAGAAACTTATCATAAGATATCACTTATGAAGATCCTGTAAACATGGCTACACTTGAACTGAGTTAGGAAAGAGAACAGTGTCTCACATTTAGAAAACACTCTTATGCCTGCTAAAGGGGGAAGGAGAGGTGGGGTGATGCATAACACAAGAATTTGATATAAGCACAGGTACCGTTCCAAAAACCAACTATGGAATAGACGAGACCTACACCTTCCTCAGTGAAAGGGACTCAAAACCCCATATTTCCCGCAGAGGAATATATCTGACTAGTAAGTATCTTAAAACCTATGTATTGATATGTCTCCATAAGGGAATCAAGTGTGTCTAGACTGGCATAAACATGGCAGCGAGAATCAGCTCAAACCCACTATAAAAAGGAATTTCAAAAACAAAACAAAAAAACTGGGAAATTCTTTACAATTCCTTCAGGGTCTCTGATGAAACCTGGAATGACCCTATCTACAACGACAGCTGGATGTGGCATAAGGAGGGACACTTGGGACTGAGACGATTGGTGAGATTGGGTGAGCAAATGCAGACCCTTTAAAGCACAAATGCCTGGCACCCATTGAATGGGTCCCAACTCTCCAGGTTGAAGGGAATATTACTACAGCTATAACATGTACGGGAAACCTAGAGAACGGACACAATGTGAGTACGAAAGGTTTCTAAAACTCGACGAATAGTCCCTCTCCTGGTGCTCCGCTTTGACTTTCCATCTGCTTTACTATCAACCTCCCAACTTGGAGAGACAGCCCCTTTAACCTCCTGGTTTGCACAGGTTGCCAATTTGCAGAGGATGAAAGGGTAGAGGGAGAACCAATGAGAGAGTAGCTGTTAGGCATTTGAACGGGCACATATCACTCTAACTTCCCGGCAGGAAGAAGAATTAACCAAAGTCTCAGCCCCCCACCGGGAACCAGCATAGGTCCTGAACCAAAATTTTGGACTTGCGGTCAGCTCACCAAAAACGAGTTGAAAAATGGAGCTCAGGGGCACAGCAATTCAAAAACTGGCCGAGTAATAAAGGACAACTATCGTCCAAAAATCTGTTGAGGAAAGGCAACGAGGCGGACTTGAAAGCGAGGCAGAATAGCAGGAAACAGATTTCAAGAGGTTCGTTGGAATCGCCTTTAAAGCACAGGAAGAGGGGCACCACTTCAACAATGATGCACTTGGCCAAAAAGGGCATATGCGTTTTCTCCTGAATATATTCAGGAGAAAACGCATATGCCCTTTTTGGCCAAGCAAGCAAGCGGGCAATGCAAATCTGCACTACAAAGAAGTATCACTTCCCACCGGTCAAAGGGGACATCCACAAAATGTGTAAAAACCAGAAAGGCAAGACAGGCCCTGGAGAACAGGGAGCCTTGTTATGCTGATGGGTGGGATGTAAATTGCCAACTGCCTCTCTGGAGGAGTGCATTGTGTTCCCTAAAACAAGTAAACAACAGAGCTACAGAGCCAAGGGCACTTCCAGTCTATGGAATATTCCTTGGGAAAACTGAAAATCAATAAGACACAGCCACCCCAAAATTTAGGGCTGCACTGCTTACAAGGACCTCAACTTGGGTACACCTTAAATATCCCAGGAAATATAAAAATGGTTCAAAAAATTGTGGTACTTACGTACGATGGAATATCCCTCAGCCATGAAATCAATGTCATAAGACCAGTAGCAGCAAAATGGGTGGATTCAGGTACGATGATTCTAAGTGAAATAAGTCACACAGAAAAAGAAACTTATCATAAGATATCACTTATGAAGATCCTGTAAACATGGCTACACTTGAACTGAGTTAGGAAAGAGAACAGTGTCTCACATTTAGAAAACACTCTTATGCCTGCTTAAGGGGGAAGGAGAGGTGGGGTGATGCATAAAACCAGAGTTTGATATAAGCACAGGTACCGTTCCAAAAACCAACTATGGAATAGACAAGACCTCCACCTTCCTCAGTGAAAGGGACTCAAAATCCCATATTTTTGGCAGAGGAATATATCTGACTGTTAAGAATCTTAAAACCTATGTATTGATATGTCTCCATAAGGGAATCAAGTGTGTCTAGACTGGCATAAACATGGCAGCGAGAATCAGCTCAAACTCACTATGAAAAGGAATTTCAAAAACAAAACAAAAAAACTGGGAAATTCTTTACAATTCCTTCAGGGTCTCTGATGAAACCTGGAATGACCCTATCTACAATGACAGCTGGATGTGTCATAAGGAGGGACACTTGGGACTGAGACGATTGGTGAGATTGGGTGAGCAAATGCAGACCCTTTAAAGCACAAATGCCTGGCACCCATTCCATGGGTCCCAACTCTCCAGGTTGAATGGAATATTACTACAGCTATAACATGTACGGGTAACATAGAGAACGGACACACTCTGAATACGAAAGGTTTCTAAAACTCAACGAATAGTCCCTCTCCTGGTGCTCCGGTTTGATTTTCCATCTGCTTTACTATCAACCTCCCAACTTGGAGAGACAGCCCCTTTAACCTCCTGGTTCGCACAGGTTGCCAATTTGGCAGAGGATGAATGGGAAGAGGGAGATCCAATGAGAGAGTAGCTGTTAGGCATTTGAACGGGCACATATAACTGTAATTTCCCGGCAGGAAGAAGAATTAACCAAAGTCTCAGCCTCCCACAGGGAACCAGCATAAGTCCTGAACCAAAATGTTGGACTTGCGGTCAGCTCACCAAAAACGAGTTGAAAAATGGAGCTCAGGGGCACAGCAATTCACAAACTGGCCGAGTAATAAAGGACAACTATCGTCCAAAAATCTGTTGAGGGAAGGCAATGAGGCGGACTTGAAAGCGAGGCAGAATAGCAGGAAACAGATTTCAAGAGGTACGTTGGAATCGCCTTTAAAGCACAGGAAGAGGGGCACAACTTCGACAATAATGCACTTGGCCAAAAAGGGCGTATGCGTTTTCTCCGGAATATATTCAGGAGAAAACGCATACGCCTTTTTTCGCCAAGCAAGCATGCGGGCAATGCAAATCTGCACTACAAAGAAGTAACACTTCCCACCGGTCAAAAGGGACATCCACAAAATGTGTAAAAACAAGAAAGGCAAGACAGGCCCTGGAGAACAGGGAGCCTTGTTATGCTGATAGGCCGGATGTAAATTGCCAACTGCCTCTCTGGAGGAATGCATTGTGTTCCCTAAAACAAGGAAACAACAGAGCTACAGAGCCCAGGGCACTTCCAGTCTAGGGAATATTCCTTGGGAAAACTGAAAATCAATAAGACAGAGCCACCCCAAAACTTAGGGCTGCACTTCTTACAAGGACCTCAACTTGGGTACACCTTAAATATCCCAGGAAATATAAAAATGGTTCAAAAATTTGTGGTACTTACGTACGATGGAATATCCCTCAGCCATGAAATGAATGTCATAAGACCAGTAGCAGCAAAATGGGTGGATTCAGGTACGATGATTCTAAGTGAAATAAGTCACAGAGAAAAAGAAACTTATCATAAGATATCACTTATGAAGATCCTGTAAACATGGCTACACTTGAACTGATTTAGGGTAGAGAACAGTGACTCACATTTAGAAAACACTCTTATGCCTGCTTAAGGGGGAAGGAGAGGTGGGGTGATGCATAAAACCAGAGTTTGATATAAGCACAGGTACCGTTCCAAAAACCAACTATGGAATAGACAAGACCTACACCTTCCTCAGTGAAAGGGACTCAAAACCCCATATTTTCCACAGAGGAATATATCTGACTAGTAAGAATCTTAAAACCTATGTATTGATATGTCTCCGTAAGGGAATCAAGTGTGTCTAGACTGGCATAAACATGGCAGCGAGAATCAGCTCAAACCCACTATAAAAAGGAATTTCAAAAACAAAACAAAAAAACTGGGAAATTCTTTACAATTCCTTCAGGGTCTCTGATGAAACCTGGAATGACCCTATCTACAATGACAGCTGGATGTGGCATAAGGAGGGACACTTGGGACTGAGACGATTGGTGAGATTGGGTGAGCAAATGCAGACCCTTTAATGCACAAATGCCTGGCACCCATTCCATGGGTCCCAACACTCCAGGTTGAAGGGAATATTACTACAGCTATAACATGTACGGGAAACCTAGAGAACGGACCCACTGTGAATATGAAAGGTTTCTAAAACTCAACGAATAGTCCCTCTCCTGGTGCTCCGGTTTGACTTTCCATCTGCTTTACTATCAACCTCCCAACTTGTAGAGACAGCCCCTTTAACCTCCTGGTTCGCACAGGTTGCCAATTTGGCAGAGGATGAAAGGGAAGATGGAGAACCAATGAGAGAGTAGCTGTTAGGCATTTGGACGGGCAAATATCACTCTAACTTCCCGGAAGGAAGAAGAATTAACCAAAGTCTCAGCCCCCCACCGGGAACCAGCATAGGTCCTGAACCAAAATGTTGGAATTGCGGTCAGCTCACCAAAAACGAGTTGACAAATGGAGCTCAGGGGCACAGCAATTCACAAACTGGCCGAGTAATAAAGGACAACTATCGTCCAAAAATCTGTTGAGGGAAGGCAACGAGGCAGACTTGAAAGCGTGGCAGGATAGCAGGAAACAGATTTCAAGAGGTACGTTGGAATCGCCTTTAAAGCACAGGAAGAGGGGCACAACTTCGACAATGATGCACTTGGCCAAAAAGGGCGTATGCGTTTTCTCCTGAATATATTCAGTAGAAAACGCATACCCAATTTTTGGCCAAGCAAGCAAGCGGGCAATGCAAATATGCACTACAAAGAAGTATCACTTCCCACCGGTCAAAAGGGACATCCACAAAATGTGTAAAAACCAGAAAGGCAAGACAGGCCCTGGAGAACAGGGAGCCTTGTTATGTTGATGGGCGGGCTGTAAATTGCCAACTGCCTCTCTGGAGGAGTGCATTGTGTTCCCTAAAACAAGTAAAGAACAGAGCTACAGAGCCAAGGGCACTTCCAGTCTAGGGAATATACCTTGGGAAAACTGAAAATCAATAAGACAGAGCCACCCCAAAATTTAGGGCTGCACTGCTTACAAGGACCTCAACTTGGGTACATCTTAAATATACCAGGAAATATAAAAATGGTTCAAAAAATTGTGGTACTTACGTACGATGAAATATCCCTCAGCCATGAAATCAATGTCATAAGACCAGTAGCAGCAAAATGGGTGGATTCAGGTACGATGATTCTAAGTGAAATAAGTCACAGTGAAAAAGAAACTTATCATAAGATATCACTTATGAAGATCCTGTAAACATGGCTACACTTGAACTGAGTTAGGAAAGAGAACAGTGTCTCACATTTAGAAAACACTCTTATGCCTGCTTAAGGGAGAAGGAGAGGTGGGGTGATGCATAAACCCATAGTTTGATATAAGCACAGGTACCGTTCCAAAAACCAACTATGGAATAGACAAGACCTACACCTTCCTCAGTGAAAGGGACTCAAAACACCATATTTCCCGCAGAGGAATATATCTGATCAGTAAGTATCTTAAAACCTATGTATTGATATGTCTCCATAAGGGAATCAAGTGTGTCTAGACTGGCATAAACATGGCAGCGAGAATCAGATCAAACCCACTATAAAAAGGAATTTCAAAAACAAAACAAAAAAACTGGGAAATTCTTTACAATTCCTTCAGGGTCTCTGATGAAACCTGGAATGACCCTATCTACAATGACAGCTGGATGTGGCATAAGGAGGGACACTTGGGACTGAGACGATTGGTGAGATTGGGTGAGCAAACGCAGACCCTTTAAAGCAATAATGCATGGCGCCCATTCCATGGGTCCCAACTCTCCAGGTTGAAGGGAATTTTACTACAGCTATAACATGTACGGGAAACCTAGAGAACGGACACACTGTGAATACGAAACGTTTCTAAAACTCAACGAATAATCCCTCCCCTGATGCTCCGGTTTGACTTTCCATCTGCTTTACTATCAACCTCCCAACTTGGAGAGACAGTCCGTTTAACCTCCTGGTTCGCACAGGTTGCCAATTTGGCAGAGGATGAAAGGGAAGGGGGAGAACCAATGAGAGAGTAGCTGTTAGGCATTTGGACGGGCACATATCACTCTAACTTCCCGGCAGGAAGAAGAATTAACCAATGTCTCAGCCCCCCACCGGGAACCAGCATAGTTCCTGAACCAAAATTTTGGACTTGCGGTCAGCTCACCAAAAACGAGTTGAAAAATGGAGCTCAGGGGCACAGCAATTCACAAACTGGCTGAGTTATAAAGGACAACTATCGTCCATAAATCTGTTGAGCGAAGGCAACGAGGCAGACTTGAAATTGAGGCAGAATAGCAGGAAACAGATTTCAAGAGGTATTTTGGAATCGCCTTTAAAGCACAGGAAGAGTGTCACAACTTCGACAATGATGCACTTGGCCAAAAAGGGCGTATGCGTTTTTACCTGAATATATTCAGGAGAAAACGCATACGCCCTTTTTGGCCAAGCAAGCAAGCAGGCAATGCAAATCTGCACTACAAAGAAGTATCACTTCCCACCGGTCAAAAGGGACATCCACAAAATGTGTAAAAACCAGAAAGGCAAGACAGGCCCTGGAGAACAGGGAGCCTTGTTATGCTGATGGGCGGGATGTAAATTGCCAACTGCCTCTCTGGAGGAGTGCATTGTGTTCCCTAAAACAAGTAAACAACAGAGCTACAGAGCCAAGGCCACTTCCAGTCTAGGGAATATACCTTGGGAAAACTGAAAATCAATAAGACAGAGCCACCCCAAAATTTAGGGCTGCACTGCTTACAAGGACCTCAACTTGGGTACACCTTAAATATCCCAGGAAATATAAAAATGGTTCAAAAAATTGTGGTACTTACGTACGATGGAATATCCCTCAGCCATGAAATCAATGTCATAAGACCAGTAGCAGCAAAATGGGTGGATTCAGGTACGATGATTCTAAGTGAAATAAGTCACAGTGAAAAAGAAACTTATCATAAGATATCACTTATGAAGATCCTGTAAACATGGGTACACTTGAACTGAGTTAGGAAAGAGAACAGTGTCTCACATTTAAAAAACACTCTTATGCCTGCTTAAGGTGGCAGTAGAGGTGGGGTGATGCATAAAACCAGAGCTTGTTATAAGCACAGGTACCGTTCCAAAAACCAACTATGGAATAGACAAGACCTACACCTTCCTCAGTGAAAGGGACTCAAAACCCCATATTTCCCGCAGAGGAATATATCTGACTAGTAAGAATCTTAAAACCTATGTATTGATATGTCTCCATAAGGGAATCAAGTGTGTCTAGACTGGCATAAACATGGCAGCGAGAATCAGCTCAAACCCATTATAAAAAGGAATTTCAAAAACAAAACAAAAAAACTGGGAAATTCTTTACAATTCCTTCAGGGTCTCTGATGAAACCTGGAATGACGCTATATACAATGACAGCTGGATGTGGCATAAGGCTGGACACTTGGGACTGAGAGGATTGGTGAGATTGGGTGAGCAAATGCAGACCCTTTAAAGCCATAATGCATGGCACCCACTCCATGGGTCCCAACTCTCCAGGTTGAAGGGAATATTACTACTGTTATAACATGTACGGGAAACCTAGAGAATGGACACACTGTGAATACGAAAGATTTCTAAAACTCAACGAATAGTCCCTCCCCTGATGCTCCGGTTTGACCTTCCATCTACTTTACTATCAATCTCCCACCTTGGAGAGACAGCCCGTTTAACCTCCTGGTTCGCACAGGTTTCCAATTTGGCAGAGGATGAAAGGGAAGAGGGAGAACCAATGAGAGAGTAGCTGTTAGGCATTTGGACGGGCACATATCACTGTAATTTCCCGGCAGGAAGAAGAATTAACCAAAGTCTCAGCCACCCACCGGGAACCAGTATAGGTCCTGAACCAAAATTTTGGACTTGCGGTCAGCTCACCAAAAACGAGTTGAAAAATGGAGCTCAGGGGCACAGCAATTCACAAACTGGCCGAGTAATAAAGGACAACTATCGTCCAAAAATCTGTTGACGGAAGGCACTGAGGCGGACTTGAAAGCGAGGCAGAATAGCAGGAAATAGATTTCAAGAGGTACGTTGGAATCGCCTTTAAAGCACAGGAAGAGGGACACAACTTCGACAATGATGCACTTGGCCAAAAAGGGAGTATGCGTTTTCTCCTGAATATATACAGGAGAAAACGCATACGCCCTTTTTGGCCAAGCAAGCAAGCGGGCAATGCTAATCTGCACTACAAAGAAGTATCACTTCCCACCGGTCAAAAGGGACATCCAAAAAATGTGTAAAAACCAAAAAGGTAAGACAGGCCCTGGAGAACAGGGAGCCTTGTTATCCTGATGGGCGGGATGTACACTGCCAACTGCCTCTCTTGAGGAGTGCATTGTGTTCCCTAAAACAAGTAAACAACAGAGCTACAGAGCCAAGGGCACTTCCAGTCTAGGGAATATACCTTGGGAAAACTGAAAATCAATAAGACAGAGCCACCCCAAAATTTAGGGCTGCACTGCTTACAAGTACCTCAACTTGGGTACACCTTAAATATCCCAGGAAATATAAAAATGGTTCAAAAAATTGTGGTACTTACGTGCGATGGAATATCCCTCAGCCATGAAATCCATGTCATAAGACCAGTAGCAGCAAAATGGGTGGATTCAGGTACGATGATTCTAAGTGAAATAAGTCACACAGAAAAAGAAACTTATCATAAGATATCACTTATGAAGATCCTGTAAACATGGCTACACTTGAACTGAGTTAGGAAAGAGAACAGTGTCTCACATTTAGAAAACACTCTTATACCTGCTTAAGAGGGAAGGAGAGGTGGGGTGATGCATAAAACCAGAGTTTGATATAAGCACAGGTACCGTTCCAAAAACCAACTATGGAATAGACAAGACCTACACCTTCCTCAGTGAAAGGGACTCAAAACCCCATATTTCCCGCAGAGGAATATATCTGACTAGTAAGAATCTTAAAACCTATGTATTGATATGTCTCCATAAGGGAATCAAGTGTGTCTAGACTGGCATAAACATGGCAGCGAGAATCAGCTCAAACCCACTATAAAAATGAATTTCAAAAACAAAACAAAAAACTGGGAAATTCTTTACAATTCCTTCAGGGTCTCTGATGAAACCTGGAATGACCCTATCTACAACGACAGCTGGATGTGGCATAAGGCTGGACACTTGGGACTGAGAGGATTGGTGAGATTGGGTGAGCAAATGCAGTCCCTTTAAAGCACAAATGCCTGGCACCCATTCCATGGGTCCCAACTCTCCAGGTTGAAGGGAATATTACTACAGCTATAACATGTACGGGAAACCTAGAGAATGGACCCACTGTGAATACGAAATGTTTCTAAAACTAAACGAATAGTCCCTCTCCTGGTGCTCCGGTTTGACTTTCCATCTGCTTTACTATCAACCTCCCAAATTGGAGAGACAGCCCCTTTAAACTTCTGTTTCGCTCAGGTTTCCAATTTGGCAGAGGATGAAAGCGAAGAGGGAGAGCCAATGAGAGAGTAGCTGTTAGGCATTTGGACGGGCACATATCACTCAAATTTCCCGGCAGGAAGAAGAATTAACCAAAGACTCAGCCCCCCACTGGGAACCAGCATAAGTCCTGAACCAAAATTTTGGACTTGCGGTCCGCTCACAAAAAACGAGTTGAAAATGGAGCTCAGGGGCACAGCAATTCACAAACTGGCTGAGTAATAAAGGACAACTATCGTCCAAAAATCTGTTGAGGGAAGGCAACGAGGCGGACTTGAAAGCGAGGCAGAATAGCAGTAGACGGATTTCAAGAGGTACATTGGAATCGCCTTTAAAGCTCAGGAAGAGAGGCACAACTTCGACAACGATGCACTTGGCCAAAAAGGGCGTATGTGTTTTCTCCTGAATATATTCAGGAGAAAACGCATACGCCCTTTTTGGCCAAGCAAGCAAGTGGGCAATGCAAATCTGCACTACAAAGAAGTATCACTTCCCACTGGTCAAAAGGGACATCCACAAAATGTGTAAAAACCAGAAAGGCAAGACAGGCCCTGGAGAACAGGGAGCCTTGTTATCCTGATGGGCGGGATGTACACTGACAACTGCCTCTCTGGAGGAGTGCATTGTGTTCCCTAAAACAAGTAAACAACAGAGCTACAGAGCCAAGTGCACGTCCAGTCTAGGGAATATACCTTGGGAAAACTGAAAATCAATAAGACAGAGCCACCCCAAAATTTAGGGCTGCACTGCTTACAAGGACCTCAACTTGGGTACAACTTAAATATCCCAGGAAATATATAAATGGTTCAAAAAATTGTGGTACTTACATATGATGGAATATCCCTCAGCCATGAAATCAATGTCATAAGAACAGTAGCAGCAAAATGGGTGGATTCAGGTACGATGATTCTAAGTGAAATAAGTCACACAGAAAAAGAAACTTATCATAAGATATCACTTATGAAGATCCTGTAAACATGGCTACACTTGAACTGAGTTAGGAAAGAGAGCAGTGTCTCACATTTTTAAAACACTCTTATGCCTGCTTAAGGGGGAAGGAGAGGTGGGGTGATGCATAAAACCAGAGTTTGATATAAGCACAGGTACCGTTCCAAAAACCAACTATGGAATAGACAAGACCTACACCTTCCTCAGTGAAAGGGACTCAAAACCCCATATTTCCCGCAGAGGAATATATCTGACTAGTAAGAATCTTAAAACCTATGTATTGGTATGTCTCTGTAAGGGAATCAAGTGTGTCTAGACTGGAATAAACATGGCAGCGAGAATCAGCTCAAACCCACTATAAAAAGGAATTTTAAAAACAAAACAAAAAAACTGGGAAATTCTTTACAATTCCTTCAGGGTCTCTGATGAAACCTGGAATGAACCTATCTACAACGACAGCTGGATGTGGCATAAGGCTGGACACTTGGGACTGAGAGGATTGGTGAGATTCGGTGAGCAAATGCAGAAACTTTAAAGCACAAATGCCTGGCACCCATTCCATGGGTCCCAACTCTCCAGGTTGAAGGGTATATTACTACAGCTATAACACGTACGGGAAACCTAGAGAACGGACCCACAATGAATACGAAAGGTTTCTAAAACTCAAAGAATAGTCCCTCTCCTGGTGCTCCGGTTTGACTTTCCATCTGCTTTACTATCAATCTCCCAACTTGGAGAGACAGCCCATTTAACCTCCTGATTCGCACAGGTTTCCAATTTGGCAGAGGATGAAAGGGAAGAGGGAGAACCAATGAGAGAGTAGCTGTTAGGCATTTGGACGGGCACATATCACCCTAACTTCCCAGCAGGATGAAGAATTAACCAAAGTCTCAGCCCCCCATCGGGAACCAGAATAGTTCCTGAAACAAAATTTTGGACTTGTGGTCAGCTCACAAAAAACGAGTTGAAAAATGGAGCTCAAGGGCACAGCAATTCACAAACTGCCAGCATAATGAAGGACATCTATCGTTCGAAAATCTGTTAAGGGAAGGCAACGAGGCGGACTTGAAAGCTAGGCAGAATAGCAGGAAATAGATTTCAAGAGGTACCTTGGAATCGCCTTTAAAGCACAGGAAGAGGGGCACAACTTCGACAATGATGCACTTGGCCAAAAAGGGCGTATGCGTTTTCTCCTGAATATATTCAGGAGAAAACGCATACGCCGTTTTTGGCCAAGCAAGCAAGCGGGCAATGCTAATCTGCACTACAAAGAAGTATCACTTCCCACCGGTCAAAAGGGACATCCAAAAAATGTGTAAAAACCAAAAAGGTAAGACAGGCCCTGGAGAACAGGGAGACTTGTTATCCTGATGGGCGGGATGTACACTGCCAACTGCCTCTCTTGAGGAGTGCATTGTGTTCCCTAAAACAAGTAAACAACAGAGCTACAGAGCCAAGGGCACTTCCAGTCTAGGGAATATACCTTGGGAAAACTGAAAATCAATAAGACAGAGCCACCCCAAAATTTAGGGCTGCACTGCTTACAAGGACCTCAACTTGGGTACACCTTAAATATCCCAGGAAATATAAAAATGGTTCAAAAAATTGTGGTACTTACGTACGATGGAATATCCCTCAGCCATGAAATCAATGTCATAAGACCAGTAGCAGCAAAATGGGTGGATTCAGGTACGATGATTCTAAGTGAAATAAGTCACACAGAAAAAGAAACATATCATAAGATATCACTTATGAAGATCCTGTAAACATGGCTACACTTGAACTGAGTTAGGAAAGAGAACAGTGTCTCACATTTAGAAAACACTCTTATGCCTGCTTAAGGGGGAAGGAGAGGTGGGGTGATGCATAAAACCAGAGTTTGATATAAGCACAGGTACCGTTCCAAGAACCAACTATGGAATAGACAAGACCTACACCTTCCTCAGTGAAAGGGACTCAAAACCCCATATTTCCCGCAGAGGAATATATCTGACTAGTAAGAATCTTAAAACCTATGTATTGATATGTCTCCGTAAGGGAATCAAGTGTGTCTAGACTGGCATAAACATGGCAGCGAGAATCAGCTCAAACCCACTATAAAAATGAATTTCAAAAACAAAACAAAAAACTGGGAAATTCTTTACAATTCCTTCAGGGTCTCTGATGAAACCTGGAATGACCCTATCTACAACGACAGCTGGATGTGGCATAAGGCTGGACACTTGGGACTGAGAGGATTGGTGAGATTGGGTGAGCAAATGCAGACCCTTTAAAGCACAAATGCCTGGCACCCATTCCATGGGTCCCAACCCTCCAGGTTGAAGGGAATATTACTACGGCTATAACATGTACGGGAAACCTAGAGAACGGACACACAGTGAATACGAAAGGATTCTAAAACTCAACGAATAGTCCCTCTCCTGGTGCTCTGGTTTGACTTTCCATCTGCTTTACTATCAACCTCCCAACTTGGAGAGACAGCCCCTTTAACCTCCTGGTTCGCACAGGTTGCCAATTTGGCAGAGGATGAAAGGGAAGAGGGAGAACCGATGAGAGAGTAGCTGTTAGGCATTTGGACGGGCACATATCATTCTAACTTCCCAGCAGGAAGAAGAATTAACCAAAGTCTCAGCCACCCACCGGGAACCAGAATAGGTCCTGAACCAAAATTTTGGACTTGCGGTCAGCTCACCAAAAACGAGTTGAAAACTGGAGCTCAGGGGCACAGCAATTCACAAACTTGCCAAGTAAAAAAGAACAACTATCATCCAAAAATCTGTTGAGGGAAGGCAACGAGGCAGAGTTGAAAGCGAGGCAGAATAGCAGGAAACAGATTTCAAGAGGTACGTTGGAATCGCCTTTAAAGCACAGGAAGTGGGGCACAACTTCGACAATGATGCACTTGGCCAAAAAGGGCGTATGCGTTTTCTCCTGAATATATTCAGGAGAAAACGCATACGCCCGTTTTGGCCAAGCAAGCAAGGAAGCGGGCAATGCAAATCTGCACTACAAAGAAGTATCACTTCCCACCGGTCAAAAGGGACATCCACAAAATGTGTAAAAACCAGAAAGGCAAGACAGGCCCTGGAGAACAGGGAGCCTTGTTATGCTGATGGGCGGGATGTAAATTTCCAACTGCCTCTCTGGAGGAGTGCATTGTGTTCCCTAAAACAAGTAAACAACAGAGCTACAGAGCCAAGGGCACTTCCAGTCTAGGGAATATACCTTGGGAAAACTGAAAATCAATAAGACAGAGCCACCCAAAAATTTAGGGCTGCAGTGCTTTCAAGGACCTCAACTTGGGTCCACCTTAAATATCCCAGGAAATATAAAAATGGTTCAAAAAATAGTGGTACTTACGTACGATGGAATATCCCTCAGCCATGAAATCAATGTCATAAGACCAGTAGCAGCAAAATGGGTGGATTCAGGTACGATGATTCTAAGTGAAATAAGTCACACAGAAAAAGAAACTTATCATAAGATATCACTTATGAAGATGCTGTAAACATGGCTACACTTGAACTGAGTTAGGAAAGAGAACAGTGTCTCACATTTAGAAAACACTCTTATGCCTGCTTAAGGTGGCAGTAGAGGTGGGGTGATGCATAAAACCAGAGCTTGTTATAAGCACAGGTACCGTTCCAAAAACCAACTATGGAATAGACAAGACCTACACCTTCCTCAGTGAAAGGGACTCAAAACCCCATATTTCCCGCAGAGGAATATATCTGACTAGTAAGAATCTTAAAACCTATGTATTGATATGTCTCCATAAGGGAATCAAGTGTGTCTAGACTGGCATAAACATGGCAGCGAGAATCAGCTCAAACCCATTATAAAAAGGAATTTCAAAAACAAAACAAAAAAACTGGGAAATTCTTTACAATTCCTTCAGGGTCTCTGATGAAACCTGGAATGACGCTATATACAATGACAGCTGGATGTGGCATAAGGCTGGACACTTGGGACTGAGAGGATTGGTGAGATTGGGTGAGCAAATGCAGACCCTTTAAAGCCATAATGCATGGCACCCACTCCATGGGTCCCAACTCTCCAGGTTGAAGGGAATATTACTACTGTTATAACATGTACGGGAAACCTAGAGAATGGACACACTGTGAATACGAAAGATTTCTAAAACTCAACGAATAGTCCCTCCCCTGATGCTCCGGTTTGACCTTCCATCTACTTTACTATCAATCTCCCACCTTGGAGAGACAGCCCGTTTAACCTCCTGGTTCGCACAGGTTTCCAATTTGGCAGAGGATGAAAGGGAAGAGGGAGAACCAATGAGAGAGTAGCTGTTAGGCATTTGGACGGGCACATATCACTGTAATTTCCCGGCAGGAAGAAGAATTAACCAAAGTCTCAGCCACCCACCGGGAACCAGTATAGGTCCTGAACCAAAATTTTGGACTTGCGGTCAGCTCACCAAAAACGAGTTGAAAAATGGAGCTCAGGGGCACAGCAATTCACAAACTGGCCGAGTAATAAAGGACAACTATCGTCCAAAAATCTGTTGACGGAAGGCACTGAGGCGGACTTGAAAGCGAGGCAGAATAGCAGGAAATAGATTTCAAGAGGTACGTTGGAATCGCCTTTAAAGCACAGGAAGAGGGACACAACTTCGACAATGATGCACTTGGCCAAAAAGGGCGTATGCGTTTTCTCCTGAATATATTCAGGAGAAAACGCATACGCCCTTTTTGGCCAAGCAAGCAAGCGGGCAATGCTAATCTGCACTACAAAGAAGTATCACTTCCCACCGGTCAAAAGGGACATCCAAAAAATGTGTAAAAACCTAAAAGGTAAGACAGGCCCTGGAGAACAGGGAGCCTTGTTATCCTGATGGGCGGGATGTACACTGCCAACTGCCTCTCTTGAGGAGTGCATTGTGTTCCCTAAAACAAGTAAACAACAGAGCTACAGAGCCAAGGGCACTTCCAGTCTAGGGAATATACCTTGGGAAAACTGAAAATCAATAAGACAGAGCCACCCCAAAATTTAGGGCTGCACTGCTTACAAGGACCTCAACTTGGGTACACCTTAAATATCCCAGGAAATATAAAAATGGTTCAAAAAATTGTGGTACTTACGTACGATGGAATATCCCTCAGCCATGAAATCCATGTCATAAGACCAGTAGCAGCAAAATGGGTGGATTCAGGTACGATGATTCTAAGTGAAATAAGTCACACAGAAAAAGAAACTTATCATAAGATATCACTTATGAAGATCCTGTAAACATGGCTACACTTGAACTGAGTTAGGAAAGAGAACAGTGTCTCACATTTAGAAAACACTCTTATACCTGCTTAAGAGGGAAGGAGAGGTGGGGTGATGCATAAAACCAGAGTTTGATATAAGCACAGGTACCGTTCCAAAAACCAACTATGGAATAGACAAGACCTACACCTTCCTCAGTGAAAGGGACTCAAAACCCCATATTTCCCGCAGAGGAATATATCTGACTAGTAAGAATCTTAAAACCTATGTATTGATATGTCTCCATAAGGGAATCAAGTGTGTCTAGACTGGCATAAACATGGCAGCGAGAATCAGCTCAAACCCACTATAAAAATGAATTTCAAAAACAAAACAAAAAACTGGGAAATTCTTTACAATTCCTTCAGGGTCTCTGATGAAACCTGGAATGACCCTATCTACAACGACAGCTGGATGTGGCATAAGGCTGGACACTTGGGACTGAGAGGATTGGTGAGATTGGGTGAGCAAATGCAGTCCCTTTAAAGCACAAATGCCTGGCACCCATTCCATGGGTCCCAACTCTCCAGGTTGAAGGGAATATTACTACAGCTATAACATGTACGGGAAACCTAGAGAATGGACCCACTGTGAATACGAAATGTTTCTAAAACTCAACGAATAGTCCCTCTCCTGGTGCTCCGGTTTGACTTTCCATCTGCTTTACTATCAACCTCCCAAATTGGAGAGACAGCCCCTTTAACCTTCTGGTTCGCTCAGGTTTCCAATTTGGCAGAGGATGAAAGCGAAGAGGGAGAGCCAATGAGAGAGTAGCTGTTAGGCATTTGGACGGGCACATATCACTCAAATTTCCCGGCAGGAAGAAGAATTAACCAAAGTCTCAGCCCCCCACTGGGAACCAGCATAAGTCCTGAACCAAAATTTTGGACTTGCGGTCCGCTCACAAAAAACGAGTTGAAAATGGAGCTCAGGGGCACAGCAATTCACAAACTGGCCGAGTAATAAAGGACAACTATTGTCCAAAAATCTGTTGAGGGAAGGCAACGAGGCGGACTTGAAAGCGAGGCAGAATAGCAGGAGACGGATTTCAAGAGGTACATAGGAATCGCCTTTAAAGCTCAGGAAGAGAGGCACAACTTCGACAACGATGCACTTGGCCAAAAAGGGCGTATGTGTTTTCTCCTGAATATATTCAGGAGAAAACGCATACGCCCTTTTTGGCCAAGCAAGCAAGTGGGCAATGCAAATCTGCACTACAAAGAAGTATCACTTCCCACCGGTCAAAAGGGACATCCACAAAATGTGTAAAAACCAGAAAGGCAAGACAGGCCCTGGAGAACAGGGAGCCTTGTTATCCTGATGGGCGGGATGTACACTGACAACTGCCTCTCTGGAGGAGTGCATTGTGTTCCCTAAAACAAGTAAACAACAGAGCTACAGAGCCAAGGGCACGTCCAGTCTAGGGAATATACCTTGGGAAAACTGAAAATCAATAAGACAGAGCCACCCCAAAATTTAGGGCTGCACTGCTTACAAGGACCTCAACTTGGGTACAACTTAAATATCCCAGGAAATATATAAATGGTTCAAAAAATTGTGGTACTTACATATGATGGAATATCCCTCAGCCATGAAATCAATGTCATAAGACCAGTAGCAGCAAAATGGGTGGATTCAGGTACGATGATTCTAAGTGAAATAAGTCACACAGAAAAAGAAACTTATCATAAGATATCACTTATGAAGATCCTGTAAACATGGCTACACTTGAACTGAGTTAGGAAAGAGAGCAGTGTCTCACATTTAGAAAACACTCTTATGCCTGCTTAAGGGGGAAGGAGAGGTGGGGTGATGCATAAAACCAGAGTTTGATATAAGCACAGGTACCGTTCCAAAAACCAACTATGGAATAGACAAGACCTACACCTTCCTCAGTGAAAGGGACTCAAAACCCCATATTTCCCGCAGAGGAATATATCTGACTAGTAAGAATCTTAAAACCTATGTATTGGTATGTCTCTGTAAGGGAATCAAGTGTGTCTAGACTGGAATAAACATGGCAGCGAGAATCAGCTCAAACCCACTATAAAAAGGAATTTTAAAAACAAAACAAAAAAACTGGGAAATTCTTTACAATTCCTTCAGGGTCTCTGATGAAACCTGGAATGAACCTATCTACAACGACAGCTGGATGTGGCATAAGGCTGGACACTTGGGACTGAGAGGATTGGTGAGATTCGGTGAGCAAATGCAGAAACTTTAAAGCACAAATGCCTGGCACCCATTCCATGGGTCCCAACTCTCCAGGTTGAAGGGTATATTACTACAGCTATAACACGTACGGGAAACCTAGAGAACGGACCCACAATGAATACGAAAGGTTTCTAAAACTCAAAGAATAGTCCCTCTCCTGGTGCTCCGGTTTGACTTTCCATCTGCTTTACTATCAATCTCCCAACTTGGAGAGACAGCCCATTTAACCTCCTGATTCGCACAGGTTTCCAATTTGGCAGAGGATGAAAGGGAAGAGGGAGAACCAATGAGAGAGTAGCTGTTAGGCATTTGGACGGGCACATATCACCCTAACTTCCCAGCAGGATGAAGAATTAACCAAAGTCTCAGCCCCCCATCGGGAACCAGAATAGTTCCTGAAACAAAATTTTGGACTTGTGGTCAGCTCACAAAAAACGAGTTGAAAAATGGAGCTCAAGGGCACAGCAATTCACAAACTGGCCGAGTAATAAAGGATAACTATCGTCCGAAAATCTGTTAAGGGAAGGCAACGAGGCGGACTTGAAAGCTAGGCAGAATAGCAGGAAATAGATTTCAAGAGGTACCTTGGAATCGCCTTTAAAGCACAGGAAGAGGGGCACAACTTCGACAATGATGCACTTGGCCAAAAAGGGCGTATGCGTTTTCTCCTGAATATATTCAGGAGAAAACGCATACGCCGTTTTTGGCCAAGCAAGCAAGCGGGCAATGCTAATCTGCACTACAAAGAAGTATCACTTCCCACCGGTCAAAAGGGACATCCAAAAAATGTGTAAAAACCAAAAAGGTAAGACAGGCCCTGGAGAACAGGGAGCCTTGTTATCCTGATGGGCGGGATGTACACTGCCAACTGCCTCTCTTGAGGAGTGCATTGTGTTCCCTAAAACAAGTAAACAACAGAGCTACAGAGCCAAGGGCACTTCCAGTCTAGGGAATATACCTTGGGAAAACTGAAAATCAATAAGACAGAGCCACCCCAAAATTTAGGGCTGCACTGCTTACAAGGACCTCAACTTGGGTACACCTGAAATATACCAGGAAATATAAAAATGGTTCAAAAAATTGTGGTACTTACGTACGATGGAATATCCCTCAGTCATGAAATCCATGTCATAAGACCAGTAGCAGCAAAATGGGTGGATTCAGGTACGATGATTCTAAGTGAAATAAGTCACACAGAAAAAGAAACTTATCATAAGATATCACTTATGAAGATCCTGTAAACATGGCTACACTTGAACTGAGTTAGGAAAGAGAACAGTGTCTCACATTTAGAAAACACTCTTATGCCTGCTTAAGGGGGAAGGAGAGGTGGGGTGATGCATAAAACCAGAGTTTGATATAAGCACAGGTACCGTTCCAAAAACCAACTATGGAATAGACAAGACCTACACCTTCCTCAGTGAAAGGGACTCAAAACCCCATATTTCCCGGAAAGGAATATATCTGACTAGTAAGAATCTTAAAACCTATGTATTGATATGTCTCCGTAAGGGAATCAAATGTGTCTAGACTGGCATAAACATGGCAGCGAGAATCAGCTCAAACCCACTATAAAAATGAATTTCAAAAACAAAACAAAAAACTGGGAAATTCTTTACAATTCCTTCAGGGTCTCTGATGAAACCTGGAATGACCCTATCTACAACGACAGCTGGATGTGGCATAAGGCTGGACACTTGGGACTGAGATGATTGGTGAGATTGGGTGAGCAAATGCAGTCCCTTTAAAGCACAAATGCCTGGCACCCATTCCATGGGTCCCAACTCTCCAGGTTGAAGGGAATATTACTACAGCTATAACATGTACAGGAAACCTAGAGAATGGACCCACTGTGAATACGAAATGTTTCTAAAACTCAACGAATAGTCCCTCTCCTGGTGCTCCGGTTTGACTTTCCATCTGCTTTACTATCAACCTCCCAAATAGGAGAGACAGCCCCTTTAACCACCTGGTTCGCTCAGGTTTCCACTTTGGCAGAGGATGAAAGGGAAGAGGGAGAGCCAATGAGAGAGTAGCTGTTAGGCATTTGGACGGTCACATATCACTCAAATTTCCCGGCAGGAAGAAGAATTAACCAAATTCTCAGCCACCCACCAGGAACCAGTATAGGTCTTGAAACAAAATTTTGGACTTGAGGTCAGCTCACCAAAAACGAGTTGAAAAATGGAGCTCAGGGGCACAGCAATTCACAAACTGGCCGAGTAATAAAGGACAACTATCGTCCAAAAATCTGTTGAGGGAAGGCAACGAGGCAGACTTGAAAGCGAGGCAGAATAGCAGGAAACAGATTTCAAGAGGTACGTTGGAATCGCCTTTAAAGCACAGGAAGAGGGGCACAACTTCGACAATGATGCACTTGGCCAAAAAGGGCGTATGCGTTTTCTCCTGAATATATTCAGGAGAAAACGCATACGCCCTTTCTGGCCAAGCAAGCAAGCGGGCAATGCAAATCTGCACTACAAAGAAGTATCACTTCCCACCGGTCAAAAGGGACATCCTCAAAATGTGTAAGAACAAGAAAGGCAAGACAGGCCCTGGAGAACAGGGAGCCTTGTTATGCTGATGGGCGGGATGTAAATTGCCAACTGCCTCTCTGGAGGAGTGCATACTGTTCCCTAAAACAAGTAAAGAACAGAGCTACAGAGCCAAGGGCACTACCAGTCTATGGAATATACCTTGGGAAAACTGAAAATCAATAAGACAGAGCCACCCCAAAATTTAGGGCTGAACTGCATACAAGGACCTCAACTTGGATACACCTTAAATATCACAGAAAATATAAACATGGTTCAAAAAATTGTGGTACTTACGTACGATGGAATATCCCTCAGCCATGAAATCAATGTCATAAGACCAGTAGCAGCAAAATGGGTGGATTCAGGTACGATGATTCTAAGTGAAATAAGTCACACAGAAAAAGAAACTTATCATAAGATATCACTTAAGAAGATCCTGTAAACATGGCTACACTTGAACTGAGTTAGGAAAGAGAACAGTGTCTCACATTTAGAAAACACTCTTATACCTGCTTAAGGGGGAAGGATAGGTGGGGTGATGCATAAAACCAGAGTTTGATATAAGCACAGGTACCGTTCCAAAAACCAACTATGGAATAGACAAGACCTACACCGTCCTCAGTGAAAGGGACTCAAAACCCCATATTTCCCGCAGAGGAAAATATCTGACTAGTAAGAATCTTAAAACCTATGTATTGATATGTCTCCGTAAGGGAATCAAGTGTGTCTAGACTGGCATAAACATGGCAGCGAGAATCAGCTCAAACCCACTATAAAAAGGAATTTCAAAAACAAAACAAAAAAACTGGGAAATTCTTTACAATTCCTTCAGTGTCTCTGATGAAAGCTGGAATGACCCAATCTACAATGACAGCTGGATGTGGCATAAGGAGGGACACTTGGGACTGAGACGATTGGTGAGATTGGGTGAGCAAATGCAGACCCTTTAAAGCAATAATGCATGGCACCCATTCCATGGGTCCGAACTCTCCAGGTTGAAGGGAATATTACTACAGTTATAACATGTGCGGGAAACCTAGAGAACGGACACACTGTGAATACGAAAGGTTTCTAAAACTCAACGAATAGTCCCTCTCCTGGTGCTCCGGTTTGACTTTCCGTCTGCTTTACTATCAACCTCCCAACTTGGAGAGACAGCCCCTTTAACCTCTTGGTTCGCACAGGTTGCCAATTTGGCAGAGGATGAAAGGGAAGAGGGAGAACCAATGAGAGAGTAGCTGTTAGGCATTTGGACGGGCACATATCACTGTAATTTCCCGGCAGGAAGAAGAATTAACCAAATTCTCAGCCACCCACCGGGAACCAGTATAGGTCCTGAACCAAAATTTTGGACTTGCGGTCAGCTCACCAAAAACGAGTTGAAAAATGGAGCTCAGGGGCACAGCAATTCACAAACTGGCCGAGTAATAAAGGACAACTATCGTCCAAAAATCTGTTGAGGGAAGGCAACGAGGCGGACTTGAAAGCGAGGCAGAATAGCAGGAAACAGATTTCAAGAGGTACGTTGGAATCGCCTTTAAAGCACAGGAAGTGGGGCACAACTTCGACAATGATGCACTTGGCCAAAAAGTGCGTATGCGTTTTCTCCTGAATATATTCAGGAGAAAACGCATACGCCCTTTTTGGCCAAGCAAGCAAGCGGGCAATGCAAATCTGCACTACAAAGAAGTATCACTTCCCACCGGTCAAAAGGGACATCCACAAAATGTGTAAGAACAAGAAAGGCAAGACAGGCCCTGGAGAACAGGGAGCCTTGTTATGCTGATGGGCGGGATGTAAATTGCCAACTGCCTCTCTGGAGGAGTGAATTCTGTTCCCTAAAACAAGTAAAGAACAGAGCTACAGAGCCAAGGGCACTACCAGTCTAGGGAATATACCTTGGGAAAACTGAAAATCAATAAGACAGAGCCACCCCAAAATTTAGGGCTGCACTGCTTACAAGGACCTCAACTTGGATACACCTTAAGTATCCCATAAAATATAAACATGGTTCAAAAAATTGTGGTACTTACGTACGATGGAATATCCCTCAGCCATGAAATCAATGTCATAAGACCAGTAGCAGCAAAATGGGTGGATTCAGGTACGATGATTCTAAGTGAAATAAGTCACACAGAAAAAGAAACTTATCATAAGATATCACTTATGAAGATCCTGTAAACATGGCTACACTTGAACTGAGTTAGGAAAGAGAACAGTGTCTCACATTTAGAAAACACTCTTATACCTGCTTAAGGGGGAAGGAGAGGTGGGGTGATGCATAAAACCAGAGTTTGATATAAGCACAGGTACCGTTCCAAAAACCAACTATGGAATAGACAAGACCTACACCGTCCTCAGTGAAAGGGACTCAAAACCCCATATTTCCCGCAGAGGAAAATATCTGACTAGTAAGAATCTTCAAACCTATGTATTGATATGTCTCCGTAAGGGAATCAAGTGTGTCTAGACTGGCAAAAACATGGCAGCGAGAATCAGCTCAAACCCACTATAAAAAGGAATTTCAAAAACAAAACAAAAAAACTGGGAAATTCTTTACAATTCCTTCAGGGTCTCTGATGAAAGCTGGAATGACCCTATCTACAACGACAGCTGGATGTGGCATAAGGAGGGACACTTGGGACTGAGACAATTGGTGAGATTGGGTGAGCAAATGCAGATCCTTTAAAGCAATAATCCATGGCACCCATTCCATGGGTCCGAACTCTCCAGGTTGAAGGGAATATTAATACAGCTATAACATGTACGGGAAACCTAGAGAACGGACACACTGTGAATACGAAAGGTTTCTAAAACTCAACGAATAATCCCTCCCTTGATGCTCCGGTTTGACTTTCCATCTGCTTTACTATCAATCTCCCAACTTGGAGAGACAGCTCCTTTAACCTCCTGGTTCGCACAGGTATCCAATTTGGCAGAGGATGAAAGGGAAGAGGGAGAACCAATGAGAGAGTAGCTGTTAGGCATTTGGACGGGCACATATCACTGTAACTTCCCGGCAGGAAGAAGAATTAACCAAAGTCTCAGGCCCCCACCGGGAACCAGCATATGTCCTGAACCAAAATTTTGTACTTGCGGTCAGCTCACAAAAAAAGAGTTGAAAAATGGAGCTCAGGGGCACAGCAATTCACAAACTGGCCGAGTAATAAAGGACAACTATCGTCCAAAAATCTGTTGAGGGAAGGCAACGAGGCGGACTTGAAAGTGAGGCAGAATAGCAGGAAACAGATTTCAAGAGGTACGTTGGAATCGCCTTTAAAGCACAGGAAGAGGGGCACAACTTCGACAATGATGCACTTGGCCAAAAAGGGCGTATGCGTTTTCTCCTGAATATATTCAGGAAAAAACGCATACGCCCTTTTTGGCCAAGCAAGCAAGCGGGCAATGCAAATCTGCACTACAAAGAAGTATCACTTCCCACCGGTCAAAATGGACATCCACAAAATGTGTAAAAACCAAAAAGGCAAGACAGGCCCTGGAGAACAGGGAGCCTTGTTATGCTGATGGGCGGGGTGTAAATTGCCAACTGCCTCTCTGGAGGAGTACATTGTGTTCCCTAAAACAAGTAAAGAACAGAGCTACAGAGCCAAGGGCACTTCCAGTCTAGGGAATATACCTTGGGAAAACTGAAAATCAATAAGACAAGGCTACCCCAAAATTTAAGGCTGAAATGCTTACAAGGACCACAACTTGGGTACACCTTAAATATCCCAGGAAATATAAAAATGGTTCAAAAAATTGTGGTACTTACGTACGATGGAATATCCCTCAGCCATGAAATCAATGTCATAAGACCAGTAGCAGCAAAATGGGTCGTTTCAGGTACGATGATTCTAAGTGAAATAAGTCACACAAAAAAAGAAACTTATCATAAGATATCACTTATGAAGATCCTGTAAACATGGCTGCACTTGAACTGAGTTAGGAAAGAGAACAATGTCTCACATTTAGAAAACACTCTTATGCCTGCTGAAGGGGGAAGGAGAGGTGGGGTGATGCATAAAACCAGAGTTTGATATAAGCACAGGTACCGTTCCAAAAACCAACTATGGAATAGACAAGACCTACACCTTCCTCAGTGAAAGGGACTCAAAACACCATATTTCCTGCAGAGGAATATATCTGACTAGTAAGAATCTTAAAACCTATGTATTGATATGTCTCCGTAAGGGAATCAAGTGTGTCTAGACTGGCATAAACATGGCAGCGAGAATCAGCTCAAACCCACTATAAAAAGGAATTTCAAAAACAAAACAAAAAACCTGGGAAATTATTTACAATTCCTTCAGGGTCTCTGATGAAACCTGGAATGACCCTATCTACAAGGACAGCTGGATGTGGCATAAAGAGGGACACTTGGGACTGAGACGATTGGTGAGATTGGGTGAGCAAATGCAGACCCTTTAAAGCACAAATGCCTGGCACCCATTCCATGGGTCCGAACTCTCCAGGTTGAAGGGAATATTACTACAGCTATAACATGTACGGGAAACCTAGAGAACAGACACACTGTGAATACGAAAGGATTCTAAAACTCAACGAATAGTCCCTCACCTGGTGCTCCGGTTTGACTTTCAATCTGCTTTACGATCAATCTCCCAACTTGGAGACACAGCCCCTTTAAACTCCTCGTTCACACAGGTTGCCAATTTGGCAGAGGATGAGAGGGAAGAGGGAGAACCAATGGGAGAGTAGCTGTTAGGCATTTGGATGGGCACATATCACTCTAACTTCCCGGCAGGAGGAAGAATTAACCAAAGTCTCAGCCACCCACCGGTTACCAGTATAGGTCCTGAACCAAAATTTTGGACTTGCGGTCAGCTCACCAAAAACGAGTTGAAAAATGGAGCTCATTGGCACAGCAGTTCACAAACTGGCCGAGTAATAAAGGACAACTATCGTCCAAAAATCTGTTGAGGGAAGGCAACGAGGCGGACTTGAAAGCGAGGCAGAATAGCAGGAAACAGATTTCAAGAGGTACGTTGGAATCACCTTTAAAGCACAGGAAGAGGGGCACAACTTCGACAATGATGCATTGGCCAAAAACGGCGTATGCGTTTTCTCCTGAATATATTCAGGAGAAAACGCATGCGCCCTTTTTGGCCAAGCAAGCAAGCGGGCAATGCAAGTCTGCACTACAAAGAAGTATCACTTCCCACCGGTCAAAAGGGACATCCACAAAATGTGTAAAAACCAGAAAGGCAAGACAGGCCCTGGAGAACAGGGAGCCTTGTTATGCTGATGGGCGGGATGTGAATTGCCAACTGCCTCTCTGGAGGAGTGAATTGTGTTCCCAAAAACAAGTAAACAACAGAGCTACAGAGCCAAGGGCACTTCCAGTCTAGGGAATATACCTTGGGAAAACTGAAAATCAATAAGACAGAGCCACGCCAAAATTTAGGGCTGCACTGCTTACAAGGACCTCAACTTGGGTACACCTTAAATATCCCAGGAAATATAAAAATGGTTCAAAAAATTGTGGTACTTACGTACGATGGAATATCCCTCAGCCATGAAATCAATGTCATAAGACCAGTAGCAGCAAAATGGGAGGATTCAGGTACGATGATTCTAAGTGAAATGAGTCACACAGGAAAAGAAACTTATCATAAGATATCACTTATGAAGATCCTGTAAACATGGCTACACTTGAACTGAGTTAGGAAAGAGAACAGTGTCTTACATTTAGAATAAACTCTTATGCCTGCTTAAGGGGGAAGAAGAGGTGGGGTGATGCATAAAACCAGAGTTTGATATAAGCACAGGTACCGTTCCAAAAACCAACTATGGAATAGACAAGACCTACACCTTCCTCAGTGAAAGGGACTCAAAACCCCATATTTCCCGCAGAGGAATATATCTGACTAGTAAGAATCTTAAAACCTATGTATTGATATGTCTCCGTAAGGGAATCAAGTGTGTCTAGACTGGCATAAACGTGGCAGCGAGAATCAGCTCAAACCCACTATAAAAAGGAATTTCAAAAACAAAACAAAAAAACTGGGAAATTCTTTACAATTCCTTCAGGGTCTCTGATGAAACGTGGAATGACCCTATCTACAATGACAGCTGGATGTGGCATAAGGAGGGACACTTGGGCCTGAGACGATTGGTGACATTGGGTGATCAAATGCAGACCCTTTAAAGCACAAATGCCTGTCACCCTTTCCATGGGTCCGAACTCTCCAGGTTGAAGGGAATATTACTACAGCTATAACATGTACGGGAAACCTAGAGAACGGACACACTGTGAATACGAAAGGTTTCTAAAACTCAACGAATAGTCCCTCGCCTGGTGCTCCGGTTCGACTTTCCATCTGCTTTACTATAAATCTCCCAACTTGGAGACACAGCCCCTTTAACCTCCAGGTTCATACAGGTTGCCAAATTGGCAGAGGATTAAAGGGAAGAGGGAGAACCAATGAGAGAGTAGCTGTTAGGCATTTGGACGGGCACATATCACTCTAACATCCCGGCAGGAAGAAGAATTAACCAAAGTCTCAGCCACCCACCGGGAACCAGTATAGGTCATGGAACAAAATTTTGGACTTGCGGTCAGCTCATATAAAACGAGTTGAAAAATGGAGCTCAGGGGCCCAGCAATTCACAAACTGGCCGAGTAATAAAGGACCACTATCGTCCAAAAATCTGTTGAGGGAAGGCAACGAGGCAGACTTGAAAGCGAGGCTGAATAGCAGGAAACAGATTTCAAGAGGTACGTTGGAATCGCCTTTAAAGCACAGGAAGAAGGGCACAACTTCGACAATGATGCACTTGGCCAAAAAGGGCATATGCGTTTTCTCCTGAATATATTCAGGAGAAAACACATACGCCCTTTTTGGCCAAGCAAGCAAGCGGGCAATGCAAATCTGAACTACAAAGAAGTATCACTTCCCACCGGGCAAAAGGGACATCCACAAAATGTGTTAAAACCAGAAAGGCAAGACAGGTCCTGGAGAACAGGGAGACTTGTTATGCTGATGGGCGGGATGTAAATTGCCAACTGCCTCTCTGGAGGATTGCATTGTGTTCCCTAAAACAAGTAAACAACAGAGCTACAGAGCCAAGGGCACTTCCAGTCTAGGGAATATACCTTGGGAAAACTGAAAATCAATAAGACAGAGCCACCCCAAAATTTAGGGCTGCACTCCTTACAAGGACCTCAACTTGTGTAGACCTTAAATATCCCAGGAAATATAAAACTGGTTCAAAAAATTGTGGTACTTACGTACGATGGAATATCCCTCAGCCATGAAATCAATGTCATAAGACCAGTAGCAGGAAAATGGGTGGATTCAGGTACGATGATTCTAAGTGCAATAAGAAACAGAGAAATAGAAACTTATCATAAGATATCACTTATGAAGATCCTGTAAACATGGCTACACTTGAACTGAGTTAGGAAAGAGAACAGTTTCTCACATTTAGAAAACACTCTTATGCCTGCTTAAGGGGGAAGGAGAGGTGGGGTGATGTATAAAACCAGAGTTTGATATAAGCACAGGTACCGTTCCAAAAACCAACTATGGAATAGACAAGACCTACACCTTCCTCAATGAAAGGGACTCAAAACCCCATATTTCCCGCAGAGGAATATATCTGACAAGAAAGAATCTTAAAACCTATGTATTGATATGTCTCCGTAAGGGAATCAAGTGTGTCTAGACTGGCATAAACATGGCAGCTAGAATCAGCTCAAACCCCCTATAAAAAGGAATTTCAAAAACAAAACAAAAAAACTGGAAAATTCTTTACAATTCCTTCAGGGTCTCTGATGAAACCTGGAATGACCCTATCTACAATGACAGCTGGATGTGGCATAAGGCTGGACACTTGGGACTGAGAGGATTGGTGCGATTTGGTGAGCAAATGCAGACCCTTTAAAGCAATAATGCATGGCACCCATTCCATGGTTCCCAACTCTCCAGGTTGAAGGGAATATTACTACAGTTATAACATGTACGGGAAACCTAGAGAACGGACACACTGTGAATACGAAAGGTTTCTAAAACTCAACGAATTGTCCCTCTCCTGGTGCTCCGGTTTGACTTTCCATCTGATTTACTATCAATCTCCCAACTTGGAGAGACAGCCCCTTTAACCTCCTGGTTCGCACAGGTTTCCAATATGGCAGAGGATGAAAGGGAAGAGGGAGAACCAATGAGAGAGTAGCTGTTAGGCATTTGGACGGGCACATATTGCTCTAATTTCTCGGCAGGAAGAAGAATTAACCAAAGTCTCAGCCACCCACCAGGAACCAGCATATGTCCTGAACCAAAATTTTGGACATGCGGTTAGCTCACAAAAAACGAGTTGAAAAATGGAGCTCAAGGTCACAGCAACAAACAAACTGGCAGAGTAATAAAGGACAACTATCGTCCAAAAATCTGTTGAGGGAAGGCAACGAGGCGGACTTGAAAGCGAGGCAGAATAGCAGGAAACAGATTTCAAGAGGTACGTTGGAATCGCCTTTAAAGCACAGGAAGTGGGGCACAACTTCGACAATGATGCACTTGGCCAAAAAGTGCGTATGCGTTTTCTCCTGAATATATTCAGGAGAAAACGCATACGCCCTTTTTGGCCAAGCAAGCAAGCGGGCAATGCAAATCTGCACTACAAAGAAGTATCACTTCCCACCGGTCAAAAGGGACATCCACAAAATGTGTAAGAACAAGAAAGGCAAGACAGGCCCTGGAGAACAGGGAGCCTTGTTATGCTGATGGGCGGGGTGTAAATTGCCAACTGCCTCTCTGGAGGAGTACATTGTGTTCCCTAAAACAAGTAAAGAACAGAGCTACAGAGCCAAGGGCACTTCCAGTCTAGGGAATATACCTTGGGAAAACTGAAAATCAATAAGACAAGGCTACCCCAAAATTTAAGGCTGAAATGCTTACAAGGACCACAACTTGGGTACACCTTAAATATCCCAGGAAATATAAAAATGGTTCAAAAAATTGTGGTACTTACGTACGATGGAATATCCCTCAGCCATGAAATCAATGTCATAAGACCAGTAGCAGCAAAATGGGTCGTTTCAGGTACGATGATTCTAAGTGAAATAAGTCACACAAAAAAAGAAACTTATCATAAGATATCACTTATGAAGATCCTGTAAACATGGCTGCACTTGAACTGAGTTAGGAAAGAGAACAATGTCTCACATTTAGAAAACACTCTTATGCCTGCTTAAGGGGGAAGGAGAGGTGGGGTGATGCATAAAAGAAGAGTTTGATATAAGCACAGGTACCGTTCCAAAAACCAACTATGGAATAGACAAGACCTACACCTTCCTCAGTGAAAGGGACTCAAAACACCATATTTCCTGCAGAGGAATATATCTGACTAGTAAGAATCTTAAAACCTATGTATTGATATGTCTCCGTAAGGGAATCAAGTGTGTCTAGACTGACATAAACATGGCAGCGAGAATCAGCTCAAACCCACTATAAAAAGGAATTTCAAAAACAAAACAAAAAACCTGGGAAATTATTTACAATTCCTTCAGGGTCTCTGATGAAACCTGGAATGACCCTATCTACAAGGACAGCTGGATGTGGCATAAAGAGGGACACTTGGGACTGAGACGACTGGTGAGATTGGGTGAGCAAATGCAGACCCTTTAAAGCACAAATGCCTGGCACCCATTCCATGGGTCCGAACTCTCCAGGTTGAAGGGAATATTACTACAGCTATAACATGTACGGGAAACCTAGAGAACAGACACACTGTGAATACGAAAGGATTCTAAAACTCAACGAATAGTCCCTCACCTGGTGCTCCGGTTTGACTTTCAATCTGCTTTACGATCAATCTCCCAACTTGGAGACACAGCCCCTTTAAACTCCTCGTTCACACAGGTTGCCAATTTGGCAGAGGATGAGAGGGAAGAGGGAGAACCAATGGGAGAGTAGCTGTTAGGCATTTGGATGGGCACATATCACTCTAACTTCCCGGCAGGAGGAAGAATTAACCAAAGTCTCAGCCACCCACCGGTTACCAGTATAGGTCCTGAACCAAAATTTTGGACTTGCGGTCAGCTCACCAAAAACGAGTTGAAAAATGGAGCTCAGGGGCACAGCAGTTCACAAACTGGCCGAGTAATAAAGGACAACTATCGTCCAAAAATCTGTTGAGGGAAGGCAACGAGGCGGACTTGAAAGCGAGGCAGAATAGCAGGAAACAGATTTCAAGAGGTACGTTGGAATCACCTTTAAAGCACAGGAAGAGGGGCACAACTTCGACAATGATGCATTGGCCAAAAACGGCGTATGCGTTTTCTCCTGAATATATTCAGGAGAAAACGCATGCGCCCTTTTTGGCCAAGCAAGCAAGCGGGCAATGCAAGTCTGCACTACAAAGAAGTATCACTTCCCACCGGTCAAAAGGGACATCCACAAAATGTGTAAAAACCAGAAAGGCAAGACAGGCCCTGGAGAACAGGGAGCCTTGTTATGCTGATGGGCGGGATGTGAATTGCCAACTGCCTCTCTGGAGGAGTGAATTGTGTTCCCAAAAACAAGTAAACAACAGAGCTACAGAGCCAAGGGCACTTCCAGTCTAGGGAATATACCTTGGGAAAACTGAAAATCAATAAGACAGAGCCACGCCAAAATTTAGGGCTGCACTGCTTACAAGGACCTCAACTTGGGTACACCTTAAATATCCCAGGAAATATAAAAATGGTTCAAAAAATTGTGGTACTTACGTACGATGGAATATCCCTCAGCCATGAAATCAATGTCATAAGACCAGTAGCAGCAAAATGGGAGGATTCAGGTACGATGATTCTAAGTGAAATGAGTCACACAGGAAAAGAAACTTATCATAAGATATCACTTATGAAGATCCTGTAAACATGGCTACACTTGAACTGAGTTAGGAAAGAGAACAGTGTCTTACATTTAGAATAAACTCTTATGCCTGCTTAAGGGGGAAGAAGAGGTGGGGTGATGCATAAAACCAGAGTTTGATATAAGCACAGGTACCGTTCCAAAAACCAACTATGGAATAGACAAGACCTACACCTTCCTCAGTGAAAGGGACTCAAAACCCCATATTTCCCGCAGAGGAATATATCTGACTAGTAAGAATCTTAAAACCTATGTATTGATATGTCTCCGTAAGGGAATCAAGTGTGTCTAGACTGGCATAAACGTGGCAGCGAGAATCAGCTCAAACCCACTATAAAAAGGAATTTCAAAAACAAAACAAAAAAACTGGGAAATTCTTTACAATTCCTTCAGGGTCTCTGATGAAACGTGGAATGACCCTATCTACAATGACAGCTGGATGTGGCATAAGGAGGGACACTTGGGCCTGAGACGATTGGTGACATTGGGTGATCAAATGCAGACCCTTTAAAGCACAAATGCCTGTCACCCTTTCCATGGGTCCGAACTCTCCAGGTTGAAGGGAATATTACTACAGCTATAACATGTACGGGAAACCTAGAGAACGGACACACTGTGAATACGAAAGGTTTCTAAAACTCAACGAATAGTCCCTCTCCTGGTGCTCCGGTTCGACTTTCCATCTGCTTTACTATAAATCTCCCAACTTGGAGACACAGCCCCTTTAACCTCCAGGTTCATACAGGTTGCCAAATTGGCAGAGGATTAAAGGGAAGAGGGAGAACCAATGAGAGAGTAGCTGTTAGGCATTTGGACGGGCACATATCACTCTAACATCCCGGCAGGAAGAAGAATTAACCAAAGTCTCAGCCACCCACCGGGAACCAGTATAGGTCATGGAACAAAATTTTGGACTTGCGGTCAGCTCATATAAAACGAGTTGAAAAATGGAGCTCAGGGGCCCAGCAATTCACAAACTGGCCGAGTAATAAAGGACCACTATCGTCCAAAAATCTGTTGAGGGAAGGCAACGAGGCAGACTTGAAAGCGAGGCTGAATAGCAGGAAACAGATTTCAAGAGGTACGTTGGAATCGCCTTTAAAGCACAGGAAGAAGGGCACAACTTCGACAATGATGCACTTGGCCAAAAAGGGCATATGCGTTTTCTCCTGAATATATTCAGGAGAAAACACATACGCCCTTTTTGGCCAAGCAAGCAAGCGGGCAATGCAAATCTGAACTACAAAGAAGTATCACTTCCCACCGGGCAAAAGGGACATCCACAAAATGTGTTAAAACCAGAAAGGCAAGACAGGTCCTGGAGAACAGGGAGACTTGTTATGCTGATGGGCGGGATGTAAATTGCCAACTGCCTCTCTGGAGGATTGCATTGTGTTCCCTAAAACAAGTAAACAACAGAGCTACAGAGCCAAGGGCACTTCCAGTCTAGGGAATATACCTTGGGAAAACTGAAAATCAATAAGACAGAGCCACCCCAAAATTTAGGGCTGCACTCCTTACAAGGACCTCAACTTGTGTAGACCTTAAATATCCCAGGAAATATAAAACTGGTTCAAAAAATTGTGGTACTTACGTACGATGGAATATCCCTCAGCCATGAAATCAATGTCATAAGACCAGTAGCAGGAAAATGGGTGGATTCAGGTACGATGATTCTAAGTGCAATAAGAAACAGAGAAATAGAAACTTATCATAAGATATCACTTATGAAGATCCTGTAAACATGGCTACACTTGAACTGAGTTAGGAAAGAGAACAGTTTCTCACATTTAGAAAACACTCTTATGCCTGCTTAAGGGGGAAGGAGAGGTGGGGTGATGTATAAAACCAGAGTTTGATATAAGCACAGGTACCGTTCCAAAAACCAACTATGGAATAGACAAGACCTACACCTTCCTCAATGAAAGGGACTCAAAACCCCATATTTCCCGCAGAGGAATATATCTGACAAGAAAGAATCTTAAAACCTATGTATTGATATGTCTCCGTAAGGGAATCAAGTGTGTCTAGACTGGCATAAACATGGCAGCTAGAATCAGCTCAAACCCCCTATAAAAAGGAATTTCAAAAACAAAACAAAAAAACTGGAAAATTCTTTACAATTCCTTCAGGGTCTCTGATGAAACCTGGAATGACCCTATCTACAATGACAGCTGGATGTGGCATAAGGCTGGACACTTGGGACTGAGAGGATTGGTGCGATTTGGTGAGCAAATGCAGACCCTTTAAAGCAATAATGCATGGCACCCATTCCATGGTTCCCAACTCTCCAGGTTGAAGGGAATATTACTACAGTTATAACATGTACGGGAAACCTAGAGAACGGACACACTGTGAATACGAAAGGTTTCTAAAACTCAACGAATTGTCCCTCTCCTGGTGCTCCGGTTTGACTTTCCATCTGATTTACTATCAATCTCCCAACTTGGAGAGACAGCCCCTTTAACCTCCTGGTTCGCACAGGTTTCCAATATGGCAGAGGATGAAAGGGAAGAGGGAGAACCAATGAGAGAGTAGCTGTTAGGCATTTGGACGGGCACATATTGCTCTAATTTCTCGGCAGGAAGAAGAATTAACCAAAGTCTCAGCCACCCACCAGGAACCAGCATATGTCCTGAACCAAAATTTTGGACATGCGGTTAGCTCACAAAAAACGAGTTGAAAAATGGAGCTCAAGGTCACAGCAACAAACAAACTGGCAGAGTAATAAAGGACAACTATCGTCCAAAAATCTGTTGAGGGAAGGCAATGAGGCGGATGTGAAAGCGAGGCAGAATAGCAGGAAACAGATTTCAAGAGGTACGTTGGAATCGCCTTTAAAGCACAGGAAGAGGGGCACAACTTCGACAATGATGCACTTGGCCAAAAAGGGCGTATGCGTATTCTCCTGAATATATTCAGGAGAAAACGCATACGCCCTTTTTGGTCAAGCAAGCAAGCGGGCAATGCAAATCTGCACTACAAAGAAGTATCACTTTCCACCGGTCAAAAGGGACATCCACAAAATGTGTAAAAACCAGAAAGGCAAGACAGGCCCTGGAGAACAGGGAGCCTTGTTATGCTGATGGGCGGGATGTAAATTGCCAACTGCCTCTCTGGAGGAGTGAATTGTGTTCCCTAAAACAAGTAAACAACAGAGCTACAGAGGCAAGGGCACTTCCAGTCTAGGGAATATACCTTGGGAAAACTGAAAATCAATAAGACAGAGCCACCCCAAAATTTAGGGCTGCACTGCTTACAAGGACCTCAACTTGGGTACACCTTAAATATCCCAGGAAATATAAAAATGGTTCAAAAAATTGTGGTACTTACGTATGATGGAATATCCCTCCGCCATGAAATCAATGTCAGAAGACCAGTAGCAGCAAAATGGGTGGATTCAGGTACGATGATTCTAAGTGAAATAAGTCACAGAGAAACTGAAACTTATCATAAGATATCACTTATGAAGATCCTGTAAACATGGCTACACTTGAACTGAGTTAGGAAAGAGAACAGAGTCTGACATTTAGAAAACACTCTTATGCCTGCTTAAGGGAGAAGGAGAGGTGGGGTGATGCATAAAACCAGAGTTTGATATAAGCACAGGTACCGTTCCAAAAACCAACTATGGAATAGACAAGACCTACACCTTCCTCAGTGAAAGGGATTCAAAACACCATATTTCCCGCAGAGGAATATATCTGACTAGTAAGAATCTTAAAACCTATATATTGATATGTCTCCGTAAGGTAATCAAGTGTGTCTAGACTGGCATAAACATGGCAGCAAGAATCAGCTCATACCCACAATAAAAAGGAATTTCAAAAACAAAACAATAAAACTGGGAAATTCTTTACAATACCTTCAGGGTCTCTGATGAAACCTGGAATGACCCTATCTACAATGACAGCTGTATTTGGCAAAAAGAGGGACACTTGAGACTGAGACGATTGGTGAGACTGAGTGAGCAAATGCAGACCCTTTAAAGCACAAATGCCTGGCACCCATTCCATGGGTCCCAACTCTCCAGGTTGAAGGGAATATTACTAAAGCTATAACATGTATGGGAGACCTAGAGAACGGACACACTGTGAATACGAAAGGATTCTAAAACTCAACGAATAGTCCCTCTCCTGGTGCACTGGTTTGACTTTCCATCTGCTTTACTATCAACCTCCCAACTTGGAGAGACAGCCCCTTTAATCCCCTGGTTCTCACAGGTTGCCAATTTGGCAGAGGATGAAAGGGAAGAGGGAGAACCAATGAGAGAGTAGCTGTTAGGCATTTGGACGGGCACATATCACTCTAACTTCCCGGCAGGAAGAAGAATTAACCAAAGTCTCAGCCACCCACCGGGAACCAGTATAGGTCCTGAACCAAAATTATGGACTTGCGGTCAGCTCACCAAAAACGAGTTGAAATAATGGAGCTCAGGGGCACAGCAATTCACAAACTGGCCGAGTAATAAAGGACAACTATCGTCCAAAAATCTGTTGAGGGAAGACATCGAGGCGGACTTGAAAGCGAGGCAGAATAGCAGGAAACAGATTTCAAGAGGTACGTTGGAATCGCCTTTAAAGCACAGGAAGAGGGGCACAACTTCGACAATGATGCACTTGGCTAAAAAGTGCATATGCGTTTTCTCCTAAATATATTCAGGAGAAAACGCATACGCCCTTTTTGGCCAAGCAAGGAAGCGGGCATGCAAATCTGCACTACAAAGAAGTATCACTTCCCACCGGTCAAAAGGGATATCCACAAAATGTGTAAAAACCAGAAAGGCAAGACAGGCCCTGGAGAACAGGGAGCCTTGTTATGCTGATGGGCGGGATGTAAATTGCCAACTGCCTCTCTGGAGGAGTGCATTGTGTTCCCTAAAACAAGTAAAGAACAGAGCTACAGAGCCAAGGGCACTACCAGTCTAGGGAATATACCTTGGGAAAACTGAAAATCAATAAGACAGAGCCACCCCAAAATTTAGGGCTGCACTGCTTACAAGGACCTCAACTTGGGTACACCTTAAATATCCCAGGAAATATAAAAATGGTTCAAAAAATTGTGGTACTTACGTATGATGGAATATCCCTCAGCCATGAAATCAATGTCATAAGACCATTAGCAGCAAAATGGGTGGATTCATGTACGATGATTCTAAGTGAAATAAGTCACAGAGAAAAAGAAACTTATCATAAGATATCACTAATGAAGATCCTGTAAACATGGCTACACTTGAACAGAGTTAGGAAAGAGAAGAATGTCTCACCTTTAGAAAACACTCTTATGCCTGCTTAAGGGGGAAGGAGAGGTGGGGTGATGCATAAAACCAGAGTTTGATATAAGCACAGGTACCGTTCCAAAAACCAACTATGGATTAGACAAGACCTACACCTTCCTCAGTGAAAGGGACTCCAAACACCATATTTCCCGCAGAGGAATATATCTGACTAGTAAGAATCTTAAAACCTATGTATTGATATCTCTCCGTAAGGGAATCAAGTGTGTCTAGACTGGCATAAACATGGCAGCGAGAATCAGCTCAAACCCACTATAAAAAGGAATTTCAAAAACAAAACAAAAAAACTGGGAAATTCTTTACAATTCCTTCAGGGTCTCTGATGAAACCTGGAATGACCCTATCTAAAACGACAGCTGGATGTGGCATAAGGCTGGACACTTGGGACTGAGAGATTTGGTGAGATTGGGTGAGCAAATGCAGACCCTTTAAAGCAATAATGCATGGCACCCATTCCATGGGACCCAACTCTCCAGGTTGAAGGGAATATTACTACAGCTATAACATGTACACGAAACCTAGAGAACGGACACACTGTGAATACGAAAGGTTTCTAAAACTCAACGAATAATCCCTCTCCTGGTGCTCCGGTTTGACTTTCCATCTGCTTTACTATCAACCTCCCAACTTGGAGAGACAGCCCCTTTAACCTCCTGGTTCGCACAGATTGCCAATTTGGCAGAGAATGAAAGGGAATAGGGAGAACCAATGAGAGAGTAGCTGTTAGGCATTTGGACGGGCACATATCACTCTAATTTCCCGGCAGGAAGAAGAATTAACCAAAGTCTCAGCCCCCGACCGGGAACAAGCATAGGTCCTGAACCAAAATTTTGGACCTGCGGTCAGCTCACCAAAAACGAGTTGAAAAATGGAGCTCAGGGGCACAGCAATTCACAAACTGGCCGAGTAATAAAGGACAACTATCGTCCAAAAATCTGTTGAGGGTAGGCAACGAGGCGAACTTGAAAGCGAGGCAGAATAACAGGAAACAGATTTCAAGAGGTACTTTGGAATCGCCTTTAAAGTACAGGAAGAGGGGCACAACTTCGACAATGATGCACTTGGCCAAAAAGGGCGTATGCGTTTTCTCCTGAATATATTCAGGAGAAAACGCATACGACCATTTTGGCCAAGCAAGCAAGCGGGCAATGCAAATCTGCACTACAAAGAAGTATCACTTCCCACCGGTCAAAAGGGACATCCACAAAATGTGTAAAAACCAGAAAGGCAAGACAGGCCCTGGAGAACAGGGAGCCTTTTTATGCAGATGGGCGGGATGTAAATTGCCAACTGCCTCTCTGGAGGAGTGCATTGTGTTCCCTAAAACAAGTAAAGAACAGAGCTACAGAGCCAAGGGCACTTCCAGTCTAGGGAATATACCTTGGGAAACTGAAAATCAATAAGCCAGAGCCACCCCAAAATTTAGGGCTGAAATGCTTACAAGGACCTCAACTTGGGTACACCTTAAATATCCCAGGAAATATAAAACTGGTTCAAAAAATTGTGGTATTTACGTATGATGGAATATCCCTCAGCCATGAAATCAATCTCATAAGACCAGTAGCAGCAAAATGGGTGGATTCAGGTACGATGATTCTAAGTGAAATAAGTCACACAGAAAAAGAAACTTATCATAAGATATCACTTATGAAGTTCCTGTAAACATGGCTACACTTGAACTGAGTTAGGAAAGAGAACAATGTCTCACATTTAGAAAACACTCTTATGCCTGTTTAAGGGGGAAGGAGAGGTGGGATGATGCATAAAATCAGAGTTTGATATAAGCACAGGTACCGTTCCAAAAACCAACTATGGAATAGACAAGACCTACACCTTCCTCAGTGAAAGGGACTCAAAACACCATATTTCCCGCAGAGGAATATATCTAACTAGTAAGAATCTTAAAACCTATGTATTGATATGTCTCCGTAAGGGAATCAAGTGTGTCTAGACTGGCATAAACATGGCAGCGAGAATCAGCTCAAACCCACTATAAAAAGGAATTTCAAAAACAAAACAAAAAAACTGGGAAATTCTTTACAATTCCTTCAGGGTCTCTGATGAATCCTGGAATGACCCTATCTACAACGACAGCTGGATGTGGCATAAGGCTGGACACTTGGGGCTTAGATGATTGGTGACATTGGGTGAGCAAATGCAGACCCTTTACAGCACAAATGTCTGGCACACATTCCATGGGTCCCAACTCTCCAGGTTGAAGGGAATATTACTACAGCTATAACATGAACGGGAAACCTAGGGAACGGACACACTGTGAATACGAAAGGTTTCTAAAACTCAACGAATAGTCCCTCTCCTGGTGCTCCGGTTTGACTTGCCATCTGCTTTACTATCAACCTCCCAACTTGGAGAGACAGCCCCTTTAACCTCCTGGTTCGCACAGGTTGCCAATTTGGCAGAGGATGAAAGGGAAGAGGGAGAACCAATGAGAGAGTAGCTGTTAAACATTTGGACGGGCACATATCACTGTAATTTCCCGGCAGGAAGAAATATTAACCAAAGTCTCAGCCACCCACCGGGAAACAGTATAAGTCCTGAACCAAAATTTTGGACTTGCGGTCAGCTCACCAAAAACGAGTTGAAAAATGGAGCTCAGGGGCACAGCAATTCACAAACTGGCCGAGTAATAAAGGACAACTATCGTCCAAAAATCTGTTGAGGGAAGGCAACGATGCGGACTTGAAAGTGAGGCAGAATAGCAGGAAACAGATTTCAAGAGGTACGTTGGAATCGCCTTTAAAGCACAGGAAGAGGGGCACAACTTCGACAATGATGCACTTGGCCAAAAAGGGTGTATTCGTTTTCTCCTGAATATATTCAGGAGAAAACGCATACGCCCTTTTTGGCCAAGCAAGCAAGCGGGCAATGCAAATCTGCACTACAAAGTAGTATCACTTCCCACCGGTCCAAAGGGACATCCACAAAATGTGTAAAATCCAGAAAGGCAAGACAGGCCCTGGAGAACAGGGAGCCTTGATATGCTGATGGGCGGGATGTAAATTGCCAACTGCCTATCTGGAGGAGTGCATTGTGTTCCCTAAAACAAACAAACAACAGAGCTACAGAGCCAAGGGCACTTCCATTCTAGGGAATATACCTTGGGAAAACTGAAAATCAATAAGACAGAGCCACCCCAAAATTTAGGGCTGCACTGCTTACAAGGACCTCAACTTGGGTACACCTTAAATATCCCAGGAAATATAAAACTGGTTCAAAAAATTGTGGTACTTACGTACGATGGAATATCCCTCAGCCATGAATTCAATGTCATAAGACCAGTAACAGCAAAGTGGGTGGATTCAGGTACGATGATTCTAAGTGAAATAAGTCACACAGAAAAAGAAACTTATCATAAGATATCACTTATGAAGATCCTGTAAACATGGCTACACTTGAACTGAGTTAGGAAAGAGAACAGTGTCTCACATTTAGAAAACTCTCTTATGCCTGCTTAAGGGGGAAGGAGAGGTGGGGTGATGCATAAAACCAGAGTTTGATATAAGCACAGGTACCGTTCCAAAAACCAACTATGGAATAGACAAGACCTACACCTTCCTCAGTGAAAGGGACTCCAAACACCATATTTCCCGCAGAGGAATATATCTGACTAGTAAGAATCTTAAAACCTATGTATTGATATGTCTCCGTAAGGGAATCAAGTGTGTCTAGACTGGCATAAACATGGCAGGGAGAATCAGCTCAAACCCACTATAAAAAGGAATTTCAAAAACAAAACAAAAAAACTGGGAAATTCTTTACAATTCCTTCAGGGTCTCTGATGAAACCTGGAATGACCCTATCTACAACGACAGCTGGATGTGGCATAAGGCTGGACACTGGGGCTGAGTGGATTGGTGAGATTGGGTGAGCAAATGCAGACCCTTTAAAGCAATAATGCATGGCACCCATTCCATGGGTCCCAACTCTCCAGGTTGAAGGGAATATTACTACAGCTATAACATGTACAGCAAACCTAGAGAACGGACACACTGTGAATACGAAAGGTTTCTAAAACTCAACGAATAATCCCTCTCCTGGTGCTCGGGTTTGAATTTCCATCTGCTTTACTATCAACCTCCCAAATTGGAGAGACAGCCCCTTTAACCTCCTGGTTCGCACAGGTTTCCAATTTGGCAGAGGATGAAAGGGAAGAGGGAGAACCAATGAGAGAGTAGCTGCTAGGCATTTGGACGAGGACATATCACTGTAATTTCCAGGCAGGAAGAAGAATTAACCAAAGTCTCAGCCACCCACTGGGATCCAGTATAGATTCTGAACCAAAATTTTGGACTTGCGGTCAGGTCACCAAAAACGAGTTGAAAAATGGAGCTCAGGGGCACAGCAATTCACAAACCGGCCGAGTAATAAAGGACAACTATCGTCCAAAAATCTGTTGGGGGAAGGCAACGAGGCGGACTTGAAAGCGAGGCAGAATAGCAGGAAACAGATTTCAAGAGGTACGTTGGAATCTCCTTTAAAGCACAGGAAGAGGGGCACTACTTCGACAGTGATGCACTTGGCCAAAAAGGGCGTATGCGTTTTCTCCTGAATATATTCAGGAGAAAACGCTTACGCCCTTTTTTGCCAAGCAAGAAAGCGGGCAATGCAGATATGCACTACAAAGAAGTATCACTTCCCACCGGTCAAAAGGGACATCCATAAAATGTGTAAAACCCAGAAAGGCAAGACAGGCCCTGGAGAACAGGGAGCCTTGATATGCTGATGGGCGGGATGTAAATTGCAAACTGCCTCTCTGGAGGAGTGCATTGTGTTCCCTAAAACAAGTAAAGAACGGAGCTACAGAGCCAAGGGCACTTCCAGTCTAGGGAATATACCTTGGGAAAACTGAAAATTAATAAGACAGAGCCACCCCAAAATTTAGGGCTGCACTGCTTACAAGGACCTCAACTTGGGTACACCTGAAATATCCCAGGAAATATCAAAATGGTTCAAAAAATTGTGGTACATTATTGCGATGGAATATCCCTCAGCCATGAAATCAATGTCATAAGACCAGTAGCAGCAAAATGGGTGGATTCAGGTACGATGATTCTAAGTGAAATAAGTCACACAGAAAAAGAAACTTATCATAAGATATCACTTATGAAGATGCTGTAAACATGGCTACACTTGAACTGAGTTAGGAAAGAGAACAGTGTCTCACATTTAGAAAACACTCTTATGCCTGCTTAAGGGGGAAGGAGAGGTGGGGTGATGCATAAAACCAGTGTTTGATATAAGCACAGGTACCTTTCCAAAAACCAACTATGGAATAGACAAGACCTACACCTTCCTCAACGAAACGGACTCAAAACCCCATATTTCCCGCAGAGGAATATATCTGACTAGTAAGAATCTTAAAACCTATGTATTGATATGTCTCCGTAAGGGAATCAAGTGTGTCTAGACTGGCATAAACATGGCAGCGAGAATCAGCTCAAACCCACTATAAAAAGGAATTTCAAAAACAAAACAAAAAAACTGGGAAATTCTTTACAATTCCTTCAGGGTCTCTGATGAAACCTGGAATGACCCTAATTACAATGACAGCTGGATGTGGTATAACGAGGGACACTTGGGACTGAGAGGCTTGGTGAGATTGGGTAAGCAAATGCAGACCCTTTAAAGCACAAATGCCTGGCAACCATTTCATGGGTCCCAACTCTCCAGGATGAAGGGAATATTACTACAGCTCTAACATGTACGGTAAACCGAGAGAACGGACACACTGTGAATACGAAAGGTTTCTAAAACTCAACGAATAGTCCCTCTCCTGGTGCTCCGGTTTGACTTTCAATCTGCTTTACTATCAATCTCCCAACTTGGAGAGACAGCCCCTTTAACCTCCGGGCTCACACAGGTTGATAATTTGGCAGAGGATGAAAGGGAAGAGGGAGAACCAATGAGAGAGTAGCTGTTAGGCATTAGGACGGGCACATATCACTCTAACTTCCCAGCAGGAAGAAGAATTAACCAAAGTCTCAGCCCCCCACCGGGAACCAGCATAGGTCCTGAACCGAAATTTTGGAATTGCTGTCAGCTCACAAAAAACGAGTTGAAAAATGTAGCTCAGGGGCACAGCAATTCACAAAATGGCCGAGTAATAAAGGACAACTATAGTCCAAAAGTCTGTTGAGGGAAGGCAACGAGGCGGATTTGAAAGCGAGGCAGAATAGCAGGAAACAGATTTCAAGAGGTACGTTGGAATCGCCTTTAAAGCACAGGAAGAGGGGCACAACTTCGACAATGATGCACTTGGCCAAAAAGGGCGTATGCGTTTTCTCCTGAATATATTCAGGAGAAAACGCATACGCCCTTTTTGGCCAAGCAAGCAAGCGGGCAATGCAAATCTGCACTACAAAGAAGTATCACTTCCCACCTGTCCAAAGGGACATCCACAAAATGTGTAAAATCCAGAAAGACAAGACAGGCCCTGGAGAACAGGGAGCCTTGTTATGCTGATGGGCGGGATGTAAATTGCCAACTGCCTATCTGGAGGAGTGCATTGTGTTCCCTAAAACCAACAAAAAACAGAGCTACAGAGCCAAGGGCACTTCCAGTCTAGGGAATATTCCTTGGGAAAACTGAAAATCAATAAGACAGAGCCACCCCAAAATTTAGGGCTGCACTGCTTACAAGGACCTCAACTTGGGTACACCTTAAATATCCCAGGAAATATAAAACTGGTTCAAAAAATTGTGGTACTTACGTACGATGGAATATCCCTCAGCCATGAAATCAATGTCATAAGAACAGTAGCAGCAAAATGGGTAGATTCAGGTACGATGATTCTAAGTGAAATAAGTCACAGAGAAAAAGAAACTTATCATAAGATATCACTTATGAAGATCCTGTAAACATGGCTACACTTGAACTGAGTTAGGAAAGAGAACAGTGTCTCACATTTAGAAAACACTCTTATGCCTGCTTAAGGGGGAAGGAGAGGTGGGGTGATGCATAAAACCAGAGTTTGATATAAGCACAGGTACCGTTCCAAAAACCAACTATGGAATTGACAAGACCTTCACCTTCCTCAGTGAAAGGGACTCAAAACCCCATATTTCCTGCAGAGGAATATATCTGACTAGTAAGAATCTTAAAACCTATGTATTGATATGTCTCCGTAAGGGAATCAAGTGTGTCTAGACTGGCATAAACATGACAGCGAGAATCAGCTCAAACCCACTATAAAAAGGAATTTCAAAAACAGAACAAAAGAACTGGGAATTTCTTTACAATTCTTCAGGGTCTCTGATGAAACCTGGAATGACCCTATCTACAATGACAGCTGGATGTGGCATAAGGCTGGTCACTTGGGACTGAGAGGATTGGTGAGATTGGGTGAGCAAATGCAGACCCATTAAAGCACAAATGCCTGGCAACCATTTCATGGGTCCCAACTCTCCAGGATGAATGGAATATTACTACAGCTCTAACATGTACGGTAAACCTAGAGAACGGACACACTGTGAATACGAAAGGTTTCTAAAACTCAACGAATTGTCCCTCTCCTGGTGCTCCGGTTTGACTTTCAATCTGCTTTACTATCAATCTCCCAACTTGGAGAGACAGCCCCTTTAACCTCCGGGCTCACACAGGTTGCCAATTTGGCAGAGGATGAAAGGGAAGAGGGAGAACCAATGAGAGAGTAGCTGTTAGGCATTAGGACGGGCACATATCACTCTACCTTCCCAGCAGGAAGAAGGATTAACCAAAGTCTCAGCCCCCCACCGGGAACCAGCATAGGTCCTGAACCGAAATTTTGGACTTGCTGTCAGCTCACAAAAAACGAGTTGAAAAATGGAGCTCAGGGGCACAGCAATTCACAAACTGGCCGAGTAATAAAGGACAACTATAGTCCAAAAATCTGTTGAGGGAAGGCAACGAGGCAGATTTGAAAGCGAGGCAGAATAGCAGGAAACAGATTTCAAGAGGTACGTTGGAATCGCCTTTAAAGCACAGGAAGAGGGGCACAACTTCGACAATGATGCACTTGGCCAAAAAGGGCGTATGCGTTTTCTCCTGAATATATTCAGGAGAAAACGCATACGCCCTTTTTGGCCAAGCAAGCAAGCGGGCAATGCAAATCTGCACTACAAAGAAGTATCACTTCCCACCCGTCCAAAGGGACATCCACAAAATGTGTAAAATCCAGAAAGGCAAGACAGGCCCTGGAGAACAGGGAGCCTTGTTATGCTGATGGGCGGGATGTAAATTGCCAACTGCCTATCTGGAGGAGTGCATTGTGTTCCCTAAAACAAACAAACAACAGAGCTACAGAGCCAAGGGCACTTCCAGTCTAGGGAATATACCTTGGGAAAACTGAAAATCAATAAGACAGAGCCACCCCAAAATTTAGGGCTGCACTGCTTACAAGGACCTCAACTTGGGTACACCTTAAATATCCCAGGAAATATAAAAATGGTTCAAAAAATTGTGGTACTTACGTACGATGGAATATCCCTCAGCCATGAAATCAATGTCATAAGACCAGTAGCAGCAAAATGCGTGGATTCAGGTACGATGATTCTAAGTGAAATAAGTCACAGAGAAAAAGAAACTTATCATAAGATATCACTTATGAAGATCCTGTAAACATGGCTACACTTGAACTGAGTTAGGAAAGAGAACAGTGTCTCACATTTAGAAAACACTCTTATGCCTGCTTAAGGGGGAAGGAGAGGTGGGGTGATGCATAAAACCAGAGTTTGATATAAGCACAGGTACCTTTCCAAAAACCAACTATGGAATAGACAAGACCTACACCTTCCTCAATGAAACGGACTGAAAACCCCATATTTCCCGCAGAGGAATATATCTGACTAGTAATAATCTTAAAACCTATGTATTGATATGTCTCCGTAAGGGAATCAAGTGTGTCTAGACTGGCATAAACATGGCAGCGAGAATCAGCTCAAACCCACTATAAAAAGGAATTTCAAAAACAAAACAAAAAAACTGGGAAATTCTTTACAATTCCTTCAGGGTCTCTGATGAAACCTGGAATGACCCTAATTACAATGACAGCTGGATGTGGCATAACGAGGGACACTTGGGACTGAGACGATTGGTGAGATTGGGTGAGCAAATGCAGACCCTTTAAAGCACAAATGCCTGGCACTCATTCCATGGGTCCCAACTGTCCAGGTTGAAGGGAATATTACTACAGATATAACATGTACGGGAAACCTAGAGAACGGACACACTGTGAATACGAAAGGTTTCTAAAACTCAACGAATATTCCCTCTCCTGGTGCTCGGGTATGACTTTCCATCTGCTTTACTTTCAACCTCCCAACTTGGAGAGACAGCCCCTTTAACCTCCTGGTTCGCACAGGTTTCCAATTTGGCAGAGGATGAAAGGGAAGAGGGAGAACCAATGAGAGAGTAGCTGTTAGGCATTTGGACGGGCACATATCACTGTAATTTTCCGGCAGGAAGAAGAATTAACCAAAGTCTCAGCCACCCACCGGGAACCAGCATAGGTCCTGAACCAAAATTTTGGACTTGCGGTCAGCTCACAAAAAACGAGTTGAAAAATGGAGCTCAGTGGCACAGCAATTCACAAACTGGCCGAGTAATAAAGGACAACTATCGTCCAAAAATCTGTTGAGGGAAGGTAACGAGGCAGACTTGAAAGCGAGGCAGAATAGCAGGAAACAGATTTCAAGAGGTACGTTGGAATCGCCTTTAAAGCACAGGAAGAGGAGCACACCTTGGACAATGATGCACTTGGCCAAAAAGGGCGTATGCGTTTTCTCCTGAATATATTCAGGAGAAAACGCATACGCCCTTTTTGGCCAAGCAAGCAAGCGGGCAATGCAAATCTGCACTACAGAGAAGTATCACTTCCCACAGGTCAAAAGGGACATCCACAAAATGTGTAAAAACCAGAAAGGCAAGACAGGCCCTGGAGAACAGGGAGCCTTGTTATGCTGATGGGCGGGATGTAAATTGCCAACTGCCTCTCTGGAGGAGTGCATTGTGTTCCCTAAAACAAGTAAAGAACAGAGCTACAGAGCCAAGGGCACTTCCAGTCTAGGGAATATACCTTGGGAAAACTGAAAATCAATAAGACAGAGCCACCCCAAAATTTAGGGCTGCACTGCTTACAAGGACCTCAACTTGGGTACACCTTAAATATCCCAGGAAATATAAAAATGGTTCAAAAAATTGTGGTACTTACGTACGATGGAATATCCCTCAGCCATGAAATCAATGTCATAAGACCAGTAGCAGCAAAATGCGTGGATTCAGGTACGATGATTCTAAGTGAAATAAGTCACAGAGAAAAAGAAACTTATCATAAGATATCACTTATGAAGATCCTGTAAACATGGCTACACTTGAACTGAGTTAGGAAAGAGAACAGTGTCTCACATTTAGAAAACACTCTTATGCCTGCTTAAGGGGGAAGGAGAGGTGGGGTGATGCATAAAACCAGAGTTTGATATAAGCACAGGTACCTTTCCAAAAACCAACTATGGAATAGACAAGACCTACACCTTCCTCAATGAAACGGACTGAAAACCCCATATTTCCCGCAGAGGAATATATCTGACTAGTAATAATCTTAAAACCTATGTATTGATATGTCTCCGTAAGGGAATCAAGTGTGTCTAGACTGGCATAAACATGGCAGCGAGAATCAGCTCAAACCCACTATAAAAAGGAATTTCAAAAACAAAACAAAAAAACTGGGAAATTCTTTACAATTCCTTCAGGGTCTCTGATGAAACCTGGAATGACCCTAATTACAATGACAGCTGGATGTGGCATAACGAGGGACACTTGGGACTGAGACGATTGGTGAGATTGGGTGAGCAAATGCAGACCCTTTAAAGCACAAATGCCTGGCACTCATTCCATGGGTCCCAACTGTCCAGGTTGAAGGGAATATTACTACAGATATAACATGTACGGGAAACCTAGAGAACGGACACACTGTGAATACGAAAGGTTTCTAAAACTCAACGAATATTCCCTCTCCTGGTGCTCGGGTATGACTTTCCATCTGCTTTACTTTCAACCTCCCAACTTGGAGAGACAGCCCCTTTAACCTCCTGGTTCGCACAGGTTTCCAATTTGGCAGAGGATGAAAGGGAAGAGGGAGAACCAATGAGAGAGTAGCTGTTAGGCATTTGGACGGGCACATATCACTGTAATTTTCCGGCAGGAAGAAGAATTAACCAAAGTCTCAGCCACCCACCGGGAACCAGCATAGGTCCTGAACCAAAATTTTGGACTTGCGGTCAGCTCACAAAAAACGAGTTGAAAAATGGAGCTCAGTGGCACAGCAATTCACAAACTGGCCGAGTAATAAAGGACAACTATCGTCCAAAAATCTGTTGAGGGAAGGTAACGAGGCAGACTTGAAAGCGAGGCAGAATAGCAGGAAACAGATTTCAAGAGGTACGTTGGAATCGCCTTTAAAGCACAGGAAGAGGAGCACACCTTGGACAATGATGCACTTGGCCAAAAAGGGTCTATGCGTTTTCTCCTGAATATATTCAGGAGAAAACGCATACGCCCTTTTTGGCCAAGCAAGCAAGCGGGCAATGCAAATCTGCACTACAGAGAAGTATCACTTCCCACAGGTCAAAAGGGACATCCACAAAATGTGTAAAAACCAGAAAGGCAAGACAGGCCCTGGAGAACAGGGAGCCTTGTTATGCTGATGGGCGGGATGTAAATTGCCAACTGCCTCTCTGGAGGAGTGCATTGTGTTCCCTAAAACAAGTAAAGAACAGAGCTACAGAGCCAAGGGCACTTCCAGTCTAGGGAATATACCTTGGGAAAACTGAAAATCAATAAGACAGAGCCACCCCAAAATTTAGGGCTGCACTGCTTACAAGGACCTCAACTTGGGTACACCTTAAATATCCCAGGAAATATAAAAATGGTTCAAAAAATTGTGGTACTTACGTACGATGGAATATCCCTCAGCCATGAAATCAATGTCATAAGACCAGTAGCAGCAAAATGGGTGGATTCAGGTACGATGATTCTAAGTGAAATAATTCACAGAGAAAAAGAAACTTATCATAAGATATCACTTATGAAGATCCTGTAAACATGGCTACACTTGAACTGAGTTAGGAAAGAGAACAGTGTCTCACATTTAGAAAACACTCTTATGCCTGCTTAAGGGGGAAGGAGAGGTGGGGTGATGCATAAAACCAGAGTTTGATATAAGCACAGGTACCTTTCCAAAAACCAACTATGGAATAGACAAGACCTACACATTCCTCAACGAAACGGACTCAAAACCCCATATTTCCCGCAGAGGAATATATCTGACTAGTAATAATCTTAAAACCTATGTATTGATATGTCTCCGTAAGGGAATCAAGTGTGTCTAGACTGGCATAAACATGGCAGCGAGAATCAGCTCAAACCCACTATAAAAAGGAATTTCAAAAACAAAACAAAAAAACTGGGAAATTCTTTACAATTCCTTCAGGGTCTCTGATGAAACCTGGAATGACCCTAATTACAATGACAGCTGGATGTGGCATAACGAGGGACACTTGGGACTGAGACGATTGGTGAGATTGGGTGAGCAAATGCAGACCCTTTAAAGCACAAATGCCTGGCACTCATTCCATGGGTCCCAACTCTCCAGGTTTAAGGGAATATTACTACAGATATAACATGTACGGGAAACCTAGAGAACGGACACACTGTGAATACGAAAGGTTTCTAAAACTCAACGAATATTCCCTCTCCTGGTGCTCGGGTATGACTTTCCATCTGCTTTACTTTCAACCTCCCAACTTGGAGAGACAGCCCCTTTAACCTCCTGGTTCGCACAGGTTTCCAATTTGGCAGAGGATGAAAGGGAAGAGGGAGAACCAATGAGAGAGTAGCTGTTAGGCATTTGGACGGGCACATATCACTGTAATTTTCCAGCAGGAAGAAGAATTAACCAAAGTCTCAGCCACCCACCGGGAACCAGCATAGGACCTGAACCAAAATTTTGGACTTGAGGTCAGCTCACAAAAAATGAGTTGAAAAATGGAGCTCAGTGGCACAGCAATTCACAAACTGGCCGAGTAATAAAGGACAACTATCGTCCAAAAATCTGTTGAGGGAAGGTAACGAGGCAGACTTGAAAGCGAGGCAGAATAGCAGGAAACAGATTTCAAGAGGTACGTTGGAATCGCCTTTAAAGCACAGGAAGAGGAGCACACCTTGGACAATGATGCACTTGGCCAAAAAGGGCCTATGCGTTTTCTCCTGAATATATTCAGGAGAAAACGCATACGCCCTTTTTGGTCAAGCAAGCAAGCGGGCAATGCAAATCTGCACTACAAAGAAGTATCACTTCCCACCGGTCAAAAGGGACATCCACAAAATGTGTAAAAACCAGAAAGGCAAGACAGGCCCTGGAGAACAGGGAGCCTTGTTATGCTGATGGGCGGGATGTAAATTGCCAACTGCCTCTCTGGAGGAGTGCATTGTGTTCCCTAAAACAAGTAAAGAACAGAGCTACAGAGCCAAGGGCACTTCCAGTCTAGGGAATATACCTTGGGAAAACTGAAAATCAATAAGACAGAGCCACCCCAAAATTTAGGGCTGCACTGCTTACAAGGACCTCAACTTGGGTACACCTTAAATATCCCAGGAAATATAAAAATGGTTCAAAAAATTGTGGTACTTACGTACGATGGAATATCCCTCAGCCATGAAATCAATGTCATAAGACCAGTAGCAGCAAAATGCGTGGATTCAGGTACGATGATTCTAAGTGAAATAAGTCACAGAGAAAAAGAAACTTATCATAAGATATCACTTATGAAGATCCTGTAAACATGGCTACACTTGAACTGAGTTAGGAAAGAGAACAGTGTCTCACATTTAGAAAACACTCTTATGCCTGCTTAAGGGGGAAGGAGAGGTGGGGTGATGCATAAAACCAGAGTTTGATATAAGCACAGGTACCTTTCCAAAAACCAACTATGGAATAGACAAGACCTACACCTTCCTCAACGAAACGGACTCAAAACCCCATATTTCCCGCAGAGAAATATATCTGACTAGTAATAATCTTAAAACCTATGTATTGATATGTCTCCGTAAGGGAATCAAGTGTGTCTAGACTGGCATAAACATGGCAGCGAGAATCAGCTCAAACCCACTATAAAAAGGAATTTCAAAAACAAAACAAAAAAACTGGGAAATTCTTTACAATTCCTTCAGGGTCTCTGATGAAACCTGGAATGACCCTAATTACAATGGCAGCTGGATGTGGCATAACGAGGGACACTTGGGACTGAGACGATTGGTGAGATTGGGTGAGCAAATGCAGACCCTTTAAAGCACAAATGCCTGGCACTCATTCCATGGGTCCCAACTCTCCAGGTTGAAGGGAATATTACTACAGATATAACATGTACGGGAAACCTAGAGAACGGACACACTGTGAATACGAAAGGTTTCTAAAACTCAACGAATATTCCCTCTCCTGGTGCTCGGGTATGACTTTCCATCTGCTTTACATTCAACCTCCCAACTTGGAGAGACAGCCCCTTTAACCTCCTGGTTCGCACAGGTTTCCAATTTGGCAGAGGATGAAAGGGAAGAGGGAGAACCAATGAGAGAGTAGCTGTTAGGCATTTGGACGGGCACATATCACTGTAATTTTCCGGCAGGAAGAAGAATTAACCAAAGTCTCAGCCACCCACCGGGAACCAGCATAGGTCCTGAACCAAAATTTTGAACTTGCGGTCAGCTCACAAAAAACGAGTTGAAAAATGGAGTTCAGTGGCACAAAAATTCACAAACTGGCCGAGCAATAAAGGACAACTATCGTCCAAAAATCTGTTGAGGGAAGGCAATGAGGCGGACTTGAAAGCGAGGCAGAATAGCAGGAAACAGATTTCAAGAGGTACGTTGGAATCCCCTTTAAAGCACAGGAAGAGTGGCACAACTTAGACAATGATGCACTTGGCCAAATAGTGCGTATGCGTTTTCTCCTGAATATATTCAGGAGAAAACGCATAAGCCCTTTTTGGCCAAGCAAGCAAGCGGGCAATGCAAATCTGCACTACAAAGAAGTATCACTTCCCACAGGTCAAAAGGGACATCCACAAAATGTGTAAAAACCAGAAAGGCAAGACAGGCCCTTGAGAACAGGGAGCCTTGCTATGCTGATAGGTGGGATGTAAATTGTCAACTGCCTCTCTGGAGGAGTGCATTGTGTTCCCTAAAACAAATAAACAACAGAGCTACAGAGCCAAGGGGACTTCCAGTCTAGGAAATATACCTTGGGAAAACTGAAAATCAATAAAACAGAGCCACCACAAAATTTAGGGCAGAACTGCTTACAAGGACCTCAACTTGGGTACACCTTAAATATCCCAGGAAATATAAAAATGGTTCAAAAAATTGTGGTATTTATGCACGATGGAATATCCCTCAGCAATGAAATCAATGTCATAAGACCCGTAGCAGCAAAATGGTTGGATTCAGGTCCGATGATTATAAGTGAAATAAGGCACAGAGAAAAAGAAACTTATCATAAGATATCACTTATGAAGATCCTTTAAACATGGCTACACTTGAACTGAGTTAGGAAAGAGAACAGTGTCTCACATTTAGAAAACACTCCTATGCCTGCCTAAGGGGGAAGGAGAGGTGGGGTGATGCATAAAACCAGAGTTTGATATAAGCGCAGGTACCGTTCCAAAAACCAACTATGGAATAGACATGACCTACACCTTCCTCAGTGAAAGGGAATCAAAACCCCATATTTCCCGCAGAGGAATATATCTGACTAGTAAGAATCTTAAAACCTATGTATTGATATGTCTCCGTAAGGGAATCAAGTGTGTCTAGCTTGGCATAAACATGGCAGCGAGAATCAGCTCAAACCCACTATAAAAAGGAATTTCAAAAACAAAACAAAAAAACTGGGAAATTCTTGACAATTCCTTCAGGGTCTCTGATGAAACCTGGAATTACCCTATCTGCAAAGACAGCTGGATGAGACATAAGGCTGGACACTTGGGACTGAGAGGACTGGTGAGATTGGGCGAGAAAATGCAGACCTTTTAAAGTAGTAATGCATGCCCCCATTCCATATGTCCCAAATCTCCAGGTAGAAGGGAATATCACTACAATTATAACATGTATGGGAAACCTAGAAAATGGACACCCTGTGATGGCGAAAGGTTTCTAAAACTCTCCTAATTTTTCCTCTCCTTTTGCTCCACTTTGGCATTCCAACTGCTTTACTATCAATCTCCCAACTTAGGAGAGTCAGCCCCTATAACCTCCTGGTTCGCACAGTTTGCTAATTGTGCAGAGGATGAAAGGGAAGAGGGAGAACCAATCAGAGAGTAGATGTAGGCATTTGGACTGGCACATGTCACTCTAATTTCCCATCAGGAAGAAGAATTAACCAAAGCCTCAGCCACCCACAGGGAACCAATATAGCCACCCCTGGAACCAGTATATGTCCTGAAGCAAAATTGTGGATTTGCTGCCAGCTCACAAAGATGGGATTTGAAAATTGGATCTCAGGGGCACAGCAATTCACAAACCTGCAGACTTATAAAGGACTACTCTCTTCCAAAAATCTGTTGAGGGAAGGAAATGAAGCGGCCTTGAAAATGAGGCAGAATTGCACAAAACATATTTCAAGAGGTAAATTGGAATCGCCTTTAAAGCATAGGAAAAGCATCCCAACTTGGACAGAGATGCACTTGGCCAAAAAGGGCGTATGCCTTTTCTCCTGAATATATTCAGAAGAAAACGCATACGCCCTTTTTGGCCAATCAAGCAAGCGTGCAATACAAATCCACACTACAAAGAATTGTCACTTACCACCTGTCAAAAGGGACATCCGAATATCTGTAAAAACCAGAAAGGCAAGAGAGAGATGGCAAGGGCATGAAGCAATGTGATCCCAATGGTCATGGAGGATTGTGATGACAAGCGCATGGAGAATTGTGATGACAAGATTATGTACCATTTTGTTGACAAAGGCAAGGAGCATTATGATGACAAGGTTCATGGAGCACTGTGATGACAAGCATCACGGAGCATAGTGATTACAGGGGTCATGGAGCATTGGGATGACAAGCGCATGGATCATTGTGATGACAATGGTCATGGAGCATTTTAATGACAAGAGTCCCGGATCATTTTGTTGTCAGGGTTCATGGAGCGTTGTGATGACAGTGGTCATGGCGCATTGTGATGAGAAGGTCATGGAGCATTGGGCTGAAAATGTCCATGGAGTACTGTGATGACAGGGGTCATGGAGCATTGTGATGACAAGGTACTGGAGCACTGTGATGAGAAGACCATGGAGCCTTGTGATGACAAGTCTCATGGAGCATTCTGATGAAAAGTGCCATGGAGCATTGTGATTACAGGGGTCTTGGAGCATTGTGATGACAAGGGCATGGAGCATTGGGATGAGAAGACCATGGAGCGTTCTGATGGCATGCATCATGGAGCTTTGTGATGACAAGGGCATGGAGCATTGTGATTACAGCAGTCTTGGAGCACTGTGATGAAAACGGCATGGATCATTGTGATGAAAACGGCATGGAGCCTTGTCATGACAGCATTCAGGAGCAAACTGACAACAAGTGTCAGGGAGCATTGTGATGACAAGGGTATTGAGTATTGTGATGACAAAGGTCATGGAGCATTGTGATGAGAAGACCATGGATAATTGTGATGACGAGCGTCATGGGGCATTGTGATGATAAGTGTTATGGAACATATTGATCACAAGGATTTGGAGCATTGTGATGACAGAGGTCATGGAGCATTTTGGTTTCATTGTGATGACAATAGCCTGAAGCATTATGATGATGGGCATGGTGCATTGTGATGACAGGGTTCATGGAGCATTGTGATGAAAAGGGGCATGGAGCCTTGCGATTACAGTAGTCTTGGAGCATTGTGATGACAAAGGCATGGAACATCGTGAATGAGAAGGCCATGGAGCATTCTGTTGACATGCGTCATGGAGCTTTGTGATGACAAGGGCATGGAGCATTGTGATTACAGGGGTCTTGGAGCATTGTGATGACAAGGGTCATGGAGCCTTGTGATGACAAGGCTGTGGAACTTTGTGATGGCAGGGGTCATGGAGCATTGTTATGACAGGGGTAATGGAGCATTGTGATGACAAGGGCATGGAGCATTGGTCTGAAAATTTTCATGGATTATTGTGATGAGAGGGGGCATGGAGCATTGTGATGACAAGGGCATGGAACACTGTGATACATGGGTCATGGAGGATTGTAATGAGAAGCGCATGGAGCATTGTGATAAGAATGGCATCGAGCATTGTGATGAAAAGCATCATGGAGCCTGTGATGACAAGGGCATGGAACAATGTGATGAGAGGGTTCATGGAGCATTGTGATGACAATGGCATGCAGCATTGTGATGACAAGGGTCATTGAGCTTTGTGATGACAAAGGTCATGGAGCATTTTGATGACAAGGGTGTGGTGCATTCTGTTGTGAAGGGCAGGGAGCATTGTGATGACAGGGGTTATGGAACATTGTGATGTCAGGGGAATGGAGCATTGTGATGATAAAGGCATGTAGCATTGTTGTGACAAGGGTCATGGAATATTGTGATGACAGGGGTGAGGGAGTATTGTGTTGACTAGTGATGGAACATTGTGATATCAGTGGTGAGAGAGCATTTTGATGAGAAGTGCATGGAGCAGTGTGATGCCAAGGTTTATGGAGCATTGTGATGACAAAGATGTGGAGCATTGTGATGACAAGCGCATGGCACATTGTGATGCCATGGGTCATGGAGTATTGAGCTAACAAAGGCATTGAGCATTGGGAGGACAAGGGTCACCGAGCATTGTGATGAAATGTTCATGGTTGCGCTGTGGTGACAAAGGTCACAGAGCCTTGTGATGACGAGGGCATGGACCATTGTGATGACAAAGGTCATGAAGCATTGTGATGACTGGAGTCACGGAGCATTGTGATGACAGGGGTCATAGAGCATTGTGATGAAAGGCATGGAGCATTGTGATGACAGGGGCATGTTGCATTGGTTTGACAAGTTTCAGGGATTATTGTGATGACAGTGGGCATGGCGCATTGTGATGACAAGGGCATGGAGCATTGTGATGAGAAGGTCATGGAGTATTGTGAAGAAGGGTGTCAGGGAGCATTTTGATGACATATGTCATGGTCCATTGCGATGACAATGGAATGGAGCATTGTGATGCCAAGTGTCATGGAGGATTGTGATGACAAAGGTAATGGAGCATTTTGATGACAAGCGCTTGGGGCATTGTGATGACAAGGGTCATGGAGCATTGTGATAACAAGGGCCATTGAGAATTTTGATGATATGTTCATGAAGGGTTGTGATGACAATCACATGGAGCTTGCTGTGACAGGGATCATGGAGCATTGCGATGACAAGTGCATAGAGAATTGTGATGACAAAGCATGTAACACTGTGATGAAAAGCATCATGGAGCACAGTGATGCCAAGAACGTGGAGAATTGTGATGACAGGGGACATGGAGCATTGTGATGACCAGGGCATGGAGTATTGTGATGGCAAGACCGTGGAGCATTGTGATGAGAAGACCATGGATAATTGTGATGATGAGCGTCATGGAGCACTGTAATGACAAGGTGTATGGAGCATTGTGATAACAGGGGTCATGGAGCATTGTGATGACAAGGTTCATGGAGCATTCTGATGACAAGCTTGTGGAGTATTTTGATGACAATGACATGGAGCATTTTGATGAAAATGGCATGGGGCATTGTGATGAAAAAGACATGGAGCGTTTTCATGACAGTTTTCAGGGAGCATTCTGACGACAAGTGTCAGGGAGCATTGTGATGACAAAGGTCATGGAGAATTGTGACGACAAGGGCATGGAGTATTGTGATGACAAGCACATGGAGCTTGCTATGACGGGGTCATGGAGCATTGCGATGACAAGTGCATAGAGAATTGTGATGACAAAGCATGTAACACTGTGATGAGAAGTGTCATGGAGCATAGTGATGCCAAGATCGTGGAGAATTGTGATGACAGGGGACATGGAGCATTGTGATGACCAGAGCATGGAGCATTGCGATGGCAAGATCGTGGAGCATTTGATGAGAAGACCATGGATAATTGTGATGACGAGGGTCATGGAGCACTGTAATGACAAGGGGTATAGAGCACTGTGATGACAGTGGTCATGAAGCATTGTGATGACCGGGGACATGGAGCATTGTGATGCCCAAGGCATGGAGCACTGTGATGGCAAGACCGTGGAGCATTGTGATGAGAAGACCATGGATAATTGTGATGAGGAGCGTCATGGAGCACTGTAATGACAAGTGGTATGGAGCCTTGTGATGACAGGGCTCATGGAGCATTGTTATGACAGTGGTCATGGAGCATTGTGATGACAAGTGTCATGGAGCATTTTGATGACAAGGGCGTGCAGCATTGTGATGAGAAGACCATGGACAATTGTGATTACGAGTGTCATGGAGCACTGTAATGACAAACAGTATGGAGCATTGTGATGACAGGGGTCATGGAGCATTGTGATGACTGGGGACATGGAGCAATGTGATGATCAGAGCATGGAGCATTGTGATGGCAAGACCGTGGAGCACTGTGATGAGAAGACCGTGGATAATTGTGATGACGAACATCATGGAGCACTGTAATGACAAGGGGCATGGAGCATTGTGATGACAGGTGTCATGGAGCATTGTGATGACAGGGGTCATGGACCATTGAGATGACAAGGGTCACGGAGCATTCTGATGACAAGCTTGTGGAGTATTGTGATGACACTCGCATGAAGCATTGTGATGAAAAGGGCATGGATCATTGTGATGAAAAAGGCATGGAGACTTGTCATGACAGGGTTCAATGAGCATACTGATGACAAGTGTCAGGGAGCATTGTGATGACAAGTGTATTGAGAATTGTGATGACAAAGGTCATGGAGCATTGTGATGAGAAGTCCATGGATAATTGTGATGACCAACGTCATGGGGCGTTGTGATGACAAGTGTTATGGAACATTGTGATCACAAGGGTTTGGAGCATTGTGATGAGAGAGGTCATGGAGAATTTTGATTTCATTGTGATGACAATAGCATGAAGCATTATGATGATGGGCATGGTGCATTGTGATGACAGGGTTCATGGAGCATTGAGATGCAAAGAGGCATGGATCATTGTAATAACAAGGGTCTTGGATCATTGTGATGACAAGGGCATGGAGTATTGTGATGAGAAGGCCATGGAGCATTCTGATGACATGCGTCAGGGAGCTTTGTGATGACATGGGCATGGAGCATTGTGATTACAGGGGTCTTGGAGCATTGTGATGACAAGGGCCATGGAGTCTTGTGATGACAAGGCCGTAGAACATTGTGATGGCAGGGGTCATGGAGCATTGTTATGACAGGTGTAATGGAGCATTTTGATGACAAGGGCATGGAGCATTGGTCTGAAAAGTTTCATGGATTATTGTGATGAGAGTGAGCATGGAGCATTGTGATGACAAGGGCACGGAACACAGTGATACATGTGTCATGGAGGATTGCAATGAGAAGGGCATGGAGCATTGTGATGACAAGCGTCATGGAGCTTTGTGATGACAACGGCATGGAGCAATGTGATGAGAGGTTTCATGGAGGTTTTTGATGACAATGGCATGGAGCATTGTGATTCCAAGGGTCATGGAGCTTTGTGATGACATAGGCCATGGAGCATTTTGATGACAAGGGCGTGGTGCATTGTGATGAGAAGGGCAGGGAGCATTGTGATGACAGGGTCATGGAGCAATTGGATGAAAAGGGTCATGGAACATTTTGATGACAGTGTTTATGGAACATTGTGATGTTAGGGGTCATGGAGCATTGTGATGAAAAGGGTCATGGAGCATTGTGATGACAGGGGTTATGGAACATTGTGATGTCAGGGGCCATGGAGCATTGTGATGATAAGAGCATGTAGCATTGTTGTTACAAGGGTCATGGAACATTGGGATGACAAGGTGGAGGGAGTATTGTGTTGACTAGTGATGGAACATTGTGATATCAGTGGTGAGAGAGCATTTTGATGAGAGGTGCATGGAGCATTGTGATGACAAGGCTGTGGAGCATTGTGATGAGAAACACAGGGCACATTGTGATGACATGGGTCATGGAACATTGTGCTGACAAAGGCATGGAGCATTGTGATGACAAGGTTTATGGAGCATTGTGATGACAACGATGTGGAGCATTGTGATGACAAGCGCATGGCACATTTGATGCCATGTTTCATGGAGTAATGTGCTGACAAAGGCATGGAGCATTGTGATGACAAGGGTCACCGAGCATTGTGATGAAATGTTCATGGAGCGTTGTGGTCACAAAAGTCACAGAGCCTTGTGATGACGAGGGCATGGACCATTGTGATGACAAAGGTCATGAAGCATTGTGATAACTGGAGTCACGGAGCATTGTGATGACAGGGGTCATAGAGCATTGTGATGAAAGGGCATGGAGCATTTTGATGACAGGGTCATGGATCATTTTTCTGACAAGTTTCATGGATTATTGGGATGACAGTGGGCATGGCGCATTGTGATGACAAGGGCATGGAGCATTGTGATGAGAAGGTCATGGAGTATTGTGAAGAAGGGTGTCAGGGAGCATTGTGATGACATATGTCATGGTCTATTGCAATGACAATGGAATGTAGCATTGTGATGCCAAGTGTCATGGAGGATTGTGATGACAAAGGTAATGGAGCATTTTGATGACAAGGGCTTGGAGCATTGTGATGACAAGGGTCATGGCGCATTGTGATAACAAGGGCCATTGAGAATTTTGATGACATGTTCATGAAGCATTGTGATGACAATCACATGGAGCTTGCTATGACAGGGGTCATGGAGCATTACGATGACAAGTGCATAGAGAATTGTGATGACAAAACATGTAACTGTGATGAGAAGTATCATGGAGCATAGTGATGCCAAGAACGTGGAGAATTGTGATGACAGGGGACATGGAGCATTGTGATGACCAGGGCATAGAGCACTGTGATGGCAAGACCGTGGAGCATTGTGATGAGAAGACCATGGATAATTGTGATGACGAGCGTCATGGAGCACTGTAATGACAAGGGGTATGGAGCATTGTGATGACAGGGGTCATGGAGCATTGTGATGACTGAGGACATGGAGCATCGTGATGACCAAGGCATGGAGCATTGTGATGGCAAGACCGTGGAGCATTGTGATGAGAAGACCATGGATAATTGTGATGACGAGCGTCATGGAACACTGTAATGACAAGGGGTATGGAGCATTTTGATGACAGGGGTCATGGAGCATTCTGAAGACAATGATCAGGGAGCATTCTGATGACAAGCTTGTGGAGTATTGTGATGACAATGACATGGAGCGTTGTGATGAAAAGGGCATGGAACATTCTGATGAAAAAGGCATGGAGCATTTTCATGACAGTGTTCAAGGAGTATTCTGACGACAAGTGTCAGGGAGCATTGTGATGACAAGTGTATTGAGAATTGTGATGACAAAGGTCATGGAGCATTGTGACGACAAGTGCATGGAGTATTGTCATGACAGTCATCATGGAGTGTTGTGATGACAAGTGTTATGGAACATTGTGATCACAAGGGGTTGGAGCATTGTGATGACAGAGGTCATGGACCATTTTGATTTCAAGGAGCATGGAGCATTGTGATGACAAGGGCATGGAGCAATGTGATCCCAAGGTTCATGGAGGATTGTGATGAAAATGGTAATGGAGTATTGTGATGACAAGCTCATGGAGCATTGTGATGACAAGGTCATGTAGGATTTTGATGACACAGGCATGGAGAATTGTGATGATAAGGGTCATGGAGCACTGTGATGATAAGCGTCACGGAGCATTGTGATTACAGGGGTCATGGAGCATTGGGATGACAAGGGCATGGATCATTGTGATGACAAGTGTCATGGAGCATTGGGCTGAAAATGTTCATGGAGCATTGTGATGACAAGGGAATGGAGCATTGTGATGACAAGAGTCCCGGATCATTGTGTTGTCAGGGGTCATGGAGTGTTGTGATGACAGTGGTCATGGAGGATTGTGATGATATGGGTCATGGAGCATTGTGATGAGAAGGTCATGAAGCATTGGGCTGAAAATGTTCATGGAGTATTGTGATGACAGGGGTCATGGAGCATTGTAATGAGAAGGGAATTGAGCACTGTGATGACAAGGTCCTGGAGCATTGTGATGGGAAGTCCATGGAGCCTTGTGATGACAATTCTCATAGAACATTCTGATGAAAAGGGGCATGGAGCATTGTGATTACAGGGGTCTTGGAGCATTGTGATGACAAGGGCATGGAATATTGTGATGAGAAGGCCATGGAGTATTCTGATGACATGCATCATGTAGCTTTGTGCTGACAAGGGCATGGAGTATTGTGATGAAAATGGCATGGATCATTGTTATGAAAAAGGCATGGAGCCTTGTCATGACAGGGTTCTAGGAGCATACTGACGACAAGTGTCACGGAGCATTGTGATGACAAGTGTATTGAGCATTGTGATGACAAAGTTCATGGAGCATTGTGATGAGAAGACCATGGATAATTTTGATGATGAGCGTCATGGGGTGTTGTGATGATAAGTTTTATGGAACATTGTGATCACAAGGGTTTGGAGCATTGTGATGACAGAGGTCATGGAGCATTTTGATTTCATTGTGATGACAACAGCCTGAAGCATTATGGTGATGGGCATGGTGCATTGTGATGACAGCGTTCATGGAGCATTGAGATGAAAAGGGGCATGGAGCATTGTGATTACAGGGGTCTTGGAGCATTGTGATGACAAGGGCAAGGAGCATTGTGATGAGAAGGCCATGGAGCATTCTGATGACATGCGTCATTGAGCTTTGTGATGACAAGGGCATGGAGCATTGTGATTACAGGGGTCTTGGAGCATTGTGTTGACAAGGGTCATGGAGCCTTGTGATGACAATGGTGTGGAACATTGTGATGGAAGGGGTCATGGAGCATTGTTATGACAGGGGTAATGGAGCATTGTGATGAGAAGGGCATGGAGCACTGGTCTGAAAAGTTTCATGGATTATTGTGATGAGAGTGGGCATGGAGCATTGTGATGACAAGGTCACGGAACACTGTGATCCATGGGTCATGGAGGATTGTAATGACAAGGGCATGGAGCATTGTGATGAGAAGGGCATCGTACATTGTTTTGACAAGCGTCATGGAGCTTTGTGATGACAACGTCATGGAACAATGTGATGAGAGGGTTCATGGAACATTGTGATTCCAAGGGTTATGGAGCTTTGTGATGACAAAAGTCATGGAGCATTTTGATGTCAAGGGCGTGGTGCATTGTGATGAGAAGGGCAGGGAGCATTTTGATGACAGGGTCATGCAGCAATTTGATGAAAAGTGTAATGGAACATTTTGATGACAGGGGTTATAGAACATTGAGATGTCAGGGGTCATGGAGCTTTGGGATGAAAAGGGTCATGGAGCATTTTGATGACAGGGGTTATGGAACATTGTGATGTCAGGGGTCATGGAACATTGTGATGATAGGGGGATGTAGCATTGTGATGACAGGGGTCATGGAACATTGTGATTACAGGGGTGAGGCAGTATTGTGATGACTAGTGATGGAACATTGTGATATCTCTTTTGAGAGAGCATTTTGATGAGAAGTGCATGGAGCATTGTGATTACAAGGTTTATGGAGCATTACGATGACAAGGTTGTGGACCGTTGTGATGAAAATCACGTGGCACATTGTGATGACAAGGGTCATGGAGCATTGTTCTGACAAAGGCATGGAGCATTGTGATGACAAGGGTCACGGAGCATTGTGATGAAAAGTTCATGGAGTATTGTGGTTACAAAGGTCACAGAGCCTTGTGATGATGTGGGCATGGACCACTGTGATGACAAATGTTATGAAGCATTGTGATGACTGGAGTCACAGAGCATTGTGATGACAGGAGTCATGGAGCATTGTGATGACAAGGGCATGGAGCATTGTGATGACAGGGGCATGGAGCATTGGTCTGACAAGTTTAATAGATTATTGTGATGACAGTGGGCATGGGGCATTGTGATGACAAGGGCATGGGGCATTGTGATGAGAAGGTCATGGAGTATTGTGAAGACAGGTGTCAGGGAGCACTGTGATGACATATGTCATGGTCCATTGCGATGACAATGGCATGGAGCATTGTGATGCCAAATGTAATGGAGGATTGTGATGATAAATATAATGGAGCATTGTGATGACTAGGGCTTGGAGCATTATGATGACAAGGGCCATTGAAAATTTTCAAGACAAGGTCGTGAAGCATTGTGATGACAAGGTGCTGGAGCATTGTGATGAGAAAACCACGGAGCCTTGTGAGACAAGTCTCATGGAGCATACTGATGAAAAGGGGCATGGAGCATTGTGATTAGAGTGTCTTGGAAAATTGTGATGACAAGGGCATGGAGCATTGTGATGAGAAGGCCAAGGAGCAGTCTGATGACATGCGTCATTGAGCTTTGTGATGACAAGGGCATGGAGCATTGTAATTACAGGCGTCTTGGAGCATTGTGATGAAAAAGGCATGGATCATTGTGATGAAAAAGGCATGGAGCCTTGTCATGACAGGGTTCAAGGAGCATACAGAGAACAAGTGTCAGGGAGCATTTTGATGACAAGTGTATTGAGCATTGTGATGACAAAGGTCATGGAGCATTGTGAAGAGAAGACCATAGATAATTGTGATGACGAGCGTCATGGGGCATTGTGATGACAAGTGTTATGGAATATTGTGATCACAAGGGTTTGGAGCAGTGTTATGACAGAGGTCATGGAGCATTTTGATTTCATTGTGATGACAATAGCCTGAAGCATTATGATGATGGGCATGGTGCATTGTGATGACAGGGTTCATGGATCATTGAGATAAAAAGGGACATGGAGCATTGTGATTACAGGGGTCTTGGAGCATTGTGATGAGAAGGGTCATGGAGCCTTGTGATGACAAGGCCATGGAACATCGTGATGGCAGGGATCATGGAGCATTGTTATCACAAGGGTAATGGAGCATTGTGATGGCAAGGGCATGGAGCATTCTGATGACATGCATCATGGCCCTTTGTGATGACAAGGGCATGGAGCACTGTGATTACAGGGGTCTTGGAGCATTGTGATGACAAGGGTCATGGAGCCTTGTGATGACAAGGCCGTGGAACATTGTGATGGAAGGGGTCATGGAGCATTGTTATGACAGGGGTAATGGAGCATTGTGATGACAAGGGCATGGAACATTTGTCTGAAATGTTTCATGGATTATTGTGATGAGAGTGGGCATGGAGCATTATGATGACAAGGGCACGGAACACAGTGATCCATGGGTCATGGAGGATTGTAATGACAAGGGCATGGAGCATTGTGATGAGAAGGGCATCGAGCAGTGTGATGACAAGCACCATGGAGCTTTTTGATGACAATTGCATGGAACAATGTGATGAGAGGTTTCATGGAGTATTGTGATGACAATGGCATGGAGCATTGTGATGCCAAGGGTCATGGAGCTTTGTGATGACAAAGGTCATGGAGCATTTTGATGACAAGGGCGTGGTGCATTGTGATGAGAAGGGCAGGGAACATTGTGATGACATTGTCATGGACCAATTTGATGAAAAGTGTCATGGAACATTTTGATGAGAGGCGTTATGTAACATTGTGATGTTAGGGGTCATGGAGCATTTTGATGAAAAGGGTCATGGAGCATTTTGATGACAGGGGTTATGGAACATTGTGATGTCTGGGATCATCAAACATTTTGAAGATAAGTGCATGTAGCACTGTGATGACAGGAGTCATGGAACATTGTGATGACAGGGTTGAGGGAGTATTGTGATGAATAGTGATGTAACATTGTGATATCAGTGGTGAGAGAGCATTTTGATTTGAAGTGCATGGAGCATGGTGATGACAAGGTTTATGGAGCATTGTGATGACAAGATTGTGGAGCACTGTGACGACAAGCGCATGGTGCATTGTGATGTCATGGGTCATGGAGCATTGTGCTGACAAGCGCATGGAGCATTGTGATGACAAGGGTCATGGAGCATTGTGCTGAGAAAGGCATAGAGCATTGTGATGACAAGGGTCAAAGAGCATTGTGATGAAAAGTTCATGAAGCATTGTGGTTAAAAAGGTCACAGAGACTGTTGATGACAAGGGCATGGACCATTGTGATGACAAAGGTCATGAAGCCTTGTGATGACTGGAGTCACAGAGCATTGTGATGACAGGGGTCATGGAGCATTGTGATAACAAGGGCATGGGGCATTGTGATGACAAGGACATGGAGCATTGGTCTAATAAGTTTCATGGCTTATTGCGATGACAGTTGGAATGGCGCATTGTGATGACAAGGGCATGGAGCATTGTGATGACCAGGTCATTCATTATTGTGAAGCCAGGTGTCAGGGAGCATTGTGATGACATATGTAATGGCCCATTGTGATGACAATGCCATGGAGCATTGTGATGCCAAGTGTCATGGAGGATTCTGATGACAAAGGTAATGGAGCATTGTGATGACAATGGCTTGGAGCATTGTGATGACAAGGGTCAGGGAGCATTGTGCTGACAAGTTCATGGAAAATTGTGATGACAAGGGACATGGAGCATTCTGATGACAAGCTTGTGGAGTATTTTGTTGACAATGGCATGGAACATTGTGATGAAAAGGGCATGGAGTATTGTGATGACAGGCGTCATGGAGCATTGTGATGACAAGTGTTATGGAACATTGTGATCACAAGGGTTTGGAGCATTGTGATGACAGAGGTCATGGATCATTTTGATTTCAAGGAGCATGGAGCATTGTGATGACAAGGGCATGGAGCAATGTGATCCCAAGGTTCATGGAGGATTGTGATGGCAATGGTAATGGAGTATTGTGATGACAAGTGCATAGAACATTGTAATGACAAGGTCATGTAGCATTTTGCTGACAAAGGCATGGAGCATTGTGATGACAGGTGTCATGGAGCACTGTGATGACAAGCGTCACGGAGCATTGTGATTACAGGGGTCATGGAGCATTGGGATGACAAGGGCATGCATCATTGTGATGACAAGTGTCATGGAGCATTGGGCTGAAAATGTTCATGGAGTATTGTGATGCCAGGGGTCATGGAGCATTGTGATGACTAGGGAATGGAGCATTGTGATGACAAGAGTCCCGGATCATTGTGTTGTCAGGTGATATTGAGCGTTGTGATGACTGTGGTCATGGAGCATTGTGATGATATTGGTCATGGAGCATTGTGATGAGAAGGTCATGGAGCATTGGGCTGAAAATGTTCATGGAGTATTGTGATGACAGGGGTCATGGAGCATTGTGATGATAAGGGAATGGGGCATTTTGATGAAAATGTCCTGGAGCATTGTGATGAGAAGACCATGGAGCCTTGTGATGACAAGTCTCATGGAGCATTCTGATGAAAAGGAGCATGGACCATTGTGATTACAGGGGTCTTGGAGCATTGTGATGACAAGGGCATGGAGCATTGTGATGAGAAGGCCATGGAGCATTCTGATGACATGCATCATGGAGCTTTGTGATGACAAGGGCATGGAGCATTGTGATTACAGGGGTCTTGGAGCATTGTGATGAAAATGGCATGGATCATTGTGATGAAAAAGGCATGGAGCCTTGTCATGAAAGGGTTCAGGGAGCATACTGATGGCAAGAGTCAGGGAGTATTGTGATGACATGTGTATTGTGCATTGTGATGACAAATGTCATGGGGCATTGTGATGAGAAGTCCATGAATAATTGTGATGAGTAGCGTCATGGGGTATTGTGATGACAAGTGTTATGGAACATTGTGATCACAAGGGTTTGGAGCATTGTGATGACAGATGTCATGGAGCATTTTGATTTCATTGTGATAACAAGAGCATGAAGCATTATGATGATAGGCATGGTGCATTGTGATGACAGAGTTCATGGAGCATTGTGATGAAAGGTGGCATGGAGCTTTGGTCTGACAAGTTTCATGGATTATTTTGATGACAGTGGGCATGGCACATTGTGATGACAAGGGCATGGAGCATTGTGATGACAAGGTCATGGAGTATTGTGAAGACAGGTGTCAGGGAGCATTGTGATGACATATGTCATGTTCCATTGTGATGACAATAGCACGGAGCATTGTGATGCCAAGTGTCATGGAGGATTGTTGTGACAAAGGTAAAGGAGCATTGTGATGATAAGCGCATGGAGCATTGAGATGACAAGGGCCATTGATAATTTTAATGTCCATGTCGTGAAACATTTTGATGACAAGCGCATGGAGCTTCCTATGACAGGGGTCATGGAGCATTGTGATGACAAGTGCATGGAGTATTGTTATGACAAGAGCATATAACATTGTGATGAGAAGTGCCATGGAGCATTGTGATGACAAGGACGTGGAGAATTGTGAGGACAAGGGACATTGAGCTTTGAGATGACCAGGGCATGGAGCATTGTGATGGCAAAACCGTGGAGCATTGTGATGAGAAGACCTTGGGTAATTGTGATGACGAGCATCATGGATCACTATAATGACAAGGGGCATGAAGCATTGTGATGACAGGTGTCAGGGAGCATTGTGATGACAGGGGTCATGGAGCATTGTGATGACAAGGGCATGGAGCATTGTGATGACAAGGATACGGAACATTGTGATGAAAAGTGCCATTGAGAATTTTGATGATAAAGTCATGAAGCATTGTGATGACAAACACTTGGAGCTTGCTATGACAGGGGTCATGGAACATTGCAATGACAAGTGCATGGAGAATTGTGATGAAACGAGCATGTAACTTTGTGATGAGAAGTGTCATGTAGCATTGTGATGACAAGTGCGTGGAGAATTGTTATGACAAGGGACATGGAGCATTGTGATAACCAGGGAATGGAGCATTGTGATGACAGGGGTCATGGAGCATTATTATGACAAGGGCCATGGTGCATTCTGATATAAGATATCACTTATGAAGGGAATGTAAACCTGGCTACATATGAACTGAATTAGGAAAGAGAACCGAGTCTCAGATTTAGAACACACTCTTATGCTTGCTTAAGGGGGAAGGAGAGGTGGGGAGACACACAAAACCAGAGTTTGATATTAACAGAGGTACCGTTCCATAATCCAAATACAGAAGAGACAAGCCCGACTCCTTCCTCAGTGAATGGGACTCAACACCCCTATTCCCCACAGAGAAATATATCTGACTAGTAAGGATCTTAAAACCTATGTATTGATATGTCTCCATAAGGGAACCAAGTGTGTCTAGAATGACATAAACACGGCAGTGAGAATCAGCTCAAACCCACTATAAAAAGGAATTTCAAAACAAAACAAAGAAACAGTGAAATTCTTACACAATACCTTCAGGGGTTCTGATGAAACTTGGAATGACCCTATCTACAACAACAGCTGGATGTGGCATAAGGCTGTTCACTTGGGACTGAGAGGATTGGTGAGATTGGGTGTGAAAATGCAGACGCTTTAAAGCAATAATGCCTGCCACTGATTCCATGGTTCCCAACTCTCCAGGTAGAAGGGAATATCACTACAGTTATAACATGTATGGGAAACCTAGAGAATGGACACCCTCTGATGGTGAAAGGTTTCTAAAACTCTACTAATTTTTTTCTCTCCAAGTGCTCCAGCTTGACATTCCAACTGCTTTAATATCAATCTCCCAACTTGGAGAGTCAGCCCCTATAACCTCCTGGTTCGCACAGTTGGCACATTGTGCAGAGGATATAAGGGAAGAGGGAGAACCAATGAGAGAGTAGCTGTAGGCATTTGGACGGCCGCATGTCACTCTAATTTCCCGTCACGAAGAAGAATTAACCAAACTCTCAGCCTGCCCCACCCCCATAACTAGTATAGGTCCTGAAGCAAAATTGTGGGTTTGCGGTCAGCACACAAAAACACAAGATGAAAAATGGAGCTCAGGGGCACAGCAATTCACTAACTTGCAGAGTTATACAGGACTACTCTCTTCCAAAAATCTGTTGAGGAAAAGCCATGAGGCAGACTTGAAAATCAGGGAGATTTGCACGAAACAGATTTCCAGAAGTACATTGGAAACGCCTTTAAACACAGGAAAAGCATCACAACTTCGACAATTATGGAATTGTCCATAAAGGGCGCATGCGTTTTCTCCTGAATATATTCAGGAGAAAACGCATACACCCATTTTGGCCAACCAAGCAACCGCACAATGCAAAACTGCACTACAAAGAAGTATCACTTCCCACCAGTCAAAAGGGATATCCGTAAAATGTGTAAAAGCCAGAAAGGCAAGAGGGGCTCTGGAGAACAGGGAGCCTTGTTATGCTGATGGGTGGGATGTAGATTGCCAACAGCCACTCTGGAGGAGTGCATTGTGTTCCCTAAAAGAATTAAACAACAGAGCTTCACAACCTAAGGCACTTCCAGTCATGGGAATATACCTTGGGAAAATTGAAAATCAATAAGACACAGCCAACCCAAAATATAGGGCAGCACTGCTTACAGGAACCTCGACTTCGGGACACCTTAAATATCCCAGGAAAGACAAAAATAGTAAAGAAATTGTGGTACATACGTACGATGGAATATCCCTCAGCCATGAAATCAATGTCATAAGGCAAGTAGCAGCATAATGAGTGGATTCATGTACGATGATTCTAACTGAAATAAGTCACACAGAAAAAGAAACTTATCATAAGATATCACTTATGAAGGTCTTGTAAACATGGCTACACATGAACTGAATTAGGAAAGAGAAGAGTCTCACATTTAGAAAACACTCTTATGCCTGCTCAAGAGGAAAGGAGAGGTGGGGTGATGCATAAAACCAGAGTTTGATATTAGCACAGGTACGGTTGCATAATCCAAATACAGAATAGACAAGACCAACTCTTTCCTCACTGAATGGGGCTCAACACCCCTATTCCCCGCAGAGTAGTATATCTGACTAGTAAGAATCTTAAAACCTATGTATTGATATGTCTCCATAAGGTAACCAAGTGTGTCTAGAACGACATAAACACGGCAGTGAGAATCAGCTCAAACCCACTATAAAAATGAATTTCAAAACAAAACATATAAACAGTGAAATTCTTACACAATACCTTCAGGGGTTCTGATGAAACTTAGAATGACCCTATCTACAACGACAGCTGGATGTGGCATAAGGCTGGTCACTTGGGACTGAGAGGATTGGTGAGATTGGGTGAGAAAATGCAGACCGTTTAAAGCAATAATACCTGGCACCCATCCCATGGTTCCCAACTCTCCAGGTAGAAGGGAATATCACTACAGTTATAACATGTATGGGAAACCTAGAGAATGGACACCATCTGATGGTGAAAGGTTTCTAAAACTCTACTAATTTTTTTCTCTCCTTGTGCACCAGTTTGACATTCCAACTGCTTTAGTATCAATCTCCCAAATTGGAGAGTCAGCACCTTTAACCTCCTGGTTCGCACAGTTGGCACGTTGTGCAGAGGATATAAGGGAAGAGGGAGAAACAATTAGAGAGTAGCTGTAGGCATTTGGATGGCCACATGTCACTCTAAATTCCCGTCACGAAGAAGAATTAACAAACTCTGAGCCAGCCCCCCCAATGGAACCAGTATAGGTCCTGAAGCAAAATTGTGGATTGGCAGTCAGCTCACAAAAACGCGAGTTGAAAAATGGAGCTCAGGGGCACAGAAATTCAGTAACTTGCAGAGTTATAAAGGACTACTCTCTTCCAAAAATCTGTTGAGACAAAGCCATGAGGCGGACTTGAAAGTGAGGCAGAAGTGCACGAAACAGATTTCCAGAAGTACATTGGAATCGCCTTTAAACACAGGAAAAGCATCACAACTTCGACAATTATGGAATTGTCCATAAAGGGCGCATGCGTTTTCTCCTGATTATATTCAGGAGAAAACGCATATGCCCATTTTGGCCAACCAAGCAACCGCACAATGCAAATCTGCACTACAAAGAAGTATCACTTCCAACCGGTCAAAAGGGACATCCATAAAATGTGTAAAAACAAGAAAGGCAAGACAGGATCTGGAGAAGAGGGAGCCTTGTTATGCGGATGGGTGGGATGTAAATTGCCAACAGCCACTCTGGAGGAGTACATTGTGTTCCCAAAAAGAAGTAAACAACAGTGCTTCACAACCTAAGGCACTTCCAGTCACGGGAATATACCTTGGGAAAATTGAAAATCAATAAGACACAGCCACCCCAAAATTTATGGCAGCACTGCTTACAAGAACCTCGACTTCGGGACACCTTATATATCCCAGGAAAGACAAAAATGGTAAAGAAATTGTGGTACATATGTATGACGAATATCCCTCAGCCATGAAGTCAATGTCATAAGGCCAGTAGCAGCATAATGACGGGATTCATGTACGATGATTCTAACTGAAAAAATCACACAGAAAAAGAAACTTATCATAAGATATCACTTATGAAGGGTATATAAACATGGCTACACATGGAATAAATTAGGAAAGGGAACAGAGTCTCATACTTAGAAAACACTCTTATGCATGCTTAATGGGAAAGCAGAGGTGGGGTGATGAATAAAACCAGAGTTTGATATTAGCACAGGTACGGTACCATATTCCAAATACAGAATACACAAGACCTACTACTTCCTCTGTGAATGGGACTCAAAACCCCATATTTCCCGCAGAGGAATATATCTTACTAGTAAGAATCTTAAAACCTATGTATTGATATGTCTCCGTAAGGGAATCAAGTGTGTCTAGACTGGCATAAACATGGCAGCGAGAATCAGCTCAAACCCACTAGAAAAGGAAATTACAAAAACAAAACAAAAAACAGGGAAATTCTTTACAATTCCTTCAGGGTCTCTGATGAAACCTGGAATGACCCTATCAACAACGACAGCTGGATGTGACATAAGGCTGGACACTTGGGACTGAGAGGATTGGAGAGATTGGATGAGCAAATGCAGACACTTTAAAACAATAATATGTGGCACCCATTCCATGGGGCCCAACTCTCCAGGTTGAAGGAACTATTACTACAGCTATAACATGTACGGGAAACCTAGAGAACGGACACACTGTGTATACAAAAGGTTTCAAAAATTCAAAGAATAGTCCCTCTCCTTGTGCTCCAGTTTGATTTTCCACCTGCTTTACTATCAATCTCCCAACTTGAAGAGACAGCCCCTTTAACCTCCTGGTTCGCACAGGTTTCCAATTTGGCAGAGGATGAAAGGGAAGAGGGAGAACCAATGAGAGAGTAGCTGTTAGGCATTTGGACAGGCACATTTCACTCTAATTTCTTGGCAGGAAGAAGAATTTACCAAATTCTCAGCCAGCCACCGGGAACCAGTATAGGTCCTGAACCAAAATTTTGGACTTGCGGTCAGCTCACAAAAAACGAGTTGAAAAATGGAGCTCAGGGGCACAGCAATTCATAAACTGGCCGAGTAATAAAGAACAACTATCGTCCAAAAATCTGTTGAGGGAAGGCAGCGAGGCGGAATTGAAAGCGAGGCAGAATAGCAAGAAACAGATTTCAAGAGGTACGTTGGAATCACCTTTAAAGCACAGGAAGAGGGGCACAAATTCGACAATGATGCACTTGGCCAAAAAGGGCGTATGCGTTTTCTCCTGAATATATTCAGGAGAAAACGCATACGCCCATTTTGGCCAAGCAAGCAAGTGGGCAATGCAAATCTGCACTACAGAGAAGTAGCACTTCCCACCGGTCAAAAGGGATTTCCACAAAATGTGTAAAAACCAGAAAGGCAAGACAAGTCCTGGAGAACAGGGAGCCTTTTTATGCTGATGGGCGGGATGTAAATTGCCAACTGCCTCTCTGGAGGAGTGCATTGTGTTCCCTAAAATAAGTAAACAACAGATCTACAGAGCCAAGGGCACTTCCAGTCTAGGGAATATACATTGGGAAAACTGAACCTCAATAAGACAGAGCCACCCCAAAATTTAGGGCTGCACTGCTTACAAGGACCTCAACTTGGGTACACCTTAAATATCCCAGGAAATATAAAAATGGTTCAAAAAATTGTGGTCCTTATGTACGATGGAATATCCCTCAGCCATTAAATAAATGTCATAAGAACAGTAGCAGCAAAATGAGTGGATTCAGGTACGATGATTCTAAGTGAAATAATCACACAGAAAAAGAAACTTATCATAAGATATCACTCATGAAGTTCCTGTAAACATGGCTACACTTGAACTGATTTAGGAAAAAGAACAGAGTCTCACATTTAGAAAACACTCTTATGCCTGCTTAAGGGTTAAGGAGAGGTGGGGAGATGCATAAAACCAGAGTTTGCTATAAGCACAGGTACCGTTCCAAAAACCAACAATGGAATAGACAAAACCTACACCTTCCTCAGTGAAAGGGACTCAAAACCACATATTTCCCGCAGAGGAATATATCTGACTAGTAAGAATCTTAAAACCTATGTATTGATATATCTCCATAAGGGAATCAAGTGTGTCTAGACTGGCATAAACATGGCAGCGAGAATCAGCTCAAACCCAGTATAAAAAGGAATTTCAAAAACAAAACAAAAAAACTGGGAAATTCTTTACAATTCCTTCAGGGTCTCTGATGAAACCTGGAATGACCCTATCTACAATGACAGCTGGATGTGGCATAAGGAGGGACACTTGGGACTGAGAGGATTGATGAGATTGGGTGAGCAAATGCAGACCCTTTAAAGCAATAATGCATGGCACCCATTCCATGGGTCCCAAATCTCCAGGTTGAAGGGAATATTACTACAGTTATAACATGTACGGGAAACCTAGAGAACGGACACACTGTGAATATGAAAGGTTTCTAAAACTCAACGAATAGTCCCTCTCCTGGTGCTCCGCTTTGACTTTCCATCTGCTTTACTAATAATCTCCCAACTTGGAGAGACAGCCCCTTTAACCTCCTGGTTCGCACAGGTTGCCAATTTGGCAGAGGATGAAAGGGAAGAGGGAGAACCAATGAGAGAGTAGCTGTTAGGCATTTGGACGGGCACATATCACTGTAATTTCCCGGCAGGAACAAGAATTAACCAAAGTCTCAGCCACCCACCGGGAACCAGTATAGGTCATGAACCAAAATTTTGGACTTGCGGGCCGGTCACCAAAAACGAGTTGAAAAATGGAGCTCAGGGGCACAGCAATTCACAAACTGGCCGAGTAATAAAGGACAACTATCGTCCAAAAATCTGTTGAGGGAAGGCAACGAGGTGGACTTGAAAGCGAGGCAGAATAGCAGGAAACAGATTTCAAGAGGTACGTTGGAATCGCCTTTAAAGCACAGGAAGAGGGGCACAACTTCGACAATGATGCACTTGGCCAAAAAGGGCGTATGCTATTCTCCTGAATATATTCAGGAGAAAACGCATACGCCCTTTTTGGCCAAGCAAGCAAGCGGGCAATGCAAATCTGCACTACAAAGAAGTATCACTTCCCACCGGTCAAAAGGGACATCCACAAAATGTGTAAAAACCAAAAAGGCAATACAGGCCCTGGAGAACAGGGAGCCTTGTTATGCTGATGGGAGGGATGTAAATTGCCAACTGACTCTCTGGAGGAGTGCATTGTGTTCCCTAAAACAAGTAAAGAACAGAGCTACAGAGCCAAGGGCACTTCCAGTCTACGGAATATACCTTGGGAAAACTGAAACTCAATAAGACAGAGCCACCCCAAAATTTAGGGCTGCACTGCTTACAAGGACCTCAACTTGGGTACACCTTATATATCCCAGGAAATATAAAAATGGTTCAAAAAATTGTGGTACTTCCGTACGATGGAATATCCCTCAGCCATGAAATCAATGTCATAAGACCAGTAGCAGCAAAATGGGTGGATTCAGGTACGATGATTCTAAGTGAAATAAGTCACAGAGAAAAAGAAAGTTATCATAAGATATCACTTATGAGGATCCTGTAAACATGCCTACACTTGAACTGAGTTAGGAAAGAGAACAGTGTCTCACATTTAGAAAACACTCTTATGCCTGCCTAAGGGGGAAGGAGAGGTGGGGTGATGCATAAAACCAGAGTTTGATATAAGCACAGGTACCGTTCCAAAAACCAACTATGGAATAGACAAGACCTACACCTTCCTCAGTGAAAGGGACTCAAAACCCCATATTTCCCGCAGAGGAATATATCTGACTAGTAAGAATCTTAAAACCTATGTATTGATATGTCTCTGTAAGGGAATCAAGAGTGTCTAGACTGGCATAAACATGGCAGCGAGAATCAGCTCAAACCCACTATAAAAAGGAATTTCAAAAACAAAACAAAAAAACTGTGAAATTCTTGACCATTCCTTCAGGGTCTCTGATGAAACCTGGAATGACTCTATCTACAATGACAGCTGGATGTGGCATAAGGAGGGACACTTGGGACTGAGACGATTGGTGAGATTGGGTGAGCAAATGCAGACCCTTTAAAGCAGAAATGCCTGACACACATTCCATGGGTCCCAACTCTCCAGGTTGAAGGGAATATTACTACAGCTATAACATGTATGGGAGACCTAGAGAACGGACACACTGTGAATACGAAAGGTTTCTAAAACTCAACGAATAGTCCCTCTCCTGGTGCTCCGGTTTGACTTTCCATTTGCTTTACTATCAACCTCCCAACTTGGAGAGACAGACCCTTTAACCTCCTGGTTCGCACAGGTTCCCAATTTGGCAGAGGATGAAAGGGAAAAGGGAGAACCAATGAGAGAGTAGCTGTTAGTCATTTGAACGGGCACATATCACTGTAATTTCCCGGCAGGAAGAAGAATTAACCAAAGTCTCAGCCAACCACTGGGAAACAGTATAGGTCCTGAACCAAAATTTTGGACTTGCGGTCAGCTCACCAAAAACGAGTTGAAAAATGGAGCTCAGGGGCACAGCAATTCACAAACTGGCCGAGTAATAAAGGACAACTATCGTCCAAAAATCTGTTGAGGGAAGGCAACGAGGCGGACTTGAAAGCGAGGCAGAATAGCAGGAAACAGATTTCAAGAGGTACGTTGGAATCGCCTTTAAAGCACAAGAAGAGGGGCACAACTTCGACCATGATGCACTTGGCCAAAAAGGGCCTATGCGTTTTCTCCTGAATATATTCAGGAGAAAACGCATACGCCCTTTTTGGCAAAGCAAGCAAGCGGGCAATGCAAATCTGCACTAAAAAGAAGTATCACTTCCCACCGGTCAAAAGGGACTTCCACAAAATGTGTAAAAACCAGAAAGGCAAGACAGGCCCTGGAGAACAGGGAGCCATGTTATGCTGATGGGCGGGATGTAAATTGCCAACTGCCTCTCTGGAGGAGTACATTGTGTTCCCTGAAACAAGTAAAGAACAGAGCTACAGAGCCAAGGGCACTTCCAGTCTAGGGAATATACCTTGGGAAAACTGAAAATCAATAAGACAGAGCCACCCCAAAATTTAGGGCTGGACTGCTTACAAGGACCTCAACTTGGGTAAACCTTAAATATCCCAGGAAATATAAAAACGGTTCAAAAATTTGTGGTACTTACGTACGATGGAATATCCCTCAGCCATGAAATCAATGTCATAAGACCAGTAGCAGCAAAATGGGTAGATTCAGGTACGATGATTCTAAGTGAAATAAGTCACACAGAAAAAGAAACTTATCATAAGATTTCACTTATGAAGATCCTGTAAACATGGCTACACTTGAACTGAGTTAGGAAAGAGAACAGTGTCTCACATTTAGAAAACATTCTTATGCCTGCTTAAGGGGGAAGGAGAGGTGGGATGATGCATAAAACCAGAGTTTGATATAAGCACAGGTACCGTTCCAAAAACCAACTATGGAATAGACAAGACCTACACCTTCCTCAGTGAAAGGGACTCAAAACCCCATATTTCCCGCAGAGGAATATATCTGACGAGTAAAAATCTTAAAACCTATGTATTGATATGTCTCCGTAAGGGAATCAAGTGTGTCTAGACTGGCATAAACATGGCAGCGAGAATCAGCTCAAACCCACTATAAAAAGGAATTTAAAAACAAAACAAAACAACTGGGAAATTCTTTACAATTCCTTCAGGGTCTCTGATGAAATTTGGTATGACCCTATCTACAACGACAGCTGGAAGTGTCATAAGGCTGGACACTTGGGACTGAGAGGATTGGTGAACTTGGGTGAGCAAATGCAGACCGTTTAAAGCAATAATGCATGGCACCCATTCCATGGGTCCCAACTCTCCAGGTTGAAGGGAATATTACTACAGTTATAACATGTACAGGAAACCTAGAGAACGGACACACAGTGAATAGGAAAGGTTTCTAAAACTCAACGAATAGTCCCTCTCCTGGTGCTCCGGTTTGACTTTCCATCTGCTTTACTATCAATCTCCCAACTTGGAGAGACAGCCCGTTTAACCTCCTGTTTCGCACAGGTTGCCTATTTGGCAGAGGATGAAAGGGAAGAGGGAGAACCAATGAGAGAGTAGCTGTTAGGCATTTGGACGGGCACATATTACTCTAACTTCCCGGAAGGAAGAAGAATTAACCAAAGTCTTAGCCACCCACCGGGAACCAGCATAGGTCCTGAACCAAAATTTTGGACTTGCGGTCAGCTCACTAAAAACGAGTTGAAAAATGGAGCTCAGGGGCACAGCAATTCACAAACTGGCTGAGTAATAAAGGACAACTATCGTCCAAAAATCAGTTGAGGGAAGGCATCGTGGCGGCCTTGAAAGCGAGGCAGAATAGCAGGAAACAGATTTCAAGAGGTACGTTGAAATCGCCTTTAAAGCACAGGAAGAGGGTCACAACTTCGACAATGATGCACTTGGCCAAAAAGTGCGTATGCGTTTTCTCCTGAATATATTCAGGAGAAAATGCATACGCCCTTTTAGGCCAAGCAAGCAAGCGGGCAATGCAAATCTGCACTACAAAGAAGTATCACTTCCCACCGGTCAAAAGGGACATCCACAAAATCTGTAAAAACCAGAAAGGCAAGACAGGCCCTGGAGAACAGGGAGCCTTGTTATGCTGATAGGCGGGATGTAAATTGCCAAATGCCTCTCTGGAGGAGTGCATTGTGTTCCCTAAAACAAGTAAAGAACAGAGCTACAGAGCCAAGGGCACTTCCAGTCTAGGGAATATACCTTGGGAAAACTGAAAATCAATAAGACAGAGCCACCCCAAAATTTAGGGCTGCACTGCTTACAAGGACCTCAACTTGGGTACACCTTAAATATCCCAGGAATTATAAAAGTGGTTCAAAAAATTGTGGTACTTACGTACGATGGAATATCCCTCAGCCATGAAATCAATGTCATAAGACCAGTAGCAGCAAAATGGGTGGATTCAGGTACGATGATTCTAAGTGAAATAAGTCACAGAGAAAAAGAAACTTATCATAAGATATCACTTATGAAGATCCTGTAAACATGGCTACACTTGAACTGAGTTAGGAAAGAGAACAGTGTCTCACATTTAGAAAATCCTCTTATGCCTGCTTAAGGGGGAAGGAGAGGTGGGGTGATGCATAAAACCAGAGTTTGATATAAGCACAGGTACCGTTCCAAAAACCAACTGTGGAATAGACAAGACCTACACCTAACTCAGTGAAAGGGACTCAAAACCCCATATTTCCCGCAGAGGAATATATCTGACTAGTAAGATTCTTAAAACCTATGTAATGATATGTCTCCGTAAGGGAATCAAGTGTGTCTACACTGGCATAAACATGGCAGCGAGAATCAGCTCAAACCCACTATAAAAAGGAATTTCAAAAACAAAACAAAAAAACTGGGAAATTCTTTACAATTCCTTCAGGGTCTCTGATGAAACCTGGAATGACCCTATCTACAATGACAGCTGGATGTTGCATAAGGAGAGACACTTGGGACTGAGTCGACTGGTGAGATTGGGTGAGCAAATGCAGACCCATTAAAGCACAAATGCCTGGCACCCATTCCATGGGTCCCAACTCTCCAGGTTGAAGGGAATATTACTACAGCTATAACATGTACGGGAAACCTAGAGAACGGACACACTGTGAATACGAAAGGTTTCTAAAACTCAACGAATATTCCCTCTCCTGGTGCTCCGGTTTGACTTTCCATCTGCTTTACTATCAATCTCCCGACTTGGAGAGACAGCCCCTTTAACCTCCTGGTTCGCACACGTTGCCAATTTGGCAGAGGATGAAAGGGAAGAGGGAGAACCAATGAGAGAGTAGCTGTTAGGCATTTGGACGGACACATATCACTGTAATTTCCTGGCAGGAAGAAGAATTAACCAAAGTCTCAGCCACCCACCTGGAACCAGCATAGGTCCTGAACCAAAATGTTGGACTTGCTGTCAGCTCACCAAAAACGAGTTGAAAAATGGAGCTCAGGGGCACAGCAATTCACAAACTGGCCGAGTAATAAAGGACAACTATCGTCCAAAAGTCTGTTGAGGGAAGGCAACGAGGCGGACTTGAAAGCGAGGCAGAATAGCAGGAAACAGATTACAAGGGGTACGTTGGAATCGCCTTTAGAGCACAGGAAGAGGGGCCCAACTTCTACAATGATGCACTTGGCCAAAAAGGGCGTATGCGTTTTCTCCTGAATATATTCAGGAGAAAACGCATACGCCCTTTTTGGCCAAGCAAGCAAGCGGGCAATGCAAATCTGCACTACAAAGAAGTATCACTTCCCACCGGTCAAAAGGGACATCCACAAAATGTGTAAAAACCAGAAAGGCAAGACAGGCCCTGGAGAACAGGGAGCCTTGTTATGCTGATGGGCGGGATGTAAATTTCCAACTGCCTCTCTGGAGGAGTGCATTGTGTTCCCTAAAACAAGTAAAGAACAGAGCTACAGAGCCAAGGACATTTCCAGTCTAGGGAATATTCCTTGGGAAAACTGAAAATCAATAAGACAGAGCCACCCCAAAATTTAGGGCTGCACTGCTTACAAGGACCTCAACTTGGGTACACCTTAAATATCCCAGGAAATATAAAAATGGTTCAAAAAATTGTGGTACTTACGTACGATGGAATATCCCTCAGCCATGAAATCAATGTCATAAGACCAGTAGCAGCAAAATGGGTTGATTCAGGTACGATGATTCTAAGTGAAATAAGTCTCACAGAAAAAGAAACTTATCATAAGATATCACTTATGAAGATCCTGTAAACATGGCTACACTTGAACTGGGTTAGGAAAGAGAACAGTGTCTCACATTTAGAAAACACTCTTATGCCTGCTTAAGGGGCAAGGAGAGGTGGGGTGATGCATAAAACCAGAGTTTGATATAAGCACAGGTACCGTTCCAAAAACCAACTATGGAATAGACAAGACCTACACCTTCATCAGTGAAAGGGACTCAAAACCCCATATTTCCCGCAGAGGAATATATCTGACTAGTAAGAATCTTAAAACCTATGGATTGATATGTCTCCGTAGGGAATCAAGTGTGTCTAGACTGGCATATACATGGCAGCGAGAATCAGCTCAAACCCACTATAAAAAGGAATTTCAAAAACAAAACAAAAATAAACTGGGAAATTCTTTACAATTCCTTCAGGGTCTCTGATGAAACCTGGAATGACCCTATCTACAACGACAGCTGGATGTGGCATAAGGCTGGACACTTGGGACTGAGAGGATTGGTGCGATTTGGTGAGCAAATGCAGACCCTTTAAAGCAATAATGCATTGCACCCATTCCATGGTTCCCAACTCTCCAGGTTGAAGGGAATATTACTACAGTTATAACATGTACGGGAAACGTAGAGAATGGACACACTGTGAATACGAAAGGTTTCTAAAACTCAACGAATAGTCCCTCTCCTGGTGCTCCGGTTTGACTTTCCATCTGCTTTACTATCAATCTCCGAACTTGGAGAGACAGCCCCTTTAACCTCCTGGTTCGCACAGGTTTCCAATTTGGCAGAGGATGAAAGGGAAGAGGGAGAACCAATGAGAGAGTAGCTGTTAGGCATTTGGACGGGCACATATCACTCTAACTTCCCGACAGGAAGAAGAATTAACCAAAGTCTCAGCCACCCACCGGGAACCAGTATAGGTCCTGAACCAAAATTTTGGACTTGCGGTCAGCTCACCAAAAACGAGTTGAAAAATGGAGCTCAGGGGCACAGCAATTCACAAACTGGCCGAGTAATAAAGGACAACTATTGTCCAAAAATCTGTTCAGGGAAGGCAACGAGGCGGACTTGAAAGCGAGGCAGAATAGCAGGAAACAGATTTCAAGAGGTACGTTGGAATCGCCTTTAAAGCACAGGAAGAGGGGCCCAACTTCTACAATGATGCACTTGGCCAAAAAGGGCGTATGCGTTTTCTCCTGTACATATTCAGGAGAAAACGCATACGCCCTTTTTGGCCAATCAAGCAGGCGGGCAATGCAAATCTGCACTACAAAGAAGTATCACTTCCCACCGGTCAAAAGGGACATCCACAAAATGTGTAAAAACCAGAAAGGCAAGACAGGCCCTGGAGAACAGGGAGCCTTGTTATGCTGATGGGCGGGATGTAAATTGCCAACTGCCTCTCTGGAGGAGTGCATTGTGTTCCCTAAAACAAGTAAAGAACAGAGCTACAGAGCCAAGGGCACTTCCAGTCTAGGGAATATACCTTGGGAAAACTGAAAATCAAAAAGACAGAGCCACCCCAAAATTTAGGGCTGCACTGCTTACAAGGACCTCAACTTGGGTACACCTTAAATATCCCAGGAATTATAAAAATGGTTCAAAAAATTGTGGTACTTACGTACGATGGAATATCCCTCAGCCATGAAATCAATGTCATAAGACCAGTAGCAGCAAAATGGGTGGATTCAGGTACGATGATTCTAAGTGAAATAAGTCACAGATAAAAAGAAACTTATCATAAGATATCACTTATGAAGATCCTGTAAACATGGCTACACTTGAACTGAGTTAGGAAAGAGAACAGTGTCTCACATTTAGAAAATCCTCTTATGCCTGCTTAAGGGGGAAGGAGAGGTGGGGTGATGCATAAAACCAGATTTTGATATAAGCACAGGTACCGTTCCAAAAACCAACTCTGGAATAGACAAGACCTACACCTAACTCAGTGAAAGGGACTCAAAACCCCATATTTCCCGCAGAGGAATATATCTGACTAGTAAGAATCTTAAAACCTATGTAATGATATGTCTCCGTAAGGGAATCAAGTGTGTCTACACTGGCATAAACATGGCAGCGAGAATCAGCTCAAACCCACTATAAAAAGGAATTTCAAAAACAAAACAAAAAAACTGGGAAATTCTTTACAATTCCTTCAGGGTCTCTGATGAAACCTGGAATGACCCTATCTACAATGACAGCTGGATGTGGCATAAGGAGAGACACTTGGGACTGAGTCGATTGGTGAGATTGGGTGAGCAAATGCAGACCCATTAAAGCACAAATGCCTGGCACCCATTCCATGGGTCCCAACTCTCCAGGTTGAAGGGAATATTACTACAGCTATAACATGTACGGGAAACCTAGAGAACGGACACACTGTGAATACGAAAGGTTTCTAAAACTCAACGAATAGTCCCTCTCCTGGTGCTCCGGTTTGACTTTCCATCTGCTTTACTATCAATCTCCCAACTTGGAGAGACAGCCCCTTTAACCTCCTGGTTCGCACACGTTGCCAATTTGGCAGAGGATGAAAGGGAAGAGGGAGAACCAATGAGAGAGTAGCTGTTAGGCATTTGGACGGACACATATCACTGTAATTTCCTGGCAGGAAGAAGAATTAACCAAAGTCTCAGCCACCCACCTGGAACCAGCATAGGTCCTGAACCAAAATGTTGGACTTGCTGTCAGCTCACCAAAAACGAGTTGAAAAATGGAGCTCAGGGGCACAGCAATTCACAAACTGGCCGAGTAATAAAGGACAACTATCGTCCAAAAGTCTGTTGAGGGAAGGCAACGAGGCGGACTTGAAAGCGAGGCAGAATAGCAGGAAACAGATTACACGAGGTACATTGGAATCGCCTTTAAAGCACAGGAAGAGGGGCACAACTTCGACAATGATGCACTTGGCCAAAAAGGGCGTATGCGTTTTCTCCTGAATATATTCAGGAGAAAACGCATACGCCCTTTTTGGCCAAGCAAGCAAGCGGGCAATGCAAATCTGCACTACAAAGAAGTATCACTTCCCACCGGTCAAAAGGGACATCCACAAAATGTGTAAAAACCAGAAAGGCAAGACAGGCCCTGGAGAACAGGGAGCCTTGTTATGCTGATGGGCGGGATGTAAATTGCCAACTGCCTCTCTGGAGGAGTGCATTGTGTTCCCTAAAACAAGTAAAGAACAGAGCTACAGAGCCAAGGACATTTCCAGTCTAGGGAATATTCCTTGGGAAAACTGAAAATCAATAAGACAGAGCCACCCCAAAATTTAGGGCTGCACTGCTTACAAGGACCTCAACTTGGGTACACCTTAAATATCCCAGGAAATATAAAAATGGTTCAAAAAATTGTGGTACTTACGTACGATGGAATATCCCTCAGCCATGAAATCAATGTCATAAGACCAGTAGCAGCAAAATGGGTGGATTCAGGTACGATGATTCTAAGTGAAATAAGTCTCACAGAAAAAGAAACTTATCATAAGATATCACTTATGAAGATCCTGTAAACATGGCTACACTTGAACTGGGTTAGGAAAGAGAACAGTGTCTCACATTTAGAAAACACTCTTATGCCTGCTTAAGGGGGAAGGAGAGGTGGGGTGATGCATAAAACCAGAGTTTGATATAAGCACAGGTACCGTTCCAAAAACCAACTATGGAATAGACAAGACCTACACCTTCCTCAGTGAAAGGGACTCAAAACCCCATATTTCCCGCAGAGGAATATATCTGACTAGTAAGAATCTTAAAACCTATGGATTGATATGTCTCCGTAGGGAATCAAGTGTGTCTAGACTGGCATAAACATGGCAGCGAGAATCAGCTCAAACCCACTCTAAAAAGGAATTTCAAAAACAAAACAAAAAACCTGGGAAATTCTTTACAATTCCTTCAGGGTCTCTGATGAAACCTGGAATGACCCTATCTACAACGACAGCTGGATGTGGCATAAGGCTGGACACTTGGGACTGAGAGGATTGGTGTGATTTGGTGAGCAAATGCAGACCCTTTAAAGCAATAATGCATGGCACCCATTCCCTGGGTCCCAACTCTCCAGGTTGAAGGGAATATTACTACAGTTATAACATGTACCGGAATCCTAGAGAACGGACACACTGTGAATACAAAAGGTTTCTAAAACTCAACGAATAGTCCCTCTCCTTTGCTCCGGTTTGACTTTCCATCTGCTTTACTATCAACCTCCCAACTTGGAGAGACAGCCCCTTTAATTTCCTGGTTCGAACAGGTTTCCAATTTGGCAGAGGATGAAAGGGAAGAGGGGGAACCAATGAGAGAGTATCTGTTAGGCATTTGGACGGGCACATATCACTGTAATGTCCCGGCAGGAAGAAGAATTAACCAAAGTCTCAGCCACCCACCGGGAACCAGTATAGGTCATGAACCAAAATTTTGGACTTGCGGTCAGCTCACCAAAAACGAGTTGAAAAATGGAGCTCAGGGGCACAGCAATTCACAAACTGGCCGAGTAATAAAGGACAACTATTGTCCAAAAATCTGTTGAGGGAAGTCAACGAGGCGGACTTGAAAGCGAGGCAGAATAGCAGGAAACAGATTTCAAGAGGTACGTTGGAATCGCCTTTAAAGCACAGGAAGAGGGGCCCAACTTCGACAATGATGCACTTGGCCAAAAAGGGCGTATGCGTTTTCTCCTGAATATATTCAGGAGAAAACGCATACGCCCTTTTTGGCCAAGCAAGCAAGCGGGCAATGCAAATCTGCACTACAAAGAAGTATCACTTCCCACCGGTCAAAAGGGACATCCACAAAATGTGTAAAAACCAGAAAGGCAAGACAGGCCCTGGAGAACAGGGAGCCTTGTTATGCTGATGGGCGGGATGTAAATTGCCAACTGCCTCTCTGGAGGAGTGCATTGTGTTCCCTAAAACAAGTAAAGAACAGAGCTACAGAGCCAAGGGCACTTCCAGTCTAGGGAATATACCTTGGAAAAACTGAAAATCAATAAGACAGAGCCACCCCAAAATTTAGGGCTGCACTGCTTACAAGGACCTCAACTTGGGTACACCTTAAATATCCCAGGAAATATAAAAATGGTTCAAAAAATTGTGGTACTTACGTACGATGGAATATCCCTCAGCCATGAAATCAATGTCATAAGACCAGTAGCAGCAAAATGGGTAGATTCAGGTATGATGATTCTAAGTGAAATAAGTCACAGAGAAAAAGAAACTTATCATAAGATATCACTTATGAAGATCCTGTAAACATGGCTACACTTGAACTGAGTTAGGAAAGAGAACAGTGTCTAACATTTAGAAAACACTCTTATGCCTGCTTAAGGGGGAAGGAGAGGTGGGGTGATGCATAAAACCAGAGTTTGATATAAGCACAGGTACCGTTCCAAAAACCAACTATGGAATAGACAAGACCTACACCTTCCTCAGTGAAAGGGACTCAAAACCCCATATTTCCCGCAGAGGAATATATCTGACTAGTAAGAATCTTAAAACCTATGGATTGATATGTCTCCGTAAGGGAATCAAGTGTGTCTAGACTGGCATAAACATGGCAGCGAGAATCAGCTCAAACCCACTATAAAAAGGAATTTCAAAAACAAAACAAAAAAACTGGGAAATTCTTTACAATTCCTTCAGGGTCTCTGATGAAACCTGGAATGACCCTATCTACAACGACAGCTGGATGTGGCATAAGGCTGGACACTTGGGACTGAGAGGATTGGTGTGATTTGGTGAGCAAATGCAGACCCTTTAAAGCAATAATGCATGGCACCCATTCCATGGTTCCCAACTCTCCAGGTTGAAGGGAATATTACTACAGTTATAACATGTACGGGAAACCTAGAGAACGGACACACTGTGAATACGAAAGGTTTCTAAAACTCAACGAATAGTCCCTCTCCTGGTGCTCCGGTTTGACTTTCCATCTGCTTTACTATCAATCTCCCAACTTGGAGAGACAGCCGCTTTAACCTCCTGGTTCGCACAGGTTTCCAATTTGGCAGAGGATGAAAGGGAAGAGTACCAATGAGAGAGTAGCTGTTAGGCATTTGGACGGGCACATATCACTCTAACTTCCCGGCAGGAAGAAGAATTAACCAAAGTCTCAGCCACCCACCAGGAACCAGTATAGGTCCTGAACCAAAATTTTGGACTTGCGGTCAGCTCACCAAAAACGAGTTGAAAAATGGAGCTCAGGGGCACAGCAATTCACAAACTGGCCGAGTAATAAAGGACAACTATCGTCCAAAAATCTGTTGAGGGAAGGCAACGAGGCGGACTTGAAAGCGAGGCAGAATAGCAGGAAACAGATTTCAAGAGGTACGTTGGAATCGCCTTTAAAGCACAGGAAGAGGGGCCCAACTTCGACAATGATGCACTTGGCCAAAAAGGGCGTATGCGTTTTCTCCTGCAGGAGAAAACGCATACGCCCTTTTTGGCCAAGCAAGCAAGCGGGCAATGCAAATCTGCACTACAAAGAAGTATCACTTCCCACCGGTCAAAAGGGACATCCACAAAATGTGTAAAAACCAGAAAGGCAAGACAGGCCCTGGAGAACAGGGAGCCTTGTTATGCTGATGGGCGGGATGTAAATTGCCAACTGCCTCTCTGGAGGAGTGCATTGTGTTCCCTAAAACAAGTAAAGAACAGAGCTACAGAGCCAAGGGCACTTCCAGTCTAGGGAATATACCTTGGAAAAACTGAAAATCAATAAGATAGAGCCACCCCAAAATTTAGGGCTGCACTGCTTACAAGGACCTCAACATGGGTACACCTTAAATATCCCAGGAAATATAAAAATGGTTCAAAAAATTGTGGTACTTACGTACGATGGAATATCCCTCAGCCATGAAATCAATGTCATAAGACCAGTAGCAGCAAAATGGGTAGATTCAGGTACGATGATTCTAAGTGAAATAAGTCACAGAGAAAAAGAAACTTATCATAAGATATCACTTATGAAGATCCTGTAAACATGGCTACACTTGAACTGAGTTAGGAAAGAGAACAGTGTCTCACATTTAGAAAACACTCTTATGCCTGCTTAAGGGGGAAGGAGAGGTGGGGTGATGCATAAAACCAGAGTTTGATATAAGCACAGGTACCGTTCCAAAAACCAACTATGGAATAGACAAGACCTACACCTTCCTCAGTGAAAGGGAATCAAAACCCCATATTTCCCGCAGAGGAATATATCTGACTAGTAAGAATCTTAAAACCTATGGATTGATATGTCTCCGTAAGGGAATCAAGTGTGTCTCGACTGGTATAAACATGGCAGCGAGAATCAGCTCAAACCCACTATAAAAAGGAATTTCAAAAACAAAACAAAAAAACTGGGAAATTCTTTACAATTCCTTCAGGGTCTCTGATGAAACCTGGAATGACCCTATCTACAACGACAGCTGGATGTGGCATAAGGCTGGACACTTGGGACTGAGAGGATTGGTGCGATTTGGTGAGCAAATGCAGACCCTTTAAAGCAATAATGCATGGCACCCATTCCATGGTTCCCAACTCTCCAGGTTGAAGGGAATATTACTACAGTTATAACATGTACGGGAAACCTAGAGAACGGACACACTGTGAATACGAAAGGTTTCTAAAACTCAACGAATAGTCCCTCTCCTGGTGCTCCAGTTTGACTTTCCATCTGCTTTACTATCAATCTCCCAACTTGGAAAGACAGCCCCTTTAACCTCCTGGTTCGCACAGGTTTCCAATTTGGCAGAGGATGAAAGGGAAGAGGGAGAACCAATGAGAGAGTAGCTGTTAGGCATTTGGACGGGCACATATCACTCTAACTTCCCGACAGGAAGAAGAATTAACCAAAGTCTCAGCCACCCACCGGGAACCAGTATAGGTCCTGAACCAAAATTTGGACTTGCGGTCAGCTCACCAAAAACGAGTTGAAAAATGGAGCTCAGGGGCACAGCAATTCACAAACTGGCCGAGTAATAAAGGACAACGATCGTCCAAAAATCTGTTGAGGGAAGGCAACGAGGCGGACTTGAAAGCGAGGCAGAATAGCAGGAAACAGATTTCAAGAGGTACGTCGGAATCGCCATTAAAGCACAGGAAGAGGGGCCCAACTTCCACAATGATGCACTTGGCCAAAAAGGGCGTATGCGTTTTCTCCTGAATATATTCAGGAGAAAACGCATACGCCCTTTTTGGCCAAGCAAGCAAGCGGGCAATGCAAATCTGCACTACAAAGAAGTATCACTTCCCACCGGTCAAAAGGGACATCCACAAAATGTGTAAAAACCAGAAAGGCAAGACAGGCCCTGGAGAACAGGGAGGCTTGTTATGCTGATGGGCGGGATGTAAATTGCCAACTGCCTCTCTGGCGGAGTGCATTGTGTTCCCTAAAACAAGTAAAGAACACAGCTACAGAGCCAAGGGCACTTCCAGTCTAGGGAATATACCTTGGAAAAACTGAAAATCAATAAGACAGAGCCACCCCAAAATTTAGGGCTGCACTGCTTACAAGGACCTCAACTTGGGTACACCTTAAATATCCCAGGAAATATAAAAATGGTTCAAAAAATTGTGGTACTTACGTACGATGGAATATCCCTCAGCCATGAAATCAATGTCATAAGGCCAGTAGCAGCAAAATGGGTAGATTCAGGTACGATGATTCTAAGTGAAATAAGTCACAGAGAAAAAGAAACTTATCATAACTTATCACTTATGAAGATCCTGTAAACATGGCTACACTTGAACTGAGTTAGGAAAGAGAACAGTGTCTCACATTTAGAAAACACTCTTATGCCTGCTTAAGGGGGAAGGAGAGGTGGGGTGATGCATAAAACCAGAGTTTGATATAAGCACAGGTACCGTTCCAAAAACCAACTATGGAATAGACAAGACCTACACCTTCCTCAGTGAAAGGGACTCAAAACCCCATATTTCCCGCAGAGGAATATATCTGACTAGTAAGAATCTTAAAACCTATGGATTGATATGTCTCCGTAAGGGAATCAAGTGTGTCTCGACTGGCATAAACATGGCAGCGAGAATCAGCTCAAACCCACTATAATAATGAATTTCAAAAACAAAACAAAAAAACTGGGAAATTCTTTACAATTCCTTCAGGGTCTCTGATGAAACCTGGAATGACCCTATCTACAACGACAGCTGGATGTGGCATAAGGCTGGACACTTGGGACTGAGAGGATTGGTGTGATTTGGTGAGCAAATGCAGACCCTTTAAAGCAATAATGCATGGCACCCATTCCATGGTTCCCAACTCTCCAGGTTGAAGGGAATATTACTACAGTTATAACATGTACGGGAAACCTAGAGAACGGACACACTGTGAATACGAAAGGTTTCTAAAACTCAACGAATAGTCCCTCTCCTGGTGCTCCAGTTTGACTTTCCATCTGCTTTACTATCAATCTCCCAACTTGGAGAGACAGCCCCTTTAACCTCCTGGTTCGCACAGGTTTCCAATTTGGCAGAGGATGAAAGGGAAGAGGGAGAACCAATGAGAGAGTAGCTGTTAGGCATTTGGACGGGCACATATCACTCTAACTTCCCGGCAGGAAGAAGAATTAACCAAAGTCTCAGCCACCCACCGGGAACCAGTATAGGTCCTGAACCAAAATTTGGACTTGCGGTCAGCTCACCAAAAACGAGTTGAAAAATGGAGCTCAGGGGCACAGCAATTCACAAACTGGCCGAGTAATAAAGGACAACTATCGTCCAAAAATCTGTTGAGGGAAGGCAACGAGGCAGACTTGAAAGCGAGGCAGAATAGCAGGAAACAGATTTCAAGAGGTACGTTGGAATCGCCTTTAAAGCACAGGAAGAGGGGCCCAACTTCGACAATGATGCACTTGGCCAAAAAGGGCATATGCGCTTTCTCCTGAATATATTCAGGAGAAAACGCATACGCCCTTTTTGGCCAAACAAGCAAGCGGGCAATGCAAATCTGCACTACAAAGAAGTATCACTTCCCACCGGTCAAAAGGGACATCCACAAAATGTGTAAAAACCAGAAAGGCAAGACAGGCCCTGGAGAACAGGGAGCCTTGTTATGCTGATGGGCGGGATGTAAATTGCCAACTGCCTCTCTGGCGGAGTGCATTGTGTTCCCTAAAACAAGTAAAGAACAGAGCATCAGAGCCAAGGGCACTTCCAGTCTAGGGAATATACCTTGGAAAAACTGAAAATCAATAAGACAGAGCCACCCCAAAATTTAGGGCTGCACTGCTTACAAGGACCTCAACTTGGGTACACCTTAAATATCCCAGGAAATATAAAAATGGTTCAAAAAATTGTGGTACTTACGTACGATGGAATATCCCTCAGCCATGAAATCAATGTCATAAGACCAGTAGCAGCAAAATGGGTAGATTCAGGTACGATGATTCTAAGTGAAATAAGTCACAGAGAAAAAGAAACTTATCATAAGATATCACTTATGAAGATCCTGTAAACATGGCTACACTTGAACTGAGTTAGGAAAGAGAACAGTGTCTCACATTTAGAAAACACTCTTATGCCTGCTTAAGGGGGAAGGAGAGGTGGGGTGATGCATAAAACCAGAGTTTGATATAAGCACAGGTACCGTTCCAAAAACCAACTATGGAATAGACAAGACCTACACCTTCCTCAGTGAAAGGGACTCAAAACCCCATATTTCCCGCAGAGGAATATATCTGACTAGTAAGAATCTTAAAACCTATGGATTGATATGTCTCCGTAAGGGAATCAAGTGTGTCTAGACTGGCATAAACATGGCAGCGAGAATCAGCTCAAACCCACTATAAAAAGGAATTTCAAAAACAAAACAAAAAAACTGGGAAATTCTTTACAATTCCTTCAGGGTCTCTGATGAAACCTGGAATGACCCTATCTACAACGACAGCTGGATGTGGCATAAGGCTGGACACTTGGGACTGAGAGGATTGGTGCGATTTGGTGAGCAAATGCAGACCCTTTAAAGCAATAATGCATGGCACCCATTCCATGGTTCCCAACTCTCCAGGTTGAAGGGAATATTACTACAGTTATAACATGTACGGGAAACTTAGAGAACGGACACACTGTGAATACGAAAGGTTTCTAAAACTCAACGAATAGTCCCTCTCCTGGTGCTCCGGTTTGACTTTCCATCTGCTTTACTATCAATCTCCCAACTTGGAGAGACAGCCCCTTTAACCTCCTGGTTCGCACAGGTTTCCAATTTGGCAGAGGATGAAAGGGAAGAGGGAGAACCAATGAGAGAGTAGCTGTTAGGCATTTGGACGGGCACATAACACTCTAACTTCACGGCAGGAAGAAGAATTAACCAAAGTCTCAGCCACCCACCGGGAACCAGTATAGGTCCTGAACCAAAATTTTGGACTTGCGGTCAGCTCACCAACAACGAGTTGAAAAATGGAGCTCAGGGGCACAGCAATTCACAAACTGGCCGAGTAATAAAGGACAACTATCGTCCAAAAATCTGTTGAGGGAAGGCAACGAGGCGGACTTGAAAGCGAGGCAGAATAGCAGGAAACAGATTTCAAGAGGTACGTTGGAATCGCCTTTAAAGCACAGGAAGAGGGGCCCAACTTCGACAATGATGCACTTGGCCAAAAAGGGCGTATGTGTTTTCTCCTGAATATATTCAGGAGAAAACGCATACGCCCTTTTTGGCCAAGGAAGCAAGCGGGCAATGCAAATCTGCACTACAAAGAAGTAGCACTTCCCACCGGTCAAAAGGGACATCCACAAAATGTGTAAAAACCAGAAAGGCAAGACAGGCCCTGGAGAACAGGGAGCCTTGTTATGCTGATGGGCGGGATGTAAATTGCCAACTGCCTCTCTGGAGGAGTGCATTGTGTTCCCTAAAACAAGTAAAGAACAGAGCTACAGAGCCAAGGGCACTTCCAGTCTAGGGAATATACCTTGGGAAAACTGAAAATCAATAAGACAGAGCCACCCCAAAATTTAGGGCTGCACTGCTTACAAGGACCTCAACTTGGGTACACCTTAAATATCCCAGGAAATATAAAAATGGTTCAAAAAATTGTGGTACTTATGTACGATTTAATATCCCTCAGCCATGAAATCAATGTCATAAGACCAGTAGCAGCAAAATGGGTAGATTCAGGTATGATGATTCTAAGTGAAATAAGTCACAGAGAAAAAGAAACTTATCATAAGATATCACTTATGAAGATCCTGTAAACATGGCTACACTTGAACTGAGTTAGGAAAGAGAACAGTGTCTCACATTTAGAAAACACTCTTATGCCTGCTTAAGGGGGAAGGAGAGGTGGGGTGATGCATAAAACCAGAGTTTGATATAAGCACAGGTACCGTTCCAAAAACCAACTATGGAATAGACAAGACCTACACCTTCCTCAGTGAAAGGGAATCAAAACCCCATATTTCCCGCAGAGGAATATATCTGACTAGTAAGAATCTTAAAACCTATGGATTGATATGTCTCCGTAAGGGAATCAAGTGTGTCTAGACTGGCATAAACATGGCAGCGAGAATCAGCGCAAACCCACTATAAAAAGGAATTTCAAAAACAAAACAAAAAAACTGGGAAATTCTTTACAATTCCTTCAGGGTCTCTGATGAAACCTGGAATGACCCTATCTACAACGACAGCTGGATGTGGCATAAGGCTGGACACTTGGGACTGAGAGGATTGGTGCGATTTGGTGAGCAAATGCAGACCCTTTAAAGCAATAATGCATGGCACCCATTCCATGGTTCCCAACTCTCCAGGTTGAAGGGAATATTACTACAGTTATAACATGTACGGGAAACCTAGAGAACGGACACACTGTGAATACGAAAGGTTTCTAAAACTCAACGAATAGTCCCTCTCCTGGTGCTCCGGTTTGACTTTCCATCTGCTTTACTATCAATCTCCCAACTTGGAGAGACAGCCCCTTTAACCTCCTGGTTCGCACAGGTTTCCAATTTGGCAGAGGATGAAAGGGAAGAGGGAGAACCAATGAGAGAGTAGCTGTTAGGCATTTGGACGGGCACATATCACTCTAACTTCCCGGCAGGAAGAAGAATTAACCAAAGTCTCAGCCACCCACCAGGAACCAGTATAGGTCCTGAACCAAAATTTTGGACTTGCGGTCAGCTCACCAAAAACGAGTTGAAAAATGGAGCTCAGGGGCACAGCAATTCACAAACTGGCTGAGTAATAAAGGACAACTATCGTCCAAAAATCTGTTGAGGGAAGGCAACGAGGCGGACTTGAAAGCGAGGCAGAATAGCAGGAAACAGATTTCAAGAGGTACGTTGGAATCGCCTTTAAAGCACAGGAAGAGGGGCCCAACTTCGACAATGATGCACTTGGCCAAAAAGGGCGTATGCGTTTTCTCCTGAATATATTCAGGAGAAAACGCATACGCCCTTTTTGGCCAAGCAAGCAAGCGGGCAATGCATATCTGCACTACAAAGAAGTATCAATTCCCACCGGTCAAAGGGGACATCCACAAAATGTGTAAAAACCAGAAAGGCAAGACAGGCCCTGGAGAACAGGGAGCCTTGTTATGCTGATGGGCGGGATGTAAATTGCCAACTGCCTCTCTGGAGGAGTGCATTGTGTTCCCTAAAACAAGTAAAGAACAGAGCTACAGAGCCAAGGGCACTTCCAGTCTAGGGAATATACCTTGGAAAAACTGAAAATCAATAAGACAGAGCCACCCCAAAATTTAGGGCTGCACTGCTTACAAGGACCTCAACTTGGGTACACCTTAAATATCCCAGGAAATATAAAAATGGTTCAAAAAATTGTGGTACTTACATACGATGGAATATCCCTCAGCCATGAAATCAATGTCATAAGACCAGTAGCAGCAAAATGGGTAGATTCAGGTACGATGATTCTAAGTGAAATAAGTCACAGAGAAAAAGAAACTTATCATAAGATATCACTTATGAAGATCCTGTAAACATGGCTACACTTGAACTGAGTTAGGAAAGAGAACAGTGTCTCACATTTAGAAAACACTCTTATGCCTGCTTAAGGGGGAAGGAGAGGTGGGGTGATGCATAAAACCAGAGTTTGATATAAGCACAGGTACCGTTCCAAAAACCAACTATGGAATAGACAAGACCTACACCTTCCTCAGTGAAAGGGAATCAAAACCCCATATTTCCCGCAGAGGAATATATCTGACTAGTAAGAATCTTAAAACATATGGATTGATATGTCTCCGTAAGGGAATCAAGTGTGTCTAGACTGGCATAAACATGGCAGCGAGAATCAGCTCAAACCCACTATAAAAAGGAATTTCAAAAACAAAACAAAAAAACTGGGAAATTCTTTACAATTCCTTCAGGGTCTCTGATGAAACCTGGAATGACCCTATCTACAACGACAGCTGGATGTGGCATAAGGCTGGACACTTGGGACTGAGAGGATTGGTGCGATTTGGTGAGCAAATGCAGACCCTTTAAAGCAATAATGCATGGCACCCATTCCATGGTTCCCAACTCTCCAGGTTGAAGGGAATATTACTACAGTTATAACATGTACGGGAAACCTAGAGAACGGACACACTGTGAATACGAAAGGTTTCTAAAACTCAACGAATAGTCCCTCTCCTGGTGCTCCGGTTTGACTTTCCATCTGCTTTACTATCAATCTCCCAACTTGGAAAGACAGCCCCTTTAACCTCCTGGTTCGCACAGGTTTCCAATTTGGCAGAGGATGAAAGGGAAGAGGGAGAACCAATGAGAGAGTAGCTGTTAGGCATTTGGACGGGCACATATCACTCTAACTTCCCGGCAGGAAGAAGAATTAACCAAAGTCTCAGCCACCCACCAGGAACCAGTATAGGTCCTGAACCAAAATTTTGGACTTGCGGTCAGCTCACCAAAAACGAGTTGAAAAATGGAGCTCAGGGGCACAGCAATTCACAAACTGGCTGAGTAATAAAGGACAACTATCGTCCAAAAATCTGTTGAGGGAAGGCAACGAGGCGGACTTGAAAGCGAGGCAGAATAGCAGGAAACAGATTTCAAGAGGTACGTTGGAATCGCCTTTAAAGCACAGGAAGAGGGGCCCAACTTCGACAATGATGCACTTGGCCAAAAAGGGCGTATGCGTTTTCTCCTGAATATATTCAGGAGAAAACGCATACGCCCTTTTTGGCCAATCAAGCAAGCGGGCAATGCAAATCTGCACTACAAAGAAGTATCACTTCCCACAGGTCAAAAGGAACATCCACAAAATGTGTAAAAACCAGAAAGGCAAGACAGGCCCTGGAGAACAGGGAGCCTTGTTATGCTGATGGGCGGGATGTAAATTGCCAACTGCCTCTCTGGAGGAGTGCATTGTGTTCCCTAAAACAAGTAAAGAACAGAGCTACAGAGCCAAGGGCACTTCCAGTCTAGGGAATATACCTTGGAAAAACTGAAAATCAATAAGACAGAGCCACCCCAAAATTTAGGGCTGCACTGCTTACAAGGACCTCAACTTGGGTACACCTTAAATATCCCAGGAAATATAAAAATGGTTCAAAAAATTGTGGTACTTACGTACGATGGAATATCCCTCAGCCATGAAATCAATGTCATAAGACCAGTAGCAGCAAAATGGGTAGATTCAGATACGATGATTCTAAGTGAAATAAGTCACAGAGAAAAAGAAACTTATCATAAGATATCACTTATGAAGATCCTGTAAACATGGCTACACTTGAACTGAGTTAGGAAAGAGAGCAGTGTCTCACATTTAGAAAACACTCTTATGCCTGCTTAAGGGGGAAGGAGAGGTGGGGTGTTGCATAAAACCAGAGTTTGATATAAGCACAGGTACCGTTCCAAAAACCAACTATGGAATAGACAAGACCTACACCTTCCTCAGTGAAAGGGAATCAAAACCCCATATTTCCCGCAGAGGAATATATCTGACTAGTAAGAATCTTAAAACCTATGGATTGATATGTCTCCGTAAGGGAATCAAGTGTGTCTAGACTGGCATAAACATGGCAGCGAGAATCAGCTCAAACTCACTATAAAAAGGAATTTCAAAAACAAAACAAAAAAAACTGGGAAATTCTTTACAATTCCTTCAGGGTCTCTGATGAAACCTGGAATGACCCTATCTACAACGACAGCTGGATGTGGCATAAGGCTGGACACTTGGGACTGAGAGGATTGGTGCGATTTGGTGAGCAAATGCAGACCCTTTAAAGCAATAATGCATGGCACCCATTCCATGGTTCCCAACTCTCCAGGTTGAAGGGAATATTACTACAGTTATAACATGTACGGGAAACCTAGAGAACGGACACACTGTGAATACGAAAGGTTTCTAAAACTCAACGAATAGTCCCTCTCCTGGTGCTCCGGTTTGACTTTCCATCTGCTTTACTATCAATCTCCCAACTTGGAGAGACAGCCCCTTTAACCTCCTGGTTCGCACAGGTTTCCAATTTGGCAGAGGATGAAAGGGAAGAGGGAGAACCAATGAGAGAGTAGCTGTTAGGCATTTGGACGGGCACATATCACTCTAACTTCCTGGCAGGAAGAAGAATTAACCAAAGTCTCAGCCCCCCACCGGGAACCAGTATAGGTCCTGAACCAAAATTTTGGACTTGTGGTCAGCTCACCAAAAACGAGTTGAAAAATGGAGCTCAGGGGCACAGCAATTCACAAACTGGCTGAGTAATAAAGGACAACTATCGTCCAAAAATCTGTTGAGGGAAGGCAACGAGGCGGACTTGAAAGCGAGGCAGAATAGCAGGAAACAGATTTCAAGAGGTACGTTGGAATCACCTTTAAAGCACAGGAAGAGGGGCACAACTTCGACAATGATGCACTTGGCCAAAAATGGCGTATGCGTTTTCTCTTGAATATATTCAGGAGAAAACGCATACGCCCTTTTTGGCCAAGCAAGCAAGCGGGCAATGCATATCTGCACTACAAAGAAGTATCAATTCCCACCGGTCAAAAGGGACATCCACAAAATGTGTAAAAACCAGAAAGGCAAGACAGGCCCTGGAGAACAGGGAGCCTTGTTATGCTGATGAGCGGGATGTAAATTGCCAACTGCCTCTCTGGAGGAGTGCATTGTGTTCCCTAAAACAAGTAAAGAACAGAGCTACAGAGCCAAGGGCACTTCCTGTCTAGGTAATATACCTTGGGAAAACTGAAAATCAATAAGACAGAGCCACCCCAAAATTTAGGGCTGCACTGCTTACAAGGACCTCAACTTGGGTACACCTTAAATATCCCAGGAAATATAAAAATGGTTCAAAAAATTGTGGTACTTACGTACGATGGAATATCCCTCAGCCATGAAATCAATGTCATAAGACCAGTAGCAGCAAAATGGGTAGATTCAGGTACGATGATTCTAAGTGAAATAAGTCACAGAGAAAAAGAAACTTATCATAAGATATCACTTATGAAGATCCTGTAAACATGGCTACACTTGAACTGAGTTAGGAAAGAGAACAGTGTCTCACATTTAGAAAACACTCTTATGCCTGCTTAAGGGGGAAGGAGAGGTGGGGTGATGCATAAAACCAGAGTTTGATATAAGCACAGGTACCGTTCCAAAAACCAACTATGGAATAGACAAGACCTACACCTTCCTCAGTGAAAGGGACTCAAAACCCCATATTTCCCGCAGAGGAATATATCTGACTAGTAAGAATCTTAAAACCTATGGATTGATATGTCTCCGTAAGGGAATCAAGTGTGTCTCGACTGGGATAAATATGGCAGCGAGAATCAGCTCAAACCCACTATAAAAAGGAATTTCAAAAACAAAACAAAAAAACTGGGAAATTCTTTACAATTCCTTCAGGGTCTCTGATGAAACCTGGAATGACCCTATCTACAACGACAGCTGGATGTGGCATAAGGCTGGACACTTGGGACTGAGAGGATTGGTGCGATTTGGTGAGCAAATGCAGACCCTTTAAAGCAATAATGCATGTCACCCATTCCATGGCTCCCAACTCTCCAGGTTGAAGGGAATATTACTACAGTTATAACATGTACGGGAAACCTAGAGAACGGACACACTGTGAATACGAAAGGTTTCTAAAACTCAACGAATAGTCCCTCTCCTGGTGCTCCGGTTTGACTTTCCATCTGCTTTACTATCAATCTCCCAACTTGGAGAGACAGCCCCTTTAACCTCCTGGTTCGCACAGGTTTCCAATTTGGCAGAGGATGAAAGGGAAGAGGGAGAACCAATGAGAGAGTAGCTGTTAGGCATTTGGACGGGCACATATCACTCTAACTTCACGGCAGGAAGAAGAATTAACCAAAGTCTCAGCCACCCACCGGGAACCAGTATAGGTCCTGAACCAAAATTTTGGACTTGCGGTCAGCTCACCAACAACGAGTTGAAAAATGGAGCTCAGGGGCACAGCAATTCACAAACTGGCCGAGTAATAAAGGACAACTATCGTCCAAAAATCTGTTGAGGGAAGGCAACGAGGCGGACTTGAAAGCGAGGCAGAATAGCAGGAAACAGATTTCAAGAGGTACGTTGGAATCGCCTTTAAAGCACAGGAAGAGGGTCCAAACTTCGACAATGATGCACTTGGCCAAAAAGGGTGTATGCGTTTTCTCCTGAATATATCCAGGAGAAAACGCATACGCACTTTTGAACCAAGCAAGCAAGCGGGCAATGCAAATCTGCACTACAAAGGAGTATCACTTCCCACCGGTCAAAAGGGACATCCACAAAATGTGTAAAAACCAGAAAGGCAAGACAGGCCCTGGAGAACAGGGAGCCTTGTTATGCTGATGGGCGGGATGTAAATTGCCAACTGCCTCTCTGGAGGAGTGCATTGTGTTCCTTAAAACAAGTAAAGAACAGAGCTACAGAGCCAAGGGCACTTCCAGTCTAGGGAATATACCTTGGAAAAACTGAAAATCAATAAGACAGAGCCACCCCAAAATTTAGGGCTGCACTGCTTACAAGGACCTCAACTTGGGTACACCTTAAATATCCCAGGAAATATAAAAATGGTTCAAAAAATTGTGGTACTTACGTACGATGGAATATCCCTCAGCCATGAAATCAATGTCATAAGACCAGTAGCAGCAAAATGGGTAGATTCAGGTACGATGCTTCTAAGTGAAATAAGTCACAGAGAAAAAGAAACTTATCATAAGATATCACTTATGAAGATCCTGTAAACATGGCTACACTTGAACTGAGTTAGGAAAGAGAACAGTGTCTCACATTTAGAAAAAACTCTTATGCCTGCTTAAGGGGGAAGGAGAGGTGGGGTGATGCATAAAACCAGAGTTTGATATAAGCACAGGTACCGTTCCAAAAACCAACTATGGAATAGACAAGACCTACACCTTCCTCAGTGAAAGGGACTCAAAACCCCATATTTCCCGCAGAGGAATATATCTGACTAGTAAGAATCTTAAAACCTATGGATTGATATGTCTCCGTAAGGGAATCAAGTGTGTCTAGACTGGCATAAACATGGCAGCGAGAATCAGCTCAAACCCACTATAAAAAGGAATTTCAAAAACAAAACAAAAAAACTGGGAAATTCTTTACAATTCCTTCAGGGTCTCTGATGAAACCTGGAATGACCCTATCTACAACGACAGCTGGATGTGGCATAAGGCTGGACACTTGGGACTGAGAGGATTGGTGCGATTTGGTGAGCAAATGCAGACCCTTTAAAGCAATAATGCATGGCACCCATTCCATGGTTCCCAACTCTCCAGGTTGAAGGGAATATTACTACAGTTATAACATGTACGGGAAACCTAGAGAACGGACACACTGTGAATACGAAAGGTTTCTAAAACTCAACGAATAGTCCCTCTCCTGGTGCTCCAGTTTGACTTTCCATCTGCTTTACTATCAATCTCCCAACTTGGAGAGACAGCCCCTTTAACCTCCTGGTTCGCACAGGTTTCCAATTTGGCAGAGGATGAAAGGGAAGAGGGAGAACCAATGAGAGAGTAGCTGTTAGGCATTTGGATGGGCACATATCACTCTAACTTCACGGCAGGAAGAAGAATTAACCAAAGTCTCAGCCACCCACCGGGAACCAGTATAGGTCCTGAACCAAAATTTTGGACTTGCGGTCAGCTCACCAACAACGAGTTGAAAAATGGAGCTCAGGGGCACAGCAATTCACAAACTGGCCGAGTAATAAAGGACAACTATCGTCCAAAAATCTGTTGAGGGAAGGCAACGAGGCAGACTTGAAAGCGAGGCAGAATAGCAGGAAACAGATTTCAAGAGGTACGTTGGAATCGCCTTTAAAGCACAGGAAGAGGGGCACAACTTCGACAATGATGCACTTGGCCAAAAAGGGCGTATGCGTTTTCTCCTGAATATATTCAGGAGAAAACGCATACGCCCTTTTTGGCCAAGCAAGCAAGCGGGCAATGCAAATCTGCACTACAAAGAAGTATCACTTCCCACCGGTCAAAAGGGACATCCACAAAATGTGTAAAAACCAGAAAGGCAAGACAGGCCCTGGAGAACAGGGAGCCTTGTTATGCTGATGGGCGGGATGTAAATTGCCAACTGCCTCTCTGGAGGAGTGCATTGTGTTCCCTAAAACAAGTAAAGAACAGAGCTACAGAGCCAAGGGCACTTCCAGTCTAGGGAATATACCTTGGGAAAACTGAAAATCAATAAGACAGAGCCACCCCAAAATTTAGGGCTGCACTGCTTACAAGGACCTCAACTTGGGTACACCTTAAATATCCCAGGAAATATAAAAATGGTTCAAAAAATTGTGGTACTTACGTACGATGGAATATCCCTCAGCCATGAAATCAATGTCATAAGACCAGTAGCAGCAAAATGGGTAGATTCAGGTACGATGATTCTAAGTGAAATAAGTCACAGAGAAAAAGAAACTTATCATAAGATATCACTTATGAAGATCCTGTAAACATGGCTACACTTGAACTGAGTTAGGAAAGAGAACAGTGTCTCACATTTAGAAAACACTCTTATGCCTGCTTAAGGGGGAAGGAGAGGTGGGGTGATGCATAAAACCAGAGTTTGATATAAGCACAGGTACCGTTCCAAAAACCAACTATGGAATAGACAAGACCTACACCTTCCTCAGTGAAAGGGACTCAAAACCCCATATTTCCCGCAGAGGAATATATCTGACTAGTAAGAATCTTAAAACCTATGGATTGATATGTCTCCGTAAGGGAATCAAGTGTGTCTCGACTGGGATAAATATGGCAGCGAGAATCAGCTCAAACCCACTATAAAAAGGAATTTCAAAAACAAAACAAAAAAACTGGGAAATTCTTTACAATTCCTTCAGGGTCTCTGATGAAACCTGGAATGACCCTATCTACAACGACAGCTGGATGTGGCATAAGGCTGGACACTTGGGACTGAGAGGATTGGTGCGATTTGGTGAGCAAATGCAGACCCTTTAAAGCAATAATGCATGGCACCCATTCCATGGCTCCCAACTCTCCAGGTTGAAGGGAATATTACTACAGTTATAACATGTACGGGAAACCTAGAGAACGGACACACTGTGAATACGAAAGGTTTCTAAAACTCAACGAATAGTCCCTCTCCTGGTGCTCCGGTTTGACTTTCCATCTGCTTTACTATCAATCTCCCAACTTGGAGAGACAGCCCCTTTAACCTCCTGGTTCGCACAGGTTTCCAATTTGGCAGAGGATGAAAGGGAAGAGGGAGAACCAATGAGAGAGTAGCTGTTAGGCATTTGGACGGGCACATATCACTCTAACTTCACGGCAGGAAGAAGAATTAACCAAAGTCTCAGCCACCCACCGGGAACCAGTATAGGTCCTGAACCAAAATTTTGGACTTGCGGTCAGCTCACCAACAACGAGTTGAAAAATGGAGCTCAGGGGCACAGCAATTCACAAACTGGCCGAGTAATAAAGGACAACTATCGTCCAAAAATCTGTTGAGGGAAGGCAACGAGGCGGACTTGAAAGCGAGGCAGAATAGCAGGAAACAGATTTCAAGAGGTACGTTGGAATCGCCTTTAAAGCACAGGAAGAGGGTCCAAACTTCGACAATGATGCACTTGGCCAAAAAGGGTGTATGCGTTTTCTCCTGAATATATCCAGGAGAAAACGCATACGCACTTTTGAACCAAGCAAGCAAGCGGGCAATGCAAATCTGCACTACAAAGAAGTATCACTTCCCACCGGTCAAAAGGGACATCCACAAAATGTGTAAAAACCAGAAAGGCAAGACAGGCCCTGGAGAACAGGGAGCCTTGTTATGCTGATGGGCGGGATGTAAATTGCCAACTGCCTCTCTGGAGGAGTGCATTGTGTTCCCTAAAACAAGTAAAGAACAGAGCTACAGAGCCAAGGGCACTTCCAGTCTAGGGAATATACCTTGGAAAAACTGAAAATCAATAAGACAGAGCCACCCCAAAATTTAGGGCTGCACTGCTTACAAGGACCTCAACTTGGGTACACCTTAAATATCCCAGGAAATATAAAAATGGTTCAAAAAATTGTGGTACTTACGTACGATGGAATATCCCTCAGCCATGAAATCAATGTCATAAGACCAGTAGCAGCAAAATGGGTAGATTCAGGTACGATGATTCTAAGTGAAATAAGTCACAGAGAAAAAGAAACTTATCATAAGATATCACTTATGAAGATCCTGTAAACATGGCTACACTTGAACTGAGTTAGGAAAGAGAACAGTGTCTCACATTTAGAAAAAACTCTTATGCCTGCTTAAGGGGGAAGGAGAGGTGGGGTGATGCATAAAACCAGAGTTTGATATAAGCACAGGTACCGTTCCAAAAACCAACTATGGAATAGACAAGACCTACACCTTCCTCAGTGAAAGGGACTCAAAACCCCATATTTCCCGCAGAGGAATATATCTGACTAGTAAGAATCTTAAAACCTATGGATTGATATGTCTCCGTAAGGGAATCAAGTGTGTCTAGACTGGCATAAACATGGCAGCGAGAATCAGCTCAAACCCACTATAAAAAGGAATTTCAAAAACAAAACAAAAAAACTGGGAAATTCTTTACAATTCCTTCAGGGTCTCTGATGAAACCTGGAATGACCCTATCTACAACGACAGCTGGATGTGGCATAAGGCTGGACACTTGGGACTGAGAGGATTGGTGCGATTTGGTGAGCAAATGCAGACCCTTTAAAGCAATAATGCATGGCACCCATTCCATGGTTCCCAACTCTCCAGGTTGAAGGGAATATTACTACAGTTATAACATGTACGGGAAACCTAGAGAACGGACACACTGTGAATACGAAAGGTTTCTAAAACTCAACGAATAGTCCCTCTCCTGGTGCTCCAGTTTGACTTTCCATCTGCTTTACTATCAATCTCCCAACTTGGAGAGACAGCCCCTTTAACCTCCTGGTTCGCACAGGTTTCCAATTTGGCAGAGGATGAAAGGGAAGAGGGAGAACCAATGAGAGAGTAGCTGTTAGGCATTTGGATGGGCACATATCACTCTAACTTCACGGCAGGAAGAAGAATTAACCAAAGTCTCAGCCACCCACCGGGAACCAGTATAGGTCCTGAACCAAAATTTTGGACTTGCGGTCAGCTCACCAACAACGAGTTGAAAAATGGAGCTCAGGGGCACAGCAATTCACAAACTGGCCGAGTAATAAAGGACAACTATCGTCCAAAAATCTGTTGAGGGAAGGCAACGAGGCAGACTTGAAAGCGAGGCAGAATAGCAGGAAACAGATTTCAAGAGGTACGTTGGAATCGCCTTTAAAGCACAGGAAGAGGGGCACAACTTCGACAATGATGCACTTGGCCAAAAAGGGCGTATGCGTTTTCTCCTGAATATATTCAGGAGAAAACGCATACGCCCTTTTTGGCCAAGCAAGCAAGCGGGCAATGCAAATCTGCACTACAAAGAAGTATCACTTCCCACCGGTCAAAAGGGACATCCACAAAATGTGTAAAAACCAGAAAGGCAAGACAGGCCCTGGAGAACAGGGAGCCTTGTTATGCTGATGGGCGGGATGTAAATTGCCAACTGCCTCTCTGGAGGAGTGCATTGTGTTCCCTAAAACAAGTAAAGAACAGAGCTACAGAGCCAAGGGCACTTCCAGTCTAGGGAATATACCTTGGGAAAACTGAAAATCAATAAGACAGAGCCACCCCAAAATTTAGGGCTGCACTGCTTACAAGGACCTCAACTTGGGTACACCTTAAATATCCCAGGAAATATAAAAATGGTTCAAAAAATTGTGGTACTTATGTACGATTTCATATCCCTCAGCCATGAAATCAATGTCATAAGACCAGTAGCAGCAAAATGGGTAGATTCAGGTATGATGATTCTAAGTGAAATAAGTCACAGAGAAAAAGAAACTTATCATAAGATATCACTTATGAAGATCCTGTAAACATGGCTACACTTGAACTGAGTTAGGAAAGAGAACAGTGTCTCACATTTAGAAAACACTCTTATGCCTGCTTAAGGGGGAAGGAGAGGTGGGGTGATGCATAAAACCAGAGTTTGATATAAGCACAGGTACCGTTCCAAAAACCAACTATGGAATAGACAAGACCTACACCTTCCTCAGTGAAAGGGACTCAAAACCCCATATTTCCCGCAGAGGAATATATCTGACTAGTAAGAATCTTAAAACCTATGGATTGATATGTCTCCGTAAGGGAATCAAGTGTGTCTCGACTGGCATAAACATGGCAGCGAGAATCAGCTCAAACCCACTATAAAAAGGAATTTCAAAAACAAAACAAAAAAAACTGGGAAATTCTTTACAATTCCTTCAGGGTCTCTGATGAAACCTGGAATGACCCTATCTACAACGACAGCTGGATGTGGCATAAGGCTGGACACTTGGGACTGAGAGGATTGGTGCGATTTGGTGAGCAAATGCAGACCCTTTAAAGCAATAATGCATGGCACCCATTCCATGGTTCCCAACTCTCCAGGTTGAAGGGAATATTACTACAGTTATAACATGTACGGGAAACCTAGAGAACGGACACACTGTGAATACGAAAGGTTTCTAAAACTCAACGAATAGTCCCTCTCCTGGTGCTCCGGTTTGACTTTCCATCTGCTTTACTATCAATCTCCCAACTTGGAGAGCCAGCCCCTTTAACCTCCTGGTTCGCACAGGTTTCCAATTTGGCAGAGGATGAAAGGGAAGAGGGAGAACCAATGAGAGAGTAGCTGTTAGGCATTTGGACGGGCACATATCACTCTAACTTCCCGGCAGGAAGAAGAATTAACCAAAGTCTCAGCCACCCACCGGGAACCAGTATAGGTCCTGAACCAAAATTTTGGACTTGCGGTCAGCTCACCAAAAACGAGTTGAAAAATGGAGCTCAGGGGCACAGCAATTCACAAACTGGCCGAGTAATAAAGGACAACTATCGTCCAAAAATCTGTTGAGGGAAGGCAACCAGGCAGACTTGAAAGTGAGGCAGAATAGCAGGAAACAGATTTCAAGAGGTACGTTGGAATCACCTTTAAAGCACAGGAAGAGGGGCCCAACTTCGACAATGATGCACTTGGCCAAAAAGGGCGTATGCGTTTTCTCCTGAATATATTCAGGAGAAAACGCATACGCCCTTTTTGGCCAAGCAAGCAAGCGGGCAATGCAAATCTGCACTACAAAGAAGTATCACTTCCCACCGGTCAAAAGGGACATCCACAAAATGTGTAAAAACCAGAAAGGCAAGACAGGCCCTGGAGAACAGGGAGCCTTGTTATGCTGATGGGCGGGATGTAAATTGCCAACTGCCTCTCTGGAGGAGTGCATTGTGTTCCCTAAAACAAGTAAAGAACAGAGCTACAGAGCCAAGGGCACTTCCAGTCTAGGGAATATACCTTGGAAAAACTGAAAATCAATAATACAGAGCCACCCCAAAATTTAGGGCTGCACTGCTTACAAGGACCTCAACTTGGGTACACCATAAATCTCCCAGGAAATATAAAAATGTTTCAAAAAATTGTGGTACTTACGTACGATGGAATATCCCTCAGCCATGAAATCAATGTCATAAGACCAGTAGCAGCAAAATGGGTAGATTCAGGTACGATGATTCTAAGTGAAATAAGTCACAGAGAAAAAGAAACTTATCATAAGATATCACTTATGAAGATCCTGTAAACATGGCTACACTTGAACTGAGTTAGGAAAGAGAACAGTGTCTCACATTTAGAAAACACTCTTATGCCTGCTTAAGGGGGAAGGAGAGGTGGGGTGATGCATAAAACCAGAGTTTGATATAAGCACAGGTACCGTTCCAAAAACCAACTATGGAATAGACAAGACCAACACCTTCCTCAGTGAAAGGGAATCAAAACCCCATATTTCCCGCAGAAGAATGTATCTGACTAGTAAGAATCTTAAAACCTATGGATTGATATGTCTCCGTAAGGGAATCAAGTGTGTCTAGACTGGCATAAACATGGCAGCGAGAATCAGCTCAAACCCACTATAAAAAGGAATTTCAAAAACAAAACAAAAAAACTGGGAAATTCTTTACAATTCCTTCAGGGTCTCTGATGAAACCTGGAATGACCCTATCTACAACGACAGCTGGATGTGGCATAAGGCTGGACACTTGGGACTGAGAGGATTGGTGCGATTTGGTGAGCAAATGCAGACCCTTTAAAGCAATAATGCATGGCACCCATTCCATGGTTCCCAACTCTCCAGGTTGAAGGGAATATTACTACAGTTATAACATGTACGGGAAACCTAGGGAACGGACACACTGTGAATACGAAAGGTTTCTAAAACTCAACGAATAGTCCCTCTCCTGGTGCTCCGGTTTGACTTTCCATCTGCTTTACTATCAATCTCCCAACTTGGAGAGACAGCCCCTTTAACCTCCTGGTTCGCACAGGTTTCCAATTTGGCAGAGGATGAAAGGGAAGAGGGAGAACCAATGAGAGATTAGCTGTTAGGCATTTGGATGGGCACATATCACTCTAACTTCCCGGCAGGAAGAAGAATTAACCAAAGTCTCAGCCACCCACCGGGAACCAGTATAGGTCCTGAACCAAAATTTTGGACTTGCGGTCAGCTCACCAAAAACGAGTTGAAAAATGGAGCTCAGGGGCACAGCAATTCACAAACTGGCCGAGTAATAAAGGACAACTATCGTCCAAAAATCTGTTGAGGGAAGGCAACCAGGCGGACTTGAAAGCGAGGCAGAATAGCAGGAAACAGATTTCAAGAGGTACGTTGGAATCACCTTTAAAGCACAGGAAGAGGGGCACAACTTCGACAATGATGCACTTGGCCAAAAAGGGCGTATGCGTTTTCTCCTGAATATATTCAGGAGAAAACGCATACGCCCTTTTTGGCCAAGCAAGCAAGCGGGCAATGCATATCTGCACTACAAAGAAGTATCACTTCCCACCGGTCAAAAGGGACATCCACAAAATGTGTAAAAACCAGAAAGGCAAGACAGGCCCTGGAGAACAGGGAGCCTTGTTATGCTGATGGGCGGGATGTAAATTGCCAACTGCCTCTCTGGAGGAGTGCATTGTGTTCCCTAAAACAAGTAAAGAACAGAGCTACAGAGCCAAGGGCACTTCCTGTCTAGGGAATATACCTTGGGAAAACTGAAAATCAATAAGACAGAGCCACCCCAAAATTTAGGGCTGCACTGCTTACAAGGACCTCAACTTGGGTACACCTTAAATATCCCAGGAAATATAAAAATGGTTCAAAAAATTGTGGTACTTACGTACGATGGAATATCCCTCAGCCATGAAATCAATGTCATAAGACCAGTAGCAGCAAAATGGGTAGATTCAGGTACGATGATTCTAAGTGAAATAAGTCACAGAGAAAAAGAAACTTATCATAAGATATCACTTATGAAGATCCTGTAAACATGGCTACACTTGAACTGAGTTAGGAAAGAGAACAGTGTCTCACATTTAGAAAACACTCTTATGCCTGCTTAAGGGGGAAGGGGAGGTGGGGTGATGCATAAAACCAGAGTTTGATATAAGCACAGGTACCGTTCCAAAAACCAACTATGGAATAGACAAGACCTACACCTTCCTCAGTGAAAGGGAATCAAAACCCCATATTTCCCGCAGAGGAATATATCTGACTAGTAAGAATCTTAAAACCTATGGATTGATATGTCTCCGTAAGGGAATCAAGTGTGTCTAGACTGGCATAAACATGGCAGCGAGAATCAGCTCAAACCCACTATAAAAAGGAATTTCAAAAACAAAACAAAAAAACTGGGAAATTCTTTACAATTCCTTCAGGGTCTCTGATGAAACCTGGAATGACCCTATCTACAACGACAGCTGGATGTGGCATAAGGCTGGACACTTGGGACTGAGAGGATTGGTGCGATTTGGTGAGCAAATGCAGACCCTTTAAAGCAATAATGCATGGCACCCATTCCATGGTTCCCAACTCTCCAGGTTGAAGGGAATATTACTACAGTTATAACATGTACGGGAAACCTAGAGAACGGACACACTGTGAATACGAAAGGTTTCTAAAACTCAACGAATAGTCCCTCTCCTGGTGCTCCGGTTTGACTTTCCATCTGCTTTACTATCAATCTCCCAACTTGGAGAGACAGCCCCTTTAACCTCCTGGTTCGCACAGGTTTCCAATTTGGCAGAGGATGAAAGGGAAGAGGGAGAACCAATGAGAGAGTAGCTGTTAGGCATTTGGATGGGCACATATCACTCTAACTTCCCGGCAGGAAGAAGAATTAACCAAAGTCTCAGCCACCCACCGGGAACCAGTATAGGTCCTGAACCAAAATTTTGGACTTGCGGTCAGCTCACCAAAAACGAGTTGAAAAATGGAGCTCAGGGGCACAGCAATTCACAAACTGGCCGAGTAATAAAGGACAACTATCGTCCAAAAATCTGTTGAGGGAAGGCAACCAGGCGGACTTGAAAGCGAGGCAGAATAGCAGGAAACAGATTTCAAGAGGTACGTTGGAATCACCTTTAAAGCACAGGAAGAGGGGCACAACTTCGACAATGATGCACTTGGCCAAAAAGGGCGTATGCGTTTTCTCCTGAATATATTCAGGAGAAAACGCATACGCCCTTTTTGGCCAAGCAAGCAAGCGGGCAATGCATATCTGCACTACAAAGAAGTATCACTTCCCACCGGTCAAAAGGGACATCCACAAAATGTGTAAAAACCAGAAAGGCAAGACAGGCCCTGGAGAACAGGGAGCCTTGTTATGCTGATGGGCGGGATGTAAATTGCCAACTGCCTCTCTGGAGGAGTGCATTGTGTTCCCTAAAACAAGTAAAGAACAGAGCTACAGAGCCAAGGGCACTTCCAGTCTAGGGAATATACCTTGGAAAAACTGAAAATCAATAAGACAGAGCCACCCCAAAATTTAGGGCTGCACTGCTTACAAGGACCTCAACTTGGGTACACCTTAAATATCCCAGGAAATATAAAAATGGTTCAAAAAATTGTGGTACTTACGTACGATGGAATATCCCTCAGCCATGAAATCAATGTCATAAGACCAGTAGCAGCAAAATGGGTAGATTCAGGTACGATGATTCTAAGTGAAATAAGTCACAGAGAAAAAGAAACTTATCATAAGATATCACTTATGAAGATCCTGTAAACATGGCTACACTTGAACTGAGTTAGGAAAGAGAACAGTGTCTCACATTTAGAAAAAACTCTTATGCCTGCTTAAGGGGGAAGGAGAGGTGGGGTGATGCATAAAACCAGAGTTTGATATAAGCACAGGTACCGTTCCAAAAACCAACTATGGAATAGACAAGACCTACACCTTCCTCAGTGAAAGGGACTCAAAACCCCATATTTCCCGCAGAGGAATATATCTGACTAGTAAGAATCTTAAAACCTATGGATTGATATGTCTCCGTAAGGGAATCAAGTGTGTCTCGACTGGCATAAACATGGCAGCGAGAATCAGCTCAAACCCACTATAAAAAGGAATTTCAAAAACAAAACAAAAAAACTGGGAAATTCTTTACAATTCCTTCAGGGTCTCTGATGAAACCTGGAATGACCCTATCTACAACGACAGCTGGATGTGGCATAAGGCTGGACACTTGGGACTGAGAGGATTGGTGCGATTTGGTGAGCAAATGCAGACCCTTTAAAGCAATAATGCATGTCACCCATTCCATGGCTCCCAACTCTCCAGGTTGAAGGGAATATTACTACAGTTATAACATGTACGGGAAACCTAGAGAACGGACACACTGTGAATACGAAAGGTTTCTAAAACTCAACGAATAGTCCCTCTCCTGGTGCTCCGGTTTGACTTTCCATCTGCTTTACTATCAATCTCCCAACTTGGAGAGACAGCCCCTTTAACCTCCTGGTTCGCACAGGTTTCCAATTTGGCAGAGGATGAAAGGGAAGAGGGAGAACCAATGAGAGAGTAGCTGTTAGGCATTTGGACGGGCACATATCACTCTAACTTCACGGCAGGAAGAAGAATTAACCAAAGTCTCAGCCACCCACCGGGAACCAGTATAGGTCCTGAACCAAAATTTTGGACTTGCGGTCAGCTCACCAACAACGAGTTGAAAAATGGAGCTCAGGGGCACAGCAATTCACAAACTGGCCGAGTAATAAAGGACAACTATCGTCCAAAAATCTGTTGAGGGAAGGCAACGAGGCGGACTTGAAAGCGAGGCAGAATAGCAGGAAACAGATTTCAAGAGGTACGTTGGAATCGCCTTTAAAGCACAGGAAGAGGGTCCAAACTTCGACAATGATGCACTTGGCCAAAAAGGGTGTATGCGTTTTCTCCTGAATATATCCAGGAGAAAACGCATACGCACTTTTGAACCAAGCAAGCAAGCGGGCAATGCAAATCTGCACTACAAAGAAGTATCACTTCCCACCGGTCAAAAGGGACATCCACAAAATGTGTAAAAACCAGAAAGGCAAGACAGGCCCTGGAGAACAGGGAGCCTTGTTATGCTGATGGGCGGGATGTAAATTGCCAACTGCCTCTCTGGAGGAGTGCATTGTGTTCCCTAAAACAAGTAAAGAACAGAGCTACAGAGCCAAGGGCACTTCCAGTCTAGGGAATATACCTTGGAAAAACTGAAAATCAATAAGACAGAGCCACCCCAAAATTTAGGGCTGCACTGCTTACAAGGACCTCAACTTGGGTACACCTTAAATATCCCAGGAAATATAAAAATGGTTCAAAAAATTGTGGTACTTACGTACGATGGAATATCCCTCAGCCATGAAATCAATGTCATAAGACCAGTAGCAGCAAAATGGGTAGATTCAGGTACGATGATTCTAAGTGAAATAAGTCACAGAGAAAAAGAAACTTATCATAAGATATCACTTATGAAGATCCTGTAAACATGGCTACACTTGAACTGAGTTAGGAAAGAGAACAGTGTCTCACATTTAGAAAAAACTCTTATGCCTGCTTAAGGGGGAAGGAGAGGTGGGGTGATGCATAAAACCAGAGTTTGATATAAGCACAGGTACCGTTCCAAAAACCAACTATGGAATAGACAAGACCTACACCTTCCTCAGTGAAAGGGACTCAAAACCCCATATTTCCCGCAGAGGAATATATCTGACTAGTAAGAATCTTAAAACCTATGGATTGATATGTCTCCGTAAGGGAATCAAGTGTGTCTAGACTGGCATAAACATGGCAGCGAGAATCAGCTCAAACCCACTATAAAAAGGAATTTCAAAAACAAAACAAAAAAACTGGGAAATTCTTTACAATTCCTTCAGGGTCTCTGATGAAACCTGGAATGACCCTATCTACAACGACAGCTGGATGTGGCATAAGGCTGGACACTTGGGACTGAGAGGATTGGTGCGATTTGGTGAGCAAATGCAGACCCTTTAAAGCAATAATGCATGGCACCCATTCCATGGTTCCCAACTCTCCAGGTTGAAGGGAATATTACTACAGTTATAACATGTACGGGAAACCTAGAGAACGGACACACTGTGAATACGAAAGGTTTCTAAAACTCAACGAATAGTCCCTCTCCTGGTGCTCCAGTTTGACTTTCCATCTGCTTTACTATCAATCTCCCAACTTGGAGAGACAGCCCCTTTAACCTCCTGGTTCGCACAGGTTTCCAATTTGGCAGAGGATGAAAGGGAAGAGGGAGAACCAATGAGAGAGTAGCTGTTAGGCATTTGGATGGGCACATATCACTCTAACTTCACGGCAGGAAGAAGAATTAACCAAAGTCTCAGCCACCCACCGGGAACCAGTATAGGTCCTGAACCAAAATTTTGGACTTGCGGTCAGCTCACCAACAACGAGTTGAAAAATGGAGCTCAGGGGCACAGCAATTCACAAACTGGCCGAGTAATAAAGGACAACTATCGTCCAAAAATCTGTTGAGGGAAGGCAACGAGGCAGACTTGAAAGCGAGGCAGAATAGCAGGAAACAGATTTCAAGAGGTACGTTGGAATCGCCTTTAAAGCACAGGAAGAGGGGCACAACTTCGACAATGATGCACTTGGCCAAAAAGGGCGTATGCGTTTTCTCCTGAATATATTCAGGAGAAAACGCATACGCCCTTTTTGGCCAAGCAAGCAAGCGGGCAATGCAAATCTGCACTACAAAGAAGTATCACTTCCCACCGGTCAAAAGGGACATCCACAAAATGTGTAAAAACCAGAAAGGCAAGACAGGCCCTGGAGAACAGGGAGCCTTGTTATGCTGATGGGCGGGATGTAAATTGCCAACTGCCTCTCTGGAGGAGTGCATTGTGTTCCCTAAAACAAGTAAAGAACAGAGCTACAGAGCCAAGGGCACTTCCAGTCTAGGGAATATACCTTGGGAAAACTGAAAATCAATAAGACAGAGCCACCCCAAAATTTAGGGCTGCACTGCTTACAAGGACCTCAACTTGGGTACACCTTAAATATCCCAGGAAATATAAAAATGGTTCAAAAAATTGTGGTACTTACGTACGATGGAATATCCCTCAGCCATGAAATCAATGTCATAAGACCAGTAGCAGCAAAATGGGTAGATTCAGGTACGATGATTCTAAGTGAAATAAGTCACAGAGAAAAAGAAACTTATCATAAGATATCACTTATGAAGATCCTGTAAACATGGCTACACTTGAACTGAGTTAGGAAAGAGAACAGTGTCTCACATTTAGAAAACACTCTTATGCCTGCTTAAGGGGGAAGGAGAGGTGGGGTGATGCATAAAACCAGAGTTTGATATAAGCACAGGTACCGTTCCAAAAACCAACTATGGAATAGACAAGACCTACACCTTCCTCAGTGAAAGGGACTCAAAACCCCATATTTCCCGCAGAGGAATATATCTGACTAGTAAGAATCTTAAAACCTATGGATTGATATGTCTCCGTAAGGGAATCAAGTGTGTCTCGACTGGGATAAATATGGCAGCGAGAATCAGCTCAAACCCACTATAAAAAGGAATTTCAAAAACAAAACAAAAAAACTGGGAAATTCTTTACAATTCCTTCAGGGTCTCTGATGAAACCTGGAATGACCCTATCTACAACGACAGCTGGATGTGGCATAAGGCTGGACACTTGGGACTGAGAGGATTGGTGCGATTTGGTGAGCAAATGCAGACCCTTTAAAGCAATAATGCATGGCACCCATTCCATGGCTCCCAACTCTCCAGGTTGAAGGGAATATTACTACAGTTATAACATGTACGGGAAACCTAGAGAACGGACACACTGTGAATACGAAAGGTTTCTAAAACTCAACGAATAGTCCCTCTCCTGGTGCTCCGGTTTGACTTTCCATCTGCTTTACTATCAATCTCCCAACTTGGAGAGACAGCCCCTTTAACCTCCTGGTTCGCACAGGTTTCCAATTTGGCAGAGGATGAAAGGGAAGAGGGAGAACCAATGAGAGAGTAGCTGTTAGGCATTTGGACGGGCACATATCACTCTAACTTCACGGCAGGAAGAAGAATTAACCAAAGTCTCAGCCACCCACCGGGAACCAGTATAGGTCCTGAACCAAAATTTTGGACTTGCGGTCAGCTCACCAACAACGAGTTGAAAAATGGAGCTCAGGGGCACAGCAATTCACAAACTGGCCGAGTAATAAAGGACAACTATCGTCCAAAAATCTGTTGAGGGAAGGCAACGAGGCGGACTTGAAAGCGAGGCAGAATAGCAGGAAACAGATTTCAAGAGGTACGTTGGAATCGCCTTTAAAGCACAGGAAGAGGGTCCAAACTTCGACAATGATGCACTTGGCCAAAAAGGGTGTATGCGTTTTCTCCTGAATATATCCAGGAGAAAACGCATACGCACTTTTGAACCAAGCAAGCAAGCGGGCAATGCAAATCTGCACTACAAAGAAGTATCACTTCCCACCGGTCAAAAGGGACATCCACAAAATGTGTAAAAACCAGAAAGGCAAGACAGGCCCTGGAGAACAGGGAGCCTTGTTATGCTGATGGGCGGGATGTAAATTGCCAACTGCCTCTCTGGAGGAGTGCATTGTGTTCCCTAAAACAAGTAAAGAACAGAGCTACAGAGCCAAGGGCACTTCCAGTCTAGGGAATATACCTTGGAAAAACTGAAAATCAATAAGACAGAGCCACCCCAAAATTTAGGGCTGCACTGCTTACAAGGACCTCAACTTGGGTACACCTTAAATATCCCAGGAAATATAAAAATGGTTCAAAAAATTGTGGTACTTACGTACGATGGAATATCCCTCAGCCATGAAATCAATGTCATAAGACCAGTAGCAGCAAAATGGGTAGATTCAGGTACGATGATTCTAAGTGAAATAAGTCACAGAGAAAAAGAAACTTATCATAAGATATCACTTATGAAGATCCTGTAAACATGGCTACACTTGAACTGAGTTAGGAAAGAGAACAGTGTCTCACATTTAGAAAAAACTCTTATGCCTGCTTAAGGGGGAAGGAGAGGTGGGGTGATGCATAAAACCAGAGTTTGATATAAGCACAGGTACCGTTCCAAAAACCAACTATGGAATAGACAAGACCTACACCTTCCTCAGTGAAAGGGACTCAAAACCCCATATTTCCCGCAGAGGAATATATCTGACTAGTAAGAATCTTAAAACCTATGGATTGATATGTCTCCGTAAGGGAATCAAGTGTGTCTAGACTGGCATAAACATGGCAGCGAGAATCAGCTCAAACCCACTATAAAAAGGAATTTCAAAAACAAAACAAAAAAACTGGGAAATTCTTTACAATTCCTTCAGGGTCTCTGATGAAACCTGGAATGACCCTATCTACAACGACAGCTGGATGTGGCATAAGGCTGGACACTTGGGACTGAGAGGATTGGTGCGATTTGGTGAGCAAATGCAGACCCTTTAAAGCAATAATGCATGGCACCCATTCCATGGTTCCCAACTCTCCAGGTTGAAGGGAATATTACTACAGTTATAACATGTACGGGAAACCTAGAGAACGGACACACTGTGAATACGAAAGGTTTCTAAAACTCAACGAATAGTCCCTCTCCTGGTGCTCCAGTTTGACTTTCCATCTGCTTTACTATCAATCTCCCAACTTGGAGAGACAGCCCCTTTAACCTCCTGGTTCGCACAGGTTTCCAATTTGGCAGAGGATGAAAGGGAAGAGGGAGAACCAATGAGAGAGTAGCTGTTAGGCATTTGGATGGGCACATATCACTCTAACTTCACGGCAGGAAGAAGAATTAACCAAAGTCTCAGCCACCCACCGGGAACCAGTATAGGTCCTGAACCAAAATTTTGGACTTGCGGTCAGCTCACCAACAACGAGTTGAAAAATGGAGCTCAGGGGCACAGCAATTCACAAACTGGCCGAGTAATAAAGGACAACTATCGTCCAAAAATCTGTTGAGGGAAGGCAACGAGGCAGACTTGAAAGCGAGGCAGAATAGCAGGAAACAGATTTCAAGAGGTACGTTGGAATCGCCTTTAAAGCACAGGAAGAGGGGCACAACTTCGACAATGATGCACTTGGCCAAAAAGGGCGTATGCGTTTTCTCCTGAATATATTCAGGAGAAAACGCATACGCCCTTTTTGGCCAAGCAAGCAAGCGGGCAATGCAAATCTGCACTACAAAGAAGTATCACTTCCCACCGGTCAAAAGGGACATCCACAAAATGTGTAAAAACCAGAAAGGCAAGACAGGCCCTGGAGAACAGGGAGCCTTGTTATGCTGATGGGCGGGATGTAAATTGCCAACTGCCTCTCTGGAGGAGTGCATTGTGTTCCCTAAAACAAGTAAAGAACAGAGCTACAGAGCCAAGGGCACTTCCAGTCTAGGGAATATACCTTGGGAAAACTGAAAATCAATAAGACAGAGCCACCCCAAAATTTAGGGCTGCACTGCTTACAAGGACCTCAACTTGGGTACACCTTAAATATCCCAGGAAATATAAAAATGGTTCAAAAAATTGTGGTACTTACGTACGATGGAATATCCCTCAGCCATGAAATCAATGTCATAAGACCAGTAGCAGCAAAATGGGTAGATTCAGGTATGATGATTCTAAGTGAAATAAGTCACAGAGAAAAAGAAACTTATCATAAGATATCACTTATGAAGATCCTGTAAACATGGCTACACTTGAACTGAGTTAGGAAAGAGAACAGTGTCTCACATTTAGAAAACACTCTTATGCCTGCTTAAGGGGGAAGGAGAGGTGGGGTGATGCACAAAACCAGAGTTTGATATAAGCACAGGTACCGTTCCCAAAACCAACTATGGAATAGATAGACCTACACCTTCCTCAGTGAAAGGGAATCAAAACCCCATATTTCCCGCAGAGGAATATATCTGACTAGTAAGAATCTTAAAACCTATGGATTGATATGTCTCCATAAGGGAATCAAGTGTGTCTCGACTGGCATAAACATGGCAGCGAGAATCAGCTCAAACCCACTATAAAAAGGAATTTCAAAAACAAAACAAAAAAACTGGGAAATTCTTTACAATTCCTTCAGGGTCTCTGATGAAACCTGGAATGACCCTATCTACAACGACAGCTGGATGTGGCATAAGGCTGGACACTTGGGACTGAGAGGATTGGTGCGATTTGGTGAGCAAATGCAGACCCTTTAAAGCAATAATGCATGGCACCCATTCCATGGTTCCCAACTCTCCAGGTTGAAGGGAATATTACTACAGTTATAACATGTACGGGAAACCTAGAGAACGGACACACTGTGAATACGAAAGGTTTCTAAAACTCAACGAATAGTCCCTCTCCTGGTGCTCCGGTTTGACTTTCCATCTGCTTTACTATCAATCTCCCAACTTGGAGAGACAGCCCCTTTAACCTCCTGGTTCGCACAGGTTTCCAATTTGGCAGAGGATGAAAGGGAAGAGGGAGAACCAATGAGAGAGTAGCTGTTAGGCATTTGGACGGGCACATATCACTCTAACTTCCCGGCAGGAAGAAGAATTAACCAAAGTCTCAGCCACCCACCGGGAACCAGTATAGTTCCTGAACCAAAATTTTGGACTTGCGGTCAGCTCACCAAAAACGAGTTGAAAAATGGAGCTCAGGGGCACAGCAATTCACAAACTGGCCGAGTAATAAAGGACAACTATCGTCCAAAAATCTGTTGAGGGAAGGCAACGAGGCGGACTTGAAAGCGAGGCAGAATAGCAGGAAACAGATTTCAAGAGGTACGTTGGAATCGCCTTTAAAGCACAGGAAGAGGGGCCCAACTTCGACAATGATGCACTTGGCCAAAAAGGGCGTATGCGTTTTCTCCTGAATATATTCAGGAGATAACGCATACGCCCTTTTTGGCCAAGCAAGCAAGCGGGCAATGCATATCTGCACTACAAAGAAGTATCACTTCCCACCGGTCAAAAGGGACATCCACAAAATGTGTAAAAACCAGAAAGGCAAGACAGGCCCTGGAGAACAGGGAGCCTTGTTATGCTGATGGGCGGGATGTAAATTGCCAACTGCCTCTCTGGAGGAGTGCATTGTGTTCCCTAAAACAAGTAAAGAACAGAGCTACAGAGCCAAGGGCACTTCCAGTCTAGGGAATATACCTTGGAAAAACTGAAAATCAATAAGACAGAGCCACCCCAAAATTTAGGGCTGCACTGCTTACAAGGACCTCAACTTGGGTACACCTTAAATATCCCAGGAAATATAAAAATGGTTCAAAAAATTGTGGTACTTACGTACGATGGAATATCCCTCAGCCATGAAATCAATGTCATAAGACCAGTAGCAGCAAAATGGGTAGATTCAGGTACGATGATTCTAAGTGAAATAAGTCACAGAGAAAAAGAAGCTTATCATAAGATATCACTTATGAAGATCCTGTAAACATGGCTACACTTGAACTGAGTTAGGAAAGAGAACAGTGTCTCACATTTAGAAAACACTCTTATGCCTGCTTAAGGGGGAAGGAGAGGTGGGGTGATGCATAAAACCAGAGTTTGATATAAGCACAGGTACCGTTCCAAAAACCAACTATGGAATAGACAAGACCTACACCTTCCTCAGTGAAAGGGAATCAAAACCCCATATTTCCCGCAGAGGAATATATCTGACTAGTAAGAATCTTAAAACCTATGGATTGATATGTCTCCGTAAGGGAATCAAGTGTGTCTCGACTGGCATAAACATGGCAGCGAGAATCAGCTCAAACCCACTATAAAAAGGAATTTCAAAAACAAAACAAAAAAAACTGGGAAATTCTTTACAATTCCTTCAGGGTCTCTGATGAAACCTGGAATGACCCTATCTACAACGACAGCTGGATGTGGCATAAGGCTGGACACTTGGGACTGAGAGGATTGGTGCGATTTGGTGAGCAAATGCAGACCCTTTAAAGCAATAATGCATGGCACCCATTCCATGGTTCCCAACTCTCCAGGTTGAAGGGAATATTACTACAGTTATAACATGTACGGGAAACCTAGAGAACGGACACACTGTGAATACGAAAGGTTTCTAAAACTCAACGAATAGTCCCTCTCCTGGTGCTCCGGTTTGACTTTCCATCTGCTTTACTATCAATCTCCCAACTTGGAGAGACAGCCCCTTTAACCTCCTGGTTCGCACAGGTTTCCAATTTGGCAGAGGATGAAAGGGAAGAGGGAGAACCAATGAGAGAGTAGCTGTTAGGCATTTGGATGGGCACATATCACTCTAACTTCCCGGCAGGAAGAAGAATTAACCAAAGTCTCAGCCACCCACCGGGAACCAGTATAGGTCCTGAACCAAAATTTTGGACTTGCGGTCAGCTCACCAAAAACGAGTTGAAAAATGGAGCTTAGGGGCACAGCAATTCACAAACTGGCCGAGTAATAAAGGACAACTATCGTCCAAAAATCTGTTGAGGGAAGGCAACCAGGCGGACTTGAAAGCGAGGCAGAATAGCAGGAAACAGATTTCAAGAGGTACGTTGGAATCACCTTTAAAGCACAGGAAGAGGGGCACAACTTCGACAATGATGCACTTGGCCAAAAAGGGCGTATGCGTTTTCTCCTGAATATATTCAGGAGAAAACACATACGCCCTTTTTGGCCAATCAAGCAAGCGGGCAATGCAAATCTGCACTACAAAGAAGTATCACTTCCCACCGGTCAAAAGGGACATCCACAAAATGTGTAAAAACCAGAAAGGCAAGACAGGCCCTGGAGAACAGGGAGCCTTGTTATGCTGATGGGCGGGATGTAAATTGCCAACTGCCTCTCTGGAGGAGTGCATTGTGTTCCCTAAAACAAGTAAAGAACAGAGCTACAGAGCCAAGGGCACTTCCAGTCTAGGGAATATACCTTGGGAAAACTGAAAATCAATAAGACAGAGCCACCCCAAAATTTAGGGCTGCACTGCTTACAAGGACCTCAACTTGGGTACACCTTAAATATCCCAGGAAATATAAAAATGGTTCAAAAAATTGTGGTACTTATGTACGATTTCATATCCCTCAGCCATGAAATCAATGTCATAAGACCAGTAGCAGCAAAATGGGTAGATTCAGGTATGATGATTCTAAGTGAAATAAGTCACAGAGAAAAAGAAACTTATCATAAGATATCACTTATGAAGATCCTGTAAACATGGCTACACTTGAACTGAGTTAGGAAAGAGAACAGTGTCTCACATTTAGAAAACACTCTTATGCCTGCTTAAGGGGGAAGGAGAGGTGGGGTGATGCATAAAACCAGAGTTTGATATAAGCACAGGTACCGTTCCAAAAACCAACTATGGAATAGACAAGACCTACACCTTCCTCAGTGAAAGGGAATCAAAACCCCATATTTCCCGCAGAGGAATATATCTGACTAGTAAGAATCTTAAAACCTATGGATTGATATGTCTCCGTAAGGGAATCAAGTGTGTCTCGACTGGCATAAACATGGCAGCGAGAATCAGCTCAAACCCACTATAAAAAGGAATTTCAAAAACAAAACAAAAAAAACTGGGAAATTCTTTACAATTCCTTCAGGGTCTCTGATGAAACCTGGAATGACCCTATCTACAACGACAGCTGGATGTGGCATAAGGCTGGACACTTGGGACTGAGAGGATTGGTGCGATTTGGTGAGCAAATGCAGACCCTTTAAAGCAATAATGCATGGCACCCATTCCATGGTTCCCAACTCTCCAGGTTGAAGGGAATATTACTACAGTTATAACATGTACGGGAAACCTAGAGAACGGACACACTGTGAATACGAAAGGTTTCTAAAACTCAACGAATAGTCCCTCTCCTGGTGCTCCGGTTTGACTTTCCATCTGCTTTACTATCAATCTCCCAACTTGGAGAGCCAGCCCCTTTAACCTCCTGGTTCGCACAGGTTTCCAATTTGGCAGAGGATGAAAGGGAAGAGGGAGAACCAATGAGAGAGTAGCTGTTAGGCATTTGGACGGGCACATATCACTCTAACTTCCCGGCAGGAAGAAGAATTAACCAAAGTCTCAGCCACCCACCGGGAACCAGTATAGGTCCTGAACCAAAATTTTGGACTTGCGGTCAGCTCACCAAAAACGAGTTGAAAAATGGAGCTCAGGGGCACAGCAATTCACAAACTGGCCGAGTAATAAAGGACAACTATCGTCCAAAAATCTGTTGAGGGAAGGCAACCAGGCAGACTTGAAAGTGAGGCAGAATAGCAGGAAACAGATTTCAAGAGGTACGTTGGAATCACCTTTAAAGCACAGGAAGAGGGGCCCAACTTCGACAATGATGCACTTGGCCAAAAAGGGCGTATGCGTTTTCTCCTGAATATATTCAGGAGAAAACGCATACGCCCTTTTTGGCCAAGCAAGCAAGCGGGCAATGCAAATCTGCACTACAAAGAAGTATCACTTCCCACCGGTCAAAAGGGACATCCACAAAATGTGTAAAAACCAGAAAGGCAAGACAGGCCCTGGAGAACAGGGAGCCTTGTTATGCTGATGGGCGGGATGTAAATTGCCAACTGCCTCTCTGGAGGAGTGCATTGTGTTCCCTAAAACAAGTAAAGAACAGAGCTACAGAGCCAAGGGCACTTCCAGTCTAGGGAATATACCTTGGAAAAACTGAAAATCAATAAGACAGAGCCACCCCAAAATTTAGGGCTGCACTGCTTACAAGGACCTCAACTTGGGTACACCATAAATCTCCCAGGAAATATAAAAATGTTTCAAAAAATTGTGGTACTTACGTACGATGGAATATCCCTCAGCCATGAAATCAATGTCATAAGACCAGTAGCAGCAAAATGGGTAGATTCAGGTACGATGATTCTAAGTGAAATAAGTCACAGAGAAAAAGAAACTTATCATAAGATATCACTTATGAAGATCCTGTAAACATGGCTACACTTGAACTGAGTTAGGAAAGAGAACAGTGTCTCACATTTAGAAAACACTCTTATGCCTGCTTAAGGGGGAAGGAGAGGTGGGGTGATGCATAAAACCAGAGTTTGATATAAGCACAGGTACCGTTCCAAAAACCAACTATGGAATAGACAAGACCAACACCTTCCTCAGTGAAAGGGAATCAAAACCCCATATTTCCCGCAGAAGAATGTATCTGACTAGTAAGAATCTTAAAACCTATGGATTGATATGTCTCCGTAAGGGAATCAAGTGTGTCTAGACTGGCATAAACATGGCAGCGAGAATCAGCTCAAACCCACTATAAAAAGGAATTTCAAAAACAAAACAAAAAAACTGGGAAATTCTTTACAATTCCTTCAGGGTCTCTGATGAAACCTGGAATGACCCTATCTACAACGACAGCTGGATGTGGCATAAGGCTGGACACTTGGGACTGAGAGGATTGGTGCGATTTGGTGAGCAAATGCAGACCCTTTAAAGCAATAATGCATGGCACCCATTCCATGGTTCCCAACTCTCCAGGTTGAAGGGAATATTACTACAGTTATAACATGTACGGGAAACCTAGGGAACGGACACACTGTGAATACGAAAGGTTTCTAAAACTCAACGAATAGTCCCTCTCCTGGTGCTCCGGTTTGACTTTCCATCTGCTTTACTATCAATCTCCCAACTTGGAGAGACAGCCCCTTTAACCTCCTGGTTCGCACAGGTTTCCAATTTGGCAGAGGATGAAAGGGAAGAGGGAGAACCAATGAGAGATTAGCTGTTAGGCATTTGGATGGGCACATATCACTCTAACTTCCCGGCAGGAAGAAGAATTAACCAAAGTCTCAGCCACCCACCGGGAACCAGTATAGGTCCTGAACCAAAATTTTGGACTTGCGGTCAGCTCACCAAAAACGAGTTGAAAAATGGAGCTCAGGGGCACAGCAATTCACAAACTGGCCGAGTAATAAAGGACAACTATCGTCCAAAAATCTGTTGAGGGAAGGCAACCAGGCGGACTTGAAAGCGAGGCAGAATAGCAGGAAACAGATTTCAAGAGGTACGTTGGAATCACCTTTAAAGCACAGGAAGAGGGGCCCAACTTCGACAATGATGCACTTGGCCAAAAAGGGCGTATGCGTTTTCTCCTGAATATATTCAGGAGAAAACGCATACGCCCTTTTTGGCCAAGCAAGCAAGCGGGCAATGCATATCTGCACTACAAAGAAGTATCACTTCCCACCGGTCAAAAGGGACATCCACAAAATGTGTAAAAACCAGAAAGGCAAGACAGGCCCTGGAGAACAGGGAGCCTTGTTATGCTGATGGGCGGGATGTAAATTGCCAACTGCCTCTCTGGAGGAGTGCATTGTGTTCCCTAAAACAAGTAAAGAACAGAGCTACAGAGCCAAGGGCACTTCCTGTCTAGGGAATATACCTTGGGAAAACTGAAAATCAATAAGACAGAGCCACCCCAAAATTTAGGGCTGCACTGCTTACAAGGACCTCAACTTGGGTACACCTTAAATATCCCAGGAAATATAAAAATGGTTCAAAAAATTGTGGTACTTACGTACGATGGAATATCCCTCAGCCATGAAATCAATGTCATAAGACCAGTAGCAGCAAAATGGGTAGATTCAGGTACGATGATTCTAAGTGAAATAAGTCACAGAGAAAAAGAAACTTATCATAAGATATCACTTATGAAGATCCTGTAAACATGGCTACACTTGAACTGAGTTAGGAAAGAGAACAGTGTCTCACATTTAGAAAACACTCTTATGCCTGCTTAAGGGGGAAGGGGAGGTGGGGTGATGCATAAAACCAGAGTTTGATATAAGCACAGGTACCGTTCCAAAAACCAACTATGGAATAGACAAGACCTACACCTTCCTCAGTGAAAGGGAATCAAAACCCCATATTTCCCGCAGAGGAATATATCTGACTAGTAAGAATCTTAAAACCTATGGATTGATATGTCTCCGTAAGGGAATCAAGTGTGTCTAGACTGGCATAAACATGGCAGCGAGAATCAGCTCAAACCCACTATAAAAAGGAATTTCAAAAACAAAACAAAAAAACTGGGAAATTCTTTACAATTCCTTCAGGGTCTCTGATGAAACCTGGAATGACCCTATCTACAACGACAGCTGGATGTGGCATAAGGCTGGACACTTGGGACTGAGAGGATTGGTGCGATTTGGTGAGCAAATGCAGACCCTTTAAAGCAATAATGCATGGCACCCATTCCATGGTTCCCAACTCTCCAGGTTGAAGGGAATATTACTACAGTTATAACATGTACGGGAAACCTAGAGAACGGACACACTGTGAATACGAAAGGTTTCTAAAACTCAACGAATAGTCCCTCTCCTGGTGCTCCGGTTTGACTTTCCATCTGCTTTACTATCAATCTCCCAACTTGGAGAGACAGCCCCTTTAACCTCCTGGTTCGCACAGGTTTCCAATTTGGCAGAGGATGAAAGGGAAGAGGGAGAACCAATGAGAGAGTAGCTGTTAGGCATTTGGATGGGCACATATCACTCTAACTTCCCGGCAGGAAGAAGAATTAACCAAAGTCTCAGCCACCCACCGGGAACCAGTATAGGTCCTGAACCAAAATTTTGGACTTGCGGTCAGCTCACCAAAAACGAGTTGAAAAATGGAGCTCAGGGGCACAGCAATTCACAAACTGGCCGAGTAATAAAGGACAACTATCGTCCAAAAATCTGTTGAGGGAAGGCAACCAGGCGGACTTGAAAGCGAGGCAGAATAGCAGGAAACAGATTTCAAGAGGTACGTTGGAATCACCTTTAAAGCACAGGAAGAGGGGCACAACTTCGACAATGATGCACTTGGCCAAAAAGGGCGTATGCGTTTTCTCCTGAATATATTCAGGAGAAAACGCATACGCCCTTTTTGGCCAAGCAAGCAAGCGGGCAATGCATATCTGCACTACAAAGAAGTATCACTTCCCACCGGTCAAAAGGGACATCCACAAAATGTGTAAAAACCAGAAAGGCAAGACAGGCCCTGGAGAACAGGGAGCCTTGTTATGCTGATGGGCGGGATGTAAATTGCCAACTGCCTCTCTGGAGGAGTGCATTGTGTTCCCTAAAACAAGTAAAGAACAGAGCTACAGAGCCAAGGGCACTTCCAGTCTAGGGAATATACCTTGGAAAAACTGAAAATCAATAAGACAGAGCCACCCCAAAATTTAGGGCTGCACTGCTTACAAGGACCTCAACTTGGGTACACCTTAAATATCCCAGGAAATATAAAAATGGTTCAAAAAATTGTGGTACTTACGTACGATGGAATATCCCTCAGCCATGAAATCAATGTCATAAGACCAGTAGCAGCAAAATGGGTAGATTCAGGTACGATGATTCTAAGTGAAATAAGTCACAGAGAAAAAGAAACTTATCATAAGATATCACTTATGAAGATCCTGTAAACATGGCTACACTTGAACTGAGTTAGGAAAGAGAACAGTGTCTCACATTTAGAAAACACTCTTATGCCTGCTTAAGGGGGAAGGAGAGGTGGGGTGATGCATAAAACCAGAGTTTGATATAAGCACAGGTACCGTTCCAAAAACCAACTATGGAATAGACAAGACCTACACCTTCCTCAGTGAAAGGGACTCAAAACCCCATATTTCCCGCAGAGGAATATATCTGACTAGTAAGAATCTTAAAACCTATGGATTGATATGTCTCCGTAAAGGGAATCAAGTGTGTCTCGACTGGCATAAACATGGCAGCGAGAATCAGCTCAAACCCACTATAAAAAGGAATTTCAAAAACAAAACAAAAAAACTGGGAAATTCTTTACAATTCCTTCAGGGTCTCTGATGAAACCTGGAATGACCCTATCTACAACGACAGCTGGATGTGGCATAAGGCTGGACACTTGGGACTGAGAGGATTGGTGCGATTTGGTGAGCAAATGCAGACCCTTTAAAGCAATAATGCATGGCACCCATTCCATGGTTCCCAACTCTCCAGGTTGAAGGGAATATTACTACAGTTATAACATGTACGGGAAACCTAGAGAACGGACACACTGTGAATACGAAAGGTTTCTAAAACTCAACGAATAGTCCCTCTCCTGGTGCTCCGGTTTGACTTTCCATCTGCTTTACTATCAATCTCCCAACATGGAGAGACAGCCCCTTTAACATCCTGGTTCGCACAGGTGTCCAATTTGGCAGAGGATGAAAGGGAAGAGGGAGAACCAATGAGAGAGTAGCTGTTAGGCATTTGGACGGGCACATATCACTCTAACTTCCCGGCAGGAAGAAGAATTAACCAAAGTCTCAGCCACCCACCGGGAACCAGTATAGCTCCTGAACCAAAATTTTGGACTTGCGGTCAGCTCACCAAAAACGAGTTGAAAAATGGAGCTCAGGGGCACAGCAATTCACAAACTGGCCGAGTAATAAAGGACAACTATCGTCCAAAAATCTGTTGAGGGAAGGCAACGAGGCGGACTTGAAAGCGAGGCAGAATAGCAGGAAACAGATTTCAAGAGGTACGTTGGAATCGCCTTTAAAGCACAGGAAGAGGGGCCAAACTTCGACAATGATGCACTTGGCCAAAAAGGGCGTATGCGTTTTCTCCTGAATATATTCAGGAGAAAACGCATACGCCCTTTTTGGCCAAGCAAGCAAGCGGGCAATGCAAATCTGCACTACAAAGAAGTATCACTTCCCACCGGTCAAAAGGGATATCCACAAAATGTGTAAAAACCAGAAAGGCAAGACAGGCCCTGGAGAACAGGGAGCCTTGTTATGCTGATGGGCGGGATGTAAATTGCCAACTGCCTCTCTGGAGGAGTGCATTGTGTTCCCTAAAACAAGTAAAGAACAGAGCTACAGAGCCAAGGGCACTTCCAGTCTAGGGAATATACCTTGGAAAAACTGAAAATCAATAAGACAGAGCCACCCCAAAATTTAGGGCTGCACTGCTTACAAGGACTTCAACTTGGGTACACCTTAAATATCCCAGGAAATATAAAAATGGTTCAAAAAATTGTGGTACTTACGTACGTTGGAATATCCCTCAGCCATGAAATCAATGTCATAAGACCAGTAGCAGCAAAATGGGTAGATTCAGGTACGATGATTCTAAGTGAAATAAGTCACAGAGAAAAAGAAACTTATCATAAGATATCACTTATGAAGATCCTGTAAACATGGCTACACTTGAACTGAGTTAGGAAAGAGAACAGTGTCTCACATTTAGAAAACACTCTTATGCCTGCTTAAGGGGGAAGGAGAGGTGGGGTGATGCATAAAACCAGAGTTTGATATAAGCACAGGTACCGTTCCAAAAACCAACTATGGAATAGCAAGACCTACACCTTCCTCAGTGAAAGGGACTCAAAACCCCATATTTCCCGCAGAGGAATATATCTGACTAGTAAGAATCTTAAAACCTATGGATTGATATGTCTCCGTAAGGGAATCAAGTGTGTCTAGACTGGCATAAACATGGCAGCGAGAATCAGCTCAAACCCACTATAAAAAGGAATTTCAAAAACAAAACAAAAAAACTGGGAAATTCTTTACAATTCCTTCAGGGTCTCTGATGAAACCTGGAATGACCCTATCTACAATGACAGCTGGATGTGGCATAAGGCTGGACACTTGGGACTGAGAGGATTGGTGCGATTTGGTGAGCAAATGCAGACCCTTTAAAGCAATAATGCATGGCACCCATTCCATGGTTCCCAACTCTCCAGGTTGAAGGGAATATTACTACAGTTATAACATGTACGGGAAACCTAGAGAACGGACACACTGTGAATACGAAAGGTTTCTAAAACTCAACGAATAGTCCCTCTCCTGGTGCTCCGGTTTGACTTTCCATCTGCTTTACTATCAATCTCCCAACATGGAGAGACAGCCCCTTTAACATCCTGGTTCGCACAGGTGTCCAATTTGGCAGAGGATGAAAGGGAAGAGGGAGAACCAATGAGAGAGTAGCTGTTAGGCATTTGGACGGGCACATATCACTCTAACTTCCCGGCAGGAAGAAGAATTAACCAAAGTCTCAGCCACCCACCGGGAACCAGTATAGCTCCTGAACCAAAATTTTGGACTTGCGGTCAGCTCACCAAAAACGAGTTGAAAAATGGAGCTCAGGGGCACAGCAATTCACAAACTGGCCGAGTAATAAAGGACAACTATCGTCCAAAAATCTGTTGAGGGAAGGCAACGAGGCGGACTTGAAAGCGAGGCAGAATAGCAGGAAACAGATTTCAAGAGGTACGTTGGAATCGCCTTTAAAGCACAGGAAGAGGGGCCAAACTTCGACAATGATGCACTTGGCCAAAAAGGGCGTATGCGTTTTCTCCTGAATATATTCAGGAGAAAACGCATACGCCCTTTTTGGCCAAGCAAGCAAGCGGGCAATGCAAATCTGCACTACAAAGAAGTATCACTTCCCACCGGTCAAAAGGGATATCCACAAAATGTGTAAAAACCAGAAAGGCAAGACAGGCCCTGGAGAACAGGGAGCCTTGTTATGCTGATGGGCGGGATGTAAATTGCCAACTGCCTCTCTGGAGGAGTGCATTGTGTTCCCTAAAACAAGTAAAGAACAGAGCTACAGAGCCAAGGGCACTTCCAGTCTAGGGAATATACCTTGGAAAAACTGAAAATCAATAAGACAGAGCCACCCCAAAATTTAGGGCTGCACTGCTTACAAGGACTTCAACTTGGGTACACCTTAAATATCCCAGGAAATATAAAAATGGTTCAAAAAATTGTGGTACTTACGTACGTTGGAATATCCCTCAGCCATGAAATCAATGTCATAAGACCAGTAGCAGCAAAATGGGTAGATTCAGGTACGATGATTCTAAGTGAAATAAGTCACAGAGAAAAAGAAACTTATCATAAGATATCACTTATGAAGATCCTGTAAACATGGCTACACTTGAACTGAGTTAGGAAAGAGAACAGTGTCTCACATTTAGAAAACACTCTTATGCCTGCTTAAGGGGGAAGGAGAGGTGGGGTGATGCATAAAACCAGAGTTTGATATAAGCACAGGTACCGTTCCAAAAACCAACTATGGAATAGCAAGACCTACACCTTCCTCAGTGAAAGGGACTCAAAACCCCATATTTCCCGCAGAGGAATATATCTGACTAGTAAGAATCTTAAAACCTATGGATTGATATGTCTCCGTAAGGGAATCAAGTGTGTCTAGACTGGCATAAACATGGCAGCGAGAATCAGCTCAAACCCACTATAAAAAGGAATTTCAAAAACAAAACAAAAAAACTGGGAAATTCTTTACAATTCCTTCAGGGTCTCTGATGAAACCTGGAATGACCCTATCTACAATGACAGCTGGATGTGGCATAAGGCTGGACACTTGGGACTGAGAGGATTGGTGCGATTTGGTGAGCAAATGCAGACCCTTTAAAGCAATAATGCATGGCACCCATTCCATGGTTCCCAACTCTCCAGGTTGAAGGGAATATTACTACAGTTATAACATGTACGGGAAACCTAGAGAACGGACACACTGTGAATACGAAAGGTTTCTAAAACTCAACGAATAGTCCCTCTCCTGGTGCTCCGGTTTGACTTTCCATCTGCTTTACTATCAATCTCCCAACTTGGAGAGACAGCCCCTTTAACCTCCTGGTTCGCACAGGTTTCCAATATGGCAGAGGATGAAAGGGAAGAGGGAGAACCAATGAGAGAGTAGCTGTTAGGCATTTGGACGGGCACATATCACTCTAACTTCCCGGCAGGAAGAAGAATTAACCAAAGTCTCAGCCACCCACCGGGAACCAGTATAGGTCCTGAACCAAAATTTTGGACTTGCGGTCAGCTCACCAAAAACGAGTTGAAAAATGGAGCTCAGGGGCACAGCAATTCACAACCTGGCTGAGTAATAAAGGACAACTATCGTCCAAAAATCTGTTGAGGGAAGGCAACGAGGCGGACTTTAAAGCGAGGCAGAATAGCAGGAAACAGATTTCAAGAGGTACGTTGGAATCACTTTTAAAGCACAGGAAGAGGGGCACAACTTCGACAATGATGCACTTGGCCAAAAAGGGCGTATGCGTTTTCTCCTGAATATATTCAGGAGAAAACGCATACGCCCTTTTTGGCCAAGCAAGCAAGCGGGCAATGCAAATCTGCACTACAAAGAAGTATCACTTCCCACCGGTCAAAAGGGACATCCACAAAATGTGTAAAAACCAGAAAGGCAAGACAGGCCCTGGAGAACAGGGAGCCTTGTTATGCTGATGGGCGGGATGTAAATTGCCAACTGCCTCTCTGGAGGAGTGCATTGTGTTCCCTAAAACAAGTAAAGAACAGAGCTACAGAGCCAAGGGCACTTCCAGTCTAGGGAATATACCTTGGGAAAACTGAAAATCAATAAGACAGAGCCACCCCAAAATTTAGGGCTGCACTGCTTACAAGGACCTCAACTTGGGTACACCTTAAATATCCCAGGAAATATAAAAATGGTTCAAAAAATTGTGGTACTTATGTACGATTTAATATCCCTCAGCCATGAAATCAATGTCATAAGACCAGTAGCAGCAAAATGGGTAGATTTAGGTACGATGATTCTAAGTGAAATAAGTCACAGAGAAAAAGAAACTTATCATAAGATATCACTTATGAAGATCCTGTAAACATGGCTACACTTGAACTGAGTTAGGAAAGAGAACAGTGTCTCACATTTAGAAAACACTCTTATGCCTGCTTAAGGGGGAAGGAGAGGTGGGGTGATGCACAAAACCAGAGTTTGATATAAGCACAGGTACCGTTCCAAAAACCAACTATGGAATAGATAAGACCTACACCTTCCTCAGTGAAAGGGAATCAAAACCCCATATTTCCCGCAGAGGAATATATCTGACTAGAAAGAATCTTAAAACCTATGGATTGATATGTCTCCGTAAGGGAATCAAGTGTGTCTCGACTGGCATAAACATGGCAGCGAGAATCAGCTCAAACCCACTATAAAAAGGAATTTCAAAAACAAAACAAAAAAACTGGGAAATTCTTTACAATTCCTTCAGGGTCTCTGATGAAACCTGGAATGACCCTATCTACAACGACAGCTGGATGTGGCATAAGGCTGGACACTTGGGACTGAGAGGATTGGTGCGATTTGTTGAGCAAATGCAGACCCTTTAAAGCAATAATGCATGGCACCCATTCCATGGTTCCCAACTCTCCAGGTTGAAGGGAATATTACTACAGTTATAACATGTACGGGAAACCTAGAGAATGGACACACTGTGAATACGAAAGGTTTCTAAAACTCAACGAATAGTCCCTCTCCTGGTGCTCCGGTTTGACTTTCCATCTGCTTTACTATCAATCTCCCAACATGGAGAGACAGCCCCTTTAACCTCCTGGTTCGCACAGGTGTCCAATTTGGCAGAGGATGAAAGGGAAGAGGGAGAACCAATGAGAGAGTAGCTGTTAGGCATTTGGACGGGCACATATCACTCTAACTTCCCGGCAGGAAGAAGAATTAACCAAAGTCTCAGCCACCCACCGGGAACCAGTATAGGTCCTGAACCAAAATTTTGGACTTGCGGTCAGCTCACCAAAAACGAGTTGAAAAATGGAGCTCAGGGGCACAGCAATTCACAAACTGGCCGAGTAATAAAGGACAACTATCGTCCAAAAATCTGTTGAGGGAAGGCAACGAGGCGGACTTGAAAGCGAGGCAGAATAGCAGGAAACAGATTTCAAGAGGTACGTTGGAATCGCCTTTAAAGCACAGGAAGAGGGGCCAAACTTCGACAATGATGCACTTGGCCAAAAAGGGCGTATGCGTTTTCTCCTGAATATATTCAGGAGAAAACGCATACGCCCTTTTTGGCCAAGCAAGCAAGCGGGCAATGCAAATCTGCACTACAAAGAAGTATCACTTCCCACCGGTCAAAAGGGATATCCACAAAATGTGTAAAAACCAGAAAGGCAAGACAGGCCCTGGAGAACAGGGAGCCTTGTTATGCTGATGGGCGGGATGTAAATTGCCAACTGCCTCTCTGGAGGAGTGCATTGTGTTCCCTAAAACAAGTAAAGAACAGAGCTACAGAGCCAAGGGCACTTCCAGTCTAGGGAATATACCTTGGAAAAACTGAATATCAATAAGACAGAGCCACCCCAAAATTTAGGGCTCCACTGCTTACAAGGACCTCAACTTGGGTACACCTTAAATATCCCAGGAAATATAAAAATGATTCAAAAAATTGTGGTACTTACGTACGTTGGAATATCCCTCAGCCATGAAATCAATGTCATAAGACCAGTAGCAGCAAAATGGGTAGATTCAGGTACGATGATTCTAAGTGAAATAAGTCACAGAGAAAAAGAAACTTATCATAAGATATCACTTATGAAGATCCTGTAAACATGGCTACACTTGAACTGAGTTAGGAAAGAGAACAGTGTCTCACATTTAGAAAACACTCTTATGCCTGCTTAAGGGCGAAGGAGAGGTGGGGTGATGCATAAAACCAGAGTTTGATATAAGCACAGGTACCGTTCCAAAAACCAACTATGGAATAGCAAGACCTACACCTTCCTCCGTGAAAGGGACTCAAAACCCCATATTTCCCGCAGAGGAATATATCTGACTAGTAAGAATCTTAAAACCTATGGATTGATATGTCTCCGTAAGGGAATCAAGTGTGTCTAGACTGGCATAAACATGACAGCGAGAACCAGCTCAAACCCACTAAAAAAAGGAATTTCAAAAACAAAACAAAAAAACTGGGAAATTCTTTACAATTCCTTCAGGGTCTCTGATGAAACCTGGAATGACCCTATCTACAATGACAGCTGGATGTGGCATAAGGCTTGACACTTGGGACTGAGAGGATTGGTGCGATTTGGTGAGCAAATGCACACCCTTTAATGCAATAATGCATGGCACCCATTCCATGGTTCCCAACTCTCCAGGTTGAAGGGAATATTACTACAGTTATAACATGTACGGGAAACCTAGAGAACGGACACACTGTGAATACGAAAGGTTTCTAAAACTCAATGAATAGTCCCTCTCCTGGTGCTCCGGTTTGACTTTCCATCTGCTTTACTATCAATCTCCCAACTTGGAGAGACAGCCCCTTTAACCTCCTGGTTCGCACAGGTTTCCAATATGGCAGAGGATGAAAGGGAAGAGGGAGAACCAATGAGAGAGTAGCTGTTAGGCATTTGGACGGGCACATATCACTCTAACTTCCCGGCAGGAAGAAGAATTAACCAAAGTCTCAGCCACCCACCGGGAACCAGTATAGGTCCTGAACCAAAATTTTGGACTTGCGGTCAGCTCACCAAAAACGAGTTGAAAAATGGAGCTCAGGGGCACAGCAATTCACAACCTGGCTGAGTAATAAAGGACAACTATCGTCCAAAAATCTGTTGAGGGAAGGCAACGAGGCGGACTTGAAAGCGAGGCAGAAGAGCAGGAAACAGATTTCAAGAGGTACGTTGGAATCACCTTTAAAGCACAGGAAGAGGGGCACAACTTCGACAATGATGCACTTGGCCAAAAAGGGCGTATGCGTTTTCTCCTGAATATATTCAGGAGAAAACGCATACGCCCTTTTTGGCCAAGCAAGCAAGCGGGCAATGCAAATCTGCACTACAAAGAAGTATCACTTCCCACCGGTCAAAAGGGACATCCACAAAATGTGTAAAAACCAGAAAGGCAAGACAGGCCCTGGAGAACAGGGAGCCTTGTTATGCTGATGGGCGGGATGTAAATTGCCAACTGCCTCTCTGGAGGAGTGCATTGTGTTCCCTAAAACAAATAAAGAACAGAGCTACAGAGCGAAGGGCACTTCCAGTCTAGGGAATATACCTTGGGAAAACTGAAAATCAATAAGACAGATCCACCCCAAAATTTAGGGCTGCACTGCTTACAAGGACCTCAACTTGGGTACACCTTAAATATCCCAGGAAATATAAAAATGGTTCAAAAAATTGTGGTACTTATATACGATTTAATATCCCTCAGCCATGAAATCAATGTCATAAGACCAGTAGCAGCAAAATGGGTAGATTCAGGTATGATGATTCTAAGTGAAATAAGTCACAGAGAAAAAGAAACTTATCATAAGATATCACTTATGAAGATCCTGTAAACATGGCTACACTTGAACTGAGTTAGGAAAGAGAACAGTGTCTCACATTTAGAAAACACTCTTATGCCTGCTTAAGGGGGAAGGAGAGGTGGGGTGATGCATAAAACCAGAGTTTGATATAAGCACAGGTACCGTTCCAAAAACCAACTATGGAATAGATAAGACCTACACCTTCCTCAGTGAAAGGGAATCAAAACCCCATATTTCCCGCAGAGGAATATATCTGACTAGTAAGAATCTTAAAACCTATGGATTGATATGTCTCCGTAAGGGAATCAAGTGTGTCTAGACTGGCATAAACATGGCAGCGAGAATCAGCTCAAACCCACTATAAAAAGGAATTTCAAAAACAAAACAAAAAAACTGGGAAATTCTTTACAATTCCTTCAGGGTCTCTGATGAAACCTGGAATGACCCTATTTACAACGACAGCTGGATGTGGCATAAGGCTGGACACTTGGGACTGAGAGGATTGATGAGATTGGGTGAGCAAATGCAGACCCTTTAAAGCAATAATGCATGGCACCCATTCCATGGTTCCCAACTCTCCAGGTTGAAGGGAATATTACTACAGTTATAACATGTACCGGAAACCTAGAGAACGGACACACTGTGAATACGAAAGGTTTCTAAAACTCAACGAATAGTCCCTCTCCTGGTGCTCCGGTTTGACTTTCCATCTGCTTTACTATCAACCTCCCAACTTGGAGAGACAGCCCCTTTAACCTCCTGGTTCGCACAGGTTGCCAATTTGGCAGAGGATGAAAGGGAGGAGGGAGAACCAATGAGAGAGTAGCTGTTAGGCATTTGGACGGGCAAATATCACTGTAATTTCCGGCAGGAAGAAGAATTAACCCAAGTCTCAGCCAACCCCGGGAACCAGTAAAGGTCCTGAACCAAAATATTGGACTTGCGGTCAGCTCACCAAAAACGAGTTGAAAAATGGAGCTCAGGGGCACAGCAATTCACAAACTGGCCGAGTAATAAAGGACAACTATCGTCCACAAATCTGTTGAGGGAAGGCAACGAGGCGGACTTGAAAGCGAGGCAGAATAGCAGGAAACAGATTTCAAGAGGTACGTTGGAATCGCCTTTAAAGCACAGGAAGAGGGGCCAAACTTCGACAATGATGCACTTGGCCAAAAAGGGCGTATGCGTTTTCTCCTGAATATATTCAGGAGAAAACGCATACGCCCTTTTTGGCCAAGCAAGCAAGCGGGCAATGCAAATCTGCACTACAAAGAAGTATCACTTCCCACCGGTCAAAAGGGATATCCACAAAATGTGTAAAAACCAGAAAGGCAAGACAGGCCCTGGAGAACAGGGAGCCTTGTTATGCTGATGGGCGGGATGTAAATTGCCAACTGCCTCTGTGGAGGAGTGCATTGTGTTCCCTAAAACAAGTAAAGAACAGAGCTACAGAGCCAAGGGCACTTCCAGTCTAGGGAATATACCTTGGAAAAACTGAAAATCAATAAGACAGAGCCACCCCAAAATTTAGGGCTGCACTGCTTACAAGGACCTCAACTTGGGTACACCTTAAATATCCCAGGAAATATAAAAATGGTTCAAAAAATTGTGGTACTTACGTACGTTGGAATATCCCTCAGCCATGAAATCAATGTCATAAGACCAGTAGCAGCAAAATGGGTAGATTCAGGTACGATGATTCTAAGTGAAATAAGTCACAGAGAAAAAGAAACTTATCATAAGATATCACTTATGAAGATCCTGTAAACATGGCTACACTTGAACTGAGTTAGGAAAGAGAACAGTGTCTCACATTTAGAAAACACTCTTATGCCTGCTTAAGGGGGAAGGAGAGGTGGGGTGATGCATAAAACCAGAGTTTGATATAAGCACAGGTACCGTTCCAAAAACCAACTATGGAATAGCAAGACCTACACCTTCCTCAGTGAAAGGGACTCAAAACCCCATATTTCCCGCAGAGGAATATATCTGACTAGTAAGAATCTTAAAACCTATGGATTGATATGTCTCCGTAAGGGAATCAAGTGTGTCTAGACTGGCATAAACATGGCAGCGAGAATCAGCTCAAACCCACTATAAAAAGGAATTTCAAAAACAAAACAAAAAAACTGGGAAATTCTTTACAATTCCTTCAGGGTCTCTGATGAAACCTGGAATGACCCTATCTACAATGACAGCTGGATGTGGCATAAGGCTGGACACTTGGGACTGAGAGGATTGGTGCGATTTGGTGAGCAAATGCACACCCTTTAAAGCAATAATGCATGGCACCCATTCCATGGTTCCCAACTCTCCAGGTTGAAGGGAATATTACTACAGTTATAACATGTACGGGAAACCTAGAGAACGGACACACTGTGAATATGAAAGGTTTCTAAAACTCAACGAATAGTCCCTCTCCTGGTGCTCCGGTTTGACTTTCCATCTGCTTTACTATAAATCTCCCAACTTGGAGAGACAGCCCCTTTAACCTCCTGGTTCGCACAGGTTTCCAATATGGCAGAGGATGAAAGGGAAGAGGGAGAACCAATGAGAGAGTAGCTGTTAGGCATTTGGACGGGCACATATCACTCTAACTTCCCGGCAGGAAGAAGAATTAACCAAAGTCTCAGCCACCCACCGGGAACCAGTATAGGTCCTGAACCAAAATTTTGGACTTGCGGTCAGCTCACCAAAAACGAGTTGAAAAATGGAGCTCAGGGGCACAGCAATTCACAAACTGGCCGAGTAATAAAGGACAACTATCGTCCAAAAATCTGTTGAGGGAAGGCAACGAGGCGGACTTGAAAGCGAGGCAGAATAGCAGGAAACAGATTTCAAGAGGTACGTTGGAATCGCCTTTAAAGCACAGGAAGAGGGGCCCAACTTCGACAATGATGCACTTGGCCAAAAAGGGCGTATGCGTTTTCCCTTGAATATATTCAGGAGAAAACGCATACGCCCTTTTTGGCCAAGCAAGCAAGCGGGCAATGCAAATCTGCACTACAAAGAAGTATCACTTCCCACCGGTCAAAAGGGACATCCACAAAATGTGTAAAAACCAGAAAGGCAAGACAGGCCCTGGAGAACAGGGAGCCTTGTTATGCTGATGGGCGGGATGTAAATTGCCAACTGCCTCTCTGGAGGAGTGCATTGTGTTCCCTAAAACAAGTAAAGAACAGAGCTACAGAGCCAAGGGCACTTCCAGTCTAGGGAATATACCTTGGAAAAACTGAAAATCAATAAGACAGAGCCACCCCAAAATTTAGGGCTGCACTGCTTACAAGGACCTCAACTTGGGTACACCTTAAATATCCCAGGAAATATAAAAATGGTTCAAAAAATTGTGGTACTTACGTACGATGGAATATCCCTCAGCCATGAAATCAATGTCATAAGACCAGTAGCAGCAAAATGTGTGGATTCAGGTACGATGATTCTAAGTGAAATAAGTCACAGAGAAAAAGAAACTTATCATAAGATATCACTTATGAAGATCCTGTAAACATGGCTACACTTGAACTGAGTTAGGAAAGAGAACAGTGTCTCACATTTAGAAAACACTCTTATGCCTGCTTAAGGGGGAAGGAGAGGTGGGGTGATGCATAAAACCAGAGTTTGATATAAGCACAGGTACCGTTCCAAAGACCAACTATGGAATAGACAAGACCTACACCTTCCTCAGTGAAAGGGAATCAAAACCCCATATTTCCCGCAGAGGAATATATCTGACTAGTAAGAATCTTAAAACCTATGGATTGATATGTCTCCGTAAGGGAATCAAGTGTGTCTAGACTGGCATAAACATGGCAGCGAGAATCAGCTCAAACCCACTATAAAAAGGAATTTCAAAAACAAAACAAAAAAAACTGGGAAATTCTTTACAATTCCTTCAGGGTCTCTGATGAAACCTGGAATGACCCTATCTACAACGACAGCTGGATGTGGCATAAGGCTGGACACTTGGGACTGAGAGGATTGGTGCGATTTGGTGAACAAATGCAGACCCTTTAAAGCAATAATGCATGGCACCCATTCCATGGGTCCCAACTCTCCAGGTTGAAGGGAATATTACTACAGTTATAACATGTACCGGAAACCTAGAGAACGGACACACTGTGAATACGAAAGGTTTCTAAAACTCAACGAATAGTCCCTCTCCTGGTGCTCCGGTTTGACTTTCCATCTGCTTTACTATCAACCTCCCAACTTGGAGAGACAGCCCCTTTAACCTCCTGGTTCGCACAGGTTGCCAATTTGGCAGAGGATGAAAGGGAGGAGGGAGAACCAATGAGAGAGTAGCTGTTAGGCATTTGGACGGGCAAATATCACTGTAATTTCCCAGCAGGAAGAAGAATTAAACCAAGTCTCAGCCAACCCCGGGAACCAGTAAATGTCCTGAACCAAAATTTTGGACTTGCGGTCAGCTCACCAAAAACGAGTTGAAAAATGGAGCTCAGGGGCACAGCAATTCACAAACTGGCCGAGTAATAAAGGACAACTATCGTCCAAAAATCTGTTGAGGGAAGGCAACGAGGCGGACTTGAAAGCGAGGCAGAATAGCAGGAAACAGATTTCAAGAGGTACGTTGGAATCGCCTTTAAAGCACAGGAAGTGGGGCCCAACTTCGACAATGATGCACTTGGCCAAAAAGGGCGTATGCGTTTTCTCCTGAATATATTCAGGAGAAAACGCATACGCCCTTTTTGGCCAAGCAAGCAAGCGGGCAATGCAAATCTGCACTACAAAGAAGTATCACTTCCCACCGGTCAAAAGGGACATCCACAAAATGTGTAAAAACCAGAAAGGCAAGACAGGCCCTGGAGAACAGGGAGCCTTGTTATGCTGATGGGCGGGATGTAAATTGCCAACTGCCTCTCTGGAGGAGTGCATTGTGTTCCCTAAAACAAGTAAAGAACAGAGCTACAGAGCCAAGGGCACTTCCAGTCTAGGGAATATACCTTGGAAAAACTGAAAATCAATAAGACAGAGCCACCCCAAAATTTAGGGCTGCACTGCTTACAAGGACCTCAACTTGGGTACACCTTAAATATCCCAGGAAATATAAAAATGGTTCAAAAAATTGTGGTACTTACGTACGATGGAATGTCCCTCAGCCATGAAATCAATGTCATAAGACCAGTAGCAGCAAAATGGGTAGATTCAGGTACGATGATTCTAAGTGAAATAAGTCACACAGAAAAAGAAACTTATCATAAGATATCACTTATGAAGATCCTGTAAACATGGCTACACTTGAACTGAGTTAGGAAAGAGAACAGTGTCTCACATTTAGAAAACACTCTTATGCCTCCTTAAGGGGGAAGGAGAGGTGGGGTGATGCATAAAACCAGAGTTTGATATAAGCACAGGTACCGTTCCAAAAACCAACTATGGAATAGACAAGACCTACACCTTCCTCAGTGAAAGGGAATCAAAACCCCATATTTCCCGCAGAGGAATATATCTGACTAGTAAGAATCTTAAAACCTATGGATTGATATGTCTCCGTAAGGGAATCAAGTGTGTCTAGACTGGCATAAACATGGCAGCGAGAATCAGCTCAAACCCACTATAAAAAGGAATTTCAAAAACAAAACAAAAAAACTGGGAAATTCTTTACAATTCCTTCAGGGTCTCTGATGAAACCTGGAATGACCCTATCTACAACGACAGCTGGATGTGGCATAAGGCTGGACACTTGGGACTGAGAGGATTGGGGCGATTTGGTGAGCAAATGCAGACCCTTTAAAGCAATAATGCATGGCACCCATTCCATGGTTCCCAACTCTCCAGGTTGAAGGGATTATTACTACAGTTATAACATGTACGGGAAACCTAGAGAACGGACACACTGTGAATACGAAAGGTTTCTAAAACTCAACGAATAGTCCCTCTCCTGGTGCTCCGGTTTGACTTTCCATCTGCTTTACTATCAATCTCCCAACTTGGAGAGACAGCCCCTTTAACCTCCTGGTTCGCACAGGTTTCCAATTTGGCAGAGGATGAAAGGGAAGAGGGAGAACCAATGAGAGAGTAGCTGTTAGGCATTTGGACGGGCACATATCACTCGAACTTCCCGGCAGGAAGAAGAATTAACCAAAGTCTCAGCCACCCACCGGGAACCAGTATAGGTCCTGAACCAAAATTTTGGACTTGCGGTCAGCTCACCAAAAACGAGTTGAAAAATGGATCTCAGGGGCACAGCAATTCACAAACTGGCCGAGTAATAAAGGACAACTATCGTCCAAAAATCTGTTGAGGGAAGGCAACGAGGCGGACTTGAAAGCGAGGCAGAATAGCAGGAAACAGATTTCAAGAGGTACTTTGGAATCGACTTTAAAGCACAGGAAGAGGGGCCCAACTTCGACAATGATGCACTTGGCCAAAAAGGGCGTATGCGTTTTCTCCTGAATATATTCAGGAGAAAACGCATACGCCCTTTTTGGCCAAGCAAGCAAGCGGGCAATGCAAATCTGCACTACAAAGAAGTATCACTTCCCACCGGTCAAAAGGGACATCCACAAAATGTGTAAAAACCAGAAAGGCAAGACAGGCCCTGGAGAACAGGGAGCCTTGTTATGCTGATGGGCGGGATGTAAATTGCCAACTGCCTCTCTGGAGGAGTGCATTGTGTTCCCTAAAACAAGTAAAGAACAGAGCTACAGAGCCAAGGGCACTTCCAGTCTAGGGAATATACCTTGGAAAAACTGAAAATCAATAAGATAGAGCCACCCCAAAATTTAGGGCTGCACTGCTTACAAGGACCTCAACTTGGGTACACCTTAAATATCCCAGGAAATATAAAAATGGTTCAAAAAATTGTGGTACTTATGTACGATGGAATATCCCTCAGCCATGTAATCAATGTCATAAGACCAGTACCAGCAAAATGGGTAGATTCAGGTACGATGATTCTAAGTGAAATAAGTCACAGAGAAAAAGAAACTTATCATAAGATATCACTTATGAAGATCCTGTAAACATGGCTACACTTGAACTGAGTTAGGAAAGAGAACAGTGTCTCACATTTAGAAAACACTCTTATGCCTGCTTAAGGGGGAAGGAGAGGTGGGGTGATGCATAAAACCAGAGTTTGATATAAGCACAGGTACCGTTCCAAACACCAACTATGGAATAGACAAGACCTACACCTTCCTCAGTGAAAGGGACTCAAAACCCCATATTTCCCGCAGAGGAATATATCTGACTAGTAAGAATCTTAAAACCTATGGATTGATATGTCTCCGTAAGGGAATCAAGTGTGTCTCGACTGGCATAAACATGGCAGCGAAAATCAGCTCAAACCCACTATAAAAAGGAATTTCAAAAACAAAACAAAAAAAACTGGGAAATTCTTTACAATTCCTTCAGGGTCTCTGATGAAACCTGGAATGACCCTATCTACAACGACAGCTGGATGTGGCATAAGGCTGGACACTTGGGACTGAGAGGATTGGTGCGATTTGGTGAGCAAATGCAGACCCTTTAAAGCAATAATGCATGGCACCCATTCCATGGTTCCCAACTCTCCAGGTTGAAGGGAATATTACTACAGTTATAACATGTACGGGAAACCTAGAGAACGGACACACTGTGAATACGAAAGGTTTCTAAAACTCAACGAATAGTCCCTCTCCTGGTGCTCCGGTTTGACTTTCCATCTGCTTTACTATCAATCTCCCAACTTGGAGAGACAGCCCCTTTAACCTCCTGGTTCGCACAGGTTTCCAATTTGGCAGAGGATTAAAGGGAAGAGGGAGAACCAATGAGAGAGTAGCTGTTAGGCATTTGGACGGGCACATATCACTCGAACTTCCCGGCAGGAAGAAGAATTAACCAAAGTCTCAGCCACCCACCGGGAACCAGTATAGGTCCTGAACCAAAATTTTGGACTTGCGGTCAGCTCACCAAAAACGAGTTGAAAAATGGAGCTCAGGGGCACAGCAATTCACAAACTGGCCGAGTAATAAAGGACAACTATCGTCCAAAAATCTGTTGAGGGAAGGCAACGAGGCGGACTTGAAAGCGAGGCAGAATAGCAGGAAACAGATTTCAAGAGGTACGTTGGAATCGCCTTTAAAGCACAGGAAGTGGGGCCCAACTTCGACAATGATGCACTTGGCCAAAAAGAGCGTATGCGTTTTCTCCTGAATATATTCAGGAGAAAACGCATACGCCCTTTTTGGCCAAGCAAGCAAGCGGGCAATGCAAATCTGCACTACAAAGAAGTATCACTTCCCACCGGTCAAAAGGGACATCCACAAAATGTGTAAAAACCAGAAAGGCAAGACAGGCCCTGGAGAACAGGGAGCCTTGTTATGCTGATGGGCGGGATGTAAATTGCCAACTGCCTCTCTGGAGGAGTGCATTGTGTTCCCTAAAACAAGTAAAGAACAGAGCTACAGAGCCAAGGGCACTTCCAGTCTAGGGAATATACCTTGGGAAAACTGAAAATCAATAAGACAGAGCCACCCCAAAATTTAGGGCTGCACTGCTTACAAGGACCTCAACTTGGGTACACCTTAAATATCCCAGGAAATATAAAAATGGTTCAAAAAATTGTGGTACTTACGTACGATGGAATATCCCTCAGCCATGAAATCAATGTCATAAGACCAGTAGCAGCAAAATGGGTAGATTCAGGTACGATGATTCTAAGTGAAATAAGTCACAGAGAAAAAGAAACTTATCATAAGATATCACTTATGAAGATCCTGTAAACATGGCTACACTTGAACTGAGTTAGGAAAGAGAACAGTGTCTCACATTTAGAAAACACTCTTATGCCTGCTTAAGGGGGAAGGGGAGGTGGGGTGATGCATAAAACCAGAGTTTGATATAAGCACAGGTACCGTTCCAAAAACCAACTATGGAATAGACAAGACCTACACCTTCCTCAGTGAAAGGGAATCAAAACCCCATATTTCCCGCAGAGGAATATATCTGACTAGTAAGAATCTTAAAACCTATGGATTGATATGTCTCCGTAAGGGAATCAAGTGTGTCTAGACTGGCATAAACATGGCAGCGAGAATCAGCTCAAACCCACTATAAAAAGGAATTTCAAAAACAAAACAAAAAAACTGGGAAATTCTTTACAATTCCTTCAGGGTCTCTGATGAAACCTGGAATGACCCTATCTACAACGACAGCTGGATGTGGCATAAGGCTGGACACTTGGGACTGAGAGGATTGGTGCGATTTGGTGAGCAAATGCAGACCCTTTAAAGCAATAATGCATGGCACCCATTCCATGGTTCCCAACTCTCCAGGTTGAAGGGAATATTACTACAGTTATAACATGTACGGGAAACCTAGAGAACGGACACACTGTGAATACGAAAGGTTTCTAAAACTCAACGAATAGTCCCTCTCCTGGTGCTCCGGTTTGACTTTCCATCTGCTTTACTATCAATCTCCCAACTTGGAGAGACAGCCCCTTTAACCTCCTGGTTCGCACAGGTTTCCAATTTGGCAGAGGATGAAAGGGAAGAGGGAGAACCAATGAGAGAGTAGCTGTTAGGCATTTGGATGGGCACATATCACTCTAACTTCCCGGCAGGAAGAAGAATTAACCAAAGTCTCAGCCACCCACCGGGAACCAGTATAGGTCCTGAACCAAAATTTTGGACTTGCGGTCAGCTCACCAAAAACGAGTTGAAAAATGGAGCTCAGGGGCACAGCAATTCACAAACTGGCCGAGTAATAAAGGACAACTATCGTCCAAAAATCTGTTGAGGGAAGGCAACCAGGCGGACTTGAAAGCGAGGCAGAATAGCAGGAAACAGATTTCAAGAGGTACGTTGGAATCACCTTTAAAGCACAGGAAGAGGGGCACAACTTCGACAATGATGCACTTGGCCAAAAAGGGCGTATGCGTTTTCTCCTGAATATATTCAGGAGAAAACGCATACGCCCTTTTTGGCCAAGCAAGCAAGCGGGCAATGCATATCTGCACTACAAAGAAGTATCACTTCCCACCGGTCAAAAGGGACATCCACAAAATGTGTAAAAACCAGAAAGGCAAGACAGGCCCTGGAGAACAGGGAGCCTTGTTATGCTGATGGGCGGGATGTAAATTGCCAACTGCCTCTCTGGAGGAGTGCATTGTGTTCCCTAAAACAAGTAAAGAACAGAGCTACAGAGCCAAGGGCACTTCCAGTCTAGGGAATATACCTTGGAAAAACTGAAAATCAATAAGACAGAGCCACCCCAAAATTTAGGGCTGCACTGCTTACAAGGACCTCAACTTGGGTACACCTTAAATATCCCAGGAAATATAAAAATGGTTCAAAAAATTGTGGTACTTACGTACGATGGAATATCCCTCAGCCATGAAATCAATGTCATAAGACCAGTAGCAGCAAAATGGGTAGATTCAGGTACGATGATTCTAAGTGAAATAAGTCACAGAGAAAAAGAAACTTATCATAAGATATCACTTATGAAGATCCTGTAAACATGGCTACACTTGAACTGAGTTAGGAAAGAGAACAGTGTCTCACATTTAGAAAACACTCTTATGCCTGCTTAAGGGGGAAGGAGAGGTGGGGTGATGCATAAAACCAGAGTTTGATATAAGCACAGGTACCGTTCCAAAAACCAACTATGGAATAGACAAGACCTACACCTTCCTCAGTGAAAGGGACTCAAAACCCCATATTTCCCGCAGAGGAATATATCTGACTAGTAAGAATCTTAAAACCTATGGATTGATATGTCTCCGTAAAGGGAATCAAGTGTGTCTCGACTGGCATAAACATGGCAGCGAGAATCAGCTCAAACCCACTATAAAAAGGAATTTCAAAAACAAAACAAAAAAACTGGGAAATTCTTTACAATTCCTTCAGGGTCTCTGATGAAACCTGGAATGACCCTATCTACAACGACAGCTGGATGTGGCATAAGGCTGGACACTTGGGACTGAGAGGATTGGTGCGATTTGGTGAGCAAATGCAGACCCTTTAAAGCAATAATGCATGGCACCCATTCCATGGTTCCCAACTCTCCAGGTTGAAGGGAATATTACTACAGTTATAACATGTACGGGAAACCTAGAGAACGGACACACTGTGAATACGAAAGGTTTCTAAAACTCAACGAATAGTCCCTCTCCTGGTGCTCCGGTTTGACTTTCCATCTGCTTTACTATCAATCTCCCAACATGGAGAGACAGCCCCTTTAACATCCTGGTTCGCACAGGTGTCCAATTTGGCAGAGGATGAAAGGGAAGAGGGAGAACCAATGAGAGAGTAGCTGTTAGGCATTTGGACGGGCACATATCACTCTAACTTCCCGGCAGGAAGAAGAATTAACCAAAGTCTCAGCCACCCACCGGGAACCAGTATAGCTCCTGAACCAAAATTTTGGACTTGCGGTCAGCTCACCAAAAACGAGTTGAAAAATGGAGCTCAGGGGCACAGCAATTCACAAACTGGCCGAGTAATAAAGGACAACTATCGTCCAAAAATCTGTTGAGGGAAGGCAACGAGGCGGACTTGAAAGCGAGGCAGAATAGCAGGAAACAGATTTCAAGAGGTACGTTGGAATCGCCTTTAAAGCACAGGAAGAGGGGCCAAACTTCGACAATGATGCACTTGGCCAAAAAGGGCGTATGTGTTTTCTCCTGAATATATTCAGGAGAAAACGCATACGCCCTTTTTGGCCAAGCAAGCAAGCGGGCAATGCAAATCTGCACTACAAAGAAGTATCACTTCCCACCGGTCAAAAGGGATATCCACAAAATGTGTAAAAACCAGAAAGGCAAGACAGGCCCTGGAGAACAGGGAGCCTTGTTATGCTGATGGGCGGGATGTAAATTGCCAACTGCCTCTCTGGAGGAGTGCATTGTGTTCCCTAAAACAAGTAAAGAACAGAGCTACAGAGCCAAGGGCACTTCCAGTCTAGGGAATATACCTTGGAAAAACTGAAAATCAATAAGACAGAGCCACCCCAAAATTTAGGGCTGCACTGCTTACAAGGACTTCAACTTGGGTACACCTTAAATATCCCAGGAAATATAAAAATGGTTCAAAAAATTGTGGTACTTACGTACGTTGGAATATCCCTCAGCCATGAAATCAATGTCATAAGACCAGTAGCAGCAAAATGGGTAGATTCAGGTACGATGATTCTAAGTGAAATAAGTCACAGAGAAAAAGAAACTTATCATAAGATATCACTTATGAAGATCCTGTAAACATGGCTACACTTGAACTGAGTTAGGAAAGAGAACAGTGTCTCACATTTAGAAAACACTCTTATGCCTGCTTAAGGGGGAAGGAGAGGTGGGGTGATGCATAAAACCAGAGTTTGATATAAGCACAGGTACCGTTCCAAAAACCAACTATGGAATAGCAAGACCTACACCTTCCTCAGTGAAAGGGACTCAAAACCCCATATTTCCCGCAGAGGAATATATCTGACTAGTAAGAATCTTAAAACCTATGGATTGATATGTCTCCGTAAGGGAATCAAGTGTGTCTAGACTGGCATAAACATGGCAGCGAGAATCAGCTCAAACCCACTATAAAAAGGAATTTCAAAAACAAAACAAAAAAACTGGGAAATTCTTTACAATTCCTTCAGGGTCTCTGATGAAACCTGGAATGACCCTATCTACAATGACAGCTGGATGTGGCATAAGGCTGGACACTTGGGACTGAGAGGATTGGTGCGATTTGGTGAGCAAATGCAGACCCTTTAAAGCAATAATGCATGGCACCCATTCCATGGTTCCCAACTCTCCAGGTTGAAGGGAATATTACTACAGTTATAACATGTACGGGAAACCTAGAGAACGGACACACTGTGAATACGAAAGGTTTCTAAAACTCAACGAATAGTCCCTCTCCTGGTGCTCCGGTTTGACTTTCCATCTGCTTTACTATCAATCTCCCAACTTGGAGAGACAGCCCCTTTAACCTCCTGGTTCGCACAGGTTTCCAATATGGCAGAGGATGAAAGGGAAGAGGGAGAACCAATGAGAGAGTAGCTGTTAGGCATTTGGACGGGCACATATCACTCTAACTTCCCGGCAGGAAGAAGAATTAACCAAAGTCTCAGCCACCCACCGGGAACCAGTATAGGTCCTGAACCAAAATTTTGGACTTGCGGTCAGCTCACCAAAAACGAGTTGAAAAATGGAGCTCAGGGGCACAGCAATTCACAACCTGGCTGAGTAATAAAGGACAACTATCGTCCAAAAATCTGTTGAGGGAAGGCAACGAGGCGGACTTTAAAGCGAGGCAGAATAGCAGGAAACAGATTTCAAGAGGTACGTTGGAATCACTTTTAAAGCACAGGAAGAGGGGCACAACTTCGACAATGATGCACTTGGCCAAAAAGGGCGTATGCGTTTTCTCCTGAATATATTCAGGAGAAAACGCATACGCCCTTTTTGGCCAAGCAAGCAAGCGGGCAATGCAAATCTGCACTACAAAGAAGTATCACTTCCCACCGGTCAAAAGGGACATCCACAAAATGTGTAAAAACCAGAAAGGCAAGACAGGCCCTGGAGAACAGGGAGCCTTGTTATGCTGATGGGCGGGATGTAAATTGCCAACTGCCTCTCTGGAGGAGTGCATTGTGTTCCCTAAAACAAGTAAAGAACAGAGCTACAGAGCCAAGGGCACTTCCAGTCTAGGGAATATACCTTGGGAAAACTGAAAATCTATAAGACAGAGCCACCCCAAAATTTAGGGCTGCACTGCTTACAAGGACCTCAACTTGGGTACACCTTAAATATCCCAGGAAATATAAAAATGGTTCAAAAAATTGTGGTACTTATGTACGATTTAATATCCCTCAGCCATGAAATCAATGTCATAAGACCAGTAGCAGCAAAATGGGTAGATTTAGGTACGATGATTCTAAGTGAAATAAGTCACAGAGAAAAAGAAACTTATCATAAGATATCACTTATGAAGATCCTGTAAACATGGCTACACTTGAACTGAGTTAGGAAAGAGAACAGTGTCTCACATTTAGAAAACACTCTTATGCCTGCTTAAGGGGGAAGGAGAGGTGGGGTGATGCACAAAACCAGAGTTTGATATAAGCACAGGTACCGTTCCAAAAACCAACTATGGAATAGATAAGACCTACACCTTCCTCAGTGAAAGGGAATCAAAACCCCATATTTCCCGCAGAGGAATATATCTGACTAGAAAGAATCTTAAAACCTATGGATTGATATGTCTCCGTAAGGGAATCAAGTGTGTCTCGACTGGCATAAACATGGCAGCGAGAATCAGCTCAAACCCACTATAAAAAGGAATTTCAAAAACAAAACAAAAAAACTGGGAAATTCTTTACAATTCCTTCAGGGTCTCTGATGAAACCTGGAATGACCCTATCTACAACGACAGCTGGATGTGGCATAAGGCTGGACACTTGGGACTGAGAGGATTGGTGCGATTTGTTGAGCAAATGCAGACCCTTTAAAGCAATAATGCATGGCACCCATTCCATGGTTCCCAACTCTCCAGGTTGAAGGGAATATTACTACAGTTATAACATGTACGGGAAACCTAGAGAATGGACACACTGTGAATACGAAAGGTTTCTAAAACTCAACGAATAGTCCCTCTCCTGGTGCTCCGGTTTGACTTTCCATCTGCTTTACTATCAATCTCCCAACATGGAGAGACAGCCCCTTTAACCTCCTGGTTCGCACAGGTGTCCAATTTGGCAGAGGATGAAAGGGAAGAGGGAGAACCAATGAGAGAGTAGCTGTTAGGCATTTGGACGGGCACATATCACTCTAACTTCCCGGCAGGAAGAAGAATTAACCAAAGTCTCAGCCACCCACCGGGAACCAGTATAGGTCCTGAACCAAAATTTTGGACTTGCGGTCAGCTCACCAAAAACGAGTTGAAAAATGGAGCTCAGGGGCACAGCAATTCACAAACTGGCCGAGTAATAAAGGACAACTATCGTCCAAAAATCTGTTGAGGGAAGGCAACGAGGCGGACTTGAAAGCGAGGCAGAATAGCAGGAAACAGATTTCAAGAGGTACGTTGGAATCGCCTTTAAAGCACAGGAAGAGGGGCCAAACTTCGACAATGATGCACTTGGCCAAAAAGGGCGTATGCGTTTTCTCCTGAATATATTCAGGAGAAAACGCATACGCCCTTTTTGGCCAAGCAAGCAAGCGGGCAATGCAAATCTGCACTACAAAGAAGTATCACTTCCCACCGGTCAAAAGGGATATCCACAAAATGTGTAAAAACCAGAAAGGCAAGACAGGCCCTGGAGAACAGGGAGCCTTGTTATGCTGATGGGCGGGATGTAAATTGCCAACTGCCTCTCTGGAGGAGTGCATTGTGTTCCCTAAAACAAGTAAAGAACAGAGCTACAGAGCCAAGGGCACTTCCAGTCTAGGGAATATACCTTGGAAAAACTGAATATCAATAAGACAGAGCCACCCCAAAATTTAGGGCTCCACTGCTTACAAGGACCTCAACTTGGGTACACCTTAAATATCCCAGGAAATATAAAAATGATTCAAAAAATTGTGGTACTTACGTACGTTGGAATATCCCTCAGCCATGAAATCAATGTCATAAGACCAGTAGCAGCAAAATGGGTAGATTCAGGTACGATGATTCTAAGTGAAATAAGTCACAGAGAAAAAGAAACTTATCATAAGATATCACTTATGAAGATCCTGTAAACATGGCTACACTTGAACTGAGTTAGGAAAGAGAACAGTGTCTCACATTTAGAAAACACTCTTATGCCTGCTTAAGGGCGAAGGAGAGGTGGGGTGATGCATAAAACCAGAGTTTGATATAAGCACAGGTACCGTTCCAAAAACCAACTATGGAATAGCAAGACCTACACCTTCCTCCGTGAAAGGGACTCAAAACCCCATATTTCCCGCAGAGGAATATATCTGACTAGTAAGAATCTTAAAACCTATGGATTGATATGTCTCCGTAAGGGAATCAAGTGTGTCTAGACTGGCATAAACATGACAGCGAGAACCAGCTCAAACCCACTAAAAAAAGGAATTTCAAAAACAAAACAAAAAAACTGGGAAATTCTTTACAATTCCTTCAGGGTCTCTGATGAAACCTGGAATGACCCTATCTACAATGACAGCTGGATGTGGCATAAGGCTTGACACTTGGGACTGAGAGGATTGGTGCGATTTGGTGAGCAAATGCACACCCTTTAATGCAATAATGCATGGCACCCATTCCATGGTTCCCAACTCTCCAGGTTGAAGGGAATATTACTACAGTTATAACATGTACGGGAAACCTAGAGAACGGACACACTGTGAATACGAAAGGTTTCTAAAACTCAATGAATAGTCCCTCTCCTGGTGCTCCGGTTTGACTTTCCATCTGCTTTACTATCAATCTCCCAACTTGGAGAGACAGCCCCTTTAACCTCCTGGTTCGCACAGGTTTCCAATATGGCAGAGGATGAAAGGGAAGAGGGAGAACCAATGAGAGAGTAGCTGTTAGGCATTTGGACGGGCACATATCACTCTAACTTCCCGGCAGGAAGAAGAATTAACCAAAGTCTCAGCCACCCACCGGGAACCAGTATAGGTCCTGAACCAAAATTTTGGACTTGCGGTCAGCTCACCAAAAACGAGTTGAAAAATGGAGCTCAGGGGCACAGCAATTCACAACCTGGCTGAGTAATAAAGGACAACTATCGTCCAAAAATCTGTTGAGGGAAGGCAACGAGGCGGACTTGAAAGCGAGGCAGAAGAGCAGGAAACAGATTTCAAGAGGTACGTTGGAATCACCTTTAAAGCACAGGAAGAGGGGCACAACTTCGACAATGATGCACTTGGCCAAAAAGGGCGTATGCGTTTTCTCCTGAATATATTCAGGAGAAAACGCATACGCCCTTTTTGGCCAAGCAAGCAAGCGGGCAATGCAAATCTGCACTACAAAGAAGTATCACTTCCCACCGGTCAAAAGGGACATCCACAAAATGTGTAAAAACCAGAAAGGCAAGACAGGCCCTGGAGAACAGGGAGCCTTGTTATGCTGATGGGCGGGATGTAAATTGCCAACTGCCTCTCTGGAGGAGTGCATTGTGTTCCCTAAAACAAATAAAGAACAGAGCTACAGAGCGAAGGGCACTTCCAGTCTAGGGAATATACCTTGGGAAAACTGAAAATCAATAAGACAGATCCACCCCAAAATTTAGGGCTGCACTGCTTACAAGGACCTCAACTTGGGTACACCTTAAATATCCCAGGAAATATAAAAATGGTTCAAAAAATTGTGGTACTTATATACGATTTAATATCCCTCAGCCATGAAATCAATGTCATAAGACCAGTAGCAGCAAAATGGGTAGATTCAGGTATGATGATTCTAAGTGAAATAAGTCACAGAGAAAAAGAAACTTATCATAAGATATCACTTATGAAGATCCTGTAAACATGGCTACACTTGAACTGAGTTAGGAAAGAGAACAGTGTCTCACATTTAGAAAACACTCTTATGCCTGCTTAAGGGGGAAGGAGAGGTGGGGTGATGCATAAAACCAGAGTTTGATATAAGCACAGGTACCGTTCCAAAAACCAACTATGGAATAGATAAGACCTACACCTTCCTCAGTGAAAGGGAATCAAAACCCCATATTTCCCGCAGAGGAATATATCTGACTAGTAAGAATCTTAAAACCTATGGATTGATATGTCTCCGTAAGGGAATCAAGTGTGTCTAGACTGGCATAAACATGGCAGCGAGAATCAGCTCAAACCCACTATAAAAAGGAATTTCAAAAACAAAACAAAAAAACTGGGAAATTCTTTACAATTCCTTCAGGGTCTCTGATGAAACCTGGAATGACCCTATTTACAACGACAGCTGGATGTGGCATAAGGCTGGACACTTGGGACTGAGAGGATTGATGAGATTGGGTGAGCAAATGCAGACCCTTTAAAGCAATAATGCATGGCACCCATTCCATGGTTCCCAACTCTCCAGGTTGAAGGGAATATTACTACAGTTATAACATGTACCGGAAACCTAGAGAACGGACACACTGTGAATACGAAAGGTTTCTAAAACTCAACGAATAGTCCCTCTCCTGGTGCTCCGGTTTGACTTTCCATCTGCTTTACTATCAACCTCCCAACTTGGAGAGACAGCCCCTTTAACCTCCTGGTTCGCACAGGTTGCCAATTTGGCAGAGGATGAAAGGGAGGAGGGAGAACCAATGAGAGAGTAGCTGTTAGGCATTTGGACGGGCAAATATCACTGTAATTTCCGGCAGGAAGAAGAATTAACCCAAGTCTCAGCCAACCCCGGGAACCAGTAAAGGTCCTGAACCAAAATTTTGGACTTGCGGTCAGCTCACCAAAAACGAGTTGAAAAATGGAGCTCAGGGGCACAGCAATTCACAAACTGGCCGAGTAATAAAGGACAACTATCGTCCACAAATCTGTTGAGGGAAGGCAACGAGGCGGACTTGAAAGCGAGGCAGAATAGCAGGAAACAGATTTCAAGAGGTACGTTGGAATCGCCTTTAAAGCACAGGAAGAGGGGCCAAACATCGACAATGATGCACTTGGCCAAAAAGGGCGTATGCGTTTTCTCCTGAATATATTCAGGAGAAAACGCATACGCCCTTTTTGGCCAAGCAAGCAAGCGGGCAATGCAAATCTGCACTACAAAGAAGTATCACTTCCCACCGGTCAAAAGGGATATCCACAAAATGTGTAAAAACCAGAAAGGCAAGACAGGCCCTGGAGAACAGGGAGCCTTGTTATGCTGATGGGCGGGATGTAAATTGCCAACTGCCTCTGTGGAGGAGTGCATTGTGTTCCCTAAAACAAGTAAAGAACAGAGCTACAGAGCCAAGGGCACTTCCAGTCTAGGGAATATACCTTGGAAAAACTGAAAATCAATAAGACAGAGCCACCCCAAAATTTAGGGCTGCACTGCTTACAAGGACCTCAACTTGGGTACACCTTAAATATCCCAGGAAATATAAAAATGGTTCAAAAAATTGTGGTACTTACGTACGTTGGAATATCCCTCAGCCATGAAATCAATGTCATAAGACCAGTAGCAGCAAAATGGGTAGATTCAGGTACGATGATTCTAAGTGAAATAAGTCACAGAGAAAAAGAAACTTATCATAAGATATCACTTATGAAGATCCTGTAAACATGGCTACACTTGAACTGAGTTAGGAAAGAGAACAGTGTCTCACATTTAGAAAACACTCTTATGCCTGCTTAAGGGGGAAGGAGAGGTGGGGTGATGCATAAAACCAGAGTTTGATATAAGCACAGGTACCGTTCCAAAAACCAACTATGGAATAGCAAGACCTACACCTTCCTCAGTGAAAGGGACTCAAAACCCCATATTTCCCGCAGAGGAATATATCTGACTAGTAAGAATCTTAAAACCTATGGATTGATATGTCTCCGTAAGGGAATCAAGTGTGTCTAGACTGGCATAAACATGGCAGCGAGAATCAGCTCAAACCCACTATAAAAAGGAATTTCAAAAACAAAACAAAAAAACTGGGAAATTCTTTACAATTCCTTCAGGGTCTCTGATGAAACCTGGAATGACCCTATCTACAATGACAGCTGGATGTGGCATAAGGCTGGACACTTGGGACTGAGAGGATTGGTGCGATTTGGTGAGCAAATGCACACCCTTTAAAGCAATAATGCATGGCACCCATTCCATGGTTCCCAACTCTCCAGGTTGAAGGGAATATTACTACAGTTATAACATGTACGGGAAACCTAGAGAACGGACACACTGTGAATATGAAAGGTTTCTAAAACTCAACGAATAGTCCCTCTCCTGGTGCTCCGGTTTGACTTTCCATCTGCTTTACTATAAATCTCCCAACTTGGAGAGACAGCCCCTTTAACCTCCTGGTTCGCACAGGTTTCCAATATGGCAGAGGATGAAAGGGAAGAGGGAGAACCAATGAGAGAGTAGCTGTTAGGCATTTGGACGGGCACATATCACTCTAACTTCCCGGCAGGAAGAAGAATTAACCAAAGTCTCAGCCACCCACCGGGAACCAGTATAGGTCCTGAACCAAAATTTTGGACTTGCGGTCAGCTCACCAAAAACGAGTTGAAAAATGGAGCTCAGGGGCACAGCAATTCACAAACTGGCCGAGTAATAAAGGACAACTATCGTCCAAAAATCTGTTGAGGGAAGGCAACGAGGCGGACTTGAAAGCGAGGCAGAATAGCAGGAAACAGATTTCAAGAGGTACGTTGGAATCGCCTTTAAAGCACAGGAAGAGGGGCCCAACTTCGACAATGATGCACTTGGCCAAAAAGGGCGTATGCGTTTTCCCTTGAATATATTCAGGAGAAAACGCATACGCCCTTTTTGGCCAAGCAAGCAAGCGGGCAATGCAAATCTGCACTACAAAGAAGTATCACTTCCCACCGGTCAAAAGGGACATCCACAAAATGTGTAAAAACCAGAAAGGCAAGACAGGCCCTGGAGAACAGGGAGCCTTGTTATGCTGATGGGCGGGATGTAAATTGCCAACTGCCTCTCTGGAGGAGTGCATTGTGTTCCCTAAAACAAGTAAAGAACAGAGCTACAGAGCCAAGGGCACTTCCAGTCTAGGGAATATACCTTGGAAAAACTGAAAATCAATAAGACAGAGCCACCCCAAAATTTAGGGCTGCACTGCTTACAAGGACCTCAACTTGGGTACACCTTAAATATCCCAGGAAATATAAAAATGGTTCAAAAAATTGTGGTACTTACGTACGATGGAATATCCCTCAGCCATGAAATCAATGTCATAAGACCAGTAGCAGCAAAATGGGTGGATTCAGGTACGATGATTCTAAGTGAAATAAGTCACAGAGAAAAAGAAACTTATCATAAGATATCACTTA